>NW_022991154.1:6210071-6828149 GCF_902827175.1 Gymnodraco acuticeps | reverse complement strand
CCTCAGCATGAGTGTTACATAGTGATGTCATTTTGTCACATAAGTAAAGAAAAGAGTCTAATGTAGGCGTATCAGGAAACCTTATCAGGTTGTTGGTGATGTGGGAGAGGAACTTTGGGATTTTAACCCCAAAACAGCAGAATATAACCCTTCCAATCGAATGTTTTTTTGCCTCTTTTTTGGTATGCTTGTGGTGAAGACTATGCATCATATTGAGAATAATAATGCTGCCTGTTGCAACATAAATGATATTTTTGAGGATCAGTTGAGTTGCTCTTTTTGAACAACGGCAGAAACAGCCCAGGAGCGTTGGCCCAGATTCACTCATCACATCACATGCTTTGGGAGCTCTCCAGTGTATATTATTTATATACCTGTACACTATGTGTGCAGATTGACTTAGGAGGCTCTCTGCTGGGCTGCATTTAATTACTATGAAGATACATTTTCTGGGATGTCAGAAATATGTGTTTGGATGTCAGTGTGAGAAGTTTTCCCACTCTTGCCATAAGCAGATTATACAGAATATTTGATTTGCTTCTCCAACTGGCACTCGTGGGGATTTGGTAATACTGTCAAAAAAGATGTGAAGAGAAGTTGAGAGGAGCGATGGAGAGAGATAGCAGGAGAGAGGCGGCCTTTGATCAGCTCGAGATCTTACTGGCTCTCTGGCAGCCAAAGCTTGCTCTTCTAAATCGCATCTCTCTCCGTCTCTTCCTGCTGTTAGTCCTTAAAACTGCCCTCTACTCTCAAACTTCCAGCGCTATACAATCTGATCTTCAGTTTATAGACTGTTTTGAAGTTATTTTTGTCACTTCGTCTTTGTCTTCCTTACAATTCCTAACCCACCCAAATACTCTATATGTCCCAAACTTTTTCAAATAAAAGAAAATGCTGTTCTCCAGATGAAAATCCAACCCACTCAGCTGGAAACCTTTTTTTCGAAGCGGTATCATATACTCTGGTTTTGACAGTGTGCGGTGTTAGAGAGCCTCCAGGGGCTGGGTTGGCAGGGAAACTCTCACACTGAGAGCCAGGCCGGGCCGCCAGCCATTAGACTGTCACTGGCTCAGAGTGTCCCTCTTTGATGATGAGCTGTGGGATCTAGACGGGTAACTCCAACATTACAGTTCACTTGGAGGTTACAGGAGATATTTGGACTAAATTTGATGTAGAACAGCTCGTCTTCTCTTTCAACTACAGCCCACAGAGCACCCGCCACCAAAGCTTTAGGCACACAGCTGCTGCTATAGAAGTCAAATTAGCCTGAATCTTGTTCCTGTGATAATAGTTGTAGAGGAAACTTCTGTGTAGCTATGCAGTGGGAGTCACCGACTCAGGAAGGAGACACGGTAGGAGCAGTAGCTTTGATGTCAAACACTGATGGTTTATTTGGAGTTACGGCCGGAGGATTCACATCACAAGTCCACAGCAGTCCCGGTGAGACTGCACGGGTGGGTTGCCACGTCAATTCTGGAGAGCCTCTCTCTTGCCAGCCCATTTAACTGGTTCCACAGAGAGTCATCAACATGTTTTGATAAGATAGCTTTAGATAGTTTGGGCACACTAAGTTACCAGCTTCCGCCACTTATGGCCTTGGATATGTCATGCCCTGGAGTCCTCAGACAACAGAGAAGGAAGTGTCCCAGTGTACCCACAATACAGACCATCTGTGACCCAGTATTGACCGGTCACAGAATGGGAACAATAACATTATTGGCTGAAGCAGCCTGTGTCCTTAAAGGAGGTAAACAGACGTCAAGGTTTGTCCTGTATGTCACATCTTGGCGTCTATGATAATTATTTCCCTAACAGTCCACTCTTTTTATCATTTATGATAACCTAAAAACATTAGTCTAATAATAATTTGGTCAATAATGAACTCAATAGGCGTCTCCAGATTCGAGTGTGGTCTCACCTTACATTAATTACATCACAAAGTAGAATAAGATTGAAACATTCAATCACAATGATTGATACAGCCAATCATAATAGGAAAAATCATCTCTCATCAGTGTTTGATCATCTTTTGTCAAAAGCATAATAATGAACACACATAAAACACAGGTGCACAATAGCTAAATATTTGTTTTAAACTAATATCTTTTATCATTTATCATTAGTTAATTTCATTCATCAAACTATAAAATCAAAACCAGCTTTCCGCTTTAAAGATTTACTTCAAGGCAATCACTAGTCAAAAGCATTTTAAAACTCAGGATCGTAAGAGATCCAGCTAAAAATTCACAGTTAGAGTATATAATTCACAATGGTGATTTGATCAATCTGTAATCTGCAAAAGTGCAGTGTCCTCAATTTTAGGATTACTTTAACGTTTACTTAAATACGCTTTAGTCAAGAGTAAGGCACTTAGTGAAATCAATACATTCATTTTAGTCAAGTACATTGTTCAAAATCTGAAAAGGAAAAGTTAGGCAAATATTCAAAGACTTTTGTAAAAACCTGGAAAGGAAGGATTAAACATTCTTAAAACGTGAATTATTACATTTGTGAATGCTACCACTGATCTGTACCAAATTAAGTCTATCAATTATTCCTATTAGCCATACTTACCTGAGCATCTACTTATGGTACTTGGAAAGGATTCTGTGTTTATCTAATGTTGAATGTATAATATCAATTTCTTTAAATTATACTTCTCTAATTTGAGGACCAAATATGCTACATAATTGTTATATGAAATATTATAAATATTTGTTTTGGGCCAAAACTGAAATCAATCCAGTACTTGAAACATCATTGTAGGTCTTTCTGTGCATGGATAATACATTAAAGAGTAGTGTTGTTAAGCCTGATTGCTGGACGATTAAGGATATTAACATTATCTGTGATAATAGTAGAAATATCTTATGATTCAATACTTTATAATCTGAATTAATTTTGTTTAGTGCGAAAGTGTAATCTGATCCGGCAAAAATATATTAATCACCACTATTCAACACATGTCTGGTCATTGGAAATATAAAGACAGTCATTAATTGTACATCTGTAAGCATCCAAGATATAAAATCAATTCAAAGATCATCTTTGTACGAGAGCTGGAAAAACGTGTCCTTCAGTCTTTCTGACTCGTTCTCCTCCTCTCTTTATGACAAAGAGTGTCTGGTGTGGGTAAAGGCATCCTGATACTGTAGATTAGCACGGAGGTGCTGATTGGCTCAAACTCTTCGTCATCAGAGCGCCATATTTCAACCCCCCAATTGCTCTGCTTTTGTGGCTCATTCAGTGAACACTGTAGTTGATTCCCCCAGTGAAACGGAGGCTCATCCGCCTGCATTCCTTCTGCTATCTGCTTGAGAGCAGTGCCAGACAAAATTGCGTTTTCCAAGTGGTGCATCCAGGTCTCCCCCCCGTGATGGGAGAGGTTAGGAAGATATCTTCCCCCCCAAGAAACAAGGAACCTGGTATGAAGCCTCTGAAGTCCTCGCTCGTCCCGCAGGGTTGTCTACCTGAGCCCACCGAGCAGAATGGTGAAGAAGCATCCCATCTCCTCAGATAGTTGAAGATTAGAATCCTCTCATCTCGAACGACCTCGTGCCTCCTTGCCCGTGGCTGGGGGTGCCTTCTGCAGCCGGAGAGTGTGACCCTCTCTCTCTGACCCTTGGCCTTCAGAGCTGTCCTAGTTATTGGGTTAACACTTGATAGGGATGTTTTCCTGAGTGCAGACAACTCAAAGTAATGGATTAGCACATTATCAATTAATTACAAAAATAGGATAGGCCCCTCAGAATTATTTGGGAGCCTTCCTGACACATGCACATGCATAAATGTAAGGTTTGTGTTAGTCATTTAACATGCAAGAATCATATACTCATCAGTCCAAAGTAGAGAAATGTTATTGTAATTTAAAGGTGAGCTAGTCCCTGTGGATATCACCCCTTCTCAATGATTCTAAATGTTATATTAATTCACCATTTACCGTTTGATAAAAGATTAGTTTATCAGAAATATTTTCCTCTTCCATAAAACAGGTTTGAGAAATAAATGTTCCAATATAAAATCAATTACTCAATATAATTGACTCTTCCCTCCCCTTTCTTACATATGTCACATATGAAATAATAACTTAGGAGTCTATTTAAGCATGGTGTAGTTTATTACTTGAGAAGACCTGTGTGCAGCTTACAAAAAAACAATTGTGAGAAACATATATTATGCAGGAACTGTATACCTTTGTTGAAAAACAAAGCATATCTGATTTGGGAGGAAAAGCTTCATCCCCCTTAACATCTGAGTTACCACTGAAGGCATAGCATGAATGATAGTGGGTGTCTGAGGGTGTTATTACTGAGGAATGTCAAACAAATTCAAAACCTTACATTTGAAAACAGGTTTGCATTCCTCCACTTAAAATGACGTTATCATTGGAAACAATAAAAGCTAATTGTTTTGATGTAGAATCTATCAATTGAATCGTTAGAGCAGAACAGAATGGTCGTATTGTAGCATGAGTACCGTGCAGCCTTTAGTTTTACCAGGTGGAACATTGTCCATATAATGTGAACTAAGAGGCCCCTGACATTAGGCCTATTTTTTAAAAATAGTAGGGGCTTTTAACAGCTTGCCAACCTACAGGCATCCTCTGCATAGCAGTATGAATAGCCTTAAAAAAACAACCCACTCTGCGGTAACGAGAGTCATATTTCTGAACCAAATGCCCTAAGTTAAGCTGTTAGTCCCATCTGACTGACCCAAGGGTTGGTGCTGGTGTGACCGGGAGGCTTCCAGGTGTTCAAAGCTTTCAGTTCATGGCTTGGTGGGGGGAGTGGCCCACGTGAGACAGTATTGTTCAGTTTGAGGAGCGGCATTGTCTCTGGGAGCAGGAAATGGTGTCCATTCTCGGACCAGACCATTAATGTAATTTCATGTAGAGCAGCCATAGCATCTCTGTGACTGCACTCAGCCGGACTGTCAGAACTGGGTGACTCTTAGTGAAGTCGTCCGAGGTCATAGACAAAATGGAACCACATACCAACAAAAAGGGACACAAGGTCATCAATGTCTCTCTTTACCATTGGCCTAATTGCACAATAAATGAGTGGGGAAAAGAAATGTGGACCACTAATCCATCATGTGAAATGTTGAGTTAATCTAAATAATTACTAATGGGTTGAAATCAAATTAACATTAGAACTAAAGTCAGTCAAAATTGGACTTGCACGGATCAGAATCTAATCAATACACCATTTTCCCAGCTCTGTAATGAAAAGGATAACAATATTAGGTACATTACAGGAGTGTTAAAATACCCAAACATGCACACGTATCTAATTCTAGTAGAGATTAGAGGACAAGGTCTAATGTTGTGAACAAAATGATCAAGTCAAAGTTGTTTTGTTTATTATATGTTATGTACCACATTTAATTTAATAATTAATCTTGAATTACTAATAACTTTAAAGAAGGCAACAATTTACAATTTGGATAAAGTGAATACTTATCCAAAGTGTGTGTGTGTGTGTGTGTGTGTGTGTGTGTGTGTGTGTGTGTGTGTGTGTGTGTGTGTGTGTGTGTGTGTGTGTGTGTGTGTGTGTGTGTGTTGTGTGTGTGTGTGTGTGTTGTGTGTGTGTGTGTGTGTGTGTGTGTGTGTGTGGTTGTCTGCCCAAGGTTTAAAACATTTGGGACAGCACAGCAGTGAGAATGTTATGAGAACCAATCTGTTGTTTATACTAAATTCGAAGGAAGCTAGACTGGAACATTTTAAATAAATCAAAACACTTGCACATTAATTAAATACATTTCACATTTAGCTCGAGCTGGGTTCAATACTTTTCTTTATGGTATTTAAAATTGGGCTCGAGTAGAACCCCTGGATTTGGCTTGCAACACAAAATGATACTGAGTTTCTGTAGGACTTGGAAATGTTATGATTCAAAGTGTGGGCCTGTGAAAGAGAGGCCCTTGGAAAACAACATCTATTTTTTAACTGTGATTACTTATTTTAAAGAAATTGCAACATTATACTTTTAAAGAATTGCTCAATTAATTTAACACATTTATTATGCACACAATAAAAACTTCAACAAATATATTGATCCTGGCTTAACCAGCGACCTTTACTCTGTTGTTCATAAGCAGTTTAATAAAGAATGTTAAATTATTTTTAAAACTGTAATTGAACTTCAACTTATATTAATTCTCTGATTCCAGTGGCCAGTTGGAACAGACAATCAACACAGTTTCCATTTTGCAACAACAGCGCAAAAGGTTTCAACAACAATTAGTATTATGTCTGAGTCTTGTTCTGTCTTATCTGCTTTGTTTCGGAATGTGTTCAATACATTACGTTTTTATTCATTATTACCATACAATATATAGATTAAGAATAAATGAAACAAATAATACAACATTGACCTACAAAAACAGATTTTGCAACCCTGATCTCCTCAGGCAGGTCTCTGAGGGTCTCGGGGCGCAGGACGGGCATAGGGTTTATACAAGGTCACTAAAATATCTTAACATTCCAGCAATACCATTTAAGAATGGATTCTTAAAGCAATATAATCTTCTTTTCTTCCTACACCTAGCGCTCACCCTGAACAGTGGGCTTCTTGTTTACATGTTCCCCTGCACACTCAGAGGCAGGATATAAAAACACTCTTTTGCTATTTATTTTCATTTTGCAGCACATTTATACGACCAGAATTTTGCTTTGCATCTTTATATTATTTATTTTTCTCAAGTCATTTACTTTTGGTGAGATAACTAAAGTTTAGTTCATTTTACCCTGTCTATGGACTGATTCATTATTAGTTGTTACAAAACATACACAAGACGGCGGGTAGACAAACCAATATAGACCCCCCATACAAACAATCAGACAAACAAAACATGAACTCGTAATAAACACCAGCGCGACAGCAAGCTCATCCAGCTCAATTTAGTCCGGATTTAAGAGAGATCTTAGAGGGGGTGGGGAATTATCTCCAGTGGGGCGTCTTCTCACGCCTCACCCTTGTATACAAGTGATTTATCGGTGCCTGAAAGCCGTCCAAGAGCGATAACTAGCTTATCCTCTTGCGACAACCACTAGGCTATTTGTTTCTAGTGGCGCTGTGCCCCCCCGATCGGAGCCCACAGACTTTTTCCCTGCCCTTTCTATCCAAACAACAGCTCAGTTGACTGTAGTCCGTACGACCAGCATATATATACTTGCTATCGAGTTCACCTCAAGGTGAAACACAGCTTGCCTATGCTTGCTTGCCACTACACACCTCTGATCAATTAGCCTATAATTTTATGTATGTACTCCTGACCGCCACCTGCTCCAGGGAACCGTGGCGCATCGGGTGATGCACGCACTTCGCGCTGGCCCGTCTTACTATGAGAAAGCGGTCCTAAACAACGAGTGCTTTTAGACCGTCCCGTTTGAAGGACGGCGGTGCCGTGAGTTAAAGTCTAGACAAAAAAACTGTGATTTTCTCCCTCTCAGCTATACTGCCCCAGCTCCACAAACACGGGGGAGGTATTTTTACACACACTCCCAAGGCTGCAGCCGGAGCCGTTTTTACAGAGAGGTGATAACAGTATGGTATCTCTTGGCTGCTTATTTTCAACTGCTGTGCTGGCCACCAGTGTTGCAACTAACGCGTTACAAGTAACGCGTTACTGTAACGCCGTTATTTTTGGCAGTAACTAGTACTCTAACGCATTACTTTTTAAATTCAGTAACTCAGTTACCGTTACTACATGGTGCGTTACTGCGTTAGTTTTTTTATATAGTCAACAGCCAGGCGAACAGAGATGAGAACTGTACTTAAGTACAGTACTTGAGTAAATGTACTTAGATACTTCCTGTGTCACATGCGGAGACGGGCTGTGGGCGTGTTTGTGTTGTTTACTAACAAGACTATCATGGCGGCGGCGGAGCTCAAGTCTAGTTTCTCCACCTGGAGATATTCTCACTATTTCACTTTTGTCGAGCACAAAGAAAATAAAGTTTCTGTTAAATGTAAGTTGTGTCTTGGCGGGTCAAATATCCTATCTACTGCCCAAACCAGTAATTCAAAGCTCTTAAAACATCTGCAAAAACAACATGCTGGGACGAAGCTAGTAGCTAAGACCACAGAGACTCAGCCGACGCCACTCCACCTCCACCTAAGCAACAGCGGTTGGATTTTAACCAAGGGACTGCTGGCCAGGGAAAAGTCGATAAAGCCATTGCACGGTATGTTGTAGAACACATGCAGGCTATTGCTACAATGGAGTCACCCGCTTTCAGGGAGCTAGTTAGCATGATAGCATGTCCGGGCGGCACACGGGGACTGAACACTTTTTCCAACTACCTGGAGAAAGAATATACAAAAATGGAAAGCCAGCTAATATCGATGCAATCCAGATTGCATATAATGCATGTCAAGTTGATCAACAGATTGTATTATTCTCCAATGCAATAACAGTACTGAAATGAAGGCTATAAGGGCATTAATGGGAGACCTTTTTTCAAGTAACGAAAACGTTACTTTTCACAGTAACGCATTACTTTTTGGTGTAAGTAACTAGTAAAGTAACTGAGTTACTTTTGACATGAAGTAACTAGTAATGGTAACTAGTTACTGGTTTTCAGTAACTAGCACAACACTGCTGGCCACTAAGACCCTCAAAATCCGGCGATTTGTCCAGTACAAATATTTTGCATTGCTTTCAATTCACACAGAAGCTCCACCTCACTGATGCCCTTTCCTTAAGGCCTCTCTAAACATGAGCTGTGCATGCTTGTATGGCACTTCCGTCCCGAGCAGCATACACAGAGGAAATCAGCCAGGACTGAGTCCCCAGACACTGATTCCCTGGGTTTAACTATCCCCAAATGTTCATTAACCAAAAGGAAACGCAGCTGCTCGGTTTCACAGGTAATTTTAGGATACCGTCAATCACAGATTCTGGTAAGGCAATGTCCAAATGTAGATTTGAAAATCACACTTACCAGAATCTGAAGACTTATTGGCATCCTGCCGACAACGCCAATTTGTAGAGGAAACTTCTGTGTAGCTATGCAGTGGGAGTCACCGACTCAGGAAGGAGACACGGTAGGAGCAGTAGCTTTGATGTCAAACACTGATGGTTTATTTGGAGTTACGGCTGGAGGATTCACATCACAAGTCCACAGCAGTCCCGGTGAGACTGCACGGGTGGGTTGCCACGTCAATTCTGGAGAGCCTCTCTCTTGCCAGCCCATTTAACTGGTTCCACAGAGAGTCATCAACATGTTTTGATAAGATAGCTTTAGATAGTTTGGGCACACTAAGTTACCAGCTTCTGACACTTATGGCCTTGGATATGTCATGCCCTGGAGTCCTCAGACAACAGAGAAGGAAGTGTCCCAGTGTACCCACAATACAGACCATCTGTGACCCAGTATTGACCGGTCACAGAATGGGAACAATAACATTATTGGCTGAAGCAGCCTGTGTCCTTAAAGGAGGTAAACAGACGTCAAGGTTTGTCCTGTATGTCACATCTTGGCGTCTATGATAATTATTTCCCTAACAATAGTGTTACAGCAACTTTCATCAGTCTCCACTGATGATAAGATCTAAATAATAAAACGTTATCATGTTGCTCCAGACTGCACAGAAAGCATTGTAAATTGTGTTTCGCAGGTCTGTGTCGCCATTTCTGTCTAAGTGCCCCTCCTTCCTACAAAAACCAGTAATAACATGTTCAGGTTATATCTAAGTTCCTATAAATGTAACTGCATGTGTTTGATTGCCATATGATATTTTCTCGTATTGATCTTAGGCCCCTGCATTTAATCAAATCCAAATCATAATGGCAGAGTTTATAATGTCTACCGAAAGCGTATCGTTGATTGAAGAATTGACATAGTATCATGCTGTAAACAAACTTGTGATTGAACAGTTTGCAGTAAATCAATAATCTCAATACTACAATACGACAATACTGTATATAAGAAGTGACATACTGTTACTTTAACAATTGGTTTGTGGACTATGGGTTTTAAGATTTGAGTTGAGCATTTGGACATCACTGTCCAAGTTGGTTTTTTCAA
This sequence comes from Gymnodraco acuticeps, assembly GCF_902827175.1. Classification (NCBI taxonomy): domain Eukaryota; kingdom Metazoa; phylum Chordata; class Actinopteri; order Perciformes; family Bathydraconidae; genus Gymnodraco; species Gymnodraco acuticeps. The sequence continues at coordinate 6,818,116 of NW_022991154.1, read as the reverse complement.
ACCAATATGGTTATAATATATAATATAATAGGGTAGTGCTTAGTTCAACCGAATGCTGAAAATAACATTTTTAGGTTATCTAGAAGTCATACTTTAGTTTCATAAAGTTAGAAAATATGCTGTGTCGTTATTGTTTGACAAAAATACACCCTACCAGACACTGTGCTAGCAACTGATCAATCTCTGTTTTTCTGTAAATGGGACCTTAAAGGTGGGGTAGGTACGTTTCAGAAACCGGCTCGAGATACACTTTTTGTTATATTCCATGGAATGCTCTTAATATCCCGATAGCAATGAATATCTTAAGTGCTTTGACAAAAAATCCATAAAAAAACGTCATCTGTGGAAGCCGTGGTAATGTAAAAAGTACATCCAATCCATTTAGCCGGGCCGGCTTAACGGATTGGATTGCCGCCCTGTCTGTCAGCCTTCCATCTCGTGCACGCACAAATGTATCTCGTGCCCTCATTGGGCGTGCCCTCATTGGGCGTGCATTGCAGCAGTACTTCAATGACTCGCCAGCAACAGGCGGCCACTTTCACCGGTCTGCTGACGTCATGTGCGCGTTCATGTGTGTTGGAGGAGGTGCTCTGTAAGGAAGTCTGAAGGAAGGGGTGGATTCTTTTCGGCTGTGTACTTTCAAATTTTAGTGCACTCAAGCCGGTTTCTGAAACTTACCTACCCCACCTTTAAGTAACAAAATAAACATGATGCTGTACTGTAAGTAAGAAGACTTGAAACTAGTGGTTGAGACCAAACACGTGTTCGAACATGTTAACTTAACGGGTCTTTTTCTCATAGACTTCTATACAAACTGACTTATTTTGCAACCACTTGAGGCCTCACTTGCTGGCTATTTCAGATGAGGCATTGTAGCCTAGTCACTTTTAAGACATGGAGATTGCCACCATCTTACACATTAATCATTGGGTCTATGGGGCCCCTGAGGCTCTGCCCTGGTGTATATTGAAATAATTACTTATGGCAGGTGGAAGCCATCTTATTGGTGAATAAACGTTTTTACTTAATGGTCATTAAACGTTGATCAAATTAACAAGAGCTAACCAAAGCACAAGTTTTACAAAGTGATATTTTCTTATTCACCTTAAAAGTAATATTAGTTTCATGAGTAACAACACTTTTTTTAAAGCAGTGTTTTGCAGAATGATCTCAATGTTCTCTCATTACTTAACACAGTTAATCTGTATATTGAGGACATGCGGGGGAGGCTGGATCTCTGCAGCTCCTGCGTGGAGGCAGTAGGATTGAGTTTGCGCTTGTCGATACTCGTGTGTGTGTGTGTGTGTGTGTGTGTGTGTGTGTGTGTGTGTGTGTGTGTGTGTGTGTGTGTGTGTGTGTGTGTGTGTGTGTGTTTTTATATGTACCATAGGTGTTGTAGGTGGAGACTGCAGTGTCAATGGGTTGAACTCCATCTGTGAGTTCACAAGCTTTTGCTTGCTCTCCAGTCGACCAGTCTGTAATGTGAGATATACTGTTCTTGTACTTCAGTTCTTTCAAATGTTCCAACCAAAGCATTACACACAAATTGTAAAAAAGACATCAGTGTTATTATTTAACACATTCAGGATACAGTGTGGTCATCTAAAATCATCAGCCAGATTGTGCTGTGCAGCATTGAGTGAGCAACTGCTAATTAAATCGGTTGCGTCAAAAGGCCATGGGGAATACTTTCACATTTCCTTTTTTATCTCATTGTGAAAAGAAGTCATTTGGTGTAAAACTCTACTTGTATTAAATGAATTATGTCCCTGTACATCCTTGCACTGTGCTGCTGGACGTGACCTTGCTGTGGAAACATTTTCCATTGTCGATATTTCATTTGCAGTCCTTTGGTGAATTCTACAGGCACAGATAGAGTGAATGTTTAGAGTAAGTGTCTGCAAATAAAGAACATTGGCCCTCCAGGAATGACCTTCCTTACAGCAAGGACTGAGGGGAGAAACATTTCAGATCTCTGTGGATCTTGTTTTCATGTGTTGTGTTGTCTAAATCTGAAGTATTAGTGTCCTGCTCGTTAGCAAGATGATCATCATTATCAGTGCTGCTGCTGATGTAGTTTAAATCTGATTATGTATCTACCTAATACAAGTTTGATCTCTGCCAGCTGTAACAGTTCTGCTTTGGTTGGAAGTTTTTTTAAATATTTTTTTTATATATATATACAGGATATTTGAGTGCAAACCCAAATGTCCTTGTCAACACTGTAGTACATCTGCTAGAGAACATGTATGGGTGGTACAATGATATCACGTTATTCATTTTTGCAGTTGACTTTATATTAATGGCTTGATTTAATGTTCAACATGAGCACGAGTGAGCCTCCTTGCTTCAAACTGCTGTCAACCCACAACCCCTTTGTCATCTTCTATTTGAGACCGATATTACATTTACTTTTTTATATTTAATTCTGCTGTCTTCAGGCAGACAGGACTTATGTACCTTAGTACTTTATAGTAGAAAGCCATAGTGTTATTGGTACCATCTGCGTTTTTCCTTTCTGTTCATGAATTCATGTCTGACAGAGAAATTGGATGCTTTGTACCAGAGATGTGGACTTGAGTTTACTATATTCACTGCTTTGTGTCACTTTGGGGAAGTTAAAGACTTTGACTTGACTTAAGCAAAGAGGACTTAGCTTTGTAGGTCAACTAGGAAATATAAACATTATAAGTTGTCCAATATGAGAATACAAATGTGCAGAGTTTGCTTGTTATCAACCTGTAATTGGCTGTTGCAAGGGCACATGGTGCACAGCGAAATAATGCAAATGTTTAACTTAAGGCACTACTGCTAACTTGGTGAAGTTGGCTGTTCAATCCTTTTGAATACAGGGGTGTTTTTTTTATAAACTCCCCCAGGCGACTGAGGTCCTTGGAGACAGCAGGGCCTGGGATTAAAGTTCACCCTCACAGGGAGGTGTCATTGGGAGGTTGATTGTTATGTGTTGTCATACTGCCACTTCTGCATCTGATTTAATGTCACGATTTGGTCCAATTTGGATCATTGCACCACATTTCATGCTGATGTGTTTCCAGTGTTTGTTTTTTGTTTTGTCCTTTCTGAATTTAAATCAAATGTCCTATTGCTATGGCTCTCAAGGGAACTAGACTGAAATCATAATCATACAGTTGACCAACATGCTGTTTTTGTTTCTTCTTTTTATATATGCTTTTTCTAAGGAGCACAGTCAACAGGATTTGTAGTTAATGCAAGATGTTGGGGTGTGCGGGCTGGGATCCTGAATGAGGATGTCGGCTATGAAAAAATGGCGTGTCGGACAAAATGTTGTTGAAATATTGTTATATGGCCCTGTTGGCCTTTCAGAGGCGGGAGAGGAAGGACAATGGTGAACTAAATCCTTTCTCCTTTCCATCCTGTTTTTAGGAGACAGCTGTGAAATGAAGGTGTTAATTATTCATGAAGTAATATGTATATATTTAAACTGCAGGAATGGAGACAAGCATCCATTATTCAGCACACTGGTGCTTTTTCTGAGATTAATCATTATTAAGTGAGACTGTGGGTGGGAGAGTGGACACAGGAGGACGAGCGTTAGGATCTGTGTGTGTGTGTGTGTGTGTGTGTGTGTGTGTGTGTGTGTGTGTGTGTGTGTGTGTGTGTGTGTGTGTGTGTGTGTGGTGTGTGTGTGTGTGTGTGTGTGTGTGTGTGTGTGTACGCTGCATGCAGAATCATAAATCACCCAAGTTGATCTCAAGTGTGTGTGAGTGTGTGTATTTAATTACGTTTCAGTACTGTTTAATTATTGCTGGGTCTCAATATTAACATTCGAGGCACGAGCGTTTGTGTTTATACATACAGTAAGTTGCATAATTGCACACAGGAGTACTTTGTGCTTATTGAGTATTTGATTGTTGGATTTCTGTGTGTGTGTGTGTGTGTGTGTGTGTGTGTGTGTGTGTGTGTGTGTGTGTGTGTGTGTGTGTACTTCAGCAGTCAGATTACAAACAATCATGACCACAGTCTACTGATCAATAGCCTACCACGTCTTACCATGCTAGGCACACCTTACTACCTCCTTACTGTGTGTGTTTCTTAGTCTATAGAAATGCTAAATGAGATACTGTGTGTGTGTATGTGTGTGTGTGTGTGTGTGTGTGTGTGTGTGTGTGTGTGTGTGTGTGTTTGTGTGTTAGATCCATCGCAAATCGGAAATTCCTGATTAGTGCATTTAGTTTATAATTTGTTAATAATTTTAAGTTATATTGGTTCATTTATATTAAAGTGTGTTTTTTCCTAATTATTTATTCTGTGTTTTGAACAACAAAAAACAAAAAAATTGAACCTCTTTTATAGGCCTATGACATGATACATAATAAAATACAAGTTCTAACACATTCTGACATCGGAGAATGATGCTACTTTAATAACAGTAGACGTGGACAATAGTGTCCCGTTCCAAAGCTTATTGCCAAGACCCATGTTTTGATCACTCTTTCTTTCTTTTACGTATATGTCACTTTATACAAATTGCAAAAATACACAACCCAGTCTCACGGCATTTCGTGTTATAGTCACAACATTTAATCTATTGATTCGTGTTCACCAACATGATTTTCCCCTTTTTTTCGTGTCACACAGAACGATTTTAAATTAAGTAATGTATTTCTATTGGTAGTGTGTTTCTTGCCTGCAACACGTCTTTTTGTCCGGTCGGGTCTTGGAAGACCAGAAGCTGTGGGGTTCATAAAAACATGTTCTTACTCAATATCAAGCCACGATTATTGTTTTTATTTTAAATCGTATAATGTCGGACTTTTTTTTGCCGTCGGCGAGGAAAATAAATGGGGCTCAGAGCTTCAGAATACTGAAATCTGTATTTTTGTCTAATTTGTTATTCTTTTCTAAATAACACACTGTTATTTACTCAACAATAACACACAATTATCCTTGTTTTTATTTATTTATTTAATTCTATAATCTCGGGCTTTTTTGGCGTCCGTCAGGAGCTGAATTTCAAAATAAAATAACCGGAAACAGATGTAGGCCTATAAGGGACATTTGGAGCATCATTGCGATACACACCCACTGAACTGATTACCCAAGATCCTCAGCTATGGTTTAAGCTTGGTGATTGGATGTTTTAGCCGCAATGCACGTTGGGATATGGTGTTAATGCGATATGAAATCCGAAAAACATTTCGGAGTTTAGGATGGCCGAAGACACTACACTACCCATAATCCTCAGCTATCGTTTGGGACTACAGTCCCTTTGCTTGACAAACCCTGTGATTAATCTTCAAGCTCTGGGATTGGATGTTGGAGTGGCAGTGCGCCAAGGTTACGCCGAGCTTCAAACAGCTCTTTGAAATGGAACGAAACCACGCCAGACTATCCAAAACTGGACTTGAACGGGACCAGCCCAGAACTACACATGCTGGCTATTGTGTTTCGCAAAATGTTCTATGGAACGTCTCTACTGGGAAAGTTTTTGTTTTTCCCACAATTAGAAGTTGCCAGTATTAAACCCATTGGTGTTATCAAATTTACATCAAAACATATAATTAATAAATGGGTGAAAATTGCTTGTATCCATAATGGGCATGTGACGAAGATGGCTTCGTCACTGTGGACTGACGGCTTCGGGCTTTGTATATTGCACATGTGTTTTATTTTGAAAAGTGTTCCCTTTCCCCATGTCTGTTGCTGTTGATTGTGTGCACCTGGTGCCCTGTGTTCTCTCCTCCCCCCTCACCTCTGTCTTGTTGGGTTAATTACTGTGGGTATTTAGGCTCTGTGTTTCCTGTTTTGTGGGGTGTGTGAGATCCTTGTGGCTGGTGACTGTGCTCACGTGAACAGCGAGATTGAGGCTGTGTCATGTGCCCGTGAGTAATAAATGCCCACACCGGGTTATATTTTGGACGTTCTGCCTCTGCCTCCTTGCTTGGTCTGGCCACTCAACGGTCAGCTTCACATTTGGTGTCAGAAGTGGGATTGACCAAGTGAGGAGGTGAAAACGATGGAGGAACTGAGGGAGATGATGAAGTCATTCCTACAGTATGAGACAGCCAGATTCAAGCGGAAGGAGTGCCGTTTGAGGAACATGGAGCAGCCGTTTTCACGGATGCAGGAACAGGTTTCCCTGATAGAAGAGAAAGAGGAGCAGCTCAGGTTGCAGAGGGAGGAAGAGGAGAAGCTGAGAAAGGAAGAGGAGATGTGCTTAGCGGAGGAGGCTCGTCTGATACGCCTGCAGGAGGAGAAGAAACTTGCAGAGGAGAAGAAAATTAAAGACGAGGAAGATGCTTTTCTAGCGGAGGAGGAGCGGGTGAAAATGGCCGAGGGGATCCGTCGGGAGAGAGAGCGTGTCATGCAGCGACAGCTGGAGGAGATAAGGGCTCAGGCTCATGCAGAGGCCCTGTCAGCCGCTCAGACTCAGGTGGAGAAGCAGGTGATGAAGACGCTGCAGGCGGAGAAGGCGGCGTACGTGGAGAACCTGACAGAGGTCATCGCGAAGGAGCGGGAGAAAGAGTTGAGGAAGAAAGGGAAGCTTCCTTCCGACTTCACGCCCCCCTCTGAGGAAACCATGCGGCACAAGGGGAAGCTGTTCTCTTTCGGAAGAGGAAGGAGAAAATGTGACGAAGATGGCTTCGTCACTGTGGACTGACGGCTTCGGGCTTTGTATATTGCACATGTGTTTTATTTTGAAAAGTGTTCCCTTTCCCCATGTCTGTTACTGTTGATTGTGTGCACCTGGTGCCCTGTGTTCTCTCCTCCCCCCTCACCTCTGTCTTGTTGGGTTAATTAGTGTGGGTATTTAGGCTCTGTGTTTCCTGTTTTGTGGGGTGTGTGAGATCCTTGTGGCTGGTGCTTGTCTTCACGTGAACAGCGAGGTTGAGGCTGTGTCATGTGCCCGTGAGTAATAAATGCCCACACCGGGTTGTATTTTGGACGTTCTGCCTCTGCCTCCTTGCTTGGTCTGGCCGCTCAACGGTCAGCTTCACATTTGGTGCCAGAAGTGGGATTGACCAAGTGAGGAGGTAAAAACGATGGAGGAACTGCGGGAGATGATGAAGTCATTCCTACAGTATGAGACAGCCAGATTCAAGCGGAAGGAGTGCCGTTTGAGGAACATGGAGCAGCCGTTTTCACGGATGCAGGAACAGGTTTCCCTGATAGAAGAGAAAGAGGAGCAGCTCAGGTTGCAGAGGGAGGAAGAGGAGAAGCTGAGAAAGGAAGAGGAGATGTGCTTAGCGGAGGAGGCTCGTCTGATACACCTGCAGGAGGAGAAGAAACTTGCAGAGGAGAAGAAAATGAAAGACGAGGAAGATGCTTTTCTAGCGGAGGAGGAGCGGGTGAAAATGGCCGAGGGGATCCGTCGGGAGAGAGAGCGTGTCATGCAGCAACAGCTGGAGGAGATAAGGGCTCAGGCTCATGCAGAGGCCCTGTCAGCCGCTCAGACTCAGGTGGAGAAGCAGGTGATGAAGACGCTGCAGGCGGAGAAGGCGGCGTACGTGGAGAACCTGACGGAGGTCATCGCGAAGGAGCGGGAGAAAGAGTTGAGGAAGAAAGGGAAGCTTCCTTCCGACTTCACGCCCCCCTCTGAGGACACCATGCGGCACAAGGGGAAGCTGTTCTCTTTCGGAAGAGGAAGGAGAAAATGTGACGAAGATGGCTTCGTCACTGTGGACTGACGGCTTCGGGCTTTGTATATTGCACATGTGTTTTATTTTGAAAAGTGTTCCCTTTCCCCATGTCTGTTGCTGTTGATTGTGTGCACCTGGTGCCCTGTGTTGTCTCCTCCCCCCTCACCTCTGTCTTGTTGGGTTAATTAGTGTGGGTATTTAGGCTCTGTGTTTTGTGGGGTGTGTGAGATCCTTGTGGCTGGTGACTGTGCTCACGTGAACAGCGAGATTGAGGCTGTGTCATGTGCCCGTGAGTAATAAATGCCCACACCGGGTTATATTTTGGACGTTCTGCCTCTGCCTCCTTGCTTGGTCGAGCCGCTCAACGGTCAGCTTCACAGGGCAGCATGAATATACAGTATACCCACATGACAGCTCATTGTTACTTTGTTATTCTACTCCACTACAATTCAGAGGTTAACCTGGTATTTTTACTCCACTACATTTATTTTAGTTACTTTGCAGATTCTGATTAATGATGTGAAATATAAACAACCCTTAAAGGTCAAATGCAAAGCTTCCAAATATGCTACATTTTTATAGAAATGTTGTTTTTAAGACTGCCTGTATTTTTTATTTAATTTAAATCGAGATAATACACCTGAAAAAAAGCTTTTTATTGATACAAAACTCGACCCAAAGCTGTCTGAATTGGTGCAGAAAACTCTGAATTATATCCGCGAAATCACGCAAAACATGGGTTATTGTTGTGCTTTTGGATGTACGAACGGTGCGGGATCTGGGAGGATTTTTCATTCATTTCCCCAAGACAAAATCATCTGTCGAAACTGGATTATTTCAGTGAATCGTGTTGGCTGGCAGCCGACAAAATGGAGCAAGTTATGCTCTGACCACTTCACATCTGATGCATACGATGTTGATCCTGCCATCGTCAAGTCTGTTGGTGGAGAAGCATTTAAAGTACATCGGAGGCTGAAACCCGGAGCCGTCCCCTCCATATTTGAGCACAAAAAACAACCGAAAGAACGAAAGCGCCGGGCAATGCAGAAACGCCAAAGAATTGAGGTAAACACATTTTTATTTGATTTCAAAGCGCACGGAGCACAGAGCGGACAGCAGATAACGGAATTGCAGTTTTATTGCTTATAGATTATCAGAACATTTCAAAGGGGACACAGCCCCATTGGATATTAACCTATGGATTAACTACATCATCGTTTTTATCGTTTGAATGCCATTTTAGACCAGACAAAGAGGAAGGTAAGCCTAGCTCATGTTAGTACCTAGCGCCACTTGTTTTGATGTACGTTTTTGTTGATAACCTCGCGAGTTTGTATCTTTCAGTGTTGAGGTGGGCACCGTTAGATTCTGTGTCTTTACGATCATAAACAATGTGTTGGATGTGGAGCTAGGATAAGTAATAAGGGAGCTAGGAGTGATTTTCGGTGCAGTAATAGGTTAGCATTTTTCGCTCGGGGCTAATTCAGAGGCTCACTGTTAGCATTGTGTTTTTTTTTTTTAAATAAATGAAAAAGATCAGTTAAATGAGTTTTTTCCCGTTATATGGATATAAAATATTCATAGTTTATTAAATATTAAGGTTCCTTAGACGTCGTTTCCTGCAAATGACGCGATTTCGGGTCCGTGGGGCTAAGAGGATAACAGAGTATGTTTTATTTATTTTTCACAACAGTTGTATTTGGATGGAATGAATACCTATAGTGATAATTCAAAGTAATAAAATGATTTTTACAGTGAAAAAGTTCAAATGGAACTGATGGTTCCCAAATTACCCAGAGGTCGCCTGAACTTTATTTTTCTAAACCTCTCTAAAAAGGTCAAATTTCACTTGTTTTGCATCAATCTTGATACAGGGTACTTATTATATGTTATAGTTTGGATTCCTAAAGCTTTTAGTCTATAGTCTACTCAGAATCAGACATGATAACGAAACTAAGTTGTACTATCGGCGGAAGCAGCTGTGAGCGATAAGCCAAGTGGAAATATGTTTGGCCACTCTGACGTCACGCGACGCCATCTTGCGGAGACGAGCGGCTGAGAAATAAATCGTCGGACTTGGGGGTTGAACAAAATAAATATTGCGCATTGCCAGACGCATATTATCTCCGATTGTAATACTGCAATATCTTAGATAGTGTTGTAGCTATATGATTTCGATTTTACTGGCAATTATAAAAAAATCTTTGCATTTGATCTTTAAATCAGACTTTAGTTACACCTGAGTAAAATTCAGGGAAGGTGATTGTCAAGTGCCAACAATCAGGAGAGATATTTGATTGTTGGTGCTTGATTAAACATTTATTTGCAGATCCCTATAAAGTATATTCATTAATCGTTATTCTTTACTAATAGTTAATTAAAGACTGTATATAATTGCTATTTTGCACATCCCTTTCAATATTTCACGATTTTCAAAGGTTTATTGACATATCATATACACAACTAAGTTGAAGTTATGCAATGAATGAAACACTTGGGTCACAGGTTCCTCAACAGTGCATTACAAGACATCTATCAATATGTGTGTATACCTCCACCATTAAACTGTCATATTCTGCACATTTCTTATACTATCTACATACATCTTATAAGAGTATAATTAATGTGTATAATATCAGTTAAAATAAGTGCTTCAACATAGTTAACATTGCAGGAAAGCAATATATTAGACGTTAAGTACTTTGTCAGGCTTAATATTTAGATACCCCCAAAGCTTTTTTCTTATTTAAAAGAAGACCTTAACCTAAAGTATTCTTTAATGTTTAAATAAAGGTTAATTCGTTTTTCTGTTTTGCACCTCCTCCTATTAATATCTTTTTACATCCTGCACTAAACTGTTTTATTGTAGAGATCACTACAGTATCTTCTTGATATTTTATATTCTATATTTTCTATCATTGACCTTCTACTTTCCCCCTATGAAAGTATGCACTCTTAATATTTTTTTCATCAAATATAACATATTAAAACAATTATTCAATAACGTGCTTTAACCACTAGGCGGTGCACACAAGGTACACTCAGCATACAATTCCATAATAACTTTGTATTATTAGTGTAGGACACTTATGTATGTATAACATCTGAAGATGTGTAGTTTTATTCATGTTTTCACATAATTTTACAGGATATTGCTATATTAGTTCACATGTTTTACTTCTACACATTAATATCTGATTTGTAAAACATCACAGACAGAAAGGTATATCCGTCATTTAATGGTAAGCTATGGAAATTGTGATTCCATAGATGTGTCTCCCATCACCCAAAACCCCTGACTATTCTCTCAACTCAGTATTTACATTCTTATATTCAAAGAAAATCAGTAATATCTTTAAAAACTACAAGTCCTTTTATATCAGCTGTGCACCGTTATGGGGTAATCTACCGATTGGATCAAATATAAAAATCAGCCGAATTAACGTTGATACTGCAAGGAGACGTATTGTGTGAAGAGAAATTGAAGATGTTGTTTAATTGCTGATATATTTATGATCCATGTCACGTATTCAGTTTCGGTGGCAGTTCTTCCAGTTTGTCTAGAAGTCTTCTAATCAGGGCTCTATAAATAGAGAACTACATATGTAATATTTAATTCAGCCGAACTGTGTATTACAATGCCGTTATGTGATGACTTCCAAAGAGAAAAGCAAGCACACTCGGAATAAAGTATTATTTTCTTCTTTTAATTTTTTTTTCTTCCGGATTTCATATCGCATAAACACCATTTCCCAACGTGTATTGCGGCTAAACAATCCAATCACCGAGCTTAAACCATAGCTGAGGATCATGGGTAATCAGTTCAGTGGGTGTGTATCTGTTTCCGGTTATTTAGTGGGAATGCTGTTAACAGCATTCCCACTAACTGTTATTCTACGGACGAAAAGTTTATTATTATTCCGCCGACTTATTTTGGCCCTCTTCTTCTCCCACACTGAACATCGCAGAAACTCCGTTCAAACATCAAAACGTTCAGCTCGGTCGGGAATCGATTGCTATTACTTTTCCCATTCATAACTTTCATAATTCCAGAGATACATCCCATAATTCATAACATTTTTAACATTGAAGTCAATGGAGAAAATCTTCAGACTTCAACACATCTTCATGCGACTTCAACTGCTAACTGTTCATTCATACTTTCACTCAGAAACCTCATTCCAACTTTAGAATGTTACACATCTTTCTGACATTATTCGTGTAAAAACTTTTAAATCTGATCCTTACTTTGAGAGATATTAAACATTGTTCAGACCTTGTTTTAGAGGTTTTCTTCAGATTTTAACATTAACTAGAGTGCGTGATGTCACAGCTAGAGGGTAGGAAATCTTGAAATTTGCCTTCATATATTTTTTTTAAACTGCCATAATTCCCAAACCCTACATTCCTGAGACATAATTTATCATGACAAACGTAGGAAAACATCTCGTAGCTTGAAAAATGACAAATAATTAAGGGCTTGAAGTGACAAAAACGTTCAACATTCCTCCATTAAACCCCATTGTAATTTCAGGCAGATATTTCCTCACGGCAGCAGCCACACACCTTTAGTTAAACTGCCAAAAAGGCCACATTATTAACTCGAAACTACACAAAAATTACACTTCTGATGCTCAACTTCCTTGACATGCTTCACGTTTTGAAATTTCACAGATATCTCTTACGGTTCTTCCACAAAACGTTCACATGTAAGAGGTTTATCTCTCATTCAGAACAATGGAAACCTGTGATCTCTGCACACCTTGTTAGTTCAAATATAAACACCTGTGTCATGGAACACGATGATGTCATCGCTCCAACTGACATGCTCAGAGCAGCAGACTTCAGATAGCAGTGTGCTAACAGTCCAGCCGTGAAGACATCTTCGGGACAGTTTTGAGATTTCTTCAAATGCTGTTGCCATGGCAACACAATGCTCGCCTTGAAACACGGTTTTCTCATAACTTCAGTGAAAATACTCCAAACAGCCCAGATCTTCACAGGTTTGGTAACGATGCAGCCATCAACGCATCTAAGCGTAGTATGGGGTGTCATCAAATGCCGTTGCCATGGCGACAGATCACTCGCCATGAAACACGATGTGGCTGTAAGTCCAATCGACACGGTCCAATCGTCCCCCAATCTTCACTTGTATATCACCAGTCCATGCCTCAACAGCTCTACGCCAAATCTGAGATCTCACCATATGCCGTTTCCATGGAAACGCATCCCTCGCCATAAAACATGATGTCGCTTTAACTCCTGTGAAAATGTTTCAAAAGTGCTCAAACTTCACATTTGTGCTAACAGTCCAGCCGTGAAGACATCTACAGGACAGTTTTGAGATTTCTTCAAATGCCGTTGCCATGGCAACACAATGCTCGCCATGAAACACGGTTTTCTCATAACTTCAGTGAAATTGCTCCAAACGCCCCAAAACTTCACAGGTTTGGTAACGATGCAGCCATCAACGCATCTAAGCGTATTATGGGGTGTCATCAAATGCCGTTGCCATGTCGACAGATCATTCGCCATCAAGTTAGTTCAGAAGTTTGCAGTTCAAATATTCTGCTGCTTTTCCAAGCCTTTTTACTTTCTTTTCTTCTCTCATCACACATTCAAGCCCCCAGTGTTCATGTATCATTTCAATCTAAATGTTTCACTTTCTTCTTACACATTACATTTCAATCTAAATTATTCACTTTCTTCATACACATTTCATTTTAATCTAAATTCTTCACTTTCTTCTTACACATTTCATTTTAATCTAAATTCTTCACTTTCTTCTTAAACATTACATTTCAGCTTAGCAGTTTAGCGTCAGCTTTTCAGCATAAAGCATTCCCACTAGCAATTTCTTCAGGAATTGCATTCTCTAGTTTTATTTTGAAATTCAGTTCCTGACGGACGCCAAAAAAGCCAGAGATTATAGAATTAAACAAATAAATAAAAACAAGGATAATTGTGTGTTATTGTTGAGTAAATAACAGTGTATTATTTAGAAAAGAATAACAAATTAGAAGGAATAAAAGATTTAAAAAATACTGATTTCAGTATTCTGAGGCTCTGAGCCCCATTTATTTTCCTCGCGGACGGCAAAAAAAGTCTGACATTATACGATTTAAAAACAATAATCATGGCTTGATATTGAGTAAGACAGCTTCTGGTCTTCCAAGACCCGACCGGACACAAAGACGCGCTGCAGGCACGAAACATACTACCAATAGAAATACATTGCTTTTAAAATCGTTCTGTGTGACACGAAAAAAAAAGGGGGAAATCGTGTTTGTGAACACGAATCAATAAATTAAATGTTGTGACTATAACAGGAAATGCCGTGGGACTGGGTTGAAATACAATACAACCTTTGCTAACTTGTCATGATAGTTAAGTAACTTGCTTTGTTAGCTACTTGCCTTATGAGTTAAATAACTAGCCAAAATAGTGTAAAATAATGTAAGCTAGCTATCAGGTTGTCATGTGATTGAATGTCATTTTTTACTTTTTTATTTGGGTTTGATGTTTGGGTATCTGAATACATTTTGCAATGAGATTCTTTCTTAATGTTAAAGAGCCTGTGATATGGATTTCCCCCATCATCCAAACCCATCAATTTGAGTAAATATTGTCCCCTTGAAAACCGTTACTGAACTGATTTTGGATATTTGTACTTTGATAACCATTAATCTGCCCTTCAATGTTGACCATTTTCTGGATCTTCTTGGGGATTCTTCAAGTCCCGCCAAATGATGTGTGACGTCATTGCGGGCACAGCGCTCCAGCTGCACCGTTCAGGATCCCAGCATCTGCATGCAAACGCACGATGGCGCACACAGCAGCAAGCTCAGACAGCGATGACAGTTTAATGTTGAACGTGTCTGAGAGCTCATATGAGGCTGAAGGATCGCTTTATGTTGTATCTGTTAGAAGTTTAGGAATTAGGTGCGTCAATATGGGCGATCATACGGTCATGTAGCCAGTGGTGGACTGGGACTAAAAATCATCCCGGGACTCTCGACCGGCCCACTTCGGTACCGCTAGTAAATTGTCAACGGGGGGAGTAGGGGATGTCAGGGGCGGCGGGTGCTGTAGATAGTAAATGTAAATATGTAAATATTTGTGTCACTGCATCCTGGCAAAATACAAATATAATGCAATGTCTGTGTCTTTGACATTAGCGCTGCTAGCCACCTGTGCCCTGCACTACGAAGCCAGTTCAACAGACCCTGGATATGTTTGAGTAACAAACTAACTAACAACAACAAACTAACAAACGAGATCTCGCTAAGCGGTCCTACGACGCTGGTTATCAACTCGGTAAATCAAGCCAGGGTTTCTCTCACCAGCTGAGAGCGCGTTCACGTCTAAGACACGAGTGATCTGACTTTAATTACATTTGACTCGAGTGTTTCGTCAACATAATGTGTTGCTTAAAATAATACTTCTGCATACAGTATGTGACACTGTAAGTGTTGCACGGCCAGATACGGCTGGAGAAGCTGACTCAGATAAGGAAATACATGATATATTATGATATTATATGATCGATGATCTGATTGATGATGTAATATGAATGATAAGTGCGTCTTCTCTGCATACGGCAGTTTAAACTGTATTTCCTTTATCCTGTAATATGACTTGAGAGATTTAAACTCCGCACACTGAGTTGATCTCTTTTCTATAGACGCCGGAGGCGTAAAAAAAGTTATTTAGCCTTCCCAAACCTGAGCCTCACGCGCCGCCTATGGGGGATGTGCTAGTGATTTATCCGACCGGCCCACTTCGGTGCCGGCCCATCGGGATTCGTCCCGATGGCCAGTCCGCCACTGCACCCAGCCCACGTAAACTGTCAACGGGGGGAGCCTCGCTGCGGGGGAAACGGTTGGACCTAGTGTCCCGATCGGAGTGGGAATAATAATAATAATAATCCGTGCATTTTATCCATTAATTTCCCCAACATTGTGGTGAAAAAACCACACGTTTAATCCATGTTGGTGTACTACAACTACAAAAAGCATCGGTTTGTTTTCTCATCAGGATATGCAGACCGGCACAAACGATTTTTAATCATCATTCTCACGATCATTTAATCTATCATATGTTCGCCGAATTGACATGAAAGCACTAATAAATGTAGTTTCATCCACTTGAGTTTACAACTACAAAAATAATCGATTTGTTTTTATATCACATCCTACGGGAGGAAATTCAGCAGCTCTCACTACCGATTTTTAATCCTAATGTAATCATCATCTTCACCACGATCATTTATGTTTATGTTCGCCGAATTGACATGAAAGCACTGACAAATATGAATATACTGTAGTCAACTTCATTAAAACGTTATTAACGTGCCTAAACTCAGTAATTCACCATTTCTACGCATGACAACACACTTTGTCCGTGTTTGGCTCTCTTGCTGCACAATGAAGCGTTCCCGCATTGACGTCACTTCCGGCTTCCCCCAAAACTTCAAAATGAGTCGAAGGAATTTCCCCGCGATGTTCGAAATTATTGATATTTAACGGAACGGTATCGCTTTTTCTTTTTTAAACTGACGGTTCGAGATTACTAGTAGCCCAATATTTCATTGCACAACAGTTGTTGGGATGCTGTCACAGGCTCTTTAAGTATGATATGTTCATGATATATTATTCAAATGTTATATTGACTAGAACCATATGTACAGATGCTACAGTAGTAAAGTAGCATGATTATCCATACCTACAGTAATGTTCATTAAGACTTATTCTTGTCTTGGCTGTAAACCACATGCGGTACTTGACGTATTGTTATTGTTGCTGTTGTCTCTCCGAACTCCATGAAGTTGGACATTAGGTGCATCACATACAGTCCACCGTATAAACTGCAGTGACTTTAGCAGTTTTCAGGAGTGAGTGAACATTCACCTTGAGTGCTTAGACCTTCACTGCAAAGAGGTCCACATGGGGATTTCATTTGCTACCAATCAATTTAGTCAGCTTTTGCATTGGCCATCCGATCAGTCAATTGATCAGGTGCCCTATCAGATAATCAATGTATCCCTGTGTGAACTGCTGACCTTTTTATGGAGTCATGTGTTTAATGAAGGATGAGCTGACAGTGGAATCCATTGAGAAACATGTCAAGTATATCTTGGAGCCACGGATATATTTCTCTCTGCAGTCCGATCACCAACAATCAAATATCTTCTTAAAAATCACTCTCAATAACACCTGTCAGCTGAATGTAATGTAGACGCTCGAAAAACATGTTGAAATTCAATGTTGATCTCAAAGTTAGAATGATTGGCTTCATTTCAAATTGAAATAGCTGTCTGAAAAACGCTGTTATCACTCTACTTGCTCGTGTAGTGCCTGAGTGACTCTTGTCCCTCGGAGCAACAGTTACTGAAGTTGTGATAAAATATTCTGGATAATTTTCCGCCTCCAAAATGAATTCAGAGTAATTGGTTTCTCTAGTGGATCTTGCTTATTTATGCTGAAACCCTCAAAGAGTTAATCAACTTTAGTTGATTCTGAGATGTGGAAAGTATAGTAGTGGAATCACTGTGAATAACCAGAGTGATGGCTGAAGTTTTACAATTTCTGCAGCACAGGACTCAAACAAGATTTTAAGACTCTGGCCCCCAGGACTGAAGTTTATTAAATCTGGCTTGTTATTACTCACGTCATGTACCCATCTGAGAGAATACCAACTCTCGATCTGAACCTGAAGTGAATAAAACAAGAGGAGAAATATACAGTATTCATGTTCCTTGTTTCTAGGGGCTGATCAAATTCTGTTTTAATTATGACTTCTTATCTCTGATATTGAATTGTGGGACTTTTCCAAAGATAAGTTCAGAATTTTTAACTTTGTGTAAAACTTTAGTATAACTTGGAGGCTCCTAAAGACAGTTAGACTGCCTGATACATTGCATGATTACTACTAAAACAAATTAACTAAAATAATAATAATTTAACAGAAAACTATTTTGTTAATCACTCCTTTTTTAAAGACCTTTTATATACGTAGCAAAAATGCAGTTTCATTTTTTCCTAGGCTTTGTGCTTTAGTGTTCCCCCTGTCCTTCTCTCTTCACTTAAGATTATCTTTATTATTTCTGTTTCTTCTGAGTCTTCTGCTAACCTTTAATTCACCTCCTGATTCACTGCCTCCAATTTTGACATCTTGTTTCCCTAAGTTTCAACTTGTGTGGCTTTTTGTAGCATTTTTTGACGACACGCCATTATAAAAGAAGAAAAAGCCACTTTATTATCCCATGGGATATCACAGGGAAATTCAGTTTTTGACTCTGTCATACACAGAGTGCAGTGGAGTGTACAGAAATACACATGCATAAACACATCCATTTTTATGAACTTTTGGCACCAGTGTTCTTTTTGTGCGATTGGGCCTTGAAAAGCGACCCATCAGTTTCCAATCCAAGTCCCAACAGACTGAGCTACTGTTGCCTAGTTGTCATAATCATGTGCATCCAAACAGTTAAAAGTAAGTGTACTCTCGGCTTATAGCAGCATCCTGAATCACTTTAGTTGTGGCTTCATCATTAAGCTGTTGCTGCTGCTGTGCTGCTCAGCCAGAACAACTCTCAGTGTGTGTGAAGCTCGGTCTCTGGATTTCTGTGTGTGAGTATGTGTTCCTGCCTGCCTGCAGTGTGTCATCATGACAGGACTGTGCCCTGACTCTGGCTCACAGTTTGTATTCTGGATGAACTAAAGGAGGATGTTTATACAGTGTGAGAAACTGCAGATGATGTCCTCAGGTCGGCAAGGCAACAGCAGTGTTTACCCGTTCACCTTGCAAAGAAACGGAGACGTACAATGAAGGGGGACGACAGAGATAAAGTGAAGTCGTCCTTCAGCTGATCATGCTGTAAAAATAATATGAAAGCAGGTTATGCTACACACACACACACACACACACACACACACACACACACACACACACACACACACACACACACACACACACACACACACACACACACACACACACACACACACACACACACACACACACACACACACACACACACACACACACACACACACACACACACACACACAAGTATGATCCATCCTATCTGTCATCATTGGATCAATCGCCAAGCAGAGGTCAATTACTCTACACCTTTCATGATGGTCACAGAACTATTACACCCTTTTCATCTAGCCAATGACTGATGAGTCAAGCGAGAGATCTTGTGTGTTGAGAGATTTCATTTCATTATCTTTTAACCTTTCACTCTTCTCATCTCTCTCTTCTTTGTGTCTGAGCAATAGGTGTCAGTTTAATTCATCCATGGTGTAATTGTAATGTATCACTGTCATACAGTTGATCATGTGTCCAAGAGTCTTTGGTCCAAATCCGTTCCAGCATAAGCAAAGCTTAGTGCAATAAGTGAGACCTGACCTTTCAGTCAACAAACAGGGCTGTTTTCTTTTGAGAGTTGATGTACCGACAAACACTGTGAAAGCTTTGTGGTTTGATACTGTAGATGGAACAATTAAGGGTTGTTTGAGGCCTCATAGGAACATTACAGAACATCTAATGTGATTTCCTGAGGCGTGCATGAAAATAACACTTGCATTTGTAATAATGCAAAGACATTTTGTTTTCAAACTTAGACTTAATGGAAAGAATTTGTTAATGTGTACACCAGTGTATAACAACATGTGTAACTGTGTTGATCTCATCGACACTTCACCATTTACTTGTCAAATCTCTGTTCTTTTTCTACCATTCCCTCTGATCGGCTTGACTGTTTTTTTTTCAATGCAAAAATATGTGGGCAGAGAAAGATACTTACAATAGAAATACTTTTTTTTTTAAATCCTTCTGTGTGAAACAAAGGGGGAATCAATAGATTAAACTTTGTGGCTATAACACGAAATGCCGTGAGACTGGGTTGGAGAATCAGAGTTCTAGGAGCAAGGCTAACTCGCTGGAAAAGATCAACACACTCCTCTCCAAAACTACTGTAGGTTTGTTTTGATCTCTTAACACTTGTATACATTTCCAATCTAATATATTAGATATCTATCAAAACCTAACATAACAATACTTTGACCCACAGTGATGTTGGCTTTACTGTCAGACAGCAGTCTTTCAGCAACAATCATTAGCATTAGCTTGTTAGCTATATGGCTAACATCAGTTTTCAGGATAAGTCACTTATTAGCTAGCTAGCTTGGGCACATTAATCAGCTTA
This sequence comes from Gymnodraco acuticeps, assembly GCF_902827175.1. Taxonomy (NCBI): domain Eukaryota; kingdom Metazoa; phylum Chordata; class Actinopteri; order Perciformes; family Bathydraconidae; genus Gymnodraco; species Gymnodraco acuticeps. The sequence continues at coordinate 6,798,277 of NW_022991154.1, read as the reverse complement.
CATTTATTTTACTCCAATGCATTTAGCCTATAACTATAGCTACTGTAACTATATTACAGGTGGACAGTAGATAAGACAGGAAATTAAAGGAAAGAATATCAAACATCCTCAGTCCGAAGTGGGATGGGTTGTGGTTAATGGTAGGTCCTCATCTCTATCCCATAAGGTTGCCTCAAAACGTTGTTTTGTTAGGTGAGCTGTCAATCAAACCTGTAGTAAGCATCATCGTATTTGTCCAGAGACCTTCTCTTGTTCCCATGTAGCCTACTCGTTATTATTAATACTTACACTGAAGATAAGTGTACTGCACGTGCAGGCATGTCAGTTTGTGAATGTTTTTGTGCGCTCTCATAACTCTAGTAATAATAATCAGTGGACACATTATGTGAACACAAAAGAGCTCCAGTTGTTAACTCTGCCCCACAGAGGCACAGCTAACTGTACCACAATCAATAAATCCCATTTTATTAAGGCTGTGTTGTGTTGTTTGTTTTTGTGTATTGTTCCAGTCAGGTAACTATCCTTTCCGTCAGTCAAGCCCCCTCTCCGTATTGATCGGCTTTCCTAACAATGTGTTTTCCATTGATTGAGGAGTAATTAAATGATGAGGGAGCCATGAGCAATCTGCATTGATTGGCTCCAATAAACTGAATCTTTGATGTGAAATGCTATTTAATAACCTGCAAAATTGTTTTTTTTATGCCTAATCATTGTCAACAACAGGTAGCAAACATTCCCAGGTAATTGCTACTTCTGACTCTCCCCATTGGACTTCCCTCAGACTTCAGAGCCAAGAGGATCAGACAGAGACAGAGAGAACGGAGTAAAGAGAGCCTGTTGTCAACAAGTTCTTGCCTCTCCCTCCTCTCGTTATCTCTGTGGCCTCGATATGAACCCGCGTTCACAGCATCCTCAAGGAAACATACTTTTTTATCTTGCTGGGTGTCAGAATGTGCTGTGTGTGAGTGTGGAAGATGAAATGAAATGCAGCATATTTGTTTCGCTCTCGCAGCATTACCAGGCCCCCGCTGCTGTGGAACTGGTGACCGGAGTTTGACTCCTGCGTTTGTCAAATCCCAAAAATAACCAATTTTTACAAAGAGATTAAAGAGAAGGGATGGGGAGTGGGGATTAGATAATTAGTAAAACGAAACTGTGCACTGCAAGTCTTTCTTCACAAATACTTCTGCCTCCTGATATTAAAAGTCTCATAATTTTCTTATATGCAAACCTGTTTTAATATAAATCATTTGGATTTTAATAGAAAGGTATCATTCCTGAAGCAAGACAGAATACTCTTTCTCAAAAAATCATGTATTATATAAATACATTTGATATTTTATACAGTTTATGAAACTATGGTTTAATATGATGCAAAAGCATGTAAGAATGATGACATAATATATTAAGCCAATGTGATATATGATATACAGGAAGATGAGCATAGTATTTCTGGGATATAATGAAAGAAACTGACTAAAAACAAGAAATGTAAGAAATTGTTGATTTGTAACGGATACTCATTGACATACTTTTCCTACCCATGTAGATTTATTCAGCTGGTTTTATTATAAATACTGTTAGGTCTCAAACATAGACAAAAATGACTTGATAAGATGAAGATTTTGAAGAGTAGAGGTATGTACGTTCATGCAGTTGAGACCCAACAGCTCGGACTCATATCTTTAAGATCCAATTCCCCCATGTATCCTCATAAAACGCTTTGTATATTTTAGAAAAGAAGTTTGAGTTATCCTACGAATGTCCACCAACACAATGAATCAGTGCATCTGTGTAGTGTAATGTAAGCAGCAAACTAATTTGTCAACTTAAGGAAAACATTGTGGTTTGAAAGGCATTCTTGCACATTCTGGCTCACAATTAAAGGTGGGGTAGGTAAGTTTGAGAAACCGGCTCGAGATACACTTTTTGTTATATTCCATGCAATGCTCTTATCATCCCGATAGCAATGAATATCTTAAGTGCTTTGACAAAAAATCCATTAAAAAATGTCATCTGTGGAAGCTGTAGTACTGTAAAAAGCACGACCAATCATTTTAGCCGGCCCAGCTAAAGTAACTGGATGGCCTACCTGCCTGTCAGCCTTCCATCTGTGCACAAACTTATCTCGTGCCCTCATTGGTCATATGCGCGTTCGTGTGTGTTGGAGGAGGGGCTCTGTAAGGAAGTGGCAGATTTTTTCCGGCTGTGTATTTTCAAATTATAGCGCACTCGAGCTGGTTTCTCCAAAATTACCTACCCCACCTTTAAGTAGATTCTATATGATTGTTGAACATTAATTTTTGAATTTTACTAACCATTTGTAATTTTAGACCTGGACCCAGCTATGTACCCTGGGCTTTGATTTTGTTTTATTTCATTTAATAATGTATTTTAGCCTGACGGTATTACAATGCTTGAACTGCTGCCTGTTGATTTTCCTCTTGTTGGCATTACGAAGGACAATGACAGGGAAAGAACAATAAGTAAAAACTCACACTTTAAGTTTTATTATAAAATGATCAGGTTGCGTGTGGTGGTAGGGTCGTGAAATCATGATAAAGATTTTAAAGATTTTAACTATACAAGTAGCTTATACAAGTGGGGTTAATTGTTCTATATGAATAGAATTGCCCTTAAAATCCCAAGAAATCCCCCTAAAAAGCCTAACAATGATCTTCTGATAATAAAAGGATATCACAAAAGACTTGCACCCATCAGGTCGTTAATAAAGAAAGAGAGAGGGAGAGATGGTAAGATGGGATAGAGCAGAGGGAGGAGTGCATGACATGATGGAGATAGAAAAAGAAGGAATGAGATAGTGTGAAACCAGTAAGAGAGGAGAGGGCCAGGGTTACAGCAGGTTGCTTCTCCTCCCTGCTGACAGCGCATAATGAGCGACTGCGTGGCTGCTCTGCTCTCACAGGAGATAATTAAAGCTGCAGCGATGCAGCGGCTGGAGCCAGTGCCAGGCGGATGGATGGAGACGTTAAGGGCCTTGCTCTTTGATAAGAAACTGTTCACAGAAAACCAAACTGAAGCCTGTGGGCTTTCAATATCAGTCACTGCTGCCCCATCGGCAAAAAAACAAACAAAATCTAGTGCGTTGGTGTTCGGAGGTTCAAACCCCACTGCAGTCAGCATGTCGTTGTGTCCCTGGGCAAGACACTTCACCCCAAATTGCTCCTGTGTGGATTGCCCACAGTATTGAGTATGTAAGTCGATTTGGATAAAAGCGTCTAACAAGTAACATGTAATGTAAAAACAAACAAACCTCTTCTAAAAGGGGCCTTACACTGAATTGAGTGCTCTGAGAAAACTGTTGAAAAACACTAGACGCACTGACCTGGCATTCAACCCGTCTCTGCATGAGGCACATCTGACAGATCCATAGAAGAGGGGAAAAAACATTTTCATGACGCACCACACGCTGCCAAAACCTTTCTGATGTTTCAGTGCCGCGTCAGGATGTGACAGCAAGTTGTAAAACACAGCGTGGTGCTAGCGGTGGATGGTGTCTGTGCAAGTGCTGTCTTCGACTGTTTGTGTGTGTGTGGCAAGGCTCCTGGATAATGAGGGTGACTGTGGGGTTGTTGTAACATCATGCGAGAGGACCCAGGGTTGTAGTCGGAGTACCTCCTGTGGGGTGTGAAAGGTGTGCAGCTCTAATCACACTCTTCAGGCTGCTGCTCTCTTTCTCTCTCTCCGGGATGGCTCCCCAGTGGGGGCTGATTTAAAGCTCAGATGGAAAGAGAATAACATATTTAGAGCTATACACTGGCAGCTACAAAGAGATGATGATTGACATGTGAACTTGTCTGCATGTTTTTGTCAGCGCTGACCTGAATGTGAACTGTGCCTCATTCACAGTGTCACTGAGTTAGCACATCAATCTTTGACGTGTGGAAAGTTACGAGGTGAGTGCGTAAACCACGTTTCCTTTCCAAAACAAATGTGTAATTAACACTTGCAAAGACGTTTTGGAAGAAAGGAAATTGCTGCCTGGATAAAGAAAGTTTCCAGACAAGAAAATATGACAGTCTTGTACCATAAGTAGGTCCCAGTGAAGATGGTTAAGTGGCTGAGTGGACAAAACGTAGCTTAACATTTTTTTTTAATGTTTAACGTTTTTTTGTAACATTCGACAAAGGGAGTCGGAAACAGGCTTCAAGTTATATCTCTCACAGGCTCCGCCCTCTACTGGACTTTATGGGTACTACCAAGCCCCAGGAAGTGCGCCGGAGTCTGATGAGAATATTCCGTGCTGGTCAACGGCGGCGGTACTACACTTCCTTTAGGATGCTGGGCCCGTAAACACTTTTTAAAAAAAGTGTATCAGGTGCTCTCATTGTATGCTCTGTTTTTTGACACTTTAAATGTTTCGTTTACAATACTATTACTATATATGAAAGCAAAAAATAAAACACATTTTCATTTTGTAATGGTTGTTTAATTGAAAACACAACATTCAACACACTTTCAGAAAAACATATTACATTTTACCAAGTTAATGTCGTAGTGCATACAAGGTAATAGACTTAACGATTTGCATTGCTGCTTCTCTCCGCGTTTCATTGACAGTGATCGGTTTATCGTTCAGTTCACACTGCCCAAGTAGATGTTTAGGAGTCTCTTGAAAGTATACGAATGCATTTTTTATATCAGAAAAATGCATTAACATCACATGCAAATTCTTTATCCTTTCACCCGCAACGATTATAATCTGCTTTGCTTCTTCTTCGGTTTCACCGTTATTAGCTCTGAATGTAATCCTTTCGGGGGCTTCTTGTGCTTCTTGTGGTCTGTTGAATACCTGGTGTAGGATTTGTTTAGCTGTAAGGACAGGTACCATATAATTGTCTTCAAAAGCTTTGTCTATGTCGTCACACGTTTTGGCGTATCCTTCGATGTAATGACAACCGACACTAGAATAGAAATCCTCCAACAGTCTTTTAATACATGTTCTGGCACTGTCACCAATTTGGGCAATTCCACAGTATCGTGCTTTTTCTCTCATTATATTGAAGCAAAGCTCTGCCATTGCTTTTGGTATTTGTTCAACACATTCGCAGCAGTCGGTTAGCGGTAGATGATCTATAAGATTATTATGATCCGGTAATGGCTCTACAACACCATCAGCATCCTCTAGTTTAAATGTCTTCACTTTGTTCCTTTTTCTTTTCACCTTCCTTCTTTTTGTCTTTTTGGTTTTCCGTCCTATTGTCCCTTTCTTTTCATTCGCATTCTGCGTTTGCTTTAATTTTTCTTCTCCTTTTAATTTGTCTTTTCTTCGTTTTTCTTTACTTTTTCTTTTCTTTTCTGCTAATTGTCGTTTGCGATCTTGGCGAGTGGTATGAGATATACTGTTTCTATAAAGGTTATCTATAATACCCTCTTTTAAAGAAAGATATTCTTCATATGTCATGTTATCATAGTCCTCTTTTGTCCTAAAGACCTTACATGGATATGATATAGAGGAGTGCTCTTCTTCGGGAACATCCTCTCCCCTACTTTGTAACATCCAGTCATTAAGCCCATATCCGTTATCCTGGTGATAATAAGGGGAGGCTACATCAGACTTGGTTTTTCTCAGATCCATGGCTAGTTTTCAACGGTCGTCTTAGTGGGGTCCTTAGTTTTATATGATTTGCTGAGTGGGGTGGGACTTATTGCGTTTGAGTGGGAGGAGTCATCTGTAGAAAGTACTCTGTTTTATTAATTTCGTCAAGCATCTGACTCTTAATGGCAGTTTGTGATTTTGAGGCTATTTCAGTGAAACAAGGCTGTTTTGAACATTTGGCAAATGTATGCTTAATTCTCTCAGAAAGTTACTGAAAGATACACTTTTGTGTTTTAAAAGCTGACCCACTTACCATGAAGTACTTTGTTTTAGTAGATTTAATTAGGATTCTGACTCTTAATGGCAGTTTGTGATGTTGAGGCTATTCAGTGAAACAAGGCTGTTTTGAACATTTTGACAGATTTATGCTTAATTCTCTGAGAAAAGTTACTGAAAGATACACTTTTGTGTATAAAAGCTGAAAAAGTAGATAATGAAGTACTATTGTTTTAGTAGATTTCGTCAAGCATCTGACTCTTAATGGTCCTCTCTACATTTGATTCAGGGTTTGTTTTAAATGATTTGTGCTTTGTGTGTACAGACACACAGAAAACACTGAAAAAGACAAAAAGAAGGACTGTAATACACATGTATCAGACACGCTCCCCTTGCTATAATGAAGACAACAGTTTTTAAATGTAAAAAAACACTTTTTTTATTTTTTCACACACAAAATCAATAGTTATACTGATTGTAACATCCCCCAGGACCGTCTCCAGCTTAGAATTTCCCCATATTACTGGAAATATCGTGATGGATTTTTTTCACTTCAGTCAAAATATTCATGTGTATGCTGTTTTCGACACAAATATGCATTACATCTACAACAGAGCATACAATGAGAGCACATGATACACTTTTGATGTTTGTTTCATTTCTGAGATAATGTTACAGAATGTTTCGGAAATGAAGATTCCAGGACCACTTTAATGTTTCGTTTACAATCGTTTCCCAATGACCCAGAATAGTACTGCCAGAACGAACGATTATCCAGAATGTCTTCCAGTTTACAAACTTCAGCCATTCTTTTTACACAGGGGTCACTACTCGTTCTGTTTTCAATCGTCCTCATCACCACACTTATTAAAAGGGTATTGACTACATTATGATCAATATACAGAGCGTTTTGCATAGTTTCCCATTTTTATTTTACTTAAAGAAAAAAGTCACTGTATCGAACAAGTCCCTGGCTTCAGTCAACTGCTGGTTGTTAGTCTTCTTCTTCTTCTTCTTCTGGAGGGATTGGTTGAGGAGGCGGGGAGGAGGAGGTGCGGAGGAGTAGGGAGGCATGAGGTGGAGGGAGGTCGGCGGGAGGATTCTTCTTCTGATTCTTCTTCTTCTTCTTCTCTTTCTTCTTCTTTCTTCTCTTCCTTCTTCCTTCTTCGTCTTCTTCTTTCTTCTTCTTCTTCTTCTCCATCCAACTCGGCATGGATCTTTTCAAGTCTCTCCTTGAGGCGTCTGCAATTTTTTGAGATTGTGAAGAAAAGCCTCCGAAGCGCCTTGGATCCTCCAATCATCCGTGAAAATGTCTTTATCAATAAGAGTCTGGTCGATTTCAGTAATGAAGTCGGTGAGCCAGAGTGTTTTCATTAACGCGTTGTAATTGTTTCTGAAAAAAAAAATCGGGCATGTCATTCAGAAAATCGTGTTGCCTCTGGCCGGGGTGACTGACTCGGCACTCGTTGCATATTTCTTCTCTGTACCGATGTATCACCCTCTCCACAATATCAACCAACACCGATTTCACTGTGTCCATAAACAGAGACGTTTTGGCCCAAGGAGCAAAATCAGCAGCAGTAGTATTGCAAGATTCGGGTGTCCAAAATGGTGGTGATGATGGTAGTCCAGGAGTCTGTTCCTGGCTGCAACTCGCGGGGGGAGTCTTGGTTTTTCTCAGATCCTAGGCTAGTTTACAACGGTCGTCTTAGTGGGGTCCTTCGTTTTAGATGATTTGCTGAGTGGAGGGTGGGGCTTATTGCGTTGAATGGGGGGAGTCATTTATAGAATTGAGAGTTTAAAAAGAAAAAAGTTCTTTAATGCGTTGTAGCTTTTTTCATCTCATCTCCAACCAAGCAGCAATAGGTCAACATTAAGAATAAGTATAGTTGTCAAGATTTTACGGAAAAAGTAAAAAAGTATAGTTTGTCAGAAATATGGAAAAGTCATTGTGTTACAAATAGTATGTTGGAAAATCAAAAGAAAGAAAAACTCAATTCATTACAAATTAATGAATATTTGACCCTGTTCTAAAGTTTGTCCACCCCTTAAAGAAAAACCCATTCCTTACCAAGTAGGCTACTTCATATTATACCCTTTTGTTAAGTGTTGGTACATCAAGGTGTATCTTAAAGTATCTTGGTAGCATGAAATAAACTAAAATATGTAAGGTTATCAGAAAAGAAAAAAACCCTTGTTAACTGAACAAGTGTTGCATACGCCAAAGTGTGTCTAAAAGTATCTTAGTAACACAAGAAAGAAAAAAGCATTGATGTTAACAAAAACGGATTGTTCCACTGAAATAATAAATAAATAATTTCAAAAAGTGCGTTTAAAAAAAGATGTATTCAGATAAAGTATTTTGTTAGACTATTAAGTCCAAGATGGTTACATTTACCCCCTAAACCATTTGTATTATTTTTTGTTTTCCTAATAAAGAAGAGTCACCTGAATTAATTTTGTCTCCAGACCTTTTTATTTTAATTTTTTACATTGTAACAATCTTTAAATATTTGTAGAGAACAAACACTGTGGTTAAAATGAGTGTCTTTATGACGTCTCTCACACAGTTGGTATTTTTCACAAAATTCATTTTTAACACATCATCTTGATACAGAGATAACACATTTTCGTAAGACAACCCCGACGCTCTTTTTACATAGGTAGAAAACACAATGCTTTTCTTTGAGGGGTCCTTAGTTTTAAATGATCTGGTGAGGAGGGTGTGACTTGTTATGTTGATTGGGAGGCGGAGTCCTCTGCAAAAGTGAGAGTCTTTTTCACCAGTATAATGTCCATCGATGTCTGACTCTGTTTAAAAAGTTCTTTAAGCTTTGTAGCTTTTCCATCAATCATTTTCAGCCAAGCAGTCAGAGGCACCCGCAAGGATGTCTGAAAACCCTGCATGTAGAGTTGAAATACTCCAAAACAAAATCATCAGAGGGGTCCTTCCCCAGCGTCACCATACGGCTTGCCGGTAATACCATCCCCGATGGTCCGCTTTTAGTTTCCCAGACGGTGCTTGTCAGGACTCTTCTCACTTCTGGCGGCGGGGAAATATCTCCTTCTTCTTCCTCCACCTTGAGGGGCAGCGGTGCAAACTCTTCTTTGATCTCGCATGCTGTCTGCGTTTCTTTGCTTTTCTTTGCAAATATCTTGTACACCGCTGGTTCCACTATGGTTTCCTGATGCACTACTTCTTCCGATACAGTGGTTGCGTGGAGATCTCTGGAGGACACCAGAGTTAACACAGCCCAATCTGTTGAGGTCAGTGTCGCTTTAACACTACGGGGTCCATACGTTTCTCCATTCTTCAGATTGTAGAAATGCAGTTCATTCGCCATATAGTTGAATACATAACCCCAAACATCGCCATTTTTCAGAGTCCATTCTTCATGAAGTTCTTCGGCTGGAGGCGTCTGAACCCGGCCCAGATACTGCATCGTTTCTTGATTGGCGCTCCGAACGGATGGCGGTAAGTTGTCACAGGCGTCTCACTGATTAAACCCATATCGAGGCGTCTCTTGGCCATTTTTATTTTTTGAAAGGAGACTTGGCGAGGGAAAATGACTGGCTTGTTATTTAGTTTGAGCGTATTTCTTTTTTCATCTATTTCCATCCCCTTACTTTTAAATGATCTGGTGAGGAGGGCGGGACTTGTTATGTTGAGTGGGAGGCGGAGCCCTCTGTAAAAGCTGGAGCCGCCATGGAGTGAATGGAGCAGAAACACATTTTAAGAAAACTTCTCTTTTATGGATACAGCAAAATTCTAATATTACCCCTAATACAACCTCACACAACTTCATATTGGGTTTCCTTATAGTGGTGTAAAGTAATTATAAAAAAGACAAAGATCATGGGGGTAATAGGATATTTTATTATTTCCCTCTTCAGAGAGACTTTTCTTATAGTTAATAAAGTAATTACACATTAGTTCACAATCCATACAACTAAAGAGAATATCCTTAGGTATCACTATTAAAACCTAAATAAGATATTTTTAAATGAATATGAATACCCTCTTTGCAAAACAGATACTTCCTTGTAGTTAACAGTTTCACAAAAACTTAAAAAAAAACATCCTTAGCAAGCACAAATCATTTAAAACAAACCCTGAATCAAATCTAGAGAGGACAATAACGTTTTTAGGTGTCTTAGTGAGTGAAAATAATGGCTGTTTATTTAGTTAGGGTTATTTTTTTTTAAACTAACTCCATCCCTTGCTTCTCACCTCACAGAGAGTGTCTTAATCAACATATAGATTAACATCCCAGGCTTATCTCAACCCTCACATCAAAGGCCAACTCCTGAGAGTCTTTTGCAGTCAAATTTTTTTGTTATTGCATTCAAAAACATCTTATATTACACCCTTACAACCTAACACAACCTTCATATTGGGTTTCCTTATAGTGGTGTAAAGTAATTATAAAAAAGACAAAGATCATGGGGGTAATAGGATATTTTATTATTTCCCTCTTTACGTATTTGAAAAGTACACAACCGGGGGGAAATCTGCCACTTCCTCACAGAGCCCCTCCTCACATCAAAGGATCTCGAACAATGGGAGGCGGGACATAGCTCATTTGCATAATTGGGGGCGTGTCACCTGTCACTTTTTCATGCATACTAATGAAACGAAAGGGGTATGAATACTACTACTGCCCTCAAATCAAGTATTGGCCGAATTCCGTTCCCTCCCCGTTTGGGAACGAGGAAGTACTTGGAATAGAAGCCGCCCTGACTCTGCTCGGCGGGTACAATAGATATAGCCCTCTTTTCTAGGAGTGAGAGAATCTCTCTCTCCAGAATAGGGCTGACTCTCCTTGGGCCTGCGAATGCAGAATGCCCGAGAAGCGAGGGGGGGGTGACGGTGACTTGGAGTCTGTAGCTCCGTGTAACTGTCTTGAGAAACCCAAGCAGATGTCGTGAGCATCTCCCGCTGTGTGCTCCTTAGAGCCAGCTGAGATGTCACGTCTCTTCCCTCTGAGTCTCTATTTGTTGTGTTATGGGGCCCTCCAGTGTCTGAGCACTGTGGTGCCCCATTTCGACAATCCCCACCGACACAGCGCATGCGTGTGGCGGTGGTGCCCTTACGGCTCCAGCCGGCATTGCGCATGCGCGTGACGGTGGTGCCTTCACAACCCCAGCCGGCACTGCGCATGTGCGTGACGGTGGTGCCTTTACAGCTCCAGCCGGCACTGCGCATGTGCGTGACGGTGGTGCCTTCAGGACCCCAGCCGGCACTGCGCATGCGCGTGACGGTGGCCTTCACAGACCCGTCAATTGTCCGCCCTTTGAGAGAGGCCGTAGCTGCTCTCAGAAGGGGAACAGTTGACGGACTGTTTATTGTTTTTATTGTTTTTCTTTTCATTTTTTCGAGCTGCGCCCTTGGCTCGAAGCCTGGATGCGTCAGCGGAAAATGTTTTATGACAGAAAAATCAATAAGTGTGTGACATGTGTTTATGCGGACTTGAGGATGGTGTTGAGGCATCTCTCGAGGTGGCGGGAACACATTTAGAGCTGGGGAACCGTAGACTTCCAGCTCTGTCACAGAGGGCAGAAGGAGGGGCTGTCACGCCGCTCGCTTCTTTCCTCGACTGCTGTCTGTGACCGCGGCCAACTCGTCCAGAACGGCCGGTCCAGGATTACTCGACATATCCTCACAGAGCTCCGCTTAGTATGCGGTTAGCAGTGAGGAAACGTTCAGAGCCCTGGCGGACAACGCTGCGGCTCTGTAGGACCGTTCAGTCATGGTCGACTGGAAACGATCCACCTTCGCTGGCAGCGTGGGGTTCCTGCTTGGTGACGGGCCCATCCTCGGTAGGAGGTGGGCTGCCACAGCAGCCCAGCAGTTCCATCGGCGGTATGCGGAGCAGGCCGAGCCTCTCCATACCGTCGCAGTCTAGGGAGGAGGCACCCTGGATGGGGCCTTGTTGCTAAAGGGTCGGTCCCTCCACGAGACCGACACCTCATCCAACATCTCCGGGAAGACCGGGAGGAGTTGCCTCCTTGTCCTCGTTGCTTGGGGAGAATGTTTCCCCTCGTAACGGGACCTGGCGGTCTACTTGGCCATTTCGGGCCACGGGATGTCTAGCCTGGACGCAGCGCGCTGACACGCGGCCTGCAGGTCCATACTCAGACAGGGCGAAGCTGGTGTGCTATCGCCCGGGAGAGCAGCCATCGCTCCCGGCTTTGCCGTTTGAGCCGATTACATGAAGATATCTTCTTCTTGCTCATCCGAATCAGACAGGAGGAACTCAGAGGTGTCCTCTTCGTCCTCCATGTAGTCTAATTCCAGGACATCCTCCGCGGGCGAGACCATGGTGAAGTCTCGCCGGGAGCTCCCGCCTGGTGAGGCGTGGGGCTCCGTTCCCGCGTCTCTTGCCGCCACCGGGTCCCGGCCTGACACGGCGTGGGATCCCGGTTCCGCAGCTGCCGCTGTTAGTGAGCCCCAGACCGACACAGTGAGGGGCTCAGTCTCTGCGGCGGACACCCCCGTATCTTGATTGCCAAACGGCGAATCAGTGGACATGAGGGAGTCCTGTTCCAACAAGCTAGCTTGGTGTGCTAGCCGTCGGTGGAGGCTCTTTCGGGTGAAACGGGCACAATGCCCGCACGAGCCGGGGTTGTCGATAGCCTCCTGGGCGTGTTCCAGCCCGAGGCAGGACGAGCAGACCTGGTGTGAGTCTGTGCCTGCTATCTTCAACCCGCAGCTGCATGACCGAGCCTCCGAGTCCCTGACTCCTCTGGTGTGAGGGGGAGAGGCGTCCATCTTGTTCGCCTCGTGGCGTGGAGAGGACCCGCTCGTAACAGGTACGTCGTTGAGAGAAAAAGTGTTACCAACCCGTCCTAATCTGGAGAAAAAAGGACGGTGTGGGTCCTTTGTTCTCAAAGAATATTGACTGGTGTGTCAATATACTTCTAATCCTTTTCTCCTCCGTGAGAGAGAAAAAGAAAAGCGTCCTCGCTACCGTGGTGTCGTAGTAAGTAAGGGAAGCTAGCTAGCAACAGGTGCGTAGCTAGTTTGAGAAAAATCAAAACCTTACCTTACTTTCCGGGGAAAGAAACGGCGAGGTCGATTTGAATACTAACTGGCGTTAGTATTACCGTCTTCTTGCGAAGCAGAAGGAGTAGCCGGCGAGCGCGCCGTCGACCGGAAATGGTTATATTTGGGTTCAGTCGTGGAACGTTAAGCTTTGTCCGGCGTACTATAGAGATGTGCTCTGAAGCGAGAAGAGGTTGTTTGAATGACGCATGCGTCGTGGCGCAAGCTACTTATTAGGGGTGAATTCCCTGACGCTGACGTCAAGAATCACCAGCCAATCAGGATTGGGCGTAATGAGATTGATTGCTTCTTGTTTGGCTCCGCGATGAGGCGCATCCATAGTGAGACATCGAACGGAGTGTTATGAATGAGAACTTCCCTTCACGGGGAGTTTTGCGGCGGAACGGGTCCCCAGAGAGTATCACAGCTTCATAGCTGAGGGCTTTCCATTAACACAATGGGAATGGGAATGGAAACTCAGCTGTGTACTAACAAAGTGGTTGGACAGGACACTGAAACAGGGGCTATTCAACTATTTTGCAGCGTCCCACCACCTCCTTTTATGGGCATGAGAGAGGAAATCTGTCTTCCCAGGAGGAGATGGTTTCCTCTCAACAGAGATTCAGGCTCTGGTGCAGAAACAGGCTGTGTCTGTTGTGCACCCTCAGCACAGAGAAAAGGGTATTTATTCCATGTACTTCCTGGTTCTCAGGAAGACAGGGGAATTCAGATATATTCTAGATCTCAGCAGCCTGAATCGCTACATTGCCTGCAGAAAATTATGCATGTTAACTATAAAACAGTTAATGGGGCTTGTGCAAACCGGGCGATTGGTTGACCACAATCGACCTGAAAGACGCATACTTTCATGTGGAAATTGCTCAGGAGCACAGAAAGTGTCTGCGTTTTTGCCTTCCAGGGGATAGCCTATGAGTACAACAGATTACCGTTCGGCTACTCCCTCCCTATCCCCACGGACGTTCAGTAAATGTGTGGCCACTGCGCTTCAACCGCTGCGCGCCCACGGCATGAGAGTTTTTCTTTTACCCAGACGACCTCATAGTCATGGCCGGGTCCAGGGAACAGGCAATGCTTTGCACAGCACAATTGATCACACACCTAACCAAATTAGGCTTTGCGATCAATTGAAAAAAGAGCACCCTCATACCTCACCAACAGGCGTTGTAGTGGGAGTGGTGTTCGTTGCAGGCGCGCTACGCGCCACCCTGTCAGGGAGCAGAAGTGCGTCCCTTCTCCGGGCGGTTCACAGGCTGCGACAGGGGGCAACAGTGACAGCTTTAACTGTCATGCAGACTTTGAGTTTCATGACGGCTGCTCACATTGTGGTCGCGCAGGGGTTACTGCATATGCGCCGCCTGCAGAGGTGGTTCTCCAGCCTGCGTTTGGATCCCAAGAGGCAACAACGGTGGCTGGTGACCATCCCCCCCCTCAGTGGAGGGCAACCTCCGGTTCTGGGGGTCTCCCGGGCGCCCCGGAGGGGTCTCCACTGGGACGGGTAACCTCCTACATCACAGTGTCACGGGAACAGGATGGGGAGGGACCTGCCTGAAGAGGGCTATAGGTGGGCGCTGGTCTCTAACAGAAACACGACACAGCAACCTCCTATAGCTACGGGCGGTAGTGTAGTCCTCCAGCATTTCATGCCCCTAATTCAAGGGAGACATGTATTGGTCAGGAGCAACAGCACCACAGTGGCTTATTTCAACAGGCAAGGCGGAGTCCGCTCCGCCACCTTGTTGGCCACAGCGGAGATGCTATGGTTATGGGCTTCAGAGGTGGTGTTATCTCTGAGAGCCCTCCATATCCCGGGACTGGAGAACAGGGGGGCCGACCTCATGTTGAGGGGCGGCCCACTGCCAGGCGAATGGACGCTTCACCCATAGGTGGTGAAGCAGATCTGGGCCCAGTTCGAGAGAGCGGAAGTGGATCTGTTCGCCAGCCGGCGCAACAGCCACTGTGCCCTGTGGTTCTCCATGGCCCTGAGCGACGACCCGCCTTTAGGGGTGGACGCGTTTGCACACGAGCCATGGCCAAGGAAGCTGCTATACGCCTTTCCACCGCGCGTCTCATTCTCTCTCTCCTGGGGAGAGTGAGGCGAGAACGTCTGGCAGTCCTTCTGGTAGCGCCGGATCGCGTCGGGGCTCCGTGGTACTCAGAGATGACACAGATGAAGGTGGGCCAGCCCTGGGCAATTCCCCAGTTCTGGGGGCGATGTATCAAGAGGCAGGTGCAATCGGGGCGTTACCCACTCTGGGCCGTCCTCTCCAGGCTTGGCTCCTGAGAGGGACAGGCTGAGACAGGGTGGATTGTCTGACAGCGTTATTCATCTATCCAGGCAGCTAGAGCAGGATCCACCACAGCCTGTTACAGGCTAAAGTGGGCTGGGATTTCAGCGATGGTGTGAGGAACGGAAAATAGAGCCCCTATATTGGGTAGTTGGGCTCTATTTTGTTTTCACAGTTATTGGTGGACAGAGGACTTGCTCATTCTACTGTAAAGTGTATACAGCAGCCATCGTCCTGTCATGAGGGATTCAACGGCAGGTCAGCCTTTTCTCATCCACTGATGTTGCGGTTTTTACAGGGGGTCAGGAGGCTGCGCCCAGTAGTGCGCGCCTCCACCCCGCAGTGGGACCTGCCGCTGGTGCTCGAGGCTCTGGTCACAGAGCCATTTGAGCCTCAAGAGCTCTCCTCCCTGAAAGCACTGTCGTGGAAGACAGCGTTGCTACTTACCTTAACGTCAGCCAAAAGAGTGTCCGAATTAACCGCTCTGTCGGTGCACCCGAGCTGTTTACTGAGGGCTATTCAGTTGGGGGGATTTAGTCTTCCACCCCGGAAAGGGAAGCTAAATTACACCTCCTCTGCCCGGTGCGCGCGTTAGCATGTTATGTAGAGCGCACAGCTACCCTGAGACGCACTGAACAGCTGTTTGGGTGCTTCGGGGGCGGGGTGACTGGAAAAGCTCTGTCCAAGAAACGCCTGGCAGGCTGGCTTTGCAGAGGCATTGCACAAGCCTACAAGCAGGCAGGGAGAGCCTGTCCCACGGGGGTCCGTGCGCACTCCACACGAGCTGTGGCTGCGTCGACAGCTTTATTCAACGGTGTGAGTGTGGAGGACATATGCACGGCGGCGTCTTGGTCAACGCCAGGTCCCTTCATAAAGTTTTATCTCTTGGATATGTCTGGCTCTTTCTCAGCGTCTGTGCTTGCTGGGGCAACACTGGTGAGGAGGGGGGGTCTGTGGGTCAGTTGGCATCTGATCCCCTCCCCGGGCGTAAATGCGCTTACGTTTCTCCGGACTCCTGGAGAGTCGGGGGTGACGTAATGCGCTTTGGGCCCTTACAGGGCTTTAGGGCTCCCCTCTTCTGCCTGGGGGCAGGAGGGGGAGAGCCCTCCATACTATAGTCCGTACACACTCTGCACGGCGTCAGTGTCTGAGTGTGGGGACATAGGGGGCACTTGCTGTGCTCTTTAGGGACTCAGGAAGAGGGTGCATAGTGAACCCATACAGCTGCGGCCTGTCTGCCTATAAGCGGACGCAGGAGAGCCCTCAGCACTGTTTTCGAGCACACTTTTATGCGAGGCAAGCGCGTCAGGGTGTGCTCTATCGGCCGCAGCCTGAACTTCTCTACGGTTACAACCGAGGGAGAGGTGAGTGAGGCGCAGCGGCTGCTAAAGCCGGTCAGGGACCAGTGAGGTGGGAACGGTGTGCTGGACGACAGTGCGTGCATACATCGGGGCTCCGCCCACTGTACCCATAGAGTCCAGTAGAGGGCCTGTGAGAGATATAACGCCAGGTTACGTATTGTAACCAAGCAGCAAACTCTGGGGAAGAGCCGGGACGCCAATACGGAAGTGCCACCCACTGCAGTTCATATATTGGCCGATAGGGACTGACTGCAGAAAGGAGCAATTTCCATAGACCCCCATGTTAAAATGCCCAACTTTACAGCAGAAAAAAACATGTTTCTACCCATGGATGCAATAAATATTATTATGAATATAGTTAGGTTCAACCTTCATGATTATGGATCTGTGAGTGAATTGTTTTCTAACACGACCCTTTTATTTATATTAGGTCTTAACGTTTTTGCATAAATTAGGGCGTGGTCACATTGAGTGACGGCTCTGTCAAGTGACTGCTTGCTGCTAGCTTCTTGTCTCTCTGCTACCTGCTCCGTGAAGCTACATGGACTCTGCCTGCCTCAGTTCATCCAGGGAACACAACTTGAAGCCGGCCGTGGTTGTTTGTTCTTCATGCTTATATATCGGACTATTGTGACTCGCTCTGCGGTTCTAAAACAGACGGTGCATGAATGCGGTTTTGCGGTAAGTGAAATTCGAGAGTACTTATTTATGTGTTAATGATTTTAATCGGCTACGTAATGAATGTTAAGGCTTGGTTTAGTTGTAAGCGAGTGGTAGCTACATCGGTGCTAACGATGCTAATCGTAGCCTACAAGTTAAAATCATAGACTGTATATAAAGGTTAGAACGAAATAGACAAGTGTTAAGCGTTAAGTGGGATAATACTGTAGAAACAACGGCTTCTGCTTGAGGTTGATAAAATAAGGTCATCCTTGTAACTTAGAGAGATATTTTATTATGTAGGTAGAACTGTATGCATCGCTAAGGTTAATTTAAATTGGCTATGCTCAAGTATGTAGACAAGCTAACGTCGAAGTAGTGTATGTGAAATCAACCTCACAATAAGATGTGTGTATATTACAATTAATGTCATATTTCAAGATGATTAGTTAGATATTACAATATGGTTGGTTGAGCTGGAGCATTATTGAGCTTACACGTTAACGTCACAGTCATCTGAAGAACGAACCCAAACCTTGTTGTTTTTATTAATTTCATTACCAAATGGGTATCAAATAAACAGTATGCATTGGTAACACAACTTCCAAAGTTACAGTAAAATAAAAAGGACCCTGACTCGGACAATACACAATCCAACATGTTCAACAGAAGAGAATCAGTTATATTGTTTGTACACATGTTACTTTACATATATATATATATCTGTTTGTTTAAGGTGTCCAGGTGATGCAGACAGGCTGGACCAGAGAGTGAGAGACAGAACTGGACTCCTCACAGCAGTGAACTTCAGCACAGGTACAAAGACTCTTTTTTTCATACTGTACAAAGAATCAAGAAAGATATTGGTTTAATGAATGAAGTATTGACTTGAATACACTGATATACATTCCATTAAACAATACTAAATACTAGATCACCTACACATCAGTTAAGTTGAGGGTTTTTTTCCATGCAAAAAGTTACATTTAGATGATAACAAGCAATATGACTTTGTCAGCTTTCTAATGTAATGTATTGAAGGCAAAGATATTTAACACATAGTGAGAACTGCTACTATTTATCTCTCAATATTGTCTGAAAAAAACATGGTTAAAAGTTATTCTTTCAGTGAGACAACAGAGCAAGCTTCTACAGTTGCACTACGTTTTGATAACAGTTCAATATTATTTTGATAATAACATATATTTCAATGTTGATGAACTTCATACTGTTCATTCATAATCTGATTGTCTTTGTAGCTCATTGTTTGAAATAAAAAAAAAACATTACAATTACAAAATAATTATATCTACAGCCCCTAAACACACAAACACACCGCTTTCATAAATAACACACTTGTTCTGCAATAATATGTTTTATGTTTCCTGTCATTTTTGTTAGGAAGGACATGCCTGAAAGACAGGACATTTTCTCCTTCTCTGAGGGTCAAGAAGAACATCCAAGAGGAACATTAAAAGCTGATGTTATGAGATTTTAAGACCAGTACAGGACATTCACTAAGAAACTACTTGTATTGTAAAAACAGTCAGCTGATCGAATGCAGCTATTTCTACATATACACTCCATCAGCTGATTATTTATATTTGCCTCACTTTATGAGCTTCACAACATGTACCTTGTTTTGCAACGTCACAAATAAATGGGGCCAATCTTCAGTCAGATGTGAATGTGTAATCTAACATTTTCAGTAAGAATAATGGACAAAAGGAGTGCAAATACAAATACAATTATTGAAATGTGAACCAAAGTTAATCAAATGTTTTAAATAAAAAGCACATATGGACGGTGTAAAGGTGTAAACCTATTAAATGTATTAAACACATTTAGTCAAATAAAGTGACCGACTAGGCCTGTGCAGCTTTGCCCAGCATGGGCTCCTTCATCAGCCCTGGTCCTCCTCGCAGAGGAAAGACCCTCAGTCCTCTCCAAACCAACAGACAGGACGTCTATCACACGGAGGTTTCTCCCTGAAGTCTCTGCAGCTCTCTGGACACCAGGCTGTCTCAATCCATCCACACTGAATATGAGATTGGGAAAATGAAAATAATAAATGCTTTAGACAATAAGAAACATAAAGTTGACTGTTGAGTTGCTCAGTTTTTTTTAGATTGTCAATACTATTACTGTATAACTAATATCTCAGGTTAAGAGGCACATTCAAATAAAGATTGGTCTTTAAATACATTTTGTCTTTTGAATTGTTTGTCTAAAGTCAAGGATCTATAACTGGTACTTAGTTTTAATGATAGTCTGGTTATTATGCTGTTTGGAGGAGGCCTCACAGGTAAGAGCGCTAACTAGCTACCATCACATGTACCTTAGCTTGACTTAAATGTATTAAACGTATAGTTAAGTGATATCAAAATATAAATAACTAATGTCATGCAAACATATTAATATTTGCTTGATTCCAGTGTTGAATTTAGCACAATTGCATACAAACGTTAAGGGGTTTTAAGATTCTGAAGTATTATGCTAAAAACTCAATAACTTAGATTATTATTTATAGTTTTGCTAAATAGTTTCATGTCCGCTTACCTTAGAAACGTAAAATGCGACGGCAGCGTGCAGATGGGGAGCATGTTAGCTTAGCTTGGTAGCTTCAGCTAGCTCTGGAACTTCCAGCTCCGGTGGCAGCAGGTCCCGCCTCGGCTCCGCCTCTTTGCCCTTATTTGGAGCAGGCTGGAGAAGGCGGGAGTTGAACTCTGGCGTCACTGTCGAGCCGTTAGTGGCCGACTCCGCCAACTAAGGGCTTCACGGCAACTCTGCAGAATCCTATGGGTGACGTCACGGACCCTACGTCCATTTATATATACAGTCTATGATTGTAACCCTTGTTATATTAACACAGGTGGAGCCCTCTACCTTGGGGCACTGTCTGTCCTATACCGCTCGCTGAAGAGTGGTGTAGGATGGTAGTCAGGAGGCGAGGCCTCCTTTTATACGGAAGTGAGATGCGCACGCATTCAGGTAGGCCCGCCCCGGGGCCGGCTACGTCTATAGAAATCTCAGTAGGTGAATGCTTGCATGATAAGGTAGTACCCATAGAGTCCAGTAGAGGGCTCCGCCTGTGTTAATATAACAAGGGTTACAATACGTAACCCGGCGTAATGGAGGATGTATTAACTCCTTTGCTCACTCACGGACACAGGTTACATGTATAGGTTGTAGGTTTATCCTCACACACATTCTACACCCCAACTCACACACACACATATATATATAGGGTCAACGTCACAACTTCCCTGCCCTCCCCCCTCTGCTCCCCCAACCACAGGCCCGCACCCCGACCAGCATCACTGTGCAGCTCTGTGATTGGCAGAGAGACGGGGGATGCTTGAGTGACACACTCAGCACCCTATACAGGGTCGCTACACTACCCCCTACTTAGAGGGCAAGAATGTGCCCTGGTCTCCTAGTTCAACTAACAGTGTTTAGTTATAGTTTTTTTGTGCTAGGTTTTATTTGTTCCTCATGGGCGAGGAACTTTGTAGTAGGCAGGAACCGAGGGGTCTCACTACTAACCAAAACTACCACACAAAGTCTCTGAGCCGACTCAGGGGTCGTGTCTGCCTTCTCGGCAGGGGGGCTGGGGTAAGGGGGACATGGGGTGCCGGTTCTGGTCCAGGCAGGGAAAAGGGAAGAAAGTGGGGGAAAACTCAGTCACTGACGGGGGGCTGCTGCTCTGCTCGCCGGGAACGGAGTGGGGGTGTTGAAGGGGAGGCTGTGGGCCCCGGTGTCCCTTGGGCATGTGGAGAAGCGACTCCTCTGTAAGGAGCCAACCTGTCTCTGTGGAGCACAACTTTTCTCCCCTTGGGAGACAGCTGCACCCTGTAGACAACGGGAAACTGTTGAAGCGGAGCATGGGAACGGACCAGGGGGGCCCTTACGAGCCATACAAGGGTCCACAGCGGCGACAGAAGTCTACGACATCCCCTCCGGCACTGCCCCCAGTAGCAGCCCTGGCGAAGGCGACGGAGAGTCTCAGTGACGCCAAAGTGCCCAGAGCCTGCCATTCCATGCATGGCCTTGAGTACAGCCTCTTGCAGACCCTTCGGGACCACCACCTGCCATCTCTTCTCCTCCGTTGCTAGCTCCTTCCACGCACAATGTAGTACGCCCTGACACAGACGCAGAGCCTCACACTGAGACCACAGCCCCTTGGTTGCTTTGGAGAACACTGCCACTTCCTCCCACTTTAGCCGCGGCTGCGCCTCAACCCACTGCAGTACAGGCTGTAGGTCTGCGTCCAGCTCTTGCTGTTGCTTCCACTCTGCCACGTCCACTATCTGGAGCTCCCGGCAAATAACCTCTTCAACTTGTCGAGCTGCAGCACAGACGATGCCCTCCTCCAGCAGCTCCTTGTCCCGGGTCTCTCTCCTCTCACAGTAGTGGCATCCGCCGGCGGCACACGGGCGGAAGTTTCTAGGTTCAGTTTCTAGGGTACTCACGGGGTGTGTAGGGGGTCTCCCATCAGGTTCAGCAGGGGTGTGGATACGGGTCATAGTGATCACAGGCCCCCGTGGAAACTCACTGTGCCTGCTTGAAGATCCAGGTGACAACCAGACGCCCTCAAAAAGTCCACGCCCAGAATACACGGGTCCTGCACATCTGCTATCCACACCGGATGATGCACTTCAACTCCCTCCACCGACACAGTCAGCATGCCTTTTCCTTTCATAGGTGCCAGCTCTCCTGTGACTGTGCGTAGACGCACCGCTGTCGGTTCTAAATGAGTCCCACTGGGCAACACATCTGCTCTCAACAGGGTTACTGTCGAGCCTGTGTCCACCAGTGCAGTGCAGGGCACCCGTTCCACAGTGACAGGGACATAACAGGAATCCCCACCACCAGCACGGCCCACCGGGACGACAGGCTCCAAGCATGTGCTGTCATCTTCTTCAGGAAGAAGTAGAGCCTGGCTCCTCCGGCTGAGCTGTCGTGCTCCTTCCCCGGATGTCTGTGTTGGTGGCAATACAGCTGTGGTTTGGCTGGGTTTTTTTTGGGCCTGGATCCGCATCTTCCCCTTCATGCGGGCCCCACGTCGTTTCCCTGGGTCCGGTGTGCCTTGGGGCAGTCTCTGGCCAAATGTCCTGGCTGACCACACCCCCAGCAGACCCTGGTACTTGGCCTGCGTGTTGGCTGCAGAGACACAGCCCTTATCAGTTCAGTCATTTCAGCAACCCATGCAGGCTTCTCCTCCTCTCTGCAGCTCCTCACAGCCGGTGGTACCGGCCCTTCGCTGCTCCTAGCAGCTACCCTCCACACATTCTCTCTCTCCACAGCCATCTCCAAGGCCGCCTGCAAGGACTGTGGATGCTGCAGCTGTACCCTCGACCCTCAAGTCCGCAGGGAGGAAAGCCCTGATGAATTGCACTCACTCTGCACTCCGGGTGGCCTGTGTGCATACGCCCGCCGCGTCAGACTCTCCACATCGTTAGCCAACGCACGCAGCGTCTCCCCAGACTTCCTACAGCGGTTAATTAACTCATTCCGGAGCAGCTCTGGTGGGAAACACTGTCCAAACCGCCTCTTCAAAGCCCCCGCTAACGCTTCATAGCTGTGTCGGTCCTCAGGGCTAAGTAGTAGCAGGCATGAAAGAGCCTCGTCTGTGAGGCACAAAGCTAACTGTAGTGCTTAGTCTCTATCGACTAACCCCCGGCATGTGCTAGCAGTTCAAATTGGGCATGGAAAGCCTCCCAGTCTGCCTTACCCGAGTATGTGGGTGTTTTCACGGACGCTGCGGCTGCTACTGGTTGCTGGGTGCCACCATTGTTGTTTACAACCAGCTTGTCAATGGCGCGAAACGCCGCTGAGGACGTCGACATCCCCGCGTCTCTAGCCATCCTCACTGCCGACTCTCTCAGGCGCTCTATCGCCTCCCATGCACTCTTGAACTCCCTACTCATGTTCTTCGACCACCCGCATGCTCCATCCTCCTCCCTGTCACTATTTTCTTGCGTCACTCACATCTTGCCGAACTCATCCATCTCCGCTATCCCACCGGCTAGCTCCGTGACGCAGTTACCTTCAAACATGCCGTGGTTAAGCCACTACTTAAAAAGAAAAATCTCGATCCCTCCATTTTCGCAAATTTCAGGCCCATCTCCCAGCTACCCTTTTTATCTAAAGCCTTGGAGCGAGTAGTCTACGTCCAGCTGCAGTCGTTTTCAACCATGCATGGCATCCACGAAACATTTCAGTCTGGCTTTAAACCTATGCATAGCACTGAAACAGCCCTTTTAAGAGTTTTTAATGATCTGCTCTTAGCCGCCGATTCAGGCAGCCCAGCTGTTTTGGTGCTGTTAGACTTAACTGCTGCCTTTGACACTGTGGATCATAGTATCCTGTTGTCACGGCTTGAACAGTCATCAGGTATTACAGGCTCTGCTATTGCATGGTTTAGGTCTTACCTGACGGACCGTAGCTTCTCAGTGCAGTTAGGTGCCTTCTCCTCTGCCAAAGCCCCTCTTACCTGTGGGGTTCCTCAAGGCTCGATTCTGGGCCCCATCCTTTTCCTATTGTATATACTGCCCATAGGTTCAATTCTCACAAAATATAATATCCCCTTCCATTGTTACGCTGATGATGTACAGATTTATCTGCCCCTCAATCAAAATGCCAACTCACTACAGCAGTTGAAGGACTGCTTAATGGAGATAAAATCCTGGCTGAGCCAAAACTTCCTTACCCTCAATGAGACCAAGACCGAGGTCATCTTTTTTGGACCCCAACCAACAGTCTCCCCGGTTGATATTCTGGGCTCCCTCAATACAAATATCCTCCCCTCTGTCATGAACCTTGGAGTGACCTTCAACAGTGCCTTTAAATTTGATAAGCAGGTTAGCACTGTAGTCAAGACCTGCTTTTTCAAAATACGACTATTGGCTAAGACCAAGTCGTTTTTATCTTTTAAAGACCTAGAAAGGGTTATTAACGCCTTTGTTACCTCGAGACTGGATTACTGCAATGCTCTGTATGTGGGTATGGATCAGGCCTCAATTAGACGCCTCCAGCTAGTTCAGAATGCAGCTGCACGTCTTCTTACTGGCCATAAAAAGCGTGACCATATCACCCCAATTCTGGCTTCATTGCACTGGCTTCCAGTTCGGTTCAGAATAGATTTTAAACTCCTTTTATTTGTTTTCAAAGCCCTAAATGGGCTGGCTCCTGCCTATATAGCCGAACTCCTCCATCGCTACACCCCAGAAAGAGCCTTAAGGTCGGCTGATCAGCTGTTTTTGATAGTGCCTAAGACCAGGCTTAAAACCCGAGGGCATCGAGCTTTCGCAGCGGCTGGCCCTAGGCTCTGGAATACTTTGCCCCTCCATGTGAGGTCGGCCCAGACCCTGGGGGTTTTTAAATCAACACTTTCTCTCTGGCTTTTGTGTAATTATTTATTTATTTAGTTATCCACAGAATTGATACTATTTTTTATATTATTAAATGTTATTAATATTATTGGGGTTTTTATGGGGTTTCAGTTTTTTATGATTAGTAGGTTGGGGGCGGGGAGACCTTAGAGATGGTTCTGACTAGACTGAATTGGTGCTAAATCTGGTAGCTTGATGCTGAGTTGGTATAACCCTGAATTAGATTAGAACATTTTAGAAATATGAGGAATAACCTCTTGGTTTTATAAACCGTTTTGTAATTACTTCTTCATCCATTTTTGGATCTCTGCTGGGTTTTCTTTTAAAACCCTAAACCCCCCCTTGGGGTTGTCCCTCCCCTCTCCCTCTGCGGATCTAAGGTCCAGTAGAGGGGGATGGGGCACAGAGTCGCTTATCCAGGCGGGGGAGTGCATCTGACGAAGAGATAGGTTGTTGTGCTCTCTATCTCTGCTTCTTATCCAGCCTGTCCTCCTACAAAAACGACCATATAGGTCGATTGTTCAGCAGCTAAATACGACCCAGAGTCACGTTTTAAAGTGTAGCACCTCTAGTGGTCGTGTAAGAAACAACATGCTCCTGTCGATTGCAAACGCTCCGGAGGGTCGTTTATTCACAAATAACCCTCTCTGGAAAATCCTAAATTGTAGAATAGTTTGGCCATTAAAATGCTTTTTTATTAGATTTCTAGCGAGAAGTGTATATTGTACTTTTATAATTTACGTCCAGTGGATGTGTAGGATCTACAGTTTGATAGATATACGAAGATTATTTGAGGTCTCGCCAGGAGAACGTGTACTGTATATGGGGCAGCTTCCATGTAAAGTTAGCGTGGGTGAAAACAGTATTTCCGGTCTCGAAGTTTTCATAATAAAACCGGAAGTATTCCCCACACTGTCAAATGATTACACAGTGATATCTCCATTACTCATCCACTAAAAAACATCAGTTTATCCTTGTTAATTACACAATATTGATTGGTTTAAATTGTATACAATGCTTTTGTGTTTTTAACCTTCGATTCGGAGAAACAAATTGTTTTTTCGGAGTTTAGACACTACAGTTTCCGAAGACACTACACTACCCAGAATCCCCAGCTATCGTTTGGGACTACAACATCCACCTTGCTTTACAAACCCCGTGATTAGCCCTCAAGCTCTGTGATTGGATGTTGGAGTGGCAGTGCGACAAGGTTACGCCGAGTGTCAAACAGCTCTTTGAAATGGAATGGAACCACGCCAGACTACCCAAAACTGGACTTGGACGGGTCCAGCCCAGCCCTCCCCCCAGAATTACACATGCTAGCTATTGTGTGTTTCGCAACATGTTCTATGGCACGTCTCTACTGGGAATTGTAGTTTTAAAAGACGTTTTTCGTATTTCCCACAATTAGAAGTTGCCAGTATTAAACTATATACATCCCTGGAGGTTTAGGGGATACGAAACACATTGGTGTTATCAAATTTAAAACATATAATTAATAAATTGCTTGTGTCCATAATGGGCAGCATTAATATACCCACATGACAGCTAAGGTCAGAAGAGCTTTATTTAACAGCTGGTCTTATGTCTGTGACCCCTCCTGTTGTTAATTGATAAGCCTGAAACATGCACTTGTCAAGGTTCAGATGCACATTTAGCAAATATGGCAGTAGCCATCGATCATCTTAAGATAACATACTTTATTGATCCCAAGTTGGGAAATGTTTTTGTATATAGCAGCATGTAGCCTACTACTTTGTTCTACTCCACTACAATTCAGAGGTTAACCTAGTATGTTTACTCTACTACATTTATTTTGTTACTTTGCAGATTCTGATTAATGATGTGAAATATAAACAACCCTTAAATCAGACTTTAGTTACACCTGAGTAAAATTCAGCCTTATCAGTTTGTCTGTTTTGCACATCCTCCTGTTAATATCTTTGGACGTCCTGCACTAAACTGTTTTATTGTAGAGATCATTACAGTATCTTCTTGATATTTTCTATTCTATATGTCTATCATTGACCCCTATTTTGTATGTAGGCTCCTCTTAATATTTAAATGTTTTCATCAAATATAACTTATTCAACAACTAAATTCAATAACTTGCTTTAACCACTAGGCGGTGCGGTTTAGACCAGTGGTCTAGTTAATAAAACATAATAATATCAAACATAATATGACTATTCACTTTATTGTGAAATTAAAACAGAACGGTAAAGGAAAATACAGTTTCAGTCTCTCGATGTGAAGCTTATGCATTGTACCATGAACTATAGACCTGTAACAGTCAACTGCATGTGGAGTTGGAAAGGTAGTTCAGAAAATCAGTAATATCTTTACAATCTACAAAAAAGTCCCTTTCTATCAGCTGTGCACCTTTATGGTGTAAATACAGACTATCTACTAATTGGATCAAATATAAAAGTCAGCCGAATTAGTGTTGATACTGCAAGGAGACGTACTGTATTGTGTGAAAATAAATGGAAGATGTTGTTTAATTGTTGATATATTTATGGTCCACGTCACGTATTCAGTTTTGGCGGCATCTCTTCCAGTTTGTCAAAAGGTCTTCTGATCAGGGCTCTATGAATACATATCTAGGGCAGATATGTAATATTTAATGCAGCTGAACCGTGTATTACAATGCCGTTATGTGATGACTTTCAAAGAGAAAAGCAAGAACACTCGGAATAAAGTTTTTTTTTTTTTTTCAATGTTTTTCCGATTTCATATCACATTAACACCATATCCCGACGTGCATTGCGGCGTGATTTTAGCCTATCAAAACCTCTGAAAAAAGAAATGTGTCTCTCAGAATCGAAAGAGAAAAACCTATGGGAAAAGCACAAAAGCATTGTACACAATTTAAACCAATTAATATGGTATAATTAACTAGAATAAACTGATGTTTTTTAGTGGATGAGTACTGCAGATATCACTGTTAAATCATTTGATCATTGGTTTTATTATGAAAACGTCGAGACCGGAAATACTGTTTTCAACCCGTAACTTTACATGGAAGCTTGCCGCATATACACGTTCTCCTGACGAAACCTCAAATCATCTTCGTAATATCTATCAAACTATACATCCTACATATCGACTGGACGTGGATTCTAAAAGTACAATATATACTTCTCGCTAGAAATCTAATCATAAAGCGTTTTAATGGCCAAACTATCCTACAATTTAGGATTTTACAGAGAGGGTTATTTGTGAATAAACAACCCTCTGTAACGTTTGCATTCAACGGGAGCACTAGAGGCCGACAATTTTAAAACGTAATTATAGGTCGTATTAAGCGCTTGAACAAACGACATATTTGGTCGTAATAAGGGCTTAAACAATCGACCCATTTGGTCGTATGAGTTGGAGGACTTGTTGTTCTTATCCTACATTTTCACCCTGGACTAGAGGGAAAGCGTTCTTGGACGCCTTTTCAGCTCTGTTTCTTACTATATTCTTCCTACCCCGTTTACCTTGAACTATTCTAGAGTGTGTTGACGTTGACTCGTTGGGCCTTTCCTCCTGTACTTGTTTGTTCCCCAGTTATTTCCTTTAACTGAATCTAGGAGAGGGCATTTAGGCCTCTCTACTTCCTTCTTTTGATTAGTTTAATTTTTCACCCCCTTTCCCTTGAACTAATTTATACAGGAGAGTGCATTTACGTAGTCACGTTGTGCCTCTCGGTGTATACTTTGACTTTCTGTCTCTTTGGAGAGTGCTAGTACGTTGGATATGTTGGGCCTTTTCACTGTTGTCCCTCTTCACTAGTATCCCATGTCCCCTCTTTATAATTTGGGTCTTCATAATTTCCACCCTATTCTAAGGGGAAGCATGATGGTGCCTTTTCATTTCAATTTCTGGGTTTGTGTTTCTTCACCTCTTACTCGTTTAATATTTAGGAGAGTGCATTTACGTAGTCACGTTGTGCCTCTCTTCCTCTGTTTCTGGCTGTTCTTTTCATACCCTTGTTTCTCTGAGAAGAGAAGAAATACTTTAATAATTTAATAATAATTCTAAAAAGGAGCTGACACATGGTGTCTCTTCACTTGTACACTTGAGGGGTCAGAGTTCATATGGTGAGGGATTCCATGAGCGGTATGTGCCGGCCTGTGCCTTTACCTTGGACTTCTAACAGAACTGCTCGGGTCTTGATAGATTGAGTGGGGAAGTTCATGAGATCTTTCTAGAGGGTTATCAAGAATAACTTTTATCCAATGACCTTTTCCCTCTCTGTCTGTGTCTGTGTATTCTCTTGTTCCGATTAACCCAGCCAAATCTTTTTTTCTTGTTTTGTATCTATATCTACGCCGGGATCCGGAGTCGAGGCTGATCCTCTTGCTGTAGTACTGTGTCTTGGATCCTATATCCCGAGTTCTGGATTAAGTCTTGGACGTTCGGGTCGTGGCTGAACCTGTCTCTGCGGTCCTGCCTTGGGTCTCGCCATGCTGCTTCCCTGATGGCTTCCACAGGATTGTAGCTGACATCCTCGTGGATTCATCTTCTTATTACAGACACATGCATTTCCTAACATTCGGTCTATATGCTGTAAAATGTATTATTTCTTCGATTTACACACGGCATCTATTGTACGTCTGTCCGTCCTGGGAGAGGGATCCCTCCTCTGTTGCTCTCCCTGAGGTTTCTCCCATTTGTTCCCCTTAAACTGTGGGTTTTCTCTGGAAGTTTTTCCTTGTACGATGTGAGGGTCTAAGGATAGAGGGTGTCGTTTTTTCTCATACTGATATTCTGAACAATCTGTGCTGTTGTATTTGCTGTAAAGTGTCTCTACTGTAGGCTAATTTTATTATATGTACAGCACTTTGGCTCGACCATAAATCATTTATAAATGTGCTATATAAATAAAACTTGATTTGATTTGATTTGATTTACGAGCTCCCGTCAGGATAGACGTCCTTCGTTCGAAAAAGTCACTTCTGACACCAATGTAACGTTCGACAAAGGGAGTCGGAAACAGGCTTCAAGTTATGGAGGGTTTATTAACTCCTTTGTTCACTCACGGACACAGGTTACATGTACAGGTTGTAGGTCAACACCAAAAAACATTAACACGTTTAACCACCAAAGGGCAGCAATTTAGTGCACACATCATTAGTTTGCTTCATATTTCCATTGACAATTCATTAAATTGAGTTCTCAACAGTGTGACACTAGTGAGTGACAACCCCAACAATGCTTGTTTCTTTACCTTCTATGTCTATGTCTGCATCACAATTACAGGTACACTTCATTTTCAGTGCTGTTGTTGTAAAAGTAGTGTAAGTTTCTCGCTGGATATTTGGAGACACATTTAAAGCCTTCTGACACAGCACCAAGACTCTCTGAGCACCTATTGTAATTGCTGTTTGCATTTATTTTACTGCAGTGTCATCTGTGTGTGCCAAACCCATCTTTTAAAATTGCAAGCTACAATAGGAGAATAGGTTTTGTGACACTGTGACCTAGCATCCTGTTTTAGTTGCAGCAGGCAAAAGTCTGGTTTCAGGATTGTTCACTGAATTGAGGAAAATGTAATTGCCATCATACTTTTGAGCTATTTTATCCTACTTTCTAAACATATTTCTTTCAATTTCCTGAAAGTGATTTAGATAATCAGGACAGTCTGTTGCCTTCTCTATGTGACACTCATATGTGACTGCTTATTCTCCCAACTATAATTCTGGACACTTTACAGAACCTACAGTATCTTCTGTGGTAAATTAAGCTGTTTAAGACCTAGGCCTTTCACTAAAACAGAACCCAAACCACATCTTTATGACTGTGTTTAACTGCTGCTGGGTGCACCATATTGCATTTCTTTCACCTCAGACTAATTATTGCACTGCAGAACAATTACACATTCAGAGCATTGGAGACTGGGACTGTGGTTTAACTGGGAACACATGAGGCTTAGCGTAGCCGAGGCATGAAATGACACGGAGCAGGGCTGCACACAGAGAGAAAATGACAATGGTGAACCTGACCATGCAACACGACCCTGGCTCACACGTGGAGCAGCACATGTACCGTAATCCACAAATGAGACATTAATGTCCACTGTGTTTATGGTTTCATGAATGCTCTCACCTCGTGGCCTTGTCAAGCTGGCACAAGAAAAGCGGCCATGCATCTGATGGCCTTTTTAATCGATTCCCTGTGTATTGATTTCTAATTGCCCCTTGTGGTTCAAGATTTCTCTCTAGCCTGCTTTTGATTGGGCCTTAATGTGTTGTTAATGCATGAGAGAGTCTGCGATGTGTGCCTTTAGTGTGAAATACATGAACCGGCCCACCTCACAAACCACACAGTGCTCAGAGAGCCAACTCTTGTTTACATTTCACAATGGCTGCCATTTCTGTCCCAGCTGTCTCTAAACGTTTTTTTCATTTCAGTGACAATCCATAAAGCATCCATTATATGTCCCAGACCCCTGGAACAGCATTGTCTTTTCTTTCTACTCGACTCCCGTAAATGGAATTTTAATTAACAGTAAAAAGCATGCAATGACTTGGAAAGGCTGTAATTACGTTTTTTTTTTTTTTTGCGCAGCGTGCAATTACAGCATGTGGTTTGGGTGTTTCGATGATATAACCATGGAGGCCTGTTTCACATCCAGACACGAGCACAACAGAAGCGCCTTTGTTGGTCGGCGACGCGCCAGAGGACAAATGAAGAGACAGTTAGGGAACAATCGAGCAGATGTAAAGCATTGTGGGTTTGCTGTGTCATCGCTGCTGGCGGCTGAATGGAGTCGGAAGGGAAAGGCCGTCTCTGCTGAGTGGAGACAATGAGGAAAGCGGCTCCTGACTGGACCTTTGTGTACGATCAACAGAGTCTCATGATGAATATGAAGATTATACCCTGCAGGTTGACACAGATGGAAGGCTCTGCTGTACATCTATTGAATACACAGCGGGTGGAAAGGGCAACATTTGTGCTTTAATTGGGTATTATCATGCATCATCATCATCATCATTGCTGCTTTAAGTCTTTCAAAGAGAAGCCTTTTCTGCCAAAGATGAACCTGTTTATACATTTTCTGTAAATGGTCAATTCTTCGAGCTACACAAGCAATCCACCAATTAAAAAACAAGTTTCGCTTTTACATCAGTTGCCTATAAGAAAATAATTTCTGTCTGTTCTACCCGTATTTTCTCAGAAACTTTTTTTCACTAGATCAGCCTGGATTTCCCTGCTTCTCCCTTTTGGACTCCTGTATGTGTGGTTGCCCTCACCCTTCTTTTGAAAGAAGCGCCTCCCCCACTGCGAGCGGGGCTCAACCGGTGCACCCCTACCCACTCCCCGCTGGGAGAGAGTGAATGAGTGATTTTGTGGAGGTGTGTGTGGGGGAGGACGGACACAGCATGAAAAAAAACATCAGAGGGAGAAATCTGTCTGTGTCGCTATGTTTCATCCCCCGGCACGTACGCACACATGGTGCGATACGGGGGCACTGGGCGGGCACCTGTAGCTCCCCGCAGAGCAATGAACTCTGGGAGGAATGGAGACACAGACAGTGAGAGACATGGCTGCAAAGAGGAGAAAATAGCCTTTGGGTTGCTTTGTACATTAGTCGAGGAGGGGAAGTGAGGAGACCGAATTTCTATTTTGATGTGGATTTTTTTAAAGGCCACTTAAGGATTTATTCTGGCTTTTAAATAGCAGTTTAAATGTTGTGATACATTGCATTGGGTATATTTGTATAATAAAGAGGCCCTGTTTTGGAGTTTTCCCTTTCCTGTATAGTGTTATATGGGTTTGTGTGCATGTCAATGGTCTGCAAAGGCTAATATCCCATCATGCCAGAGGGGGTATCTCCCACACACACTCTCACCCTGCCTTAAATGCCTCCATTGGACTCCTTTGTTTACTTCTGTAACATAGTGACATCACAATGTACCACTCACGCTTCTATTGGCTAGCGCTCCAAGACTTTGTACCTGCTTTAAAGCTTTGTTTGGCTCTTCATATTTTTCATTTTCTTACATTTTATATTTCTCAGAACAATTTCAAATTAGCATGATTTCCATAAGTGTAGACCTCTAACATCAGCATCATGTGCAACACAAATCTAAAAGCAAAGAAAACAAAGAGAGCAGTTAAGGACACAACAACTATGTGCATTTAAAGACTTGTCAGATAAATTCCGCCTACTGTGAGTGTTTTTCTTCAATGCTGCTTTTGTACTCGGCCTTCCAGAGAATGTGATGTACAGAGAAGCCTGAACAGCCTTCCTCTGCTGTACTAAGTGACTCATACGTCTGTTTAACACGATTACATGCTGCTGAGGATAAAGGTGGATCTCAGGTCACATCTGCAGAACGAGGCTGCTTAGTTTAACTCATTAAGCTAATTTACTCCATCGAATTGAATTTCTTTTAAATCTTTCAAGTAGATTTTATTGCACATGTTGCCTCTCTTCATACTCTCACAGCTACACAGCAGAACCAAATTCATGGATTGCCTTTTGCTAAAGGGGTGCTTTTCAGGAGTTTGTAAAGGAGTGAGATTTTTCCATCCACACTTTCCCGGTTGATGTAGAGCTTTGAGTCAGTAAGTGCCTTTGCGGGCAAGATTGCTCATTTCTTTTTGAGGAACGTGTAGGATGCATAAAACAATGTGCTCACTGCCTTATTTAATAGGCTACTTAGGGTAGAAGAACCCTGTAACCAGTTAACAGACACCCATCACATTTGAATGGTTTCTTTATGGCTTATATAGCAAACTTTCAAGTATTCCCACACAGGCAGACACAGCAATATTTGATGTAACGGTCCTAAAGCAAGTTCAATAGCTAAATATCAGCTGAAAGACTTGGCTCAGGTTTCATTACATGATTTGTAGAATTTGGTAACAGTTGTGTTGTTCATGTGTCTGTGTGGCCCGGGGCTGGCAAAAGTAACCATTGTGTCATTTCAAAGATGCCCCCCAATGTTTGATATGAGGGCCTTCCTTGATCTGATTTTCCACAGTTCCAAATGATAATTTTGGATTGCTTAGTGGGATTAATTGCCAGAAATCGTTTATAATATTAATAACTGTTTTCATTAGTGTGTAATTAACTGATACGCCATTTTGTTTTTGTTAGCCTAGAATAAGCCCTACAAAAGGGTCCAAGCCCCCAGGAAATGTGCCGGCCGTTGAAGCCGATTTTGCCATGCCGCAGTGGCCAAGCGGTGGTACTACAAGGCAGGACAAGGCAAGTTCATTTATATTGCACCTTTAAACACAAGGCAATTTAAAGTGCTTTCCAAAAATGAAAAACATTAAGAGCATTCAACTCGCCTGATATCATTTTGGCCCAAAAATACTATTTCCTATTGACTTACATTGGGTAAAGACATCTGTAAATCAGCGAATTATTTGTATGCACACTTTTACGTCACCAGAAGGCCAACATAGTTTCTCTGACACTCTTGGAAAAGGAGAGGCATCCTAGATAGTGGATGCCGACTTATTTAACAATAAGAAAATACATAAGCATTCAGATATGTTGTCAGCCAACCAACATCCAGATTATATATTATTATCACTTGTTTGCAGGTAAAACTGAAAGTAAACGCACCTCAGATGTCAGCAATAACCCTTCACCCCACAAGTAACCTCTGGTAAACTACAGTTGATAAAACTTGAGTTATTCTGACTGCTTGTGTTCCTTGACACAAAAGGTCATAATACAATATCTAAATCAATAAAATAGCCTACATAATCTTGCTAAGCTTGGGTATTTAACAAGCCAGCTAGAGTACTGTGAACCAGATTGTTTTAGTTATCTGGTAACAAAAACACACCTAGATCTTGCCCAATCTTTTCCAATAAAACAACACTTGATCCAAAAGGCGCTAAAGCAACAAGATATATGAATAGTCAAGTTGGAAAAACTGACCACCAATCCTTTAATGTCTCCCTCAAGCAGTTGAGGACACACCAACTCACAGCCAACACCAACTGCATTTACAGCCTTGTCGGAAGAATCCTCTTTTCTCTGCTTTGTACTCGACTTTTAGGAGTATGTGATATACAGAGAAGTGTGAAGACTGTCCTTCTGTTCTGAGTTCTGTGAGTGACTCATTCGGCTGTTATACACGGTTCATACATGCTGCTGAGGATAAAGGTGGATTGAGGCTGCTCAGTTCAGTTCAGCTCATTAACGTCATCACATGGGCTTGCATTGCTAAAGGGGGACTTCTGAGCACTTGTTGAAGT
The DNA here is from genome assembly GCF_902827175.1 of Gymnodraco acuticeps. NCBI lineage: Eukaryota > Metazoa > Chordata > Actinopteri > Perciformes > Bathydraconidae > Gymnodraco > Gymnodraco acuticeps. The sequence continues at coordinate 6,763,460 of NW_022991154.1, read as the reverse complement.
TTCCCCTGAAGGTAAAGAGCTTCTAGTTGCAGCCGAGGTTGACATTCAAATATAAAATGTAATATGTAGGATGGATGAAACTATGTGCTCTACGCTTCATTTAATAGGCCACTTAGGGGCAGAAGAACTCTGGAACAAGCTGCATTTTTTACTTGTATAACAAACTTTTATCTATTCCCACACTTAGCAGAGAAAGAGCAACATTATCATTTCATGTAATAATCCTAACTCAAGGTCCTCTTACTGGTTATGGTTACCCTTGTCTCTGTTCAAAGATGGTCTCTGGTGTCGAATTTGTGAAGGCATTTCTTGTTCTGATGTTTTTCACCATGCAGTACTTCAAAGATATTCAGGAATTTTAAATCATCTGTTAGATCAACACATCCTCACTCCCACGTCGGCCTATGTTGACGTTATGTCAAGTCCCCTGTCGGCTTTTTCCAACGCAAGGGGGGGGGGCCTTAGCGTCCATTTTCAACGCAAGGGGGGGGCCTTAGCGTCCATTTTCAGCTTTCCGGGATGTCCATATGCTTCTATGGACGCTCATGGAAGCACGGCATTCGTTTGTGTCGGCTGCCCTTAAAGGCAATGTGAGCGTCCATTCTCATTGGATAACGGAGAATTGTACACCCGGAAGTAAGTATTCCCCTTACTGTCGATTGATTTTACAGTGATATCTGCACTACTCATCGACTAAAAAACACCAGATTATCCTTGTTAATTACACAACATTGATTGGTTTAAATTGTGTGCAATGCTTTTGTATTTTTCCCCTTCGATTCGGAGAAACAATATGTTTTCGGAGTAAAGGATGGCAGAAGACACTACACTACCCAGAATCCCCAGCTATCGTTTGGACTACACCATGTGCTCTGTTTGACGTCAGGTGATCTTCAAATTTCTCCCTGCAGAAAAAAAAAACATGGCCGAACTTCGTTTTATTCTCGATGGAAAATGCCTATTTTAAAGTTAGTTTGGCCATTAAAATGCGTTTTGATGTAATTTGATGCGAGAAATATGAGTTGTTATTTCAGATTATGTGTGCAGTGGATGTACATGATCTTTAGTTTGCTAGTTATTACGAAGATTACTTCAGGAAATTGCGTCCATAACGTTTTCATTGTTACCAAGGTGGTTGCTAGGGACGCTGCTATCGATATTATTTCTGTTATGTTGTGTAACTGTTTAATGGTGTTATCTTTATTGCTACCCCCTTCCCCGTCAATGTATAGTGTTGGTCCACAGCGCAAACATATTAGTTTAACAAAATCCGCATCTAAAGATAGCCTACGTTATTTCCCCCTGTGCAATTCCAGTCTCACATCTCACAGCACATCGTCATTAACAAATAACGGAAACAGACCGAAAACATTTAAAAAAAATACAATAATACTTTATTCCGAGTGTGCTTGCTTTTCTCTTTGGAAGTCATCACATAACGGCATGGTAATACACGGTTCGGCTGCATTAAATATTACATATCTGCCGTAGTTCTGTATTTATAGAGCCCTGATGAGAAGACTTCTAGACAAACATGAGGAACTGAAAACGTGACGTGGATCATAAATATATCAGCCATTAAACAACATCTTACATTTCTTTTCACACAATACGTCTCCTTGCAGTATCAACACTAATTCGGCTGACTTTTATATTTGATCCAATTGGTAGATAGGCTGTATTTATGCATTGAATGAAAAACTTGGGTCGCAGGTTCCTCAATAGTGCATTACAAGACATCTATCAATATTTGTGCGTACCTCCAGCAATGTTAACTATGTTGAAGCACTTATTTTAACTGATATTATACATAATGTATTATACTCTTATAAGATGTATGTAGATATTACATCTCCGACCTTGTCAGGTATTGAACAATCAATAAATAAAGAACACAGAATTGTTGAATATAAAACACAGAATTTGTGTGATTATACTAAATGATTTACAAATAAACACCACTGCATATTTAACTGTTACACATGCTAATGTAATGCAAATGTTCCAACTTGAGATCAATAAAGTATATCTTATCTTAAACTGATCGATGGCTACTGCCATATTTGCAAAATATGCCTCTGAACCTTAACAAGTGCATGTTTCAGGCTTATCAATTAATGTAATGTAATGTTATCAATTAACAACAGGGGTCACAAACATAAGACCAGCTGTTAAATAAAGCTCTTCTGACCTTAGCTGGCATGTGTGTATATATATATTAATGCTGCCCATTATGGGCACAAGCAATTTTCACCCATTTATTAATTATATGTTTTAAATGTGAGTGTTTCCTATCCCCTAAACCTCCAGGGATGTACACAGTTTAATACTGGCAACTTCTTATTATGGGAAATACGAAAACGTCTTTTAAAACTACAACTCCCAGTAGAGACGTGCCATAGATACAGAACATGTTGCGAAACAGAATAGCCAGCATTTGTAGTTCTGGGGACGGGGTGGGGGAGGGGGGACGCGGTGGACCCGTTCAAATCCAGTTTTGGACAGTCTGCTGTGATTCCATCCCATTTCAAGTGCTGTTCGAGGCTCGGGGTAAACCTTGGAGCACACTCTCCAATCACAGAGCTTGAGGACTATCACGGGGTTTGTCAAACAGAGCACATGGTGTAGTCCAAACGATAGCTGGGGATTCTGGGTAGTGTAGTGTCTTCTGCCATCCTTTACTCCGAAAAACATTTGTTTCTCCGAATCGAAGGGGAAAAATACAAAAGCATTGCACACAATTTAAACCAATCAATGTTGTGTAATTAACAAGGATAATCTGGTGTTTTTTAGTCCGATGAGTAGTGCAGATATCACTGTAAAATCAATCGACAGTAAGGGGAATACTTACTTCCGGGTGTACAATTCTCCGTTATCCAATGAGAATGGACGCTCACATTGCCTTTAAGGGCAGTCGACACAAACGAACGCTGTGCTTCCATGAGCGTCCATAGAAGCATATGGACATCCCGGAAAGCTGAAAATGGACGCTAAGGGCCCCCCCCTTGCGTTGAAAATGGACGCTAAGGCCCCCCCTTGCGTTGGAAAAAGCCGACAGGGGACTTGACCATAACGTCAACATAGGCCGACCTGGGAGTGAGGATGTGTTGGTTAGATAACATTCGATAACCTTATTTATTAAACGTACAGAGCGTAGGATTTAGTAGGATCTATCCAAATCTACTTCGATATTGATAACTAATTTATGTATTCATTAGTGTGACCTTGAAAAATGTATGCGTTTTTTCAGCCCTTGGTATCCAAATAAGGAGTAAGCCCTCTTTCACAGTTGCCATGTTTCACTGTCATGTTTCTACAATAGCTCTTAACAGGCAAGTGCCACGTTTGCAACACTGACAGCTGTCCCTTAAGGGCTTTCCCCAAATCTAATTCAAATTTGCATTAATGTGAACACGTCTATTGTACATACTCACAGCTCTCATGCTAGCAGCTTGTGGTGACATTAATAGGTAGGCAGACATGTCCGGCAGATTAAAAGGCACATGTACCAGATTTTCTTCTTTTTATATGATATAATACTGTCTATGTGCATTCATTTCTAAGATGTCCTTGAATTCCTGATTCTGTGTGTATGTTGTTGTGTTTGAGTCAGGTGGTGGGAGTGTGTCAGTGGGTTCAGAGCTAGAAGTGAAAAGTCGTTCAGCGAGGATGCAGGTCTGAAGTTATGCAATATCAACTTCACAGTGAGAGGTCTGAGCTGTACATATAAATAAAAACATCACAGCAAGTTTGCCTCCTACTGAACCCTCGAAGAGTCACCTCTGTATCTGGGTCTTTGACAGCTTTTTGTGTGCAACACCCAGAGTGAAAGAGGAAGAATTGAATTTTGTATTATCTCTGTGACACCATGGCCATTAAAAATGACACATTAAAGGGGACACATCATGCTCATTTTTTATTTGTAATGTTTGGATTATTGATTTTTATTAGAAGATGTTAACCTGCGTTAATGTTCAAAAAACATATTTTCTCAAGCTGTCTCTTCAATCATATCTGTGTTGACTTTCTGTCTTAAACGCTCAGTTTTAGCACCTGTCTCTTTAAGACCACCTCCCGAAAAAGCCCAGCCTGATTTGTCTGTGTTTCTGGGTCCTTTTACCTTAAAACTAGAAAATGAGTACTTTGTGTGAATAGATTTTTGTTAAGAATGTGACTTTCTTTGCATCCAATAACCCTTATTGCAACCGGTAATGATTGAGATGTAAATGTAGTGGTCCTTCCTAATTGTGACCCGCTCTATCGAAATCAGTCGGAAGTCGCAACGGCTCATTTCAAAATAAACGTAATAAACGCGTAAAAAACTATTTTTTCGGGGTTTGGGTGTTTTGTTTGATTTTAAACAAACAAAGTCTTGGCTTTCAGAATATGAAACTTTTATTTCCAAACTCACACGATACATACATTCTTTATGCTTGTAAAGGGAAGATGACAGGCAATCTGCTCTTCCGCAGCGCCGCCCCCCCCTCCCTCCGGCTGACATTATGAATGTAAGCGTACAGTAGAGTAATCATAAATAACACGGCAGGGTCCGTTACAGTTTGTTTTCATCTGATTTTAATTAAACAAAGTCTTGGCTTTCAGAATATTAAACTTGTTTCGGCAAATTCAGATGATAAATACAACTTTGAAGCTTGTAACGGCATAATTACAAGCGGAGAACGGAGTAACTTGACGTCACTGCAGGCATAACAACAGCCGGTGTTTCTCGTGAGGGTTTCCCCCGGGAAACAAACACAATACACACAAACGCAAAAATACACAAACACACACACACACTGATAAAAACGAGAAATTACTAATTTAGTGCTTTAACTCAAAATGTCTCCTTTTATTTAATGTGTTACTTGCATTTTGCATGTAATTTTGTATCATCATTGTGTTAAGTACATTTTAACCATAGAACCAAGTAAATATTACCTAAAGTATTGTGTTGATTGTAAAACGGTTAAAAGCTAATAAAGTTTACCTTGGCAACTTAAGTGAAGGTGGGTTATGCCCTATGACGTCAGAGTAGTTGCACACGGTACAGAGATTCAGGAGAAGAGGACAATTTACTGAGTGGAAGATGGCATGGATGGACCCTCCGCTAATGTGTTGAATAATCGTGGATTTGGAGTCATGTGAGTATATGTATGCGCTTGGTTATCTGGTTACATTCATGTTATCTTGTCAGCTGAATGCAGATATTAAAAACGTACATTAGCCAGTTAGCTCGTTAGCATGCTAGCTAACTCAGCACGTGGGATAAATCAGATATCAAGGTGTGGGTTAGTTTTTAGTGGGTTATTTATTATGTCAACTCCGTTTCTAATATGCAAGAAGACTGCAAAATGCGTCTGATTATTTTCGATCTTTCGAATCCAGACGAGTTATCTCTCCCCCGCCATTACACACACGCGGCTGCTACATGCAGCAACACAACACACACACACACACACACACCACACACACACACACACACACACACACACACACACACACACACACACACACACACACACACACACACACACACACACACACACACACACACACACACACACACACACACACACACACACACACACGGAGGAGATGGCGGAGAGAACACGCTCCGAGGTGTGGTTACACTTGACCCGTCTCGATGTGGACAATGCTCGTTACCAAAAGTACAATAAGAGTTTCAACCCAGTCTCACGGCATTTCGTGTTCACCAACACGATTTTTAATCTATTGATTCGTGTTCATCAACACGATTTGCCCCTTTTTTTCGTTTTGCACAGCACGATTTTAAAAGCAATGTATTTCTACTGCCTGCAGCACGTCTTTTTCTCCGGTCGGGTCGAGGAAGACCGGAAGGTGTGTGGTTCATAAAAACATGTTCTTACTCAATATCAAGCCACAGTTATTGCTTTTATTTGAAATCGTATAATTTCGGACTTTTGTTGCCATCTGTGAGGAAAATAAAATGGGCTCAGAGCCTCAGGATACTGAAATCTGTATTTTTTAAATCTTTTTTTCCTTCTAATTTGTTATTCTTTTCAAAATAACACACTGTTATTTACTCACCAATAACACACAATTATCCTTGCTTTTATTTATTGGTTTAATTCCATAATCTCAGGCTTTTTTGGCGTCTGTCAGGAACTGAATTTCAAAATAAAAATAACCGGAAACAGACGTAGGCCTATAAGGGACATTTCGAGCATCATTGCGATTGTCAACATTTCTGAGTTTAGGATGGCCGAAGACACTACACTACCCATAATCCCCAGCTATCGTTTAGGACTACAGTCCCCGTAAGGTTAAGCAGAGCGTCAAATAGCTGTGTGAAATGGAACGAAACCACGCCAGACTATCCAAAACTGGAATCGAACGCCCCCCCAGAACTACACATGCTGGCTATTGTGTTTCGCAAAATGTTCTATGGGACGTCTCTACTGAACGTTTTCGTTTTTCCCACAATTAGAAGTTGCCAGTATTAAACACATTGGTGTTATCAAATGTAAAACATATAATTAATAAATGGGTGAAAATCGCTTGTGTCCATAATGCGCAGCATTAATACCCACATGACAGCTCATTATTACTTTGTAATTCTACTCCACTACAATTCAGAGGTTAACCTGGTATTTTTACTCCACTGCATTTATTTGAGTTACTTTGCAGATTCTGATTAATTATGTGAAATATAAACAACCCTTAAATCAGACTTTAGTTACACCTGAGTAAAATTCAGGTAAGGTGATTGTCAAGTGCCAACAATCAGGAGAGATATTTGATAGTTGGTGCTTGAGAAGACTAAACATGTATCTGCAATTGACATGAATGGAAACGAGTAATAAAGTATATTCATTACTCGTTATTCTCTACTAATAGTTAATTAAAGACTGTATATTATGGCTATTTTGCACATCCCTTTCAAGATTTTCAAAGGTGTATTGACATATCATATACACAACTACGGTGTAGTTATGCAATGAATGAAACACTTGGGTCACAGGTTCCTCAACAGTGCATTAACAAGACATCTATCAATATGTGTGTACCTCCACCATTAAACTGTCATATTCTGCACATTTCTTATTCTATCTACATACATAAGAGTATAATTCATATGTATAATATCAGTTAAAATAAGTGCTTCAACATAGTTAACATTGCAGGAAAGCAATATATTAGACGTTAAGTACTTTGTCAGGCTTAATATTTATCTGTAGATAGATACCCCCCAAAGTTTTTTCTTATTTAAAAGAAGACCTTAATCTGTTATTTAATGTTTAAATAAAGGTTAATTCGTTTTTCTGTTTTGCACCTCCTCCTATTAATATCTTTGTACATTCTGCACTAAACTGTTTTATTGTAGAGATCACTTATAGCAGCGGTGCCCTCCCAGTCGATCGCGAGATGTGTCTAAAAATAGAACAACCATATTCTGTTTTATCGTTAATGTCCTATAACATAATCTTCCTGTGCCAGAATAATGCACTTGAACGCATCAAAGCTTTGTGATTGGCCGGCGTGACCCCATGTGTCGGGGCGTGGCTGGTGGGCAGTGGGCACTATTTCGCTGACGTTGTCCGTGTCAACCGTGTCAACCGTCAACAGGAGTGACAGTCCGCACACGCACAAGACCGCAATTATGGCAGAAGCAAAAAAGCCCAAAATATATAATTTCACTCCGAGTGGGAGGATGATTATTTTTGTATCTATTCCAATTCAAAGTCCATCTGTCTCATCTGCAATGCGAGCGTGGCTTTATCGAAGAAGGGTAATTTAGGAGCGGCATTTCAAAACAGTGCACAACGCTACGAGACGGAATTCCCTCCTAATTCTGCCCTACGCTCCAAAAGGGGAGGGGCCTGAAAGGACAGCTAAATGCAGCACAGCAGTCCATTTTCACCAGGCCCAACAACAAGATCAAGGCTGCTACCATAGCATCTTATCGTGTCAGTCATGTTCTTATCAAGTCTTTCAAAGACGGCGAAGTTGTGTAAGAAGCATTCCTGGAGGCTGCCGATGCGCTTTTGGGGGACAGTACAAATAACAGTAGCATTTCAACAGGTTTTTGATATAATAAAAACTCAAGTTAGATACCGTTATTAATCAGCTGTAAGTTTTAGTTTGTTTGAATTTATTCATTATAATTATTGTACAAAATGGTATAAGAATGCAAACTTCAATTGATTATAGTCTATTATCAATTCAGGTTAAGAAACTAGTGTTGCTTGCATCCTATTTCTTTTTATACTCTACTAAAATGCTACAAAAAAGGGTTTGATTCTATTCATTTTGTCTTTTTTATTGCACTTTGGCAGCAGATTCCTATGTAGCTTCAGATCTGAGTTGTCTTATTAGTAAGCCTAATTTATACTTTTGTAGCAACACTATTTTTATATAATGGCAAATAAAGGGTTCAGAGTCTTTTCTTTTTGTGTCATATGTGGCAGCACTGTTCAATGTTTCTTGAAAACATTACCCACTGTAGTCTGTGACTTGTGAATAAACTCCAACTCTGTATCAACAACACTGTTGTGTAACTTCAGTTAAATACTTGTATGTGTGTAGAGTAGAAAGAGGTAAGATAAAGGATCTGCAGTATTTTAGGAAGTATTCATCGTACAAAGGTCAGTTTTATACAAGTAGAAGTGTGTATTTAACTGGTAGTAGGCTAATGGCTACGCCTCTCTATTTGGACTGGTAGATCGCGGCAGACTGGCAACTTTAAAAGTAGCTCTCGGTTAAAAAAAGGTTGGGCACCCCTGACTTATAGTATCTTCTTGATTTTTTATATTCTATATTTATACTTTCCCCCTACGAAAGTATGTACTCTTAATATTTTTTTAAACAAATAAAACACAATAATTCAATAACGTGCTTTAACCACTAGGCAGTGCACACAAGGTACACACAGCCATAATAACTTTGTATTATTAGTGTAGGACACTTTTGTTTTCGTACAACATCTGAAAATGTGTAATTTTATGCATGCTTTCACATAATTTACAGCATATTGCTATACTATTTCAGACTCAGTATTTACATTCTTACATTCAAAGAAAATCAGTAATATCTTTAAAAACTACAGTCCTTTTATATCAGCTGTGCACCGTTATGGTGTAAATATAACCTATCTGTGATTTAGATCAAATGTAAAAGTCAGCCGAATTAGTGTTGATACTGCAAGGAGACGTATTGTGTGAAGAGAAATTGAAGATGTTGTTTAATTGTTGAATATATTTATGATCCACGTCAAGTATTCAGTTTCGTCGGCATTTTCTCAGTTTTTCCAAAGGTCTTCTCATCAGGGCTCTATAAATAAAGAACTACGGCAGATCTGTAATATGTAATGCAGCCGAACCGTGTATTACAATGCCATTATGTGATGACTTTCAAAGAGAAAAGCAAGAGCGCTCGGAATTAAGTATTATTTTATTCTTTTAAAATGTTTTCCGGATTTCATATCATATAAACACCAAATCCCAGCATGCATTGCGGCTAAAACATCCAATAAGCGAGCTTAAAACCATAGCTGAGGATCTTGGGTAATCGCTCGAAATGCCTACGTCTGTTTCCGGTTATTTTTATTTTGAAATTCAGTTCCTGACGGAAAAAAAACCCAGAGATTATGGAATTAAACCAATAAATAACAGCAAGGATAATTCTGTGTTATTGGTGAGTAAATAACAGTGTGTTATTTTGAAAAGAATAACAAATTAGAAGGAAAAAAGATTTAAAAAATACAGATTTCAGTATCCTGAGGCTCTGAGCCCCATTTATTTTCCTCACAGACGGCAACAAAAGTCCGAAATTATATGATTTCAAATAAAAGCAATAACTGTGGCTTGATATTGAGTAAGAACATGTTTTTATGAACCACACAGCTTCCGGTCTTCCTCGACCCGACCGGAGAAAAAGACGTGCTGCAGGCAGTAGAAATACATTGCTTTTAAAATCGTGCTGTGCAACACGAAAAAAAGGGGCAAATCGTGTTGGTGAACACGAATCAATAGATTAAAAATCGTGTTGGTGAACACGAAATGCCGTGAGACTGGGTTGAGAGTTTAGCATGTCAGGGCGGTAACACGAGCAATTTGTCTAAACATGCAGATATTAAAAACGTACTTAGCCGGTTAGCTTGTTAGCATGCTAGCTAACTCAGCACGTGGGATAAATCAGATGTCAAGGTGTGGGTTAGTTTTTAGTGGGTTATTCAGAGATTCAAACCCGTCGACTAGGGGGTAATTCTCCGTTTCAGATAAATCTATGGCATTGGCGGACTCACTTATTTAAAAAGTGTTTTTTTTATTGGGGGGAGGCGGTGTTCGCGCTACATTATGATACTAAAATACTGTGTCAGCTACTTAGACTGAGCCACGCTGCATCCAGTATTTAATACTAACAGTGACCTGATGTGATATGACCAAAACCCCATAGCTAATGTGTAATGTTCTATCCACATTAGTGCTGGGGGGAAACGATTATTTTGAAAACGATTAATCGGGCGATTATTTGATCGATTAGTCGACTAATCTAACGATTATTTTTCTGTTGTTCAATTAATAAAAAACGTAATGTAAAAAAAAATGTTTTCACGATACTGTGTCTCAGGGGATCTTAATATTTAAGAACCTATTAATGTGTTATACCAGATTAACGGAAATAATCTCAGCTAACTGACGATACAAACCATGTTTACCAAAACAAAACACTCAAGATAAAAGTACCCTTATTACTTATCGTAGCTGCACATACAATATATCCGATTAAAGCTGAGACTCCACAGATTATGTAGGTGTATATAGTATCATCACTGAGTGATCCGGACTCGCGACAGGGGAAGCAAATACAGTCATCACAACACGTACCTTCACAGAGCTTCTAGGGAGATCGTCTCACCACCATAGCTGTCAATCTGATCAAAAGACGTGTTCAATGGCATTAAAATGAGAAAAAACGCAGCTGAATCGGTTAATCCATAGGTTTTTAACGTCTATGTATAAAAAAATGATTGAATTTATAATCCATAATTCCATTTTATGTAAAAATCGGAGAGCAAATGCTAGCTGCTAATGGTAGCCACCACAGCTAGCTGCTGCTTCTGCTAGGCTATGCAGCAGTCTCAGTGAGATATAAATATATAAATATCTTTGCGTTTGGACTAACTTTAAAATATTCCCATGCTTTTGAAGACCTAGGGCGAGATGTTTTCGTTTGGGGGCTTCGTGCGCAATCCTGTGAGGAGGAGGGTGGTAGCCGTTTCAGTCTCCATTGTGTTTGAAGTGCGATTGCGAACTGCTTGTTGCTTTGGGTGACCCACGTGTGTGTAGCGACGCGTCGACGCGGAAATATGTCGTCGACGATATTTTGAAGTCGACGTCGACGCGTCGCTACAGCACTAATCCACATAACAAATAACATATCACAATTTAGTAGGGATATGGCTGAATTATTAAAGACATTATCGGTCTTTTTATCGGTAGGCAGACATGTAAAAAATATGTCGTAGCCTATGTATTATTGCTACACAAACATTATATTGCAGTTTTAGTGTCGCCAACTCCGTTTCTAATACGCAAGAAGACTGCTATGATTATTTTCGATCTTTCGAATCCAGACGAGAGATCTCTCCCCCGCCATTACACACACGCGGCTGCTACATGCAGCCACACACACACCACACACACACACACACACACACACACACACACACACACAACACACACACACACACACACACACACACACACGCACACACACACACACACACACACACACACACACACACACACACACACACACACACACACACACACACACCGGAGTAGATGGCGGAGATAACGCGCTCCGAGTGTGGACAATGCTCGTTACCAAAAGTGCAATAAGAGTTTAGCATGTCAGGGCGGTAACACGAGCAATTTGTCTAAACATCTTGCAAAAGTGCACCACATTCAGATGGAGAAATGTATTTTGTATTTGTTCCTGTCCTTTTTCTTTTTTTAGACATTTATTTTCTCCAGCAGTGAGTGTCTGCAGTCAAAGTACACCAGTAATGAAAGACACCTACACAGACACACACACACACACACACACACACACACACACACACACACACACACACACACACACACACACACACACACACACACACACACACACACACACACACACACACACACACACACCACACACACACCACACACACACACACACACACATACACACACACACACCCACAGACACACACTCAGACACACATTTCATTTCATTTCAAACCTTTATTTATACAGATAAATCCCATTGAGATCATTGATCTCTTTTTCAAGGGAGACCTGCTCAACTAGTTCCACATGAAACATAAAAACTAGGGATGCACGATAATTACGGAGGAGAAAAGGATTAGAAGTATATTGACACACCAGTCAATATTCTTTGAGAACAAAGGACCCACACCGTCCCTTTTTCTCCGGATTAAGGACGGGTTGGTAACACTTTTTCTCTCAACGACGTACCTGTTACGAGCGGGTCCTCTCCACGCCACGAGGCGAACAAGATGGACGCCTCTCCCCCTCACACCAGAGGAGTCAGGGACTCGGAGGCTCGGTCATGCGGCTGCGGGTTGAAGATAGCAGGCACAGACTCACACCAGGTCTGCTCGTCCTGCCTCGGGCTGGAACACGCCCAGGAGGCTATCGACAACCCCGGCTCGTGCGGGCATTGCGCCCGTTTCACCCGAAAGAACCTCCACCAACGGCTAGCACACCAAGCTAGCTTATTGGAACAGGACTCCCTCATGTCCACTGATTCGCCGTTTGGCAATCAAGACATGGGGGCCTCCGCCGCAGAGACTGAGCCCCTCACTGTGTCGGTCTGGGGCTCACTAACAGCGGCAGCTGCGGAACCGGGATCCCACGCCGTGTCAGGCCGGGACCCGGGTGGCGGCAAGAGACGCGGGAACGGTGCCCCACGCCTCACCAGGCGGGAGCTCCCGGCGAGACCACACCATGGTCTCGCCCGCGGAGGATGTCCTGGAATTAGACTACATGGAGGACGAAGAGGACACCTCTGAGTCCCTCCTGTCTGATTCGGATGAGCAAGAAGAAGATATCTTCATGTCATCGGCTCAAACGGCAAAGCCGGGAGCGATGGCTGCTCTCCCGGGCGATAGCCACACCAGCTTCGCCCTGTCTGAGCATGGACCTGCAGGCCGCGTGTCAGCGCGCTGCGTCCAGGCTAGACATCCCGTGGCCCGAAATGGCCAAGGAGACCGCCAGGTCCCGTTACGAGGGGAAACATTCTCCCCAAGCAACGAGGACAAGGAGGCAACTCCTCCCGGTCTTCCCGGAGATGTTGGATGAGGTGTCGGTCTCGTGGAGGGACCGACCCTTTACCAACAAGGCCCCAATCCAGGGTGCCTCCTCCCTAGACTGCGACGGTATGGAGAGGCTCGGCCTGCTCCGCATACCGCCGATGGAACTGCTGGTGGCAGCCCACCTCCTACCGAGGATGGGCCCGTCACCAAGCAGGAAACCCCACGCTGCCAGCGAAGGTGGACCGTTTCCAGTCGACCATGACTGAACGGTCCTACAGAGCCGCAGCGTTGTCCGCCAGGGCTCTGAACGTTTCCCTCACTGCTAACCGCATACCAAGCGGAGCTCTGTGAGGATATGTCGAGTAATCCTGGACCGGCCGTTCTGGACGAGTTGGCCGCGGTCACAGACATTTGTCTCCGTGTCCAACGCTGCGCCGTCCAGGCCACGGGCAAAACAATGGGGATCATGGTGGTGCAGGAAAGAGCTAGATGGCTCAACCTCACCAACCTCCCAGACCGGGAAAAGAAGGATGTGCTTGACATGCCCATCGTTCCCGAGGGGATTTTCGGCTCCGCTCTTGCCTCCATGCAGAGGAGATGCGAGTCGAAAAAGAAGGAGGACGAGGCCCTCCACCTCTGCCTCCCTCGAAGGGCCCAGCCGCTGCCTTCGCAGCGGCAGCCCTTCGTCCAAGCTGCCCCGAACCCTGCTCGGTTCAAAATACCGAAAACGCAGAGGTCGCAGTCCGCCCCAAGTCCCCAGCCCAGGCAGGGGACGAGGGCGAGCTGGCCTAGAAAATCTCCGGTTCCGGCTGCAGCCCAGGCGCAGCCAACCCAGAATTTCGGCCAGCAGTCGAGGAAGAAGAAGCGAGCGGCGTGACAGCCCCTCCTTCTCCCCTCTGTGACAGAGCTGTAAGTCTAAGGTTCCCCAGCTCTAAATGTGTTCCCGCCGCCTCGAGAGATGCCTCAACACCATCCTCAAGTCCGCATAAACACATGTCACACACTTATTGATTTTTCTGTCATAAATCATTTTCCGCTGACGCAACCAATCCTGTTTGTAATATACATGGATCGGATTTCGAGGCGTAGTCATGGGGGAGGGGGTCTGCAGTTCGGTGGACTAAGGATTGCACCACTGCTTTTTGCAGATGATGTGGTTCTAATGGCTTCATCGGTCTGCGACCTTCAGCACTCACTGGATCGGTTCGCAACCGAGTGTGAAGCGGCTGGGATGAGGATCAGCACCTCCAAATCTGAGGCCATGGTTCTCAGCAGGAAAACCGATGGACTGTCCACTCCAGGTAGGGAATGAGTCCTTACCCCAAGTGAAGGAGTTCAAGTATCTCGGGGGTCTTGTTCTCGAGTGAGGGAACAATGGAGCGTGAGATGGGCCGGAGAATCGGAGCAGCGGGAGCGGTACTGCAGTCGCTTTACCGCACCGTTTGTGACGAAAAGGGAGCTGAGCCAGAAGGCAAAGCTCTCGGTCTTCCGGGCCATTTTCGTTCCTACCCTCACCTATGGTCATGAAGGATGGGTCATGACCGAAAGAACGAGATCGCGGATACAAGCGGCCGAGATGGGTTTTCTCCGCAGGGTGGCTGGTGTCTCCCTTAGGGATAAGGTGAGAAGTTCGGTCATCAGGGAGGGACTCGGAGTTGAGCCGCTCCTCCTTCGCGTCGAAAGGAGCCAGTTGAGGTGGTTCGGGCACCTAGTTAGGATGCCACCTGGGCGCCTCCCTAGGGAGGTGTTCCAGGCACGTCCAGCTGGGAAGAGACCAAGGGGTAGACCTAGGACCAGGTGGAGGGATTATATCTCTTCGCTGGCCTGGGAGCGCCTTGGGATCCCCCAGTCAGAGCTGGTTGATGTCGCCAGGGAAAAGAAAGTTTGGGGCTCTCTGCTGGAACTGCTACCCCCGCGACCCGACCACGGATAAGCGGGAGAAGATGGATGGATGGATGGCATCCAGGCTTCGAGCCAAGGGCGCAGCTCGAAAAAATGAAAAGAAAAACAATAAAAACAATAAACAGTCCGTCAACTGTTCCCCTTCTGAGAACAGCTACGGCCTCTCTCAAAGGGCGGACAATTGACGGGTCTGTGAAGGCACCACCGTCACGCGCATGCGCAGTGCCGGCTGGGGCTGTAAAGGCACCACCGTCACGCGCATGCGCAGTGCCGGCTGGGGCTGTAAAGGCACCACCGTCACGCGCATGCGCAGTGCCGGCTGGGGCTGTAAAGGCACCACCGTCACGCGCATGCGCAGTGCCGGCTGGGGTCGTGAAGGCACCACCGTCACGCGCATGCGCAGTGCCGGCTGGAGCTGTAAAGGCACCACCATCACGCGCATGCGCAGTGCCGGCTGGGGTCGTGAGGGCACCACCGTCATGTGCATGCGCAGTGCCGGCTGGAGCTGTAAAGGCACCACCGTCACGCGCATGCGCAGTGCCGGCTGGGGTCGTGAGGGCACCACCGTCACGCGCATGCGCAGTGCCGGCTGGGGTTGTGAAGGCACCACCGCCACGCGCATGCGCAGTGCCGGCTGGAGCCGTAAGGGCACCACCGCCACACGCATGCGCTGTGTCGGTGGGGATTGTCGAAATGGGGCACCACAGTGCTCAGACACTGGAGGGCCCCATAACACAACAAATAGAGACTCAGAGGGGAAGAGACGTGACATCTCAGCTGGCTCTAAGGAGCATACAGCGGGAGATGCTCACGACATCTGCTTGGGTTTCTCAAGACGGTTACACGGAGCTACAGACTCCAAGTCACCGTCACCCCCCCCTCGCTTCTCGGGCTATCTGTATTCACAAGCCCGGGGAGAGTCAACCCATATTCTGGAGAGAGAGATTCTCTCTCTCCTAGAAAGGAGGGTTTTATCTATAATGCCCGCCGAGCAGAGTCAGATTACGCAGACAAATGTCCTCGTAAAGCACCTGCTCAACATGGGTCTCATAATAAAACTAAACCCTGCGCGCCACGGCGTGCGGAGAGTATTGGTTATTATGAAATGCGTAATGGCACTACGCCACTGGCCGCACCCGACTTTTCTAGTACGGGGCGCGCCTACGGGTGCTGTCCTTTCACGGTAGGTGGCCACCACGGGCGCATGTCTGACAGGCTGATAGGGTATTTACGAAGGTCGCCCGGTGAGGGGTCTCTGGAGCAGAGACCTCTAGCGGGCGCACGTAAATCACCCGGAGTTTTTAGCGGTGTTCCCCACCCTAAAACGCTTTCTGCCTTCTCTCAGAGGACACCATGTCCTCGTGAGGACAGACAACACGACCACAGTATCGTGTATGAACCGCCAAGGGAGGTTGCGTTGTCTCCAGTCACACACACTGGCACACAAACTGATCCCTTCGAGCGGCAGACGTCTCCTCTCTCTGAGAGTGACGCATGTACCAGGAGTGATGTACCTCGGGACAGAACTACTGTCCAGAGGTGCACCACTCTATGCAGACTGGACTCCACATCCAAGGATCGTGAGTCCGCTGTGGGTGCGTTGCGGCAGAGCCGCGTTAAATCTGTTCGCATAAAGAGAAAATGGTCAATGACAGCTGTTCTCTTTAATGCACGATTTAAACGCACCGTTAGGCGTGGACGCACTCGTACACGATTGACCTCCGGGTCTTCTGTACGCGTTCCCACCCCTGGCTCTGATACCCCCAACTCTGGCCAGAGTGAAGGAGCAACGCCACACACTTATCCTGATGGCTCCGCCCTAGCCGGCAACGTACGGGCTGGCGGAGATATATCAGCTGTTGTGCGGGCAGCCATGGCAGCCCCCTCTACGCAGGGACAGATTGTCTCAGGCGGGGGGGGGCGATCCTTCACCCACGCCCAGAGCGCGGGCACTATGGGCCTGACCGTGAGTGGTTACAATCTGAATACAGTGGGACTCCCTCAGAAGGTGATAAACACTATTCAGAGTGCGAGAACTTCCTCCACCAGGTCTCTTTATGACTGTAAGTGGAGGGTGTTTGAGGAGTGGTGCACATCTCCTTTCAATGTCCTGTCGGTTTGATTTTATAATTTCTACAGGACTTGATCGATAAACACAGAGCTTTCTCCACGATCAAGGTGTACCTGGCTGCTATTGCTGCATGCCATGTGGGCTTTGAGGGTAAGACGGCTAGCCAACATCCTTTGGTCTGCCGTTTTATGAAGGGAGCTCGCAGGCTCCTCCCTGTCTCCAGGTCACTGGTGCCCTTATGGGACTTGGCAGTGGTTTTAAATGGGCTCATAATGACCCCATTTGAACCCCTGGAAGGAGCTGACATGAAAACATCTGTCACTCAAGACAGTGCTGTTACTGGCCCTGGCATCCGCCAAGCGGGTCAGTGATATTCATGCGCTGTCTGTACATCCTTCATGCACTCAGTTCACCCCAGGGCAAACGAGAGTGTTGTTGAAGCCCAACCCTGCCTTTACACCAAAGGTGGTTGGTTCGTGTACCCCAATTGACATTGAGGCATTTCCTCCGCCGCTGGTTTCCTCCGGGGAACAGCAGCAGGATCTGTTGTGTCCAGTCCGTGCTTTACGCACATATATGGACAGATCAAAGGAGCTTCGTCTTAATGACCAACTCTTTGTGTCCTGGGCTAACCCTCACAAGGGCAAGCCTGTTACTAAGCAACGGCTCTCCCACTGGATTGTGGAGGCAATTGCTTTGTTAAGTTCTGGTTGGTTGGTGATTTTCGAGATAAGCTCGTCTGGCAATACGGGAGCTACAATTTCCCATAGTGAGACATCGAACGGAGTGTTATGAATGAGAACTATAGGTTTCTTACGTAACCCCAGTTCTCAGAGTAACATGAAGTGAGATGTCTCACCAGACGGCCCTCCCTGCTATGGTGAAGCGAGAAGAGGTGCTTATTTTGAATGACGCATGCGTCGTGGCGCAAGCTACTTATTGGGGGTGATTCCCTGACGTTGACGTCAAGATCACCAGCCAATCAGGATTGTCGTAATGAGATTGATGCTTCTGTTTGCTCCGCGATGAGGCGCATCCCATAGTGAGACATCTCACTTCATGTTGCTCTGAGAACTGGGGTTACGTAAGTAACCTATAGGTTTTGGTGGAGGTGCAAAGATCTCGGTTGCAGCAGGACGTTTCTGAATGGTTAGTTGACAAGCTGTTGTCCCTATTTATTTTTACTCTGTTACGATGCGTGCGACTTATTCCGTTCATATTTTGGCTAATTAGCAAGAATGCAATGTGTACAGTTTATAACTTAGAGTTTGTAACACAAAAACAGCAATACATATATATATATATTTATAAAGGGAGACATTCATATTTTCAGCATATATACAATGGCCTCATTGCGTTTATTAATAGTTTACAGTCCTTTTCTTCCAACATCGTGCAACAACCGTTGGAAAGTTCAATAACTTAGGGTGATAAAAAGTATAACTCCAACAACACCTCAGTTGTCAGCAATGTGTGTAGTTTCATGTGTTTTTAAAAGCTTAGTTATTGACTTCTTTCTACAGGTGTACATGTGCAAATTGTGCCACGATGCCTTCTGAACGGAGAATGTGCTGCATGGAGATACCACAGGTAACATTTTTGATAGCTTCACTAAGTTGTCTGTTTAGAGAATACATTTTTCACATGTCATTCAATATATGTTTATTACACTAGGTGTCAAGACGGATGCAGGAACTTGAGGACTCTGTAACCTGTGGTGGACCATCCTGGATTGGAGCCTGTGTGCCTGAATGTGTTCTCCCTGCAGAATGCATTGAATATTTACAGAGCTGAACATGGTGGACTACAGTTGAGGCAAATAGAGCAGTGAGTGGTTTGTTTGTTTTGACTGAAATTGTAAAACGAATGCCAATATTGTTCATGGAAATAAATACTGGTGTATATGGCTTTATGCAATCTTTCATTCTGTCATTGTACATGTACTATTATATACTACACAGCAATGGCATAACACACCCATGTGTACGACAACAAAAGTCCACACACAACCTTATGCTTTTGAAATCAGAATATTCTTTACCCATCCAAACATGAATAATCACGACACATTTGATATCAACTCGGAACTTTATTGTCAAAATCAACGGTTCTTTGAACCCATAAAAAAAAAACTAAATGTACTTGTATTTTGTATAAATGACACTAAATATTTTTTTTAATGATTTCAGGCGTCACAGGTATCTAGCCTACAGAAACTTTGTGAGCTGGTGCTGGGGCTTCCTTGGACGCAGGATCAGAGTGGTGATTCCGGCCTGCGTTGTCCTCAGGGAGGCAGGAGTTTCCTGATCCGCAAAATGTCGATGTTGGGTTCAGACAGCAGCCACAAAAAAAAAGCACAACAAAAAATGTGGTTTAGTTTAGTATATGCATGTTAAAAACTGAAAGTTCTTTCTAATTTTTTTATTTTATATTTGAAAATAGTTGTATAATAAATATTTTAAACACTTACGGAATGTGGGGTCAGTCTTTACTGGTTTTGCTCTGCATTCTCCCTTCCTGGCCTTTGGGAACTGCAGTTTATACAGAGGGTTTCCAGTTCTTGTGCACGCTCAGTGTTTTCATTGTAGTGCAGGGCTGCCAGGTACAGTCTTTCATTTCCGCCATGATGAAAACAAATGTAAATAATAGCAAAGGATGTACAAATTGTCACTAATTAGTAAGTATGTGAGGTGCTGGCCTGTAAAGAAGAAAACATAGTTAGAACAAAATCATCTCAATTTAGTATTCAGGATGAGAAAATACTATTTGGATAAATATAGTCTGAAATCCCAAAAGATGGGGCTTAAAACTCTCTATTTAGCAAAGCTCTTTGCTTAGCCTTTTCCAATCTGAGTTAGTTTTGAACCGTAACGTGCATGCTGTGTTTCTGACTCAATACAGATGATATGTTGGAAAGGGGCTGAGCTCAGTAGACTGACTGTAATGAGTGCTAGCCACTAATTAGCCTGTTGCTAGAGGTAAGGCCTCGTCAACAACAACAGACCAACGGGGCTTTAGCTCCGTTTTACTCGTGGTGTGTGTCCCCCCCTCGCATACATACACAAAGTGTTGTATCCTCACACACCCCCATTTATATTCATGTGCGCAAACAAGTAAACACACAAAAGCTTTTACATATAACGCTGCAAAAAACGGCATGTCTCATTAGCGTAGCGTAGCTTACAGATCGATGATATCTGATCGTTCTTACAGACTACAATCACAAAAGCTTTTACATATAACGCTGCAAAAAACGGCACTTACCTACAGAAGATTACGTTTGTTATTATAACTTACTCAATATGATTTTAGAGGATACAAAATACTAATAAATAGGAGAATAAATACTTGTGTTATCGGCTAGGGCGTGGCTTTACAGCCTTCACACAGATCGCCATTATGGCAGTATGTCTGAACATGTTAGCAAATGCCTGATAATTAAAATAAAAGACAAAGCAAAGACTGCGGAGCGTACAATATAAAATGTTATAAAAACATATAAACACCTAACCGATTACTATTTGGGTTTGAGGCGACATTGATACGGCGAAGCTACATGCTACATGCTACATACTACAAGCTAGAGATAGCTTTATCAGGAAAAACACCGCTAAATAAAAACTTACAGCTTCAAAATTGGATGTGTCCTCACTGGCCTGGTCCCGGATGGTTGGTATTGATCCCGGGTTTAGCATTAGCTTGGAGGCATATCCGTGTTGGACTTGAGAGAAGTTCATAAACATGTCCGTCGTAAAATGTTTGGAACAGTCACACCAACAGAAATCTGCCGTGGTCTTCTGGCACATGTCCCTTGAAAATGAAGTCTAGGCACAGATTATTTTATTTTTCCACTGATGGCATTGCATGCAGTCCCCTTTCTCGAGTCTTGCAGCCAACAACAGCACAACGTTTAACTGGCTTAGACATCCTGGCAAGAGCAGGCAAAAACACAGATGTGACTGGGGTTGATTTAGCCTGCCGATAGCCTATATGCGAATGAGAGGTTTGGCAATGCACGTGGCCGTGGCTCATTTGCCTGATAGGTGGAGAGTTGACCAATAAGCGGAGCACGTCTTTGTGACGTAGAAAATAAGTGAAATCTGGATCCGTTTTTTTCAGATCCGTTGCAGCCCCTTTTTTAGAGATTTGGCTAAGGAGGAAAATAGAGAGGGTTGTGTTTTCTGACACTTGGTGAGTTCCCTGGAACACCGGGGACACATATTCATGTATAAAAGACGTACAAAGGTGCATTTTGCATGATAGGTCCCCTTTAAATATTTTTGCTATAAAATAAAGAAGTAAAAACTACCTGAAAAGCTAAATAGTTTTTACTGGAGATTTGTAATAAGATCCAAATATAATCTTAAGTAAAATGTACTATGCAATAGTAAGTACAATGAATAAAATGTACTATGCAATAGTAAGTACAATGAGTAAAATGTACTATGCAATAGTAAGTAAAATGTACTATGTAATAGTAAGTACAATGAGTCAAATGTAATTCAAATCTACTTACAAAAACTGAGTGTGACAGTAAAGTTTACTCAAGTGCCTTTAATAACAAACACTTCTTAACTTTAAGTAGATTTGACTTGAAATATAAGATGATAAATTTACTTAGGTTTTCTGCGTTTTGTTACCTCGATTTCCTAAGTAAATGTTACTCCCCGTTTTTTTCAGTGCACGTATACACACACACTCGCGAGCTTTCCCCAGACCAGTAATCCAAACTAAAATATCTTCCTTCCATAGTATTTTGATCATTTTCTCCGCTAATAATCAATCAGATCGATCCAGAGAAGAGAAAACTTTGAAGGCCTTTATCTCAAAAATGATGACTCGGGTGACAGTCATTATATAATGTGACATATTTCGCTTAATATTTGGAGTACAAAAACAATCCTGATATCATAGCTAATATCCTCTTTCCAGCAGTGTATACAACTCAAAATGTGTCTTCGGGTCAATGCGACTGATTTCGATAGAGCAGGTCACAATTATGAATGAATGATTTTAACATTACAGCCTTTCAGAAACTCTTCTTAAAACACTGATACTGAATATAGATTTTGTTTTATTATTGTTGGATTAATTGTTTCAATTAAAGGAAATAACACCTCTATTAAAAGAAAGGGATCTTTAAATGAATATAAAGAAATTCATTAAAAAGCTAAACAAAGTAATGTTTCTTTTGTGTGTACAAGCTTTGAGAAATCCCTCTCTGATAGCTCTCTGTCATCCCTCAAAACACAACCTTTACCCTTCAGCAAAATGTCACCAATTTTGAAAGCAGCCATCTGTTCAATCCACATCGACCCCATATCCGATACAAAAGGCCACTAGCAGTACAGTAGAGTGTTGAGTGATTTGAATGCTGCTTATGGAGATGATTCACCAAGCACAACACACATAAATCTCTTTGGAGTTGTCTCATTTGATAAAATGAAAGTCGTCATTTCTCTCAGGAAGCCAGAAACACTCTTGATGCTTAAAAAAACTAATTTTTTGTCATTCATTCTGCCATGGTGGTTTTCTGAAAGAACTACAATACCATGAGGCTTAATCGTTAAGGCTGTGACATATGATTTCCCTAGAAAGGGAACCAGTATTTACAGTAAAAGTAAAGTATAGTAATATAGTATAGTAATTTTATCAACATGATCGTCGTTAGCTTTCCCACATCATTAGCTGTGAATTAAAAACATTCTTTAGCATGGTGATTGAATGTTTTTTTGCTGAAATGCTCCTTGGGAGTCATGGTTTTAATAGCTTATTCCTTTTTAACTTTTTATTGCGTAACCTGGTTGTTAAACTCTTGTACTGATAATTCAACCACAATACTTTGTAATGATGATTCTAGTTTTAGATGTGCTCCAGCTGTGAGTTACATAATATCATCAATGGGAAAAATGAATTAAACCTTAAGCAGCGGCACCAAAAACGGTTCCTCCTAGTTTACAAAAATAGCTTTGGATGGCCTTGACAACCAAAAAGCATGAGTCAATTTGCATGTTAATAAATTAACATATACATACTGTTATGTTTTGTTTGAGCAGGGTGATTAAGTCCATAATTGACGTCCCATCAATAATTGAATTGGAAAATGTGGTTATATAATGCACTCTTCAAGATTTGAAACTAAAATAGGAATCTACAGGAAATAATTCTCAATACAAAACAGGTATAACTTATTGTATGTGTCTTTTCATCTTCTGCAGATTTCTGCAGCTTTAATGTTCCAGATGGTAACACAGACCCATGCAGGAGCTGGAAGAACTCCTCTTAAATCCTTCTGTCAGCCGCAGAGGCAGAAGCTGGCGTGACTCGATCACTTCCCTTCCACCCCTCTTATTTCTCAGACTGTTGGATGCACACATAAAAACCCACAACTTTCCCAGAGGTGCAACACAATGAAATAGTGTGATTATGTTGAATCCCTGTCGGTAGCTCGGTACAAACCAATAATCCTCCCATTCTGGCAGCAGTTCCTGACCCCTCGCCACAGATCCACTCAGAGCAGAGGAGAGAATATCAATAAGTGAGAGGACTCAGCAGGAATCCTTCCCACAGCTCTGAGACTCAGGCACAAATACCTGCCGTGCGAATGAGGGCAGTGCAGGTACGGCGTCCACTGAGCCCTGAGGTGTGATGGATTAGGAGGGATGATTATCTGGTATCTAAAGGTTTGGTGCAATCAAAATGGTTTAGAAAATTGAGCTAGACATTGTGATCAAAACAGCATCTGGGAAATGTTACTGCTGGCCTCAAGACTACAAGATGTAGTTGAGCTTAAGGGGCCACATTATGCTGACTTTCAGGTTTCATATTTGTATTTTGTGCTTCTATTGTGACATGTTTCCATGCTTTAATGTTCAAAAAGCTCTTTATTTTTGCTGCAGCACCTGATTTCACCCTCTGTCTGAAACCGGCTGGCCGGCTCTGTTGTGATTTATCAACTGCCCCTTAGCCTATCACGTACAATGTGAGCGCAAGCAGTGGTGTAGTGGGCGTTGGATGCGGGGGTACGCCGTACCCCCACTTATTTGGAACATGATTTTTTTTTAATAGTCTAATAAATATAAAAGCATTGCCAGTGTTATCAGTTGCAAGTGTGTATTTGTTGTAATAATGACAAAAACATAATACATTTCACAGTAATTATAATAAAAAATAAAAACGATTTCCTTAAAAGAATTATGATTCGTCATCACGCTCGTGCCCCCGCGGCGAGTCAGCTCGCCGCCCGCCGATTTTGCGGCAGCTCTTTCCCTCAAGAACGCTAACGAAAAAGCTCTATAATGGCAGGCAAACATTTTTTACTTGACTTATTTTCTAAAAAGAATATAATTCACAAGAAGAAAGTGAAAGCTACAAGTGAAGCTGCTACTAGTACTACATCATCAGAAGAGCCGCCTAAAGACATGGATAATGCTAGCACCATACTTGCCAACCCTCCCGATTTTCGCGGGAGACTCCCGATTTCTGACAAAATCAGATTTACTCACGACTGTTTCCACTCCCCCCCCGCATTTGAAATGCTCCCGATTTCTGAGGTCTCAAGGTTGACAAGTATGGTTAGCACTAGCGTTAACGTTAGCTGTGTTAGAAACGTTCCCCTGGCTAGCTCAAGCTCACCTTTCCCAGATGTATGGACGGAGGAGATGTGGCGGAGGAAACAAGAGGCATACCCGTGGATACACTGCAAAGCTGGGAAACTGGGCTGCAAAGTTTGTTCATCCATTTCGGATTTATCAGTCTTCAAACGCAAGGTGTGTGTGTGTGTGTGTGTGTGTGTGTGTGTGTGTGTGTGTGTGTGTGTGTGTGTGTGTGTGTGTGTGTGCTCCACACGGGGCATCATCTTTCTCCCATGTGGAGAGGGGGGGCTGGGAGTCCCCAATGTCAAGTGGACCTACATAGCCACCAGGCTAGCCCACCTGATCCACATGCTTAACAATGATGATGTCACCGTAAGAGAAATGGCCAGGGCCTCTCTCCTGCTGGATCTACAAAGAAGGAAGATCCCCCTGGCCAGCGCAGACCAGAACAACTTCCTCGGCTTCAGGAGGAAAGACTCTGGGAAACTGTACTCTCAGGCCAAGGGCTTCGGGGTCTGACTGGCCAGATCTCAATGACCTCTGCAATCGGACTGGAGTCCAGCTGAAATGGACAAGACTCAACACACAGACTGAAGTCCCCGTCTCTGATGAACTGATCACTGACCCCAGTGTGGTTGTGAAGGCCGACATCACAACACCTCAGGAAGAGACTGTGGAACTGCACAGAGACTCTGCAAGGAGGGTTCTGCTCAGCATGAAGCAGTCTGAGATCAGGCAGCACTGGTGTGGACTCAGACTACAGGGAAAGCTAGCCTGTTTGGGGTTTGCTGACCACTCAGTCTCACACTCAGTGTGCTGCTTGGCCCCGATATATTTGATTCCCTGTCTTATGTAATATAATTTGTGGAACCAAATAAAGTATTCATGTGTGTGTGTGTGTGTGTGTGTGTGTGTGTGTGTGTGTGTGTGTGTGTGTGTGTGTGTGTGTTGTGAAAAGCAGCGCTGTCTGCTTATTTGCAATGTAGGCTAGGCCTAATCAGAATAATTTCAAGTCCAGATTCAATGGTGTTTGCATAAGTAGGCTATATTTTTCGTTTCGTTTATTTAATAAGTTAATTTCAGGACAACTTTGGGAATTTTGTTTGTTTGTTATGAGTTTTAAAGAGAGAGAGAGCTCACTGTCTGCTTAGTTGCAATACTGTAGCTTATGCAATTTAGGCCTATAAATTGTTTATGTAACTTATGTGCCTGTGTGTCCATGGTTTTGAGTGTGTGTGTGTGTTGAGCGCAGCGCCGTCTGCTTTTTGCAGTACAGTAACTAAAGTAGGACTAAGCATATCCGGTAGTTTCTGTGGACCTGTCTGCCCATTTTGTGAGTGCACTGCGCGCGTGCGCACTTGTGTGGCATTGTTTGGGATGACCTAATTAAAATAGCGTCCCCCCAGTAAAAAAATCCCCACTACACCACTGAGCGCAAGTGTTACGGAATAATGTCACAGGCGTTACAGGCATTGGTGAGTGTGTGGGAGAGAAACACCCTATCGAAGCAACTTTGGGATTTCATCCTTTGCACACCATTTAAATGCGCGAAAACGTAAATACAACACTACAGGAAAAAGAAACAAAAAGAAAACATAATAGGGCCCCTTTAAGCAAAGCACTACCAATATCCTGACTTTTAGCCCCTATATTGGTAAATATAGCTTGAAAACACCAAACATTATTGTATGTTGATCCATGATCTTGATACTGACAGCTGCATCCTGTGTGTCATATTCTGCCAGATTAAAATGTGGGTTTTATTTTGGAATGCAGGTTCATTCATTCATTCAAGTCAAGTCACTTTATTTGAACAGCCCCAGAAGCACATATCATTCATTTAAAAATATTTGGGTTTCATCATTCTTCTAAAGATTAGTATTTTTGCCAACTTTAAAAATAAGTATTCTGCAGTTTCTCCCAATACTACTTTTTCCCCATATTTTCTTACACATCTTCTTTGCTTTCTTTTTGGTAAATATTTCTATTCATTTTCCAAATATATATATACTGTTTATACTGTATATCGACCCACATCCTACTTTGTTGCTCTCTCTATTCTGTCCATCTCTTGCGTTTCATCCTTATACCTTTGCCGTTGTCTTATAAACAAAGAGTCTCTCTCTGTCTCTCTGGCTCATGTCTGTTTCACAGGTTCCAAAGTGTCTGGTTAGTATACGCTCGTGTGCACACACACACACACACACACTCGATTGAGCCTTATATTCCCATAGCACTCAGTAGTAATGATTTTATGTGCTTTTTTAACAATACAATTGTTACTCTTAGAAACAAAATTAATGACCTCTTGCCTTTGACCAGTATAGTGTTATCAACAGCTCCCGGAAACGTAAGTTCTAATATTACACTACAGTAGATAGTAAACTAGAATGCTTTTCAGCCATAAACCTTGAACAATTCAATTCAATGATTCTCTCTTCTAAACCATCAACGTGTATCTTAGACCCAATTCCAACTAAGCTGTTGAAGGAAGTTTTTCCATTAATTAGCACTTATTTATTAAATATTATGAATATGTTTTTATTATCAGGCTATGTTCCACAATCATTCAAAGTAGCAGTGATAAAACCGCTTCTTAAAAACCATAACCTCGATCCAGAGGTTTTAGCCAACTATAGACCTATTTCTAATCTTCCGTTCCTCTCAAAAATTCTTGAGAAAGCAGTCGCAAAACTGGCTGGTTTAGGTCCTATCTATCTGAACGCTCTCAGTTTTTACGTGTCAATGATGAATCTTCCACGCAAACCAAAGTTAGCCATGGAGTGCCACAGGGCTCAGTGCTCGGACCTATTTTGTTCACATTATATATGCTTCCGTTAGGCAATATTATAAGGAATCATTCTGTACATTTTCATTGTTATGCGGATGATACTCAACTATATTTATCAATCAAGCCTGATGAAATTAATCATGTAAATAAAATTCAAGACTGCCTTAAGGACTTAAAAACGTGGATGACCTTACATTTTTTTTAAGTTATTGTACTTGGCCCGAAGAATCTAAGAAACAAATTATCTAAAGATATACTAACTATGGATGGCATTAATTTGGCCTCCAGTGAGACTGTAAGGAATCTTGGTGTTATATTTGATCAGGATTTATCCTTTAACGCCCACATAAAATCAATTTCAAGGACCGCCTACTTCCATCTACGTAACATTGCAAAAATCAGGCATATCTTGCCTCAAAACGATGCAGAGAAAATAGTCCATGCATTTGTTACTTCAAGGCTGGATTATTGTAACTCCTTATTATCCGGGTGTACCAAGAAGTCAGTCAAGTCGCTTCAGCTGATTCAAAATGCTGCAGCTCGTGTACTAACCAGAGTTAGGAAAAGGGACCACATTACTCCTGTTCTGGCTGCGTTACACTGGCTCCCTATAGAACACAGGATAGAATTTAAAATTCTTCTTCTCGCCTACAAAGCCCTTAATGGGCAGGCGCCATCTTATCTTAAAGAACTCATTATACCCTACTGTCCTACTAGGGCATTGCGTTCCAAGAATGCAGGGTTGTTGGTTGTTCCTAGAGTCTCTAAAAGTACAATGGGAGCCAGAGCCTTTTCTTATCAATGGATGATCCTGCGGTCCTGTGTCCTGCATCGCGAGCCCTGGATCTTGAGTCGTGGCTGTGGTCCTGGATCATAGGTCCTGGATGGATATCCTCGTGGATTCATCTTCCTATTATACACACATGCATTTCCAAACATTTGGACTACCTATGTTGCAAATGTATTATCTTTTCAATTTACACACGGCATCTATTGCACGTCTGTCCGTCCTGGGAGAGGGATCCCTCCTCTGTTGCTCTCCCTGAGGTTTCTCCCATTTTTCCCTTTAAATTGTGGATTTTCTTCTGAGGTTTTTCCTTGTACGATGTGAGAGGGTCTAAGGACAGAGGGTGTCGTATTGTCATACTGATATTCTGTACAAACTGTGAAGTCCACTGAGACAAATGTAACATTTGTGATATTGGGCTATATAAATAAACATTGATTGATTGATTGATTGACTCAGTTTCCAGTTTGGGTATTATAAGCATGTCCGTGAGGAGGAAGTTAAAGGCATCTATCATACAGCAGTGGTCTTTGTTTCCTGTTTCGGCAATGGCGAAATCCATTTAATGTTGTAAGAAACCGTGGATTATCTGTAGACTGTCTGACCGTTCAATTTAATTAATACTTAAAATGTATATTGCAATATTTATTTATATGAAGCCTAACTACTGAGACTGATTTGTGTATTTTATGGCTAAGCCCTGGACCTCTCCTGACTTTACTTAAATCAATTACATTAAAATCCAACAAGTCCTCCAACTCATACGACCAAATGGGCCGAATGTTCAGGCCCAATTATTACGACCAAATATGTCATTTGTTCAAGCGCTTAATACGTCCTATAATTACGTTTTAAAGTGTTTGCCCTCTACTGCTCCCGTTGAATGCAAACGTTACAGATGGTCGTTTATTCACAAATAACCCTCTCTGTAAAAACCTAAATTGTAGGATAGTTTGGCCATTAAAACGCTTTTTGATTAGATTTCTAGAGAGAAGTGTATATTGTACTTTTAGAATCCACGTCCAGTCGATATGTAGGATCTATAGTTTGATAGATATTACGAAGAGGAATTGAGGTATGCGGCAGCCTCCATGTAAAGTTACGGGTTGAAAACAGTATTTCCGGTCTTGACGTTTTCATAATAAAACCAATGATCAAATGATTTAACAGTGATACTGTATCTGCAGTACTCATCAACCAAAAAACATCAGTTTATCCTTGTTAATTATACAACATGTATTGGTTTAAATTGTGTACAATGCTTTTGTGTTTTTCCCATAAGTTTTTCTCTTTCGATTCTGAGAGACACCTTTCTTTTTTCAGAGGTTTTGATAGGCTAAAACATCGATTGTTTTAGCCGCAATGCATGTCGGGATATGGTGTTTATGCGATATGAAATCGGAATTTAAAAAAAAAAATAATAATTATACTTTAATCCGAGTGTTCTTGCTTTTCTCTTTGGAAGTCATCACATAACGACATTGTAATACACGGTTCGGCTGCATTAAATATTACATGTCTGCCGTAGATATTCATTTATACAGCCCTGATCAGAAGACCTTTTGACAAACTGTAAGAAATGCCGCCAAAACTGAATAAGTGACGTGGATCATAAATATATTAGCAATTAAACAACATCTTCCATTTATTTTCACACAATACGTCTCCTTGCAGTATCAACACTAATTCGGCTGACTTTTATATTTGATCCAATTGGTAGATTGGATAGATGGAGGTTATATTTACACCATAATGGTGCACAGCTGATCGAAAGGGATTTTCTTTGTAGTTTTTAAAGATATTATTTACTGAACTACCTTTCCAACTCCTCATGCAGTTGACTGTTACAGCAGTGGCGGCCGGCCCATAGGGGCGCTAGGGGCGCCACCCCACCTCTTCCCACATACAAAAAAATATATAAAAAAATATATTAAATTAAAAAATATATATTTTAAAAATATATTTTATATTTTTATTTTTAATGAACAAGGTAAATATCATACAATTGGTATCACTAAAATGTATAATCTACAATAAAATCTCGTTTAAAATTGTGTTACGATGTCTAAAGTTACTGATAAGTCACATGTTTCCTGCCTGGCCTTGCCCATGGCATTAGTTTATCATTACCGGGCGGAGCCCCCCGAGCCAAACAGCATCAACCAGCACGTTGCAAAAGTCTCAATAGTAAACTGTGCCGCCGAAACATAATTTCAGCCAATCAGCGCTGTCAAATATTTTGGTCACGAGGGCGCTCACGTTGGCGCCCACGTTGCTTACGTGCGTTGACGTGAGTTGTTTTTTAGACTCGTAAGTGACCAAGGTGACGCAGTAGTTGGATGAGAATGGTGTGCAGGTGGAGTCGCCGGACCTCGGTCCGCACCCAATTCCGTGCAAGAGCTACTCTCCAATCCTTTCGAAAGGAGAAGTTTGGGAGATAAATTGATACTTAAAGACCTTTGACCGGACCAACCCGATTTGTATATATCACAGCAAGCTCGTGAAAAAGACAAAACGTATCAACGAGGCTTCTCACATGGCTAGCTGGATGCAAACGATGCAAACAGGTAAATGCTATATTTTGTTTCCCATGCTTGCTCTTCAAACAGCCGGGGACAGATACGATCTGTTCAGAAACTAGACAAAAGTTACACAAATACAAACCACAGACTGTCTGTGTCATGGAGAATACAGTCGCTGGTTTATATATGTCTATATAGGCCGTTGATGTGAGTGTGGACGGTCGGAGCATATATAACGTTAGCTTAGCCAAGCTCCATTCAGAAAACAAGCATTCTAAAAGGTTTTTCGCCTGGCATCTGTCTGCAGACTTGTCAAAGCATTAATTCATGGTTTTTACTAACCGGTATCAGTATGTTGTTACATCGGCATCATTTAGAAACGTGTATTACAATTTAATCACGGTAAAATATGTTCATTTTGTTGTAGTTGTACTTCCCGAGCCAGCGCGTCTTGTTTGAATGATGCGAGTAAACACAGCTGGCAGCCGCGGTGAAACTCGAGCGACTAGAGCGATGCGATAGGAGCGTTTAGAGCGAAGCGAATATTCGCATCGCGTCCGGTCTGAACGCAGCATTAAAGCGAGCTCCGCGCTGCACTGGAAACGTGCCATTACATCACCAGAAGTCCTAATTTAAGGGGTCATTTCTCCCAAAAAAAATGTGTTTACTCACTATATCAACAGCCCCACCAAAAATATTTTCCACCAGCCGCCACTGTGTTACAGGTCTATCCAGGTTCATGGTACAATGCATAAGCTTCAAATCGAGAGACTGAAACTGTATTTGTCATTACTGTTTAATTTCACAATAAAGTTAATAGTCATATTATGTTTGATATTATTATGTTTTATTAACTACACCACTGGTTTTTTAAACCGCACCGCCTAGTGGTTAAAGCACGTTATTGCATGTTGTTGTTGAATACGTTTTATTTGATGAAAACATTTCAATATTAAGAGTAGCCTACATACAACATTGGGGGAAAGTCAAGAAGATACTGTAGTGATCTCTACAATAAAACAGCTAGTGCAATCAATATTGTGTAATTAACAAGGATAAACTGATGGTTTTTAGTGGATGAGTAATGCAGATATCACTGTGTAATCATTTGACAGTGAGGGGAATATATCCGGTTTTATTATGAAAACTTCGAGACCGGAACAACTGTTTTCACCCATGCTAACTTTACATGGAAGCTGCATATACGTTATCCTGGCGAGACCTCAAATCATCTTCGTAATATCTATCAAACTATAGATCCTACACATTGACTGGACGTGGATTCTAAGAGTACAATATACACTTCTCGCCAGAAATCGAATCAAAAAGCATTTTAATGGCCAAACTATTCCACAATTTAGGATTTTCCAGAGAGGGTTATTTGTGAATAAACGTCCCTCCGGAGCATTTGCAATGAACGGGCCGGGAGCATGTTGTTTCTTACACGACCACTAGAGCACCTCTAGTGGTCGTGTAAGAAACAACATACAGTTTAAAACGTGTCTCTGGGTCGTAATAAGGGCATGAATAATCGGCCTATATGGTCGTTTTTTGTAGGAGGACAGGCTGTTAAAATCACATATAAAAAACTTTTTTTGTCCGTGTTTAATTTATACGGTGCCTTTTAGTAATGTGTGTTTCATCACATTTGTGTTTTTATATTTGCATAGTTTTTTACACTGCAGTGTCTCCTAATGGAAGTGTTATCGGCAGTTGTAGCGCTTCCTGTTGGTGTATTCTTAGACTAAACCAACATTGCTGTGTTACTTTGACCTTTTATTAGCTGTGGACTCTCACTGTGTGACCTCTCTGTGCAGATTCCCCTTTGCTGCCATTCAAAGATTAGTTTGATTTCTCCCATGACCAGCCAGGCGCAGAGTCCCAGTAGGAGAAGCAGGACTGCCAGTACGACTAATGACTATCAGCTGACTGCTTCTTTTCACTAGAAAGACAGACACAGACAATTTGATTCAGCAGACAATGAGCTGAGTGACTGTCCTCAGTGTTGGGGCTCACAGAGGTACCATGTGAGTCTCAGCTGATGCCAGCTACAGCTGAGCAGCAAGTTTTACAAGGAAAATTGGCAGCTGGAGATCCTTTTACTATTTCTCTACTATTTTCCAGCCTGACAGCTGATGGAACAAAGGAGAGGTCACATATGTTGTTAACCAAAATGAGCCATATATTACAGTAAAGTAGTTATTGTACTTATTTACCATTCCCCCAGAAAGGGAAAAAGTTACATTATGGATTAATTAAACTATTTTTCATGTTACTTGAATGTAACCTAACACTGAAAATATCCAAGTTTACTTTCGATTGAGAAGCTGTAATCTTTAAAATCAGTTAATAATTGGCAATAATGGACTCCTTGACTTTCAGCCTAATGGAGGTATTGGAATTAATGTATATTAGACCCAAATATTACACCCAGCTAAAAATGTGTCCTAGCTTCAGGGTTAAGGTTAGGGCATGTGTGTTTATCTTTTTAAAACAATAGAGTGGCAGTTCCCAGCTTTTCCACTACTCTTTTCTTCTCTTGGCTCGTCACACTTTTATTGATGCGCAAGGTTAAAGGTCAGAGGATTACAATCCGCCAGAGGTGCTAAACTTTAAAACGTGACTATAGGTCGTAATAAGTTGCTGCTAGAAATGAATATGGGGAAAGACGTAGTATATACACGTTCTCCTGGCGAGACCTCAAATCATCTTCGTAATATCTATCAAACTATAGATCCTACACATCCACTGGACGTAGATTCTAAAAGTACAATATACAGTTCTCGCTAGAAATCTAATCAAAAAGCATTTTAATGGACAAACTATTCCACAATTTAGGATTTTCCAGAGAGGGTTATTTGTGAATAAACGACCCTCCGGAGCATTTGCAATCAACGGGAGCATGTTGTTTCTTACACAACCACTAGAGGTGCTATACTTTAAAACGTGAGTATGGGTCGTAATTAGGGATGCTCCGATCGATCGGCCACCGATCGATAGATCGCGAGAGCCGATCGCATGACGTAAAATACGTGACACTTTTCTCTGTGCGCGGCAAAACAAGCTCGCAAAAATGGCTTCACGAGTCTGGCAGTATTTTAAGGTGTCCGGAATGACAATAAAATAGCGGTATGCAACGTGTGTGAAGCAGAAATCCTGCAGCAAAACTGTTACGGTGAGTGAAGCAGGCAGGACCCAAATGCAGAAAAAACTGAAAATACCTTTATTTCAAGGATATGGCACACGGACAATCAGAACACTCCCCGGTGAACACAGTCACAGACAAACGACAAACCAACACTGAACACAGGAAGAGACAAGACTAAATACAGGGAGGGGTAATCACAAGACGAGAAACATCCGGGCAGGGGAGGAGAAACACAAGGGCCACAGGTGAACACAATCAGACAACTAGACACACCAGGGAAACTAATGACAGGAGGAAAAACACAGGGAAAAGGACCAGACAATATACCAAGAGGAAAACATGACAGGGAGAACAGCAAAACACCCAAAACAAGACATACAAAACGTGACATAACACAATAATCGTAACAAAAACACACACTAAGAGTTAGACCTAACACTAAGAGTTAGACTTAACACACTTAGCTATTTTATCTACCTCTGGAACAAGCTAAACTAGTTACATATATGTATTATTCACTGTCGGGTCACTCATTACTGGATCAGTGAGCTGCATGAGATACTGACAGGCTGTCAGGAGAGGGAGAGAGAGAGGGGGAGAGAGGAAAAGAGAGCGCTTCCGCTAATTTCTCCCATGTTATTATCCAAAGTTAATGTAAACTTGAATAATGTACTTATTTTGAATGTAATAATTATGTTGGTTGTTGTTGTGAAAGCGCCAGTGAATGAGCCCCATTAACTGAGTTTTAAACATCACTTTAAATGGAAGATCCCCATAGGCCCCGCCCACTCGATCGGATCGGCAATCGGTATCGGCCGATACTGATTCCGGCGATCGCCCCCAAAATTGGCGATCGGAGCATCCCAATCGTAATAAGCTGCTGAACTATCGACCTATATGGTAATTGTTTGTAGGAGGACAGGCTGGTTCCTCCTCTGGCGTTTAAATTATTGTTATTCTCGCAGATTACTTTTAGTTTTCTTCTAAGTTGCCAACAACAAAGGACACTGCATTTTCCAGATCAACACGCAACAGAGATGGTGGTAATGTATATTCTGTCTGTTGCTGTCCATATAAACAAAAATATATCTTCTGTCAATATATCGTTAGCAACATGGCTACCGCTAGCAGCCAAGCTACCATCTGAAGCTAGAAACAACAAGTCCCAAATTGTCCCGTAAAACACCCTACAGTAATAATACGTTTTTTTACCTATAGCTTTTTAATCATCCCTCCTCTTTGTCTTCTTTGTCTCCTCTTTCAACGTGGGTAGCATAACTTAGGATGTTGCGCTGGATAGCTGCTATTAGCTACTTTGTTGAGATGCCTCTTAGCAAATGCGCACTCTGAGAAGAAGTGAAGCAGTGTCTGTTTCCACTTTAAAACGTGTCTAGGCTCTGGATTAGTTAAGAGATATTTACCTTCATGGATTCATAATCATAATACAAATAGTTAGAATTTACATTGTTTTACAGTTGCTCTTAAAATGGTGGTCTATGGAGAATTATGTTTTCGGCTACCAAGGTAAATGTTTAAATTGCAGTACCATCAGTGCCCACTGGGACATCATGAGCAGCACTGTTAATCAGGGCTGTCAACGTTCAGGACTAATCCAGTGCTTGAATTGGGCCGGTACTCACCGGTACGCAGTACCGGCACTTCTGATTGTTACCCATGTGGTACCGGCACTTCTTACTGAGTACCGGCAAGGTGCCGGTACTCAGTAAAATGCCGGTACTCAGCCGCCGCCGGCTGGCAGCATCTCATGACGCATCTCATGACGCATCTAAGACGCGCCGCAGCGATAGACTAGAGCAGAAAATACATCACATACTGTAACGTTAGCATTTCGAAAATGTTAGCCTAATAATAGTGCGAAAAGACAGCGGTTGCCGCCGGACAAGGATTCCCTCTCTCCTTTCCTGCTGAAAGATGGTGAGTGTACTCAGGGACGAGGAGTCATTTAACCAGCCGCCAGTAGGAGTCAGGCTTTACTTTCTTTTATATCCATTAAGAAAAAGTAAATCTGTTTACAGTTGTTTCATATGGATGTTGAGAGGTATCCATATATCTCTTCATTTTGCTCTCAAAGTGCACCAGATTGATGCATCTAACTTCAATATTTAAAAATATATATATATGCATGCCCCCGGACCCCCCTAGAGGGTGTCAGGTCCACTCCCGACTTATAAAAATAGCACTTTACCACTGCACCCCCTCTAATCTCAGATGCACCCTGAGTCATTTTGTTTAATGATGAGCTTTAATGAGCCTTTCAAAAATATACAGTAAAGAGACAAACCCATCAGCATTATAGGATATACCAGAGCCATATAGATAGAAGAGTTACGACAACGGAAGTCCAAAAATGGTTATCGTCACGTGGTTCATGTAGACGAGGATCGTTCCCCGGAAGTTCATGGCGGGCAATGTGAATGCATTGATAACAGGAGATTTTTGGTCATTATTAGTGAATAAAGGTTTTGATTTGCAATATTTATACAACAAATCGATATGTGTATGTATTTACATCAATATGTTTTTAAAACTAAAATAGAATTTGCCAATATTAAGAGATAATATTAGGATTAGTGTGAACAACTAGTTTACATGTTAGAGCCTGTTGCTGTTTATTTATAGCTTTGAATTCTTTAAAACCAATAGTATCTTCTTAAACTTGTATGGTAGTCAGGAGCATCACTTTCTAATGTTTATTGATATATTTAGAGGGAGGGGATCTAAAGTAATGCTTTAAAATTCAGATTAGTTTAATTTCTACCATTTTCTTAAATTCATGGTAGTTTCAGTAATCCCATGGTAATTGAGGACACAAGTTATCTAAATGACTAATGTCATCTTTATGGCTTTCAGAAAGGACAGGAGACCGACAGGTGACTATCAAAGGACTAGCAGCAGCAGCAGCAGCAGCATGATGATGATGATGTTAAATGTGTTGTTTTAGGAACATCCATTGCAAATACATGGAATTCAATAAACATTGAATAGCATATCATGCAGTTTGTTTGTGCCTTTTCCTCCGTGTTGTCCTGGTTTGCTGTGCTGCCTCCTAGTCGCCACCATGGTTTGCTGTGCTGCCTGGGAATGCTCAAATCGCTCGGAGGAGTACGAATGTACGGCTTCCCCACAGACACAGAGCGGAGGAAAAAATGCCTGGCTCAAGTCAGCAGGAGCAATTTCATGACCAACAGCAAAAAAATATGTGAGGTAATTATATACAAACACTGCATTTGCACTTTTTCACAAAACGAAAACCACACCATTGGGAAAGCTTAATGTTTTGTTTAATACAAAAAAACAGGGAAAGGCTTGAAAAACACTGAGAGTTGAGACTCAGGGTGCAGGGTGAGGGTCTCAGTGCAGGTATTCAGGCTCCATTGAATCCCCCTCTGGTTCTTGTGCTGAAAGAGGGAGTAACAGACAGGAGAAAGGGTTATACACACCTATATAGCACACCTATTGGATGGGAAATTGCCTTGGGGAGATAAGGTGTGGTCTTTGTTCCCAACTGAAGTTATGGAACTTTATTATTTGTGAGTTTAACAAAGTATGACAAATGGCATCAGTAACAGATGTGATGTGAATTTCTATAAAGTTGTCTCACATTCTTGGTCATATTTTGTATACAGTATGTAATGAGTATAACATGTCCAGTAAGTATAAAGTGTTTCCTAATACTGTGTATTCAACCACTATGGAATATGTATGTGGGCAGACAAAACTGAGTTGTTCTGTGTGTGAAGTAACCTCAAGTCACTCCGCAAGCACATTTTGATGCAGACCAGTTTGTCAAGACAAAAAAGGGCAAGACTAGGCTGAGAGCAGAGGCTCTACCCACCATCTTCGTGCATCGCCCTGTGGTCAAAAAGAGGAGGGCCCCTGCACCACGATTCACCCCGG
The DNA here is from genome assembly GCF_902827175.1 of Gymnodraco acuticeps. NCBI lineage: Eukaryota > Metazoa > Chordata > Actinopteri > Perciformes > Bathydraconidae > Gymnodraco > Gymnodraco acuticeps. The sequence continues at coordinate 6,725,414 of NW_022991154.1, read as the reverse complement.
GACCTGTATCTACAAAGCCCATAGCTCATGATCACAGCTATAGTGTGAAAGGTGACACAGGTATAATAAGTATGAACTCTTAGTAACAAAAGTAATATTTCTTATTTTTAAGTGGTATGATATTTTAAATGTTCGAAAATGTACAGTGCCATGTCTTCTACTTACATTAGTCTCAAAGATTGAGGGAAGAAGAGATGAGGAGACTGAGAGAAAGGAAAGTGAGGGTGAAGAAAGAGAGGACATAGCTAGTGAGGAGAGACAGGGAGGGCGGACACCTCCCACTCAGCCAGCAGCCAGTCAGCATACGAGGGAACCAGCAGCCAGTCAGCATACGAGGGAACCAGCAGCCAGTCAAACAGATCTATTAAAAAAATTAAAGAGAAAATTAAAGAGCCAAGAAGGAATCACCAAAAAAGCAAAGGCTGCACTAAGAAAAATCAGGAAGGAAAATGCAGCTCTCAAGAAAACAATGAAAATTAGGGACAAGAAATATAAGAAAACGTTTTCAAAAGACCAACTTAAGGCATTAGGCAGACTCACCACAAAGGGGATGAAATGGAGCAATGAGACAATTAAGAAGGCTTTAAAAATTCGCTTTGCGTGCGGACCAACGGGTTACAAAACTCTGCAGGAACTGCAGATTCCCCTTCCAGGAATAAGGACACTGCAAAGAAGGATGCAATGTGTTAAGTTTGAGCCTGGTGTGTTGACAGAGGTCTTTGATTTCCTAAAATTGAAGGCAGATAGATTGACAGACCTTGAAAGGGAGTGTGTGTTGACCTTGGATGAAATGGCAATCACACCAAGTGTGGAGTTAGACATGATTACAGGCAAACTGTACGGTGATGTGACTTTACCAGGTCACACAGGGGTGGCAACACATGCTTGTGTGTTTATGTTGGCTGGAAACACAAAACGGTGGAAGCAAGTAGTGGCATATCATTACACTGGCAATTCTACCATTGGAGCAGAGTACAGGCCAATCATTATTGATATAATACAGAGGGCAGCATCCATAGGGCTACATGTGCTTGATGTCACCACCGACATGGGTAACCCTAACCGAGCCATGTGGAAATCCTTTGGGGTGGACCAAAATAAAACATCGGTGCCACATCCAGCAAAACCAGACAGGCAGCTTTATTTCATGCCCGATGTCCCACATCTGGTAAACAATCTAAAAAGTACCCTTGTCCGTGGGCAGGTCTTCATAATTCCTGAGGATGTTGTTAACAGAGAGAACCTCCCGTCTAACGAGGTTTCTGTGGTCCCCATTAAGGACTTATTGACCTTTCAGGAAGGGATGGCCTTAAAAATAGCTCCCCATCTTTCAGCTGCAGCCATCGAGCCAAGTCACTTTGATAAGATGAAGGTTGGTCTTGCTCTAAATGTGTTCAGTAAGGCTACAAGTTGTAAAGGAATATTTTGGTCTTGTTAAAGTATATAGAGTTTAGTGATTTGTCCTCGGGAATCTGTTTAATGGTTAAAGTGTATTCCTGCCTGTAATGTGATCCATAGCTTCTCAGGAAGACACAGGTCAAGAGGTCATCTGATGTCTTGTGGGGGAGAAGCTTGGCTCATGTGGGTTTACAATGCAACGAGTCTTTGTCTCGACATCTGGCATGCATTAAAGGAAAACCCGCGTGTTTTAGGGCCCTCCTCTTCTCCATGTATAGATGGGTGCTTGGCGCTTTTGGGGCAGAGTTTGCTGGGATCTTACATGAGAACTGTGATATGCTGTGAACTCTCCGGCCGTTCAGGCTCTCAATAAATATCAGTGTATTGACAGGCGAATCCAGTTTCCCTCATTTGATGATGCGCTCAACATTGCTGCAAAGAAGTTTTTACTTCACACAAGTGCTGGGCTGAAATACATGGTGCAGCAAGCAAACTGCCCTCTGTCCTACCTGATGACAGCGTGGTTCCTGGAGCAGGTTGATTGTTGGTTTGATCTGATGTCATCTCGCCATCCAATTACAGCCCTGAGCAGGCTCAAGATGGAGGAGTACCAAAAGGCCATCACCGTCCTCCAGAACATCGTGTCCATCTGTTTCGTGGGATAAAGATAGGTCAAAAGGGAGGTTGGAAGCCTGTTCAAACAGGGGTGATAATGGCAACAACATCAATTTTGGCCATACAAGACTAGATGCTTACACAAGGACACAGGTTTGTGTTAACGTCAAGGTTCACACAATACTGCCTTGAAAATACATTCAGCTGTGTGAGGTCTAAAAATCCTGTCCCAACTCCAGTGGAATTCCATCATGCACTGAGAATCATATCTGTGGGGCAGTTCCTCACCACCATCAGCTCTGGGAGCTACCAGGAAGACCACAGTAGCTTTTTGGCAGACTTCCTGGACACAGGGGAGCCAAAAATCACTCCATCAGTCAGAGTGGAACAGCTGATGGCGATGAACAGAGAAGCTGCACCTGACCTCACAAAAACTGAGAAATGTATTCTCTTCCATCTTGCAGGCTACATCGTCCACAAAATCATCAAGTTTGCCAGCATCTGTGAAAAATGCAAAATTGCAATAGAGCACCATGATGAGAGTCCTTCTGGTGACAACAGCTTGTTAGTGGACTTGAAAGACTTCAAGGCAGGTGCTCTTTGTCGTCCCTCCCAAGAAGCCTTTGACTTCATTCTGTCACATCCTGGCCCTGGCTGATTGCCTCACTCCTTCACCTGTGTATTTTCGCTCCCTGTTAATCACCTGCCTGGTCTCAATGAGCCTCAGCTGTCCCTAATGATCACTCCTCACTTGTGTATTTAGTCTGTGCTGTTTCCTTGGTCAGTGTCAGTTCGTCTTGTCTGTATAGCAGAAGGTGCTCCATGTTTCTCTTCTGACGTAAGCTATTGTTCTAGCTGCTTAGCATTTGTACCAACCTAGTTTTTTTGTTTTTTTGTTGCTTCTCTAGTAGACTGGTTCCTCCCTCATGCAGCTCCCTCATGCAGCTCCCCAACGCAGTGGGTGTCTTGGAGAAAGAAGCTCAGGCCCTCTCCAGCAGGCTTCCGTCATGCTGTGGAGTACAACAAAAACTTGTAAAAAGATTCATACGTCTGAGGCTGAGAATTGAGGCCAAACAAATCAGAAATGACAGAAAAAATAAATAATTAAAAGATGGCCATTTTGGAAGCAAGAGCCAATCCAAAAAGGTGAAAAGGAACAACAGCAGCCAATCTACCACATCCAGCAACCCCCAAACAGATCCACAGCTGCAATCATTTCCATTAGTCGTTGCAATGGACATATTTGGACTAAACATTGCTCTTCCACCTGCCAGCACCCAGCTAACATCACTGCCCCTCCACCCGTAACATCACTGCCCCTCCACCTGCCAACATCACTGCCCTCCACCTGCCAGCACCCAGCCAGAGGAGCGCAAACAACAAAAACAAGCAAGGTGTCCTGTCATGTACCTGGAAGTTTGGGTTGGCAAAATGGAGTAAGAGAGGGACTTGAAAAACCTTGGTGGCTCTCTACTCATGTTGTTACAGTTGTCTTGGTTACAGCTCTCAAGTTTGTTTTTTTGCCATTTCCACATCTTTAGAAAATATGAAATAAAAAATTGAAGTGAAATCAACCTCTTCTCTGGAGAACAAACTCTGTCTTGTGAGTTTGCAGTCTTGCAGTTTTGCTCCTCCACCTGTAACATCACTGCCACTCCACCTGCCATACAGTAGGTTACTAACAATATTACTTATATAATACAGTGATAGAATACATGTTTAGTATGCTTACTTATATAAAACAGTAGTATTAAACTTACCTTGTGTTTTCACTCTCACTTAAGTCCCTCTCCCTTTGCCATCAATCCAAAATCAGCTGAGCTGCAACATTATACAGACAGGTAATAATCAACATAATCACAAGGACACAATATGGCTCTGCTAAAAACACTCACTCTTACACGCACCAAAGTTATATTTATCTAATATTTAACTCCCTCCACCCCCGCATACAATCCCGTTTAGAAGCCCCTCTTCTCTAATTCAACAACGTTGGACCAAATAGACATTAAGAGAACGGAATTTACAATTAAAAGGCTGTTCAACGTGTGCTGCTAACTTGATCCGGTGTCCTAGCTTAATCTGTTATCTGTAAACGTTCCCTAAATCTACTAATTTAGGGATAATCCACTGACATCCTTTAATACACATGTTAATTTGAATCAGATGTACTGATAATATCCGCAATATAAATCTTTAAACTTCTTCTTACCTTTAAAAGTCCGTCAAGAACGGTCTATTATGCTGCAACTCTACAGCTCTGCTAGCCTTGGCGCTAACTTCCGGGGAACGATTGAGAGGCTCCACGATCCGCCATTGCTGTAAAAAAGTGGTCCATTGGAGTGAACGGAGATGACATAACTCTCAGTCTATATGGCGTTGGGATATACTATATGACTTTGAGCCAAATACTTGTTTTTGGGCTGTATACTTTTTTTTACTTGAAACAGTTGCTGATTTAGAGTACTGGCACCTTTTTTATTCCAATTCAAGCACTGCTGGACACTAACGTGAAAGCAAAAAAGAAACACCCTATATACAGAGGATATTCACAACGGCTCTCCGAGGTAGCGGCTTTGTAGTTGCTTTAGCTAAGTGTCAGAAAGTTGGTGGACTTCATGCCAATAATACATAAATCATGTTTTAATACAAATACATTTTTTTCACTTAACAGTTTTTCATATGTTTCTTTATAATAACACTACACTTGCATTTATTTGTATCCATCCATCCATCCATCTTCTCCCGCTTATCCGTGGTCGGGTCGCGGGGGTAGCAGTTCCAGCAGAGAGCCCCAAACGTTCCTTTCCCTGGCCACAACAACCAGCTCTGACTGGGGGATCCCAAGGCGCTCCCAGGCCAGCGAAGAGATATAATCCCTCCACCTGGTCCTAGGTCTACCCCTCGGTCTCTTCCCAGCTGGACGTGCCTGGAACACCTCCCTAGGGAGGCGCCCAGGTGGCATCCTAACTAGGTGCCCGAACCACCTCAACTGGTTCCTTTCGATGCGAAGGAGGAGCGGTTCAACTCCGAGTCCCTCCCGGATGACTGAACTTCTCACCTTATCCCTAAGGGAGACACCAGCCACCCTGCGGAGAAAACCCATCTCGGCCGCTTGTATCCGCGATCTCGTTCCTTCGGTCATGACCCTTCATGACCATAGGTGAGGGTAGGTACGAAAATGGCCCGGTAGACAGAGAGCTTTGCCTTCTGGCTCAGCTCCCTTTTCGTCACAATGGTGCGGTAAAGCGACTGCAGTACCGCTCCCGCTGCTCCGATTCTCCGGCCCATCTCCCGTGCCCTCACTCGAGAACAAGACCCTGAGATACTTGAACTCCTTCACTTGGGGTAAGGACTCATTCCCTACTTGGAGTGAACAGTCCATCGGTTTCCTGCTGAGAACCATGGCCTCAGATTTGGAGGTGCTGATCCTCATCCCAGCCGCTTCACACTCGGTTGCAACTTGGTTATTTGTATATCTCTCCAAAACTGAATGTCATTTGGATTAAAGACATACTTCATTTCTGCTAGAATATTATATTGGGATTTATATTCCATTGGAATAATTTCAGTCAAATATTTCACTGTTAGGAATACTGACTTCCATTTTAATCCAACCAACCACTCTGTTTAATTTCGTGTAACAATCATTAAAAGCCTTGTGTGCCAACAGACATTTATTCTTGTTTCCATTGTTCCTGATGCTTTGCAGTTCCAGTGGGGCCAGTAGACTTTACAAGTGACACAAGGCATTTAGAAATGTATCCACATTAGTGTAAACATGGCCTCAGAGGGTGGAGGGCAGAGAGATTGAGAAAGACAAATGGAGAGGAAGGGGAGAAGGACTGAGGAGTGAGCATTTGATGAATGTCAGGACAAAGTGAAGCGGTGTTGTTTCGGCGAGACACCCCAGGTGAATAGGGTAATTTTTTTAACTTAAAAGTATCAGCTAGAAATGTCTCCAGTTAATTTCTTACAATAAGGCAATTGTTTTTTGTATTACAAATTTTCTGAAATAGCATGTTTAAATATGCAAATAATCCATTATCTCATTAAATATGCACATATTTGAACACATTTCAGGAATCGAAATCTGAACTTTGGATAAAGCCAGGTTCAAAATTCTTGTTTCATTTTGTAGTTATATTAGCATCTAAGGCTTTTACAGAAGGGATTTTGGATATCTCTTTTTATCACTCCATAAATCAGAAAATACTGTCAACAGCCCTAAAATATCAATTTTCGCCATGTTTTAGGTATACAATGTTGTATAATTCAGGCTATGAATGATATATGAACAAACCCTTCTGTAAAAGTCTTCATAATATTGATAGGAATATAACTGGAAGGTTTGGTGTATCCAGGGCCGTTTCTAGCTTTTTAGGGGCCCTATGCAAGATGCTGTTTGGGGGCCCTAGTTTTGACTACAATGGGGGGGATTCCGAAGCCTTTAAAGGTCCCATGTCATGGCCATTTCCACTGATCATAATTCCATTGTTGAGGTCTACTAGAATAGATTTATATTGTGCAATTTTCCAAAATCACTTTGGTTTCTCATACAGCATCTCTGTAAACTACGTGTATTCACTGAATTTCACTCTCTGCCTTTAACGGCTCGTTGTAGCTCCAATAGCTCCAGCCCCCACTCTCCCTGTGAGCACAGTGTGCTCTGATTGGTTGGGACGTTGTGAATCGAGCTGAGCTCCGTGGAGGTGTGGTTTCCTTGTTTAGCGATACACAGCGAAACACAGCCAAACTCATCCTGAGCACACACAAAGTCACAGCCGAAGTAAAAACAATAAGTGTGGCTTGATATTGAGTAAGAAAAAGGTTGATAAATGCTGTGAGAATGGGTCTGCAGAGAGAATTTTGCCGCGATCCCAACTGTCTGTTATCAGCCTGCAGCCAGGGAGGAGAAATCAGCAGAGCTGCATGCACTGAGTGTGTGTGTGAGGAAGTCCGTGGATTGGTCAATTTGGACCAATCAGCGGGGGCTTAACGTAACGGCTCCGCGGACGTAACGTAACGGCTCCACGGATTGGTCCATTTGGTTCCGGGTAACGCATGACATCATGAGTTACCCGGAAGAATCAATGGACAGTGACGTATCTCCAACGAGGCGTTTTGGGGAGATATTTTCTGTGTTAGAGTTTTACTCACTACAGGGTGTACTTTGAGGGTTTTGACCGTTTACATGCATAAAAACCTTCATAACACACAAGGGGACGGGTAATAACCGGAAAAGCATGACATGGGACCTTTAAGATGATCTGTGGAGATGCATCAATCAGGCTAATTTCACGAAAACCAAGCAATTGAAAATTACAAAAAATGATATTAAAAAGGTAAACAATAAGGCTCCTCTATGTCAATAAATGCAAGAGATGCAGCATTTTCTCAGCTGTCAGCCCAACGCTGATTTAATAATAATAATTTCAATTTATATAGCGCCTTTCACGAAACCCAAGGACGCTTTACAATGGGAAGTAACAAAACAAAAAGTAATAATAATCATACAGATATATAGGCTGATTTGGACTTTATTACCCCAAAAACCCAAGCCACAGTTTTGCTATCATTGCAGTTTAGTCGTGTTTATATCCTACATTGGATTTGTAAGCATATAATGCTTCACCGAACACTCACAGGAGGGGGCTTGGCTGTCTGCAAATAAAGACGGCTCATTTTAATTCTCCCCAAATGTATTGAGGCTGAACCTGAACTTTGAATTATCTGCTCCCATCATAATCTTGGCGATCTTGTTAAAATTGTGAATGCAGAATTAAAAATACTATGTAACTGGTTTGCAGTTAATAAATTATCCCTTGATGTGGCCAAAACAAATTACATGTTATTCAATACAAAGTCTGAGAGTAGAAATGACTGCATTATACGGATTTGCAATACAGAGATAGAAAAAGTTGGTGCATGTACATTTTTAGGACTGCTTGTTGAAGAAAAACTCAATTGGAAGCACATTATGTACAGACTAAACTGTCAAAAACAATAGGTATTTTGTATCATACTAAGAACATTCTTGAAGAAAATATACTCTTTATAACAGTCTATTTCTCCCTTACCTTTAATACTTCTCCGAAATATGGGGAAACACGTACTCAACAAATCTACAAAAAATAATCCATCCATCCATCTTCTCCCGCTTATCCGTGGTCGGGTCGCGGGGGTAGCAGTTCCAGCAGAGAGCCCCAAACTTTATTTTCCCTGGCGACATCAACCAGCTCTGACTGGGGGATCCCAAGGTGCTCCCAGGCCAGCGAAGAGATATAATCCCTCCACCTGGTCCTAGGTCTACCCCTTGGTCTCTTCCCAGCTGGACGTGCCTGGAACACCTCCCTAGGGAGGCGCCCAGGTGGCATCCTAACTAGGTGCCCGAACCACCTCAACTGGCTCCTTTCGACGCGAAGGAGGAGCGGCTCAACTCCGAGTCCCTCCCTGATGACCGAACTTCTCACCTTATCCCTAAGGGAGACACCAGCCACCCTGCGGAGAAAACCCATCTCGGCCGCTTGTATCCGCGATCTCGTTCTTTCGGTCATGACCCATCCTTCATGACCATAGGTGAGGGTAGGAACGAAAATGGAAAACTAAATTTACCTTCTGGCTCAGCTCCCTTTTCGTCACAACGGTGCGGTAAAGCGACTGCAGTACCGCTCCCGCTGCTCCGATTCTCCGGCCCATCTCACGCTCCATTGTTCCCTCACTCGAGAACAAGACCCTGAGATACTTGAACTCCTTCACTTGGGGTAAGGACTCATTCCCTACTTGGAGTGGACAGTCCATCGGTTTCCTGCTGAGAACCATGGCCTCAGATTTGGAGGTGCTGATCCTCATCCCAGCCGCTTCACACTCGGTTGCAAACCGATCCAGTGAGTGCTGAAGGTCGCAGACCGATGAAGCCATTAGAACCACATCATCTGCAAAAAGCAGTGGTGCAATCCTTAGTCCACCGAACTGCAGACCCCTCCCCCATGACTATGCCTCGAAATCCGATCCATGTATATTACAAACAGGATTGGTGACAAAGCGCAGCCCTGGCGGAGGCCAACCCTCACCGGAAATGGGTCCGACTTACTGCCGAGGACCCGGACACAGCTCTCGCTTTGGGAGTACAGAGATTGGATGGCCCTGAGTAGAGACCCCCTCACCCAATACTCCCGCAGCACCTCCCACAGTAACTCCCTGGGAACTCGGTCATACGCCTTCTCCAAGTCTACAAAACACATGTAGACCGGATAAGCGTACTCCCAGGCCCCCTCCAGGATCCTTGCGAGAGTAAAAAGCTGATCCGTCATTCCACGACCAGGACGGAATCCGCATTGTTCCTCCTCAATCTGAGGTTCGACAATCGGCCTGACCCTCCTTTCGAGTACCTTAGAGTAAACTTTCCCGGGGAGGCTGAGTAGTGTGATGCCTCTGTAATTGGCACACACCCTCTGATCCCCCTTTTTAAAAAGGGGAACCACCACCCCGGTATGCCACTCCTTCGGTACTGTTTCCGACTTCCACGCAACGTTGATGAGACGTGTCAACCATGACAGTCCCTCAACATCCAGAGCCTTCAGCATTTCCGGGCGGATCTCATCAAAAAATAATAACATCCCAAAAAAAAGTATTACGAATAGTCTGTGGTGTTGGTAAATATGAACGCACAACTCCCATATTTAAAAAAAACTCAATCTATTAAAATGTGTTGAGATAGTACAGCTTAAAACAGTACTGATTATGCACAAAATGTTCCATAACAAAATGCCTAATAACATTCAAAAGCAGTTCCAAACCACAGCGTGAACATATGAATGTAAAAAAGGTCACTTGAAAATAAGTGTTCACAATGTTTATATGCAATTATGCATATATTATTATTATTATTAATTTGCCAAGTGCATGTGTACCTATGTATATATTTATACATAGTATTTTAATTTCCAAAAAAAGATAGTTGAAACTGCTATTGACATGTGCAGAAAATGACCCTATATCTAGTTTTCATATATATATATATATATATATATGAATTTATTGTTTTCCTGCCCTAAATTTTATTAAATGTTTTCTCTTGTTTTCTTAATTTGTTTGTACTCCTTCATTTCTATACGTTTTTGACGCAATAATGCCGCTGTATTAGGATGATGCACGGGAGGGCTACTTTCCACAAGCTATGCTTCAGCCCTCCCGCTTCTACTAATTTTGTTCATCTTTGTGTGTATGAATTAAACTTTTTTTGTTTTTCGGATGAATAAAAAATATATACTTTCAACTTGGGGGCCCCCTAGTGGCCGCGGGGGCCCTATGCCCCCGCATAGTCCGCATATAGGAAGAAACGGCCCTGGGTGTATCTACGTGCTACTGAAGTTGAAATTTCGAACTCAGAGTAGGAGAAAAAACTCATTTTGAGAAAACGACCTTTAAAGATTGCAGTGAGGCGCTAGCTAAACCCTCCTGTTCTTTGGATGACAGCTTGCGCCTTCTCTCCGTGAAGGTATTTCATGTTCGGGGTCATTTGTTTTTTGTATAACCTTGCTTCGTGCAAGTGACAATTGTTGTCGTCTTCTCTGTGAACGTTTTTTTCGCCGTTCTTTTGCTATTTTGAGATTTCAATTTCTAGCGGAAAGCTAACCAGGAAGTGTTTTAGCACACCACGTGACGCATCTGAACGAATCACGTTGTCAGAAATGGACACCAGCCAATGAGATTTCGTTTCTTGGTTTAAGACCCCTTTGTGCTTTCACGATTGGTTGCTGATACAAAGGAAATGACCATATTTGGATCCGATGTGATTGTGCAGGAGAGACACAGCTTTCCAACGATATCTCTGATGACATGGTGCACACAGCGGTCGCGGTACTTTATGTTACGTTAGAATGCTAACTTTTGGTGAATTTAGGAGAAATCTACAGACGCAAATAGACAAACTGTAGTAAAATAAACACTTAAATGTGTATTTTGTACGTTTTCCTTCCAAAAGCCTGAAAGAAAACATGTTAAAGAATCAAAATAGCACAAAATCTCAAAATTGACCAGTACTTGAAAAACAATGTTTTTGCCTGCCGTGTCTCGCCTTAACACACGGACCATCGAGAGCTCATTAAGCGGCAACCTGTTTCTCATGCTATGTTTACCCACTCATTTATTTTTAATCCATCAATGGAGGCTTAGAAGTCTCACCTCAAGAAAAGGTCAGGGTGGAAAGAGAAAGAAGGTGATGTTGGTCAGGAGGCAGAGCGAGCGGAGAACCTGATGAACACACTCACAGTTGACATGACACGGTCACTTCTTCCACCCACGGTTACATGTGTTTTATTTCTAGAACATTTCCATCCTCGCCTGTTTGTGTGACTTTTCTATATTTAGTGTTCCATTTGCTCATTTCAACCTTCACTCGCCCCCTCATCTAAATTCTCTTTTCTAATTTCTCTCCTCTTCCCCATCCCTCCTTTCCTCTCCTCTAATTTCTACTCTCCACTGCTCTGTCTCTTTTCCTCACCCCCACCTCTCCCTTTCCCCTCACCCATTCTCTCCTTTCCTCACATTTTCCTTACACTCTTAACTTCCCCTTCTCTCCTTTCTCCTTCCTTCATCTCCACCTTTCCTCTTCCCCATTTCTCCTCTCTAATGTCTCTTCTCTCCCCCCTCTTCTCTTACTCCTCTCCTCTGCCCACCCCCCTCAGATTTCTTCTCTCGGCCTCCTCTCAAGCACTTGGAGGTACTCAAGGCAAAACTCTCCGAAATGGAATTGCTGTCGCCTCCAATTCAACTCAAGCCTTTTCCGAATCCAATATTACTACCCCATGGTTACTTTCTTTCTTTCCTTTTATTTTAATCCGTTATTGTACTGAATTTAAAGTGAGTATTCCTGTGTTCTCTCTAAAGGCTGTACATGTCTCAGGGACAGAAGTGGACATTGCATGTCTTTCAAGAAAAGTTTGATAGACAGATTATTTCTTTCTCTAGCTTAAAACTCCCCAAAAAATATCATCATGACAAATGGAATGTGGAATGGAATTGTACACAAGCAGCTCACGCTCCCAAATTTCTTCACTCACTGTTAAGATCTCAAATATCAAAAACTGAAAATACAAAAAGGCGTTCTGCTGTTGCGTTGCTTTTTGCTTCACTCCTGGAAACAACTAATATACAAACATTATGGTCTTTTATTTTTAGGTTCAGTTAAGACCTCTGAATTACCTGTGATTTACTGGATTAAAACCATAGATTAAAACGTGTTTATATGGTGCAGCGATCATTGACAGCTGTTTTTCCCAGTTGTAGACACAATGGAGGATTTATGATTTATCTTCAGACAGAAATAGATTACACATGGTACAGGATTCATACAAGATATGGTATAGCAGATAATATTCATACTCAGGGAACTGTGTGTGCTTGTGCAAAGATTGTGATATATTCAGTATTTTAGTCATAAACCTCAAATGACCAGCAGATACAACAAATATAAAATCTCTCTCTCCTCTCTCTCTCTCTCTCTCTCTCTCTCTCTCTCTCTCCTCTCTCTCTCTCTCTCTCTCTCTCTCTCTCTCTCTCTCTCTCTCTCCTCTCTCCCCTCTCTCTCTCTCTCTATCAGTGCACGTCTCCACCCTGTAGTACACCGGGCTCCATTCAGGTGTGTGTGTGTGACAGGTGGTTAACAGGGGAGCCATTGACGGCGACTAAGAGGTCAGCTCTATCTTTACCAACATTACTTAGCAGATTTTGTGAACCAGCCTGACCGCACATCCTGTCATTTGCTTACACACCCCTGACCTACCTCTCAACCACCACTCGCCTTAGTCAAATATAAAAACACACACATGCATGCACACACACACACCTCACTAATAGGCCACAAGCTGCAAGTGTAAAAATAGCCACTGCTGACACACCATATGATTTTATAAACCATGACATAATTACTGACCACGTTTTTTTTAAAGAGTGACAATGTTATTCCTATAAAATGAGATCTGATGTTTCTGTTTTGCCTCAGGATTTATATTGCGACCATAATTGTTGGTATTTGTAACAGCGTATGACCAGATGTGAAGCTCTATTTTTAATCTGCTGGTACCTGCTTACATTGCCCACATACTGTATGTTGCTAAAAACAGCATGTTAGGCAGAATAGAACAATTTACAGACTTTTTCATGACAGTGAAGTGTCTGTGCTCAAAGCGTTCACAGTAGTTTTCCAGAGCATGATGCAGACCGGAAAAGTTAAAAGTCGCCTTTGCTCAACGCACGACTGTTGAGTCGCATACACAGCTCTGTGAATTAACGGTATTATTAGGTTCTTAATATGCCCAAACATTTCCTCTGTTTGTTAGCACAGTTGCTGAAACAAGCAAAAGCTGAAAGGAGCTACATTCCAAACAGTAATTTATTAAAATTGTTCAATATTAAAAGTGTCCCTCAGCAATGGTTGATTTGTACATCTGTGTCAAAATGTGCTGTTCCTTAAATATCCAGAAAAAAAGAAATGTCAAAACTTAGCACCGAAGGTTGAATTAAAAAAAGGATTGCACATATGTTATGATTGCTTAACATGTGCTAATCAGACAAAAAAAACTATTTAATTATTGAAACACCCACAAAAGGTGATCAACCCCAAGCTTCACCAACCCATTAAATCCCAAAAAACATTTCCCCTTTGTCATGTTTACATTTCTTGCCTAAAGTTACTTTAGAGGAATGCCTTTGAATGCTTCCATCGGAACGGACCTGTAGTGTGTTGTCTACAGTTCAAGGGGCAATATATTTACTGTGAATTAGCTAGTTAGTCAGTAATTCTCACCTACTAAACTATTTTTAACCAAGCCTTAATTATTTTAAGTGTATGTTAGTAATTGAAGCTACAGTACTTGGTTTCTATTTGAAAAATGTTTTTCATTAACCCTACCCTGTCTCGATCTTACAGAATTGCCATCTGTTGAGCTGTGATTGCGGTCATGTGTATTCACAGCCAAGAAACATCTGGGCAAATCAGGTTTCTTGAATCCCATGTTATTACCGAAAAAAAAATTCTGGTACATGGGCTTTGACAAATGTGATCACTGCAGACCGCTGACTGTAACTATTTCAATGTATGTTGACCTATTGGATGATATTTCAGACAGTGTGGGTTTGCCTTTCTATCTTTCTCTTTTCCTATTTTAACATGACATTGCCCCCTGACACAACATTCTGCTTCATCCGGCAAAGAGTCCTCACCTCAAACCTATTCAACGCCTTTGGGAAAGACTGCAATGATGAATGTGGGCCAGAGTTGATACCCCAACATTGGTGTTGGACTCAAGCAGCCAATTCCCTGTCTGAAAAGTAAAGCCAACATGAGAGTTACTTAAACCTGCATTTTTTCTGGCCAGCGGGGTCAATCGCAGGTTGCTAAAAGAAGTCCATTTGTATGGAAGACAATGAGAAAATGACATCTCACTTGATCTATTACCTAGGACATGGGTCGGCAACAGGCGGCCCGCGGGCCATTGTTGGCCCGCCAGCAATAATATTTGGCCCGTAATTTTGAGAATCAAAAATAAAATATAATTTTGATTTTTTTTTTTACAACATAGGACCGACAGTCGCACATCAGGGTTTCCGTTAGCCGCCGATCGATATTCACTCTTAATAGTTTGATCGGTGCTCTCTATAAAGGCCGATCAGGAGAGCTGGATCTGATCGATATGGACATAAACGCGAGTGAAGTATAACCGGACCCGAGAGAGAGATCAGCTGCTGAGTCTGACGGAGACACGCAGCTCTGCATGATCACCTGAAGCCCCGCCCACTGTTTAGCGAGCTGCATGAGAAACTGACGGGCTGTCAGGAGAGAGAGGGGAAAAGAGAGCATCCGTTTCTCCCGTGTTATTATTCAAAGTTAATGTAAACTTTTGAATAATGTACTTCATCTACTACAAGTAGTTTGTTTGAATGTAATAATTATGTTGTTTGTTGTTTGTGGAATCATTTATTGAAAAATTAATCTGAATTTTTTGATCTGTAACGATTATAAACTGAAGCAATATAAAAATGAGCCCCATTAACTGAGTTTTAAACATCAGCATATCCGGTCCTAGTCCGGTGATTACCTGCTAACGGAAACTCTGCTACACAATTATTATTATTATTATTATTGAAACATGACCGGTAAGTTTCAAATGTGTCCGGTAAAATAAATTATGTCCCGACATATCCGCTTACATTCATAATGTCAGCGGAGGGAGGGGAAGCGGCGCTGTGGAAGAGCAGAGTGGCGAGTGAGAGCTGTCATCTTCCCTTTACAAGCTTAGTTCAAACATGTATTTATCGTGTGATTTTGGAAATAAAAATGTCATATTCTGAAAGCCAAGACTTTGTTTATTTAAAATCAAACAAAACACCCGATCCCCGAAAAACTATTTTTTTTACGCAAATCCACGTTTATTTTGAAATGAGCCGTTGCGATTTTTGACTGATTTCGATAGAGCGGGTCACATATGGCAAATGTGTGGTTGGGGGGAACCAGGTCAATTAAAGTACTTATTTAACTATTAAATACATTGAGTTTGAGTAAAATACTTGGTTACTGAATAATTTAGGTTATAATATATGAAATTGCAAAGCAAAACTGCTGTAATTGATTTATTTTGTCCTTTGGTATTTTTTAAAGGTTTTCAACCTGAAAGAATCCTATAATGTGTCCTTGAAAAGTTGAAATAAAGAAAAGGAACAAGGATTCCAGTTGTCCCTCAAGCCTCTCAAATGGGCAAACACTCAAATAAATGCCAAAAACCCAGAGAACTTGACAATACTTATCAGAATAAAAGTATGTTAAATAACACTGCTACCTAGTTAATAACTCTACTTTACTCAGTGGAGACTCGTCCATTGAGGAAAGGGAGGACCATCCTCCCTAACATTTCAGAGAAAAATAAACTTTGAAGAGAACAATAAATACACCTCAATTTAAAAGATAAGTCTGTTAAAATACAGATAATAGCCCTGGCTTTGGGACTGAAATGGGGCTAGAGAGGACGAGCCTCCCTTTGGGCGGGTCTAGCCAGTGGCTCTGGATTGGGCGCTTATATCATCAGTGAACCAATCAGCGGATATGACTGCGCATCAGAGTGTTGATGGGGAGGGTTATCAGCGATATCAGAGTTTTTCCTGAACCGGGGAACAGGGGCGCTGCGCCCTCTTACCAAAATCAATTCCTTGAATTAGGCTTTGATTATGTTCTGGCCCGCCATCTTGTGGCTCAGCAAAAAATTGGCCCACGTCCAAACTTACTTGCCTACCCCTGACCTAGGATAATACGCTCCTAATACGTTTATTCTTGATTAAAAATGATGTTATTTTGTCAATTATTTCCCATTCAAGGTAAAATAAACCCTAAGCAGGTAATCATTTGGGGTGTGACTACATTTTGATTGACAGGTCCATGTTTTGCCTTAGAGCCTTAACCGATTCACAGTGTGTTTTTAGTTGAGTTAAGTTTCAGAAAGTTCATTGTTCCATTTTGGTTTCCCAAAATTGGCTGCTCCAGCTCCACATGTCACTTTGGTGGCTACCAAAAACCAAGATGTTAATAGCCAAAAGGCCAAGTTCAAGACTTCAGAACCTCCAAAACGTTTGCTGGAATGTTAAATGCACCATATAGACAAAACTACAGTATGACACAAAAACACCCCAGTAGGTCAGGTAGTAGCAGCTGGGCTCACCTCTATGGCAGTCTGTTCTCTCAGCTGCCAAAACAAACATCCTCACCTCAACTGCCCCCCACCCCCAACCTCTTTCTGACTCCCGTTCTGTGTCAACAAGGTTCAAAGTTTCTGGGTTTCTTAAAGTGCAGCTCTCCTGTATTTGACAAGTCCTAACTGCATAAACAAGTCTGTCGTTAATGTTTGAAGAGTCGACAGGTTTCCCTGCAGTCGTTAACCGGTGGTGAACCCACAGACTGCCAGCAGTAGTATGAACTGACCATTTCATGACTTTGAACTGTTGAACCAGCAAGAGAATAAATGGCACTCCTGCAGGAAGAGTAGATACCAACCAACATCTTCAGCAATATGAAGTCCAGGTCAACACAACATCAACTGAAGTTTGGCTGTATTTTTCCAAGAAATATATATAAATGTTTTTTTCGGGGTGTTCAGAGGTTATTTGAAACTCTAGTCAAATGTATCAAATATAATTGACACAACCCAGTTACATTTCTAACTCAACCATTAAGGTTTGAAAAGAATATAGTTAAGTCTGGTGGATCTCTGGAGCTCATACTCAACACCACACTTTCTTGGTGTTCAGCTATAAACCAGGGTTAGTGTCAGGGTTAGGGTTGGTAAATTAATTGCTGTCAAGAAAATCGTTGGACTGACATATTTCAGTTAGATGTTTATCATATGTTTAGCATTGATGTAATTGCGAAGGGCCTGTTGTAATAGACTAAGTTATATTTCATATATAGAGGGTTTATCATGTTTTTTGTCCTCGAGGGGGGAAGACTATAATGCCCCTTTCACACCAGCGCTTTTTCAGCTCCGGCTCGGAGCTGGAGCCTGAAAAGCGCCGGTTTTTCCTGTTCACACCGCAGCGGCGCCGGCTCTTAGCTCCGGAATCCGGTTCACTTCCAGCTCCAAAAAATTGTCGGTCTAGAGGCAAGAGCTTCGGAGCTAAGAGGTGGTGTCGCTTACGTCTCTCTTACGTGAAGGCGTGCAGGAAACTAAACCCACCTCCCCTGAACATGGGTCGACTGTCATGCCTGCCTACAAGCAGTAGTGCTTATAAACACACTTTATAAAGTCAGGCAACACTAACCAGGCTTCGTGTGATTCTGTTTATTTGTAGCCTACCTGACTTTGACCATCCGTTCACTGTTATTGATCATTGTGGAGAGAGGCAGACGTGTTGTTTTGTATTATAGCAGCTATCGGATGGAATCAATACATGGGCTGCACAGGTTGTCGTGTCCGACTATCACAAGTAGAATCATAATAAAAATACGCCGGTAAAATGTGCCTGTCGAAAACGGTTTATGCCACAATAGGATAGCAATAGCAAGTTCAATCAGGAGAGACGTGATGTATGGAATACATATTTATTATCGGTCACATTATATAAATGAAACATAATGATGACAGTTCATAACAAGTGAATGAAATGGTGTTTTGGCGATTAGGCCCAGGTTTTGTAGGATATCAATCGGGAAGGGAAGAACCGTTTCCAATGAACCCCCCTGGGTCTAGACCAGTGCTTCTCAAAGTGTGGTCCGCGGACCACTGGTGGTCCGTGAGCACCCCCTAGTGGTCCGTGAGTATATTGGTAAAATTTCACATTTGAAAGAAATACATTTATTTAAGTTTTTCGCACTCTCGCGGGAATATCTTCGCAATGGAACGAGCTTAAGTTTCACTTTCGATTGCATGAAATAGCCCAGATAAACACCTTCATCACACATGTTGCCACTTGAATGTACCATTTTCAGGCGATTTGTAAAAAACGATGTGTTTTTGGATATTTGTGGAGTTAGGTGGTCCGCGAGTGTTTTTTTATTGGTTAGGTGGTCCTTGGTATGAAAAAGTTTGAGAAACACTGGTCTAGACACTGGTGGTGGTGATAAGTGGTTAGGTCCGGTTGGAAGGGAGAAGGTTAAGCTTGGTCCTGAGTTGAAAGCAGGAGGCGAAGGGGTGGAGGAGGGTTGCGCGTTGACACCTGGAAGACAGCTGATAGGAAAGGGGAGAGCATATATAGAGGGATTAACAGGTGCGATGATTAGGCTTGTAAATGGAGGGGAGTGATAGGTTAGCTGAGGAGTGGCGCTCCCTCTCATTTAGATGAAGGGAGCGAGTATTGCCATGACGTGCAATACGGAGTGATAGGTCTTCCTGTCTGAACTTGCGCTAAGCTTCATTTCAATCAGGAGAGACGTGATGTATGGAATACATATTTATTATCGGTCACATTATATAAATGAAACATAATGATGACAGTTCATAACAAGTGAATGAAATGGTGTTTTGGCGATTAGGCCCAGGTTTTGTAGGATATCAATCGGGAAGGGAAGAACCGTTTCCGATGAACCCCCAAAAGAATGAAGTATGAAGTACTGAACGTGAAGGATCTTACCTTGTGGGATGCAGTGGAAATCTATGGATGGAAATGAGAGTTAATACATGTGAGAATTTAAACATCTGATGCCTCTCGGGCATCCTTCCTGGACATACGGGGCTTCCCGGACGTACGGGGCTACCCGGACGTACGGGGCATCCCGGATGGGGCATCCCGGATGGGGCATCCTGGACGTACAGGGCGTCCCAGACGTACGGGGCATCCTAGACATACAGGGCGTCCCGGACGTACGGGGCATCCCGGACGTACAGGGCATCCTGGACATACAGGGCATCCTGGACATACAGGGCGTCCCGGACGTACGGGGCATCCCGGACGCACTGAGCGACCCGACGTGCGGGGCGCCCGGAACGTGCAGGGCTTCCCGAACGTGCGGGGCAACCTGACTTTAGCAGGGACACATTATACGGACCGGAGGTTAACGACCCGGACATACGGGGCTTCCCGGACGTACGGGGCATCCTGGACGTACAGGGCGTCCCGGACATACGGGGCATCCTGGACATACAGGGCATCCTGGACATACAGGGCGTCCCGGACGTACGGGGCATCCTGGACATACAGGGCATCCTGGACATGCAGGGCGTCCCGGAAGTACGGGGCATCCCGGGCGAACAGGGACTTCCCGGACATACGGGGCATCCTGGACATACAGGGCATCCTGGACATACAGGGCGTCCCGGAAGTACAGGGCATCCCGGGCGAACAGGGACTTCCCGGACATACGGGGCATCCTGGACATACAGGGCATCCCGGACGCACCGGGCGACCCGACGTGCGGGGCGCCCGGAACGGGCAGGGCTTCCCGAACGTGCGGGGCAACCTGCCTTAGCAGGGACACATTTAACAGACCCGAAGGTTTTACAACCTGGACATACAGGGTTAGATATGCAGGAATAAACATGAGCCGCGGGGCGACATACGTGCTGACATGCTAGGAACCACCACCAGTTATATGCATACGTACCAATTTAAGGTTGGAGAGACCTTTGGATAGCCAGCACGGCATTGAGGTCAGGGTGAATGTAGGATGAGAAAGCGGAGGCGGACCACCGTCCGAGTTGTTGCAGGGATGAGGATGAGACACCTTGATTAGCAGCGGAAGTAGCTGGGCCTATTCTAAAGGAATGCCCCGTGTATAGAAGGGGTGAACCCGGAATTAATGAGGACTTGTTTTTAATAGATATTGAACTGTCGTTGAGTTAAAGGAAAATTCCCTGAGATAAGAAATAATGGTGAGAGAGGATTAGAGGTAGGTCTAAGCTGTAGGAATTTGATCATGGATTTATAAGGGCAGAACTGGGAGTCGATGCGGGCGGCGATGACGGAGCAGCGCCTCCGCATTTGGAGTGTTTAAGATATAAGCTAAAGTGGCTAGCGTGAAAGGATATGTCAGAAAAGCTGACGTCTCGATTGGAATCGAATGTAAGGGAAGCTGTGGTAAATTCACCTGGTCTGAGAAAGCATAAAAGCTAGGAGAAATAGAGCGTCGAGTAGCGCATTGATATAAGGGGAGAATAACCCACTTCTAAGTTTGGAGAGCATGAGGCGTAAAGTGGAGAGTGTAATAGGGCGTCTCCGGTCTAAGACGGGGGGAGAAGTTCTAATGAGACCTTTGAGGATGAGTTTGACAGACTGGTTTGCGAACAGGCTGGGAAAGCCGGGATCGGAACAGCGAACGTTAAACTGCACTCCTGCTAAGAGGCCCCGGATGCGTTTTTAGATTGACTTCTTCTTTCGAGGTGTTAGATCCAGCGAGTGTGATAATAAATGTGTAGCAATAGTGGAAATCTGAGTGTGCCGCTATGCGGATGATCTCATGCAGATGTCCCCCCCAAAACGGAGGATGTGCGGTGCACGTCCTTAAGTCGGGGAAAACGCGGTCGTCGTGAGGCCGACGGATGCCACGTCCAGGAAACGGGAGATAATGGCGTGCCGAAGAATATCCGCATGTAAAGTACGGTTGCCCGATGAGGAAGAGCAACTGTCGTTGAAGACGTTTATGTGGATGCACGCAGTTTGGTTAGAGGAACGTTAATACCATGAGCTTGATGTGATGCCTAGGAACTCCAGGTGTGTGACTGGGCCTATAGTTCCTCATGATTAGGAACGCTGTGCTCCTGGAGGATTCTCTTCTTCTTTCTTCTTCTCTTTTCCCAGTTGAGCGGAGTTATAGGTTAGTAATGTTGTATTTGAACACTAGATGCGTAAAGGCAACGCATGAGGAGATCTCCCTGAGCAGTGGGTGATTTGAACTGGGGAGAGACAGCTATTAATATTATTTACCCGAATAGCCGGTGCACACGTAGTTTCTCCTTACTTGACTGCCGCTTAAGGCTGAAAGAGTTCCGCTGAACGATGATGGGAACTTTAAAGCGCGTCGTTAATATCTGCTTTGAAGAGCCAGCCTTGGCCTGCACATTATTAAGATTACATTATCTCCGTGCGTAGAAAGGGGGGAACATTGACCTTTGTCATCGAGATTGCCCTGAGCTTTTAACAAAAACGTATTAAATAATCTGATGACAGACTGTAAACAGAATAGCTGAAATTTAACAAACTAAATAACTCAGTTACCTCTAATCATTAACCCATGTTTGAATAATGTAGTTAACTCCGTGTGTTGCTGCTAGCATACATAACACATGACGTGGAAACGATACTCGTGGATGGGGCTACAGAGCTGCTAGAAAGACGGTCGAACCCGGTACATTCCTCCGTCTGCATGCGGTGCACTTTTGCTAAATGTTTAGACAAATTGCTCGTGCGCCCTTACATGCTAAACTCTTATTGCACTTATGGTAACAAGTATTCTCCACATCGAGACGGGTAAAGTTTAACCACACCTCGGAGCGCGTTCTCTCCGCCATCTCCGCAGTGTGCTCCGCTGCATGTAGCAGCTGCGTGTGTGTAAACTGCCCCGCCCCCTCGCACACAGACGGGGGAGAGATCTCGTCTGATCAAAAATACATCATAGACGCATTTGTTGTCTTGCATATTAGAAACGAGTTGGCGACACTAAGACTGCGATATAATGTGTTTTAGCAATAATACATGACATATATTTTATAAATGTCTCCGGTACCGATAAAAGACCAATACGTTGGAACTTAACGGCGCGTAAAACACACGTGATGACGTCACCAATGAATCGACGACTGAATGAGTTGGTAACTAATTTGGTAATCGATTAAGTCGTTTAGTTGTTGCACCCCTGCTGCCGAGGAGATGTTGTTGTTGCAAATCCAGCCGTTGGTGCAACGAGAAATTGAATATTTCTTAGTGGAGAAGAAAGAGTGAAAAAACGATCATTCAGTCAATATCATTAAATTAATATTGGGAGTGAATTCCTAATTTATTTAGTATCTGGTCGTGTCATAAACAGGATAATGTGCAGCGACTTGGTCATTGAGGAAAATAAGTCCTACGAAACGCCATTTATTTCAGGTAACACTGTGTTGAAGCTTGAAACTGCGTTAGTTGCTAAGCATTGTAATGGGTAGTAATTACCCGAACTGCATTAGTAATGCAAGTAATACGTTACTGAACTCCATACTGTAACACGTTACACCCAACACTGCCTGCTGGGACTTACCTAACCCTGAACTAAAGGTAGCAATGCATAGTGTTGAACTTCCTGTCGGCTCCCAGACCGTACTCGAGGAAACGGGGGGGATGACTCTCTGTCGTCTCCCAGGGCAGAAGCAACACGCTTCGGGTTCAATAACCCATTTTATCTGAAATACTGGAAAGAGGCGAGCTCTTCTTGGGAGGTCGTTGCATTTATTTAGCTCTTCTGTTTCGCAAGATCACAGACCTTCCTTTTTCTGCTGCCTCGTTATTTCTAGAAAACATGTATCCCGCTCGCTCTACCATACCATGCCCGCGCACACAGGCACGCGCCACACCCCTCTCTTAAAGGGGTAGCGATCTCACTCTGGATGACCCAAATGTCATAACGATATACGAAACATCTCGTGAATTTGTTGCAACTGCCTCTTGCCAGCGCTACCCTGACGCCTGAATTTAGAGATGAGGCGCAGGAGGAGTAGCTTCAATGGGATGTAGCTTACGCCCTGCCTGCCTGCAGGAGGGGTTGTGGTTGAAGCCAATGGGTAAAGCTTCGCATGCGATGAGGACCCGTTCCGCGTGAAGCCGGAAGCGCCGCATTTGAGCGGCCCTGATGCCGGTGATGCCCTCTTGAGAGACTGAAGGCGTGCGTCAATTGTTTGCGTGAAGTAGCCCATTTCCATTAGCCGGAGGAACTTCCGTGGAGCCCGATTTCCTTGTCTTTTCCTCCCGCGTCCGGGTTTGCGGGGCGGCCGGCTGAAACCGCTAGCGGACTGGGGGACGCCGCCTGTAGCTTAATCCGCAAGACTGCGGAGCTGATGAATAATGCCTGGAGCTGGGACGAGCCCTGCTGCTGCTTGCGCGTTGACACCTGGAAGACAGCTGATAGGAAAGGGGAGAGCATATATAGAGGGATTAACAGGTGCGATGATTAGGCTTGTATATGGAGGGGAGTGATAGGTTAGCTGAGGAGTGGCGCTCCCTCTCATTTAGATGCAGGGAGCGAGTATTGCCATGACGTGCAATACGGAGTGATAGGTCTTCCTGTCTGAACTTGCGCTAAGCTTCATTACTCAGTTTAGCTTCGGTTGCTATGCTAACATCACCCATTTTATACCAGAGAAACTTTCATAACAGCGTTGTGATGCCAAACAGCGTCAATTCAGACTGACACACATTCACTTAGGCTAAGGGGAACTGGGGATATTGTTAACTGTGATGGTTATTCTCGCGTCCAGGAAAGAGAAGCTTAAAAAGGAGACTAAATGGAGTCTCTGAGATGTTTTCAAATTGGTACTTTAATTAATAAAAAAGGCGCGGTAAAGTCACAAACAGGATATTGTCCGACAGAAAAGCAGCTGCCTCTGGCCCTCGCTAGCAGAGAAAAGAGGCCGAACCGCCCAGGTGCTGCTGTTATATAGCTTCTGCAGGCTCCTCCCTGGGGGCCGGCTCTCCGACTATTTAATGTCCGTTGTTACACATATCACAGTATACAGACATTGTACATTCAATATATATCTAAACACTCCTTTTCTCCTCCTTAACTCTTTCATGACTTTCCATTCAACACATTCCAAACGCTGTAATCAACACTTCAAAAAATACAGGAAATCCTTCACAGCAATTCGATTTCCGGTCGCTCCGAATGTTGTGACATGCTACCCACATCTGTAAACGATAACTTACTCAAATAAACTGTACCTTCATTTAATATCCAACAATAATAATATCTCGACGTCTATAGTTGTAGTGTTGAAATCAGTAGGTTTCGGTGTGCAACATCATATCATATCGCTGCTAAATTCACCTCTATAGGAAATGGTATATTAGCCTCATGCTAAATGCTAACCGGAGGTGAAGGATTTTCAGAATAAAAGTCTAACTGGTTGTGCACAAGAACTTCTGGTTTTTCAGTATAAAACAGCATTTAAACTAAAGGTACATTTAAGGTACATTATGCCATCAAAACATTGATTTTAATTTCTAACAATATGTATCAGCTGCTTGTGTGAGTTGGACAGTGAATACTTTAGAGCGGCCGCTGCAGTGTGAGCTAACCGGGAGCTAACGGGAGAATAAACTCCCGTGGAAGAGCAGCCAACACTGCAGCGGTCGGTAAATGCTGCAGAAACACATTAATAAACAATGAACCACGGCACTCTGGAGAAAAGCATAAGGTTGGAGAAGTCGTTATTTAATTTAATCTGGCTTTGTGTGATTAAAAGCAACACGATCATCGACCCGACGCAGTTGTTGTTGTTGTGAGCGCCGTAACGCCGTTGGGGAGCAAATCAGCGATGTAAACGGTGACGTCATGACGCAGCAGCGGCAGCACCCAGTCGGGCTCTGGGCGGTGTGAACAGAGCGGGAGCAGAAAAGGGAAACCGGAGCTGAACCAGAAAAGCTCCCGCTCGGAGCTAGAAAGGGAAAAGCGCTGGTATGAAAGCCGCATAAGAAACATCCCTCAATGAAATACAATTACCTATGATCTCTATACTAAACACATCATTGACTTTAAACATTTCAGCTGCTGAATTGCATTATAATTTACAGTTGTAAATAATTAAGTGGCCCCCGAATGTACGTTATGCTGATCAAACAAAGGCACATGGATGAAAATATTATAGACTCTGTTAATTTTGGAATTTTGGGAATATTGATATTTGAGAATTATGGATAGAACAGTATTCATTATTTTTTGAAAGAACAATATTTTTTTATGATAATCGCTTACATTTAGTAATGAAAGAATACTGATCAAGATAAAGACTGAGCAAGACATTTGAAAGTAAGGAAAACATGAATAGCAATTGATATCCATTTGACATTCAATTTGTTTTGATATGACCAAAAACAACCACATATAACACTACAAATACAAAATTAAGAGAGTAAAATACATAAAAGTGTCGCAGAGGGGTAAGGAAGGCAGGACCCAAATGCAGGAAAAAACAGGGAAGGCAGATATAAGGATATAAAGGTGAGCTTTATTAAAATAAATGCTGTTATTAAAAACTGCAGGAGAAAGAAAAAGAAAAGAAGAAGAAAGAAAAGTAGCAAACAAAACAGGAAGACTTAGGAGACACAGGAAGGCAGCTGAGGGGAATCTAAAACAGGCTGGGGAACAAACAGAGGGAACAACGACGACAAACTGAGAGAAGACAAGAGAAGACTAGACTATGGGTGTTTGTCAATCGCGAGTAAAGCTGCTGCAGAGCCACTATTTCAAGCATACTACGTCATCGAGTGCCGCCGAAGTACTATTCCAATGTCCAGCATACTTGGAAATCTACTGAGCCCGGCGTACTTCGTTTGGAGAAATTTCGAGGCTGCACATGTGTAGACTCTGCGGTCTTAAAATCCCCACAATGCTTTGCGCACGGACCAATTTCCCCAAATCTGTGGCGGAAGATGTAAGGCGGGGCCTCTCATATGACGCACACCTGCACACTTGCTAGCCCGTTCCACTCTTTGTTTTCCGAATGCCAGGAAGTATTCTTGCCTCGGTTCTGAAGCAAGATGCTCGGCAGACATGTGCTACCAAGCAAGCGTACTCGTGATTGAGAAACACCCTAAATATACACACAAGACCAATCACAAGACAAGACACAGGTGAACACAATCAGACAATCAGGGGAAAACTAAAAGACAGGAAGTAAAACAAGACAAGACACAAAGAGGGAAAACATTTCAAAATACAACAAGAAACTATTAACACCAAAACTGAAGTCATGACAAAAAGTGCACTTTCTAAATGAACTCAGAATTATCTTTGAAATGTCTCTATTATAATTTGTATTGACAAGCATACACCAGTAGACCATAAACCAATACATCTGTAATTAGCTAAAATTGATCATCCATAAAAAGTATGAAAAAGGATATTGACTTTCCACGACTGTGTTTAATCAGGTGAATTAATTCAGTGGCTGAAAGGTGTTACAGATAAGGGTTTTCTTCCACTGACAAACAATCTTTGGTTGAGTGCAGACGTTTGTTTTTAGGGGAACATTTCAACCTTTATTTTGGTCTGTTGTCAATTCATATTGTTGTGGTTAATTAACTACAACTAATGAAACCCACACCAGAAAAAACTTATGTTTACTGTCTGAGAGCTGTGACCTGAACTTCTGCATTCTTGCTCATTAAAAAAATGAAGATAAACAACTTGTTAAGAAGTTTGTTGGTCTTGAAGGTTTATAGTTCTAGGTATGTTATTAGCTGTTAACTGGACCCAAACCACACTTACTATTGTAGAAAGCAATATTTTAAGGCATTTTCTTAGTCATGTGTTGCCTGATTTATAATTTGAATAAAGCTTAGAGTGTGTCTAATGTTACTCTCTGTAGAAATAAGCCCTATTAGCTTGTTATATATTTACCATGTGTTTATTTTGGGGGATGGTCTGCTGCTTTTAGCCAATGGAGGGACTTGCTTTTCCCACATCTGCAAAATGACACGAGGCCATGTGCCAGATACATATGGGGCTTAGCCCAGACCTCTGCCATGGGGTCAAGGGTATTACATCCTGGCCCCCTTTTTTTTTTAATAAATAATATTTTTTATCAACTTTTATTACACTCTGGCACCTTATTTATATTAACACTAAAACCGCCAACGGGTCAAATTTACCCGCTATTGATTTTCAAGGTACAATGTTCTTTTTTTTATCATACAGAACAGTGAGTTTTGATCGCACAGGGATGAAACTTATACCAATAAAATCTGTGGACTCTCAGCTTTTCATATGATATAGTTTGTGCAGATAGCATGAAGCATAAAATATCGCTACCAGTGCTGATTTAAACGCTTGGTGTTAGACTTGTGTTTTGTTTAGGTACAAATCTCTCTATCTCTCTCTATCTATCAATCAATCAATGTTTATTTATATAGCCCAATATCACAAATGTTACATTTGTCTCAGTGGACTTCACAGTTTGTACAGAATATCAGTATGACAATACGACACCCTCTGTCCTTAGACCCTCACATCGTACAAGGAAAAACTTCCGGAGAAAACCCACAGTTTAAAGGGAAAAATGGGAGAAACCTCAGGGAGAGCAACAGAGGAGGGATCCCTCTCCCAGGACGGACAGACGTGCAATAGATGCCGTGTGTAAATTGAAAAGATAATACATTTGCAACATAGGTAGTCCAAATGTTTGGAAATGCATGTGTGTATAATAGGAAGATGAATCCACGAGGATATCCATCCAGGACCTATGATCCAGGACCACAGCCACGCCTCAAGATCCAGGGCTCGCGATCCAGGACACAGGACCGCAGGATCATCCATGACTCCGGATCCCAGCGTATATAGACACCAAAAAGAAAGACATTTGGGGAAGCTGAGTTAATCGGAACATGAGAGTACACAGGTATAGACAGAGAGAAGGAAGATGTCCCCCGACAAACTAAGCCTATATCAGCAAAACTAGGGGCTGAATCTAATCAGCCCTAACTATAAGCTTTATCAAAAAGGAAGGTCTTAAGCGCACTCTTAAAAATGGATAGGGTGTCTGCCGCCCGAACACAAACTGGAAGCTGATTCCACAAATGTGGAGCTTGATAAGAAAAGGCTCTGGCTCCCATTGTACTTTTAGAGACTCTAGGAACAACCAACAACCCTGCATTCTTGGAACGCAATGCCCTAGTAGGACAGTAGGGTATAATGAATGATTTAAGGTAAGATGGCGCCTGCCCATTAAGGGCTTTGTAGGCGAGAAGAAGAATTTTAAATTCTATCCTGTGTTCTATAGGGAGCCAGTGTAAGGCAGCCAGAACAGGAGTAATGTGGTCCCTTTTCCTAACTCTGGTTAGTACACGAGCTGCAGCATTTTGAATCAGCTGAAGCGACTTGACTGACTTCTTGGTACACCCTGATAATAAGGAGTTACAATAATCCAGCCTTGAAGTAACAAATGCATGGACTAGTTTCTCTGCATCGTTTTGAGGCAAGATATGCCTGATTTGTGCAATGTTACGTAGATGGAAGTAGGCGGTCCTTGAAATTGATTTTATGTGGGTGTTAAAGGATAAATCCTGATCAAATATAACACCAAGATTCCTTACAGTCTCACTGGAGGCCAAATTAATGCCATCCATAGTTAGTATATCTTTAGATAATTTGTTTCATAGATTCTTCGGGCCAAGTACAATAACTTCAGTTTTGGTCGTGTTTAACATCAAAAAGTTTAAGGTCATCCACGTTTTTAAGTCCTTGAGGCAGTCTTGAATTGTATTTCGATGATTAATTTCATCAGGCTTGATTGATAAATATAGTTGAGTATCATCCGCATAACAATGAACATTTACAGAATGATTCCTTATAATATTGCCTAACGGAAGCATATATAATGTGAGCAAAATAGGTCCGAGCACTGAGCCCTGTGGCACTCCATGGCTAACTTTGGTTTGCGTGGAAGATTCATCGTTGACACGTACAAACTGAGAGCGTTCAGATAGATAGGACCTAAACCAGCCTAAAGCAGTTCCCTGTATGCCAACTAAGTGCTCTAGGCTTTGCAATAAGATATCATGGTCGATAGTATCAAATGCAGCACTGAGATCGAGCAAAACAAGAATAGAGACAAGTCCCTTGTCAGAGGCTATTAGAATGTCATTTGTGACTTTAACCAGAGCTGTCTCTGTGCTATGATGTGTTCTAAAGCCAGACTGAAAATCTTCAAATAAATCATTGTTTTTTAAGTAATCACACAACTGTTTTGCGACTGCTTTCTCAATAATTTTTGAGAGGAACAGAAGATTAGAAATAGGTCTATAGTTGGCTAAAACCTGTGCGCTTTTTAAGAAGCGGTTTTATTACTGCTACTTTGAATGATTGTGGAACATAGCCTGATAATAAATATATATTCATAATATTTAATAAATAAGTGCTAATTAATGGAAAAACTTCCTTCAACAGCTTAGTTGGAATTGGATCTAACATGGTTTAGAAGAGAGAATCATTGAATTGAATTGTTCAAGGTTTATGGCTGAAAAGCATTCTAGTTTACTATCTAGTGTAATATTAGAACTTAAGTTTCCGGGAGCTGTTGATAACACTATACTGGTCAAAGGCAAGAGGTCATTAATTTTGTTTCTAACCCCCTAATCGCACCAGGAGCGTCTGCGCTGCGGCTGCGCCGCGCTGCGACCTCCTCCTGCGTCCTAACCCACCAGGCGCGTTTCAAAACGTTGCGGAAGCGGAGCGTCGTGTGTGCAGCCTCGCAGTTGTTGGATGAACATTCCACTTCCTGCCTGCGCCGCGCTGCGTCAAAAATAGGATTCATCCTATATTTTAGAAATTCCTTGCGGCGAGGAGCTTCTGGGACGCTTCGAGCCGCGGCACAGCGTGTCTGGTGGAATAGCACCCATTGACTAGAGTGGCCGCGATCGCTAAAAACGCCGCAGCCGCAGCGCAACGCAGCGCAGACGCTCCTGGTGGGATTAGGGGGTAGGAGTAACAATGTTATCGTTAAAAAAGCACATAAAATCATTACTACTGAGTGCTCTATAACTATCTATCGATCTATAACTATCTATCCGTCTATCTCTCTATCAATATATCTATCTATCTATCTATCTATCTATCTCAATCTATCTCTCTATCTATAAGGAACCGCAGTAGACAAAAGGCGTTGCTATAGCAACACGTCATGTTTACGCTGCATTTTCTATGAGGTAAATATTACCCGCTGGCGGATATAGGTATAAATGGCAATTTTTTGGGCGATTTTTTCAATCTGACTTCATATTGACATGTTTTAACAACAGAGGGTGCTACATAACACACTTTCAGGAAAAGTCACGGACTGGGAGACCTTAATATTCTATTGAAAAAAATTTGGTGGATAACAAATGGAAACCTTGAATTTTGCATTTTGGCTGTGGCCATCTTGTTTCTTTTTGAGCCGTAAATGAACAAGGGTCAAGCTGATTGAGAGCTGGGCCAGTTACTGTTCGTTGTTAATCTAATAAGTAGCTAGCTTGTTTAGCAAGATGCATCCGCACTTCAACAACAATTTTGCATGTATATTGTACTTTTAGAATCTACGTCCAGTGGATGTGTAGGATATATAGTTTGATAGATATTGCGAAGATGATTTAAGGTCTCGCCAGGAGAACGTGTATATACTACGTCTTTCCCCCTATTAATTTCTATTGACATATATGTAAAGTTGACGTCAACCCTCACGGGGTGAAAACATTATTTCCGGTCTCGAAGTTTTCATAATAAATTCCCCTCACTGTCAAATGATTTTACAGTGATATCTGCAGTACTCATCAACTAAAAAACATCAGTTTATCCTTGTTAATTACACAACATTGAGTTTAAATGGTGTACAATTATTTTGTGTTTTTCCCCTTCGATTCGGAGAAACAAATAGTTTTTTCGGAGTTTAGGATGGCCGAAGACACTACACATAATCCTCAACTATCGTTTGGGACTACACCATCCGCTTTGCTTGACAAACCCTGTGATTAGTCCTCAAGCTCTGTAATTAGACGGTGCGCCAAGGTTACACCGATGAAATGGAATGACGCCCATCCATGGCACACTATCCAAAACAGCATTCGAACGAGTCCTGCTTTTGGTCTTATGTCTGTGACCCCTCCTTTTGTTAATTGATGAGCCTTGAAACATGCACTTGTCTCCACTACAATTCAGAGGTTAACCTGGTATTTTTACTCCACTACATTTATTTTAGTTACTTTGCAGATTCTGATTAATGATGTGAAATATAAACAACCCTTAAATCAGACTTTAGTTACACCTGAGTAAAATTCAGGGAAGGTGATTGTCAAGTGCCAAAACAAACTATGCAATATATTAGACGTTAAGTACTTTGTCAGGCTTAATATTTATCTGTAGATACCCCCAAAGCTTTTTTCTTACTTAAAAGAAGACCTTAACTTAAAGTATTCTTTAATGTTTGAATAAAGCCTTATCAGTTTGTCTGTTTTGCACATCCTCCTATTAACCTGTTAGGCCCCATGCCCCCTGGCAAAACACAACAATAGTCACGAAACTGTGTCCCATGGCTTCTTAACATTTAACAACTTATTAATGTATCATACCCACTCAACGGGAAAAAACTCAGCGAACTGACGATATGAACAATTTTTACCGAAACAAAAAAGTACTCTAACGGCAAGCCTCTGAATTAGCACTAAGCAAAAGAGTGCTAACGCACTTAGCACATAACTCACGGTAGAAATATTTTATACTTCATCTGTTCTGCACAAACAATATATCATATGAAAGCTGAGATTCCACAGATACCAATGGTATAAGTATCATCACTCCACGACCAGGAGATCACAGAGATTTCATATAGAGTATATGAGAGCTACAACCCAGCTTCCGGTTGTGGGCATTCTGGCTGTGCATCACTCTATTCACCAATGGGTAATGTTTAGATGGATTTTAGGAACTTCCCCTCGATTCTATTGGCTCTAACAGTTCAAAAGTGGTGTCAATCATCAACATTGACCGATGGGTTCCAGCAACACGTTCTCACTCCCAACCCGTCACATATTGACGGACGGTCAGGGCCCCTCCCCGTCACTCTATTACGTACAGGGTACCCCTTGGAAGTCAGTTTTCAACGGGCAGGGCGTCCCATTGACTTGCATAGAGCTCCCTGAACGTTGGTAATAGAGGAGTTGGGATCGCGGCGAAATGCTCTCCGCAGATCCATTCTCACAGCGTTTATCAACCTTTTTCTTACTCAATATCAAGCCACACTTATTGTTTTTACTTCTTTATTTTAATTGAATAATGTAGGACTTAGTCAGTTATGGGGAGAGTAGGGGCTCAGAATACTGAAATCTGTATTGTTTCATCGTTTTTTCCTTCTAATTTTGTATTATTTTCTAAACCACACACTGTTATTTACTCAACAATAACACATACTTATCCTTGTGTTTATTTATTTGTTTGTTTAATAAACACAAGTTGAAATCCACAGTTATTTACAGTGTTTGTGCACAGTAAATTACTGTATACAATTTTAGAGTATAATACCGTGTTTCCAACCAAAAATTACAGCAACTCTGGAGTTACTGTAGAAATAGCAGTAGTAACGTCCCAACTGTATACAATCACAGTAACCAACAATGTACTGTAGATATTCACAGTAACCAACAATGTACTGTAGATATTCACAGTAACTAACAATGTACTGTAGATATTCACAGTAACCAACAATGTACTGTAGATAATCACAGTAACCAACAATGTACTGTAGATAATCACAGTAACCAACAATGTACTGTAGATATTCACAGTAACCAACAATGTAATGTAGATAATCACAGTAACCAACAATGTACTGTAGATAATTACAGTAACCAACAATGTACTGTAGATATTCACAGTAACCAACAATGTAATGTAGATATTCACAGTAACCAACAATGTACTGTAGATATTCACAGTAACCAACAATGTACTGTAGATAATCACAGTAACCAACAATGTACTGTAGATATTCACAGTAACCAACAATGTACTGTAGATAATCACAGTAAGCAACAATGTACTGTAGATATTCACAGTAACCAACAATGTAATGTAGATAATCACAGTAACCAACAATGTACTGTAGATAATTACAGTAACCAACAATGTACTGTAGATATTCACAGTAACCAACAATGTAATGTAGATATTCACAGTAACCAACAATGTACTGTAGATAATTACAGTAACCATCAATGTACTGTAGAAAATCATAGTAACCAACAATGTACTGTAAAAAATCACAGTAACCAACAATGTACTGTAGATATTCACAGTAACCAACAATGTACTGTAGATAATTACAGTAACCATCAATGTACTGTATAAAATCACAGTAACCAACAATGTACTGTAGATATTCACAGTAACCAACAATGTACTGTAGATAATTACAGTAACCAACAATGTACTGTAGAACATCACAGTAACCAACAATGTACTGTAGATATTCACAGTAACCAACAATGTACTGTAGATATTCACAGTAACCAACAATGTACTGTAGATAATTACAGTAACCATCAATGTACTGTAGAAAATCATAGTAACCAACAATGTACTGTAAAAAAATCACAGTAACCAACAATGTACTGTAGATATTCACAGTAACCAACAATGTACTGTAGATAATTACAGTAAACATCAATGTAGGCCTACTGTAGATAATCACAGTAACCAACAATGTACTGTAGAAGATCACAGTAACCAAAAAAGAAAGAACCAACCGAAAAACGCCATTTCTAGAATATCTAGAAATATCTCAAATATCTTAAATAAACCAACATCTTTTTCTTAATATACGTAATCTTGATGCAGTGCAATTACTAGTTTGTCTATACTAGATATTTTATATACTTAGTAGATATATATTTTTAAGACCCTATGTCGTTGCAAACCGGAAGACCTACAACTGTGGTGCTTCCGGTTTCTGAGATAATGATTTTGGGGTTTTCATTAGCTGCAGGCCGTAATCATCAAGATTTACAAAAAATAAAGCCTTGAAATATTTCATTTTGTGTGTAGTGAATCCATATAATATATGAGTTTCACTTTTTGAATTGAATTAATTAAATATATTAACTTTTCCACGATATTCTAATTTATTGAGATGCACCTGTATAGTGGCTTGGCCAAACCAAGTTGAAACCAAGGGATAATTAATAGTAACAGAATACACAAAGGACACTGACAAAAACCCAAATCCCCCCTTTGACATGGAAGCAGGTGGTTTGTCCCAATCTGTCCCAATTGGCTCCTTGCAGTATTTATAAGTCCTCAGCGCTCTGCCACACCCTTTGCTGAACCAGGAAGTAACCTCCCCCAACAGCCACGGTAACTCAAGAGACAAAGAAAGTAATTAATACAAACAATTTTGTCAGTTAATTAATGTAATCAAAATGTCTTACACGTGTAAGGTTTGTAAGTTCAGTACAGGGTCCATTCCTGCATGCATTTGGTTGTTTGTATTCAAAGTGTTTTAAAGTAGGCCTATTGTGTATCTAAGAATAGTGATAATGTATTTGCCAAACAGTGCCTTTTGTTGTGTCTCGTCAAATGTGTTAGTTATGTTTATGTATTATGTCTGTCATTTCATGTTTAGTCAGTTCATGTGTATTCACGTCATGTCAGGTCTGTCTATTTATGTGATTCATCTCGAGTTAAGTCCCCGTGTTTCATGTTGTGTCTCGTTTTCCATTTCCTGTCTGTTTCATTTTGTACTTACCTCTTGTCTCTCATTTCAGGCCCTGTTACTTCCTCCCTTTGTGTGTTTTCCCGCCATCGTCTGTGTCTGCCCCGCCCCTGATTGTTTCCACCTGTTCCCACCTGTTCCCACTTACCTCATGTTTAAATAGTCCTGTCTCCCCCTGTCCTGTGTCAGTTTGTGTTTGTTCCCATGTGTGGTCGTGCCAGGCCTCAGCAAAGAGAGGATCGTTTTCACTCATGTCAGGTTTCTCTTTTTGTTATGCTTAGTTTTTTCCTCCTTGTGAGCGTTTTTTTTGTGATTCCAGTACTTACTCTGTTAAGAGGGATTTTCTGTTCAATGACATTAAAAATACAATTGTTGTTACATTCAAGACTGTGTCTTTGGGTCGTGCATTTGGGTTCTCCAGTTTGTGTCGAGGTCGTGACACCTTTTCAACTACAGCACGTCTCTAAAATGGCTTGGCAGAAGAAATGGCTTCATATTTGTTTGTGTTGATTTGTTATCGCCACTGTTTTAAAAATGCAACTCCATATTTTTGGATATTAATATCGATTGTTTTATGGATGAAAATATTTATAATTTAGCCCAAGAAAATACATGGTCTTGATACCGTTCAACAATTAAGAATACATTGTTAAAATGTATTGTTTGCTGTCTCCCTGCAGTTATTGGTGAGCTTTGAAATTGTGTCAAGAATTTCTGGTAATCTGTAAATTACCAGCATGACATGAAGTATACTATAATAAATTGTTTTACAGTTACAATACTGATACTGTAACTTAAAATTATAGCATTAAAGTTTCTATTTTACAGTTGAAATACTATTACCGTAAACAAAAATACAGTACTTTTTAAATGGCAGTGTTTTATTTTATAGTTAGAATACTATTACCTTAAACAAAAATACAATGCTTGGAAATTACTGTTTTATTTTTACAGCTCTAACACTACTGCTGTAACAAAAAATAAAGTAATTAAATATTACTGTGTGTCATTTTACAGTTAAAACACAAATATAGTACTTGGAAGTTACTGTGTTTCATTTTACAGCTTACT
The DNA here is from genome assembly GCF_902827175.1 of Gymnodraco acuticeps. Classification (NCBI taxonomy): domain Eukaryota; kingdom Metazoa; phylum Chordata; class Actinopteri; order Perciformes; family Bathydraconidae; genus Gymnodraco; species Gymnodraco acuticeps. The sequence goes on along the minus strand of NW_022991154.1, from coordinate 6,689,424 downwards.
ACTACTACTGTAATACCAAATAAAGTAAATGCTATTTACTTTGTTTCATTTTACAGTTAAAACACTATTACCGTAAACACAAATACAGTACTTGGAAGTTACTGTGTTTCATTTTACACTGTTACTGTAAATACATACTGTGATTACCTTTAAAGTATATAACTGGCAGCAATTGACAAGTTACTCACTGTAATTCATTTTACAGTATTTAACTGGCAGCACTTGACAAGTTACTTACTGTAATTCATTTTACAGTATTTAACTGGCAGCAATTGACAAGTTACTCACTGTAATTCATTTTACAGTATTTAACTGGCAGCAATTGACAAGTTACTTACTGTAATTCATTTTTACAGTATTTAACTGGCAACAATTGACAAGTTACTCACTGTAATTCATTTTACAGTATTTAACTGGCAGCACTTGACAAGTTACTCACTGTAATTCATTTTACAGTATTTAACTGGCAACAATTGACAAGTTACTTACTGTAATTCATTTTACAGTATTTAACTGGCAACAATTGACAAGTTACTTACTGTAATTCATTTTACAGTATTTAACTGGCAGCAATTGACAAGTTACTCACTGTAATTCATTTTACAGTATTTAACTGGCAGCAATTGACAAGTTACTCACTGTAATTCATTTTACAGTATTTAACTGGCAACAATTGACAAGTTACTCACTGTAATTCATTTTTACAGTATTTAACTGGCAACAATTGACAAGTTACTTACTGTAATTCATTTTACAGTATTTAACTGGCAGCAATTGACAAGTTACTTACTGTAATTCATTTTACAGTATTTAACTGGCAACAATTGACAAGTTACTTACTGTAATTCATTTTACAGTATTTAACTGGCAGCAATTGACAAGTTACTTACTGTAATTCATTTTACAGTATTTAACTGGCAGCACTTGACAAGTTACTTACTGTAATTCATTTTACAGTAAGTAACTTGTCAATTGCTGCCAGTTAAATACTATGAATTTCACGGTACGTTTCTTACAGTGTAAAGCAGCCATGACTAATGGTTCATGCAGTTTCTCATTCTCATCAATCTCTGTGACCAATCAAGGCCCATGTTCTCACTGAGGGTGCTCCAATCAGGCCTGAAATCTTTTGCCACAGGTTGAAGAATGATTATTCAGAATTATATTGAACCATGTTCGTTTTACCCTCATGAGGAACATTCGGAGTGCCAGGAAAATCTTACCTCTCAGGTTAAATTCTGCATGTATCCTTATTTTCGTGCCAGGCCACCAGCGCTTTTCTGCAATCATCTTCTTTATAACATTTTAGTCTTGTGTTTTTTGCTCAAAGTTGTGGTGGAGCTCCAAAATGCCAGCTGGGAGAAATAGATTTGATTTTTAGATATATTCTAACTGCTAATTAAATATAGAAACACAATTTCTGAAGTAAATGAACCATGTCTATATTCATGTGTGTGAGCTGCGGAGGTTTTATCTGTGTTCATGGTCATAAAACGCATAAATCCGCTAATGGTTTGGATCATTGGTGTGTTACAGATTGGCCTTCTTTAATTCAATTCCCTCTACACAGATAAGGGGAACTTAATATTTAATTAAAACATTAAAATGTCATGTTTTTTTCTAGAAGGGGAAGCTTAATGGCATATGAGTGCAGTTGATTTTGGGAGATGAAATAAAGGCTAAACATAATGTGACTGTGGTGAGTGACAGAAAACTGAAACCAAAAATGTCAAGGGAATAATTTCATTTTAGGAAATTGTGTCATTATTTGTGTTTTGCCTAAATTACAGTGCAGAGAACTCTTGCACATTTTATTCAAATTTTTGTTTCACTTGAATTGTATTCAATTTTTAAACAATATATATGAAGCCAATTACCACTAATGCGCTCACTTACACAGCTCAGTTTGGAGAAGTCACTAGGTCCAAAAACGTGACATATGGGAGCGACATTATATAAGTGCAAGCCATAATGGATAACTATTAAAAAAAACGATTCATATTGGAAAAAAGGAAACTACAAACATAGAGTATGAATAAAAAGCCAAACTGCTTTTCAGTTGGCAACCTCGACCTTTGGCATTTAGGAGAGAGCTACTGCTCTGGCACAATTGTATGATAAATGTCTGATGAACAATAGTGCTAAACACGCTGTGACGTAGTTCTGGCTCAGATTTTCTTTCAATTTGAATCTCCAATTGCTGCCACAGTGAGAGTTGAGATGCAAGCTTCCTTTCATCCTTGAAAAATCGAAATGTTCTGTTAGTGAACGAGTCTTACAGTTAGATCTAGGGCACTGCTTTACATTGATACAGTATCACGAAGTGTATGTTTGGGTTGTCAATGTCTGGAAAAGCCCCTAATTCCATAGAATATTTAGGCAGAGATTTAAGACTGTGGATTTAGGTTAAAATTAATCTATACCAAAAGGTTATTCATACCCATTATTTAGCAGCCCAAAGTCCAATAAAACAGCCCACATTTGTCATAGTTCACAGTTAAAGGAAATAGAAGGGTTTATCTCTGTTGTATCTTCTGTAGATGCAGCACTGAGTTTCATCAGATAAAACATGGATCAAGGTTCCATCTTTAGCGTGTCCTGTATTTTATTAAAGCATCTCTTATATTTGAAGTTCAACCTGTTACACTGACTCCTCTTAACTGTGTAAATAATGTTTTTTGGCACGATGTCTCTGTCCTGCTTTGGTTCACTTCTTAATCAGCGGCTGACACATCCCTGCCTTCTGCTTCAGCTCCGTCAGGTTCTTCGTCTGAAGGCTGTCCTATTGAGTGCTCACTGCAAAGACCTTGCAAAGATATGACACACTCACACTCACACTCACACACACACACACACACACACACACACACACACACACACACACACACACACACACACACACACACACACACACACACAGACAGACAGACAGACAGACAGACAGACAGACAGACAGACAGACAGACAGACAGACAGACAGACAGACAGACAGACAGACAGACAGACATTCAGATGCTCAAGATAGTACCAAAGATCAGTGTTATCAGTCCTGGCGTGCAGAGTAAGCAGCGAGCCTTGAGACAGAGCAGTGTGCAGACAGATGGGGGGGGGGGGGGGGGGGTGGCTGGTGTCATCACTGCATGGTCAGAAGTGAGTCAGAGCTGAGTCAGTAATTTGGCTGCAGATATTAAGGAGAACATTTAAACTGTCTGTCCTCGCTGTGGGACCTTCGTGATTTCATTTTGATACCTCTCTGACCTTCTAGTTGAAGAATGGTGATCGGTCTGTCCTTCTGTTCAACACTTTGGTCAACAGTCAGATATATCGACTGGCCAGATTGACTTGAAGTTTATAGTGAAAATTCATGACTTTGGTAATATGTTTCCTTTGTGTGTGCTGAAATATATATAACAGTCAATCTGCTCGACAAAATATGTTTGTCTTTTTTGTTTTCCTGTGATGATGGTTCTTCAGGACTGCTTCTTAAGCTCTAATCACACTCTCTCAGACTTTTCCGGTGATTCTAAAGTAGATGACAATGTATGTGTGTCGCTTAAGAGGAAAAGATGCCTGGTTTTGTTGTTGTTATTACTGTCAGGAAATGTACAACCTAACCCTGGTCCGCCCAGTAGTAGTAGTCAGATCGCTACTCCTGCTGATTTTAAAGCTAGGTCTGGGTTGGGTTTCATCCACTTGAATGTGCGCAGTCTGTTAGGTAAACTAGATTTTGTCCGTATCTGGGCGAGCTCGACTGACGCTGACGTCATTGTTTTATCAGAAACATGGCTAAACAAATCTATTTTGGCCTCTGACATTTCCTTAAATGGTTTTAATGTGTATCGTACCGACCGGCCTAATAAAGATGGTGGCGTTGCCATTTATGTTAAGAATAAGTTCAGTGTAACCGCTGTAGTTTCCAAATCTATCAGTAAGCAATTTGAATTTTTAGCCTTAAATATAGAAGTGGCAAAGGGTCAACAGGTCATGGTAGTGAGTTGTTACAGACCCCCCTCAGCTGTCAAAGACTCCTTGTCTTCGCTAGCAAATCTTTTATCGCAACTAGACTACAAGGAAATAGTGCTACTTGGAGATTTTAACTGGGACTGGTTAACTACAGTGTCAGAGGATTTTAAAAACCTTTGTATCTCTTTAAATGTTACTCAGATTGTTGACAGTCCTACTCGCCCTAATATTAAGTCCCCAAATAAATCCTCCCTAATTGATCTCATTTTAACTAATGTTCCCTATAAATACTCAGCTGTGGGAGTATTTGCGAATGATCTGAGTGACCACTGTGTTGTAGCCACAATTAGGGACACTAAGGTCCAAAAGGTTAAACCTCGTATTATCATCAAGAGAGACATAAAACATTTTGTGGAGCAGGGTTTTGTACATGATCTGTTTGGGTTTGATTGGGGAAAAATCGATTTGTGTGCTGATGTTGAGACTGCATGGTCTTATTTTTATCTTGGTTTTATGGAAATTATAGATAGACATGCACCCCTGCGTACATTTAGAGTGAAGGGACGAGACAATCCTTGGTTTTCTGCTGAATTATCTAGTCTCCTACATGAGAGAAACAAGGCCTGGGCAAAGGCTAGGAATTCAGGCTCAGAGGTAGAATGGCTGCGTTTTAGGCAGCTAAGAAATAGCTTCACTTCACATGTCAAAAGTGCTAAATCTAAGTATTATCTGTCAGTTACCACAAAGAACCTGAACAACCCTAGAAAATTCTGGAAAGCCATAAAATCGATATCCACCGGTGATATCCGTAATGAGCTACCTCCGTGCCTTACCACAGTATCTGGTACTATATCGGATAGGGCCACCATACTAAATTGTTTTAATGAGCATTTTGTGTCCTGTGGCTCTCTGTTTCATTCTGTTTCTAATTCTGCTTCTGTGAACACCACAGTCGGTGACTCAGAACAATGTGGTCTGGAAAACCCTTTCAGTTTTACTCCTTTTACTGTTGATGTTGTTCGTGAAGTCTTAACCAAGCTAGATCCAAAAAGCCGGCTGGTCCGGACAACGTAGAACCTTTCTTTTTAAAGATAGCTGCAGATTTTATTGCTCCATCTCTTACTACTCTTTTTAACCTCTCTCTCAGCACGAACAAAATCCCAAAAGTATGGAAGTCAGCTTATGTCCTGCCACTACTAAAAGGAGGGGAGGCCACCTTATTAAACAATTATAGACCCATCTCTAAATTGTCAGTTCTGGCCAAGGTTCTTGAACGCCTAGTGAGTGAACAGGTAAAGGTGTTTTTATGTAACAATGACATCCTGTCTAAACATCAGTCAGGCTTCAGAAAGCAACATAGCACCATCACTGCCACAATGAAAGTGGTAAATGATATTACGAGTATTTTAGATAATAAGCAGAGTTTTGCAGCTCTATTTGTTGACCTATCCAAAGCTTTTGATACTGTCGATCATCGCATTTTGAAGCAAAGGCTGGTCAGTATAGGCATGTCCAGCCATGCAGTGGGGTGGTTTGTGAACTACCTCTCTGAAAGGTCCCAATGTGTTCATTTTGATGGGCTGTCTTCTGAGTGGTTAAACATGACTAATGGTGTACCACAAGGTTCAGTTTTAGGTCCGCTATTATTCTCTATCTATATTAATAGTTTAGGTGAAAATGTCGAAGGAGCAACCTTACATTTTTATGCGGACGATACCGTTATGTACTGTGCAGGTCCCTCGATTAACGAGGCTGTTGTTAAATTACAGGCTGTTTTTAACATTATTCAGGCTCAGCTCTCTGAGCTTAAGCTTATTTTAAATGTGGATAAAACCAAGGTAATGCACTTTTCGAAAGCTAAAGCTAAAAATACACCAGAGACTGCTTTGGATATTGTAACTACGCAAGGAATACAACTTGAAGTGGTTACCTGTTACAAATACTTGGGTATCTGGCTTGATGACTGTCTCACTTTTAAACTTCATGTCAATAACCTGCTTAAAAAACTGAGGGTTAGGCTAGGTTTCTTTTACAGAAATAAGTCCTGCTTCTCGCTTGAGGCCAGGAAAAGGCTAGTCACTGTGACCTTTTTACCTGTGCTGGACTATGGTGATTAGTTATATATGAATGCACCTGCCAATGACCTGAGCAAGTTAGATGCTGCGTATCACAGTGCACTAAGATTTTTGACAAATTGTAAAGCACTTACGCATCACTGTACCCTGTATACCAAGGCGGTTATGCCATCACTTACTGTACGGAGGCTCAGTCACTGGTACTTTTTCATTTACAAAGCCATGTTGGATAAACTACCATCTTATATCTGCTCCCTGATCTCTCTGCGAATTGAAAGTACTTATTGCCTGAGATCGCATGCTGTGGTTTTATTAAATGTGCCAAGTGCTAGGACTGTCTTAGGGAAGAAAGCTTTTAGATGTGCAGCTCCACTAACATGGAACAGTCTGCAAAAAGAATGGAAAATTACCAAGCTAGTACCACTACATGTTTTTAAAGCTCGGTTGGATGCTACAAAATCAGATGCTGTTGGTACCTGTACATGTGGTTAAATATGTAAATTGTAATCCCTGTACATTTTGCTGTATGATGTCCTTTTGTTGTTCTGTTGTTTATGTTTTTATGTCTTCTTGTGGAACCTACTGCTGCAGGTCTCCCTTGAAAAAGAGATCATTGATCTCAATGGGATTTTACCTGGATAAATAAAGGTTTTGTATTGAATTGAATTAACACATGTAACACTTATGTTGATGGATTTGGCTCTCATTTTGTGCTCTAGTTCATCCCAAAGGTGTCAGATGGGGTGAGATCAGTCAAGTTCTTCTACACTAAATGTGGAAAACTCATTTAACCAGACAAGATAGTAAATAATCCTAGCCAAGATATATAATAATCTCTGTTCTGGGTCCTACCAAATGAACCCGGCCAAACATCTGTAACAGGAGACGCCCAAGAGGCATCCTCATCTGTTGCCAGAACCACCTCAGCTGGCCCCTTTCGACGCAAAGGAGCAGTTTCTCTACTCCAAGTTTCCTCATATGCCTGAGTTTTCCACCTTATCTGTTAGGCTGAACAATCAACAGAGGAAATCCATTTTGGTGTCTTGTATCCTCAGCCTCTTTCTTACAGTTTCTACCCAAACCTAATGACCATAGGTGAGGGTTGCAACCTAAACGGACTGGTAAATCGAGAGGTTTCCCTTCTAGTTCATCTCTCTCCATTGTGGTTCAGCGCCCGCATCATCATTTTTGTCCACTTTACCCTTACTTGTGAACAAGATCCCAATATATTTGAGCCTCATTGATGAGCAAGAGACTAAGCTACTTGAAATCCTTCTTGGGGTTAAACTGAATATGTCATTGTGTGCTATTGCATTATGACTTACATCATCGGAACTAAGGGTCCTAGAAATTGTACACAGAAATATATTGACAACAGTGTCCACTACTAAAATGTTGCCTTTTATTTATTCGCTGTGTGTAGTATCTGTTTGATAAGAAAAATACATGTCTTTATCATTGATACTTGTGAAAATGAAAGATTTACAGACTGTTTTAACCATGTTGACATCTATAAGATCAGATAAAGAACAGACATGAAGCAAAAGTGAGGGAGGGTAAAAAGGCAAAGGGCTGAAAAGAGACAGAGGAAGGCAGTGTTGAAGGTATGTCAAACAGCAGAGCGTTTCTTTCTTTCTGCCACACATTTCCTTATAAGGCTGCTGGAATCGCCCTGTCTGGTCTGTGGAAGCCGAGGGCCTCATTAAGGAATTCAGCAGAACCAAAATAAAGTCAACATTTATTGAGCGTTAAAGAAAACTGAATATGAAAGGAAAGAAGTAAAGGATGAGGGGGTTGGTGGTGGGCCCAGCCCTGCCCACGTACTGTGTTGTTATTTTTGGGAGCTGTGAATGGAGCTGTTATAGTACAGCTATGGGCGGTGTGTCCTGTACATTATGTGTGTGTATGTTAGAAAGAACTGGAAGCAGAGTGAAAGACTGGCCTTCGTCTGGAGCGTGCTGCTGCTGGCATGTGAGAAGGAACACCTGTGACTTTAGCTTTAAAAGTATTGGAGCTTCAGTTGAGCCCACCTCCAAGAGGAGACAGAGCTGCCTTCACTGCTTAGCACATGCTGTCCAGATGAAACATGTCTCATTATGGAGAGAGTTTTACTTACAGCTGGAAACAAAATATTATCAATTGTCTAACCTTTTAATCCAAAACAGAGATATAGGCTGCTTTAAGCCTAGCTTAGCACAAATACTTGATGCTATCCTTGTTCTAACACTGATTTAAAAACTCTGGATTGAGTACAACAAGCTTAAGGACAGTTATCATAGAATTCACTGATTTGTTAAGTTTACTGTATAGTTGCAAAAGAGATCAAGCAACAACACAGTGATGACAGGACCTCATCGTGCTACATGCAGTCGAAGTGCCCAGTAGTTGTTAATGAGTTAGCTTCAATGCTAACATATGATGTTTAATATACTCACAAATGACCTCATTCACTAACTGTTCAAAAGCAAAAAAAAAGAAAAAAAGAAACTCAATTCATTACAAATTAATGAATATTTTACCCAGTTCTAAAGTTTTGCACCCCTTAAAGAAAACCCCATTCCTTACAAAGTACTTCATATTCTAGCAGTTGTTAAGTGTTGCATACATCAAAATGTGTCTAAAAGTATCTTAGTAACACGAGAAAAGAGAAAAAAGCATTGATGTTAACAAAAACTGGATTGTTCCACTGAAATAATAAATAATTTCAAAAGTGCCTTTAAAAGAAAATGTATTCAGATAAAATACTTAACTTTCTACCAGTTGTAAAGTTGTCATACGTAAAACGCTATCAAAAAAGTAAGAGACTTACTGTTCCTTTGTGAGAGAATTACACACAAATCTGCAGAGTGTCCGTAGAAAGTGTTAAAATCACAAACTTGCCTTTTAGAGAAACAGTCTTTAAGAAAAAATCTAATCAGACAATGTACTTAATTTTCTAGTTTTAAGGTTTTGCATACCTCAAAGTGTGTCTAAAAGTATCTTGGCAAGAGAAAAAAAAGCCAAAATCTGCCTAATGTCAGTAAAATAAGTGTTAAAATCACAAACTTGCCTTTTAGAGTCACAGTCTTTAAGAAAATAAAAGTTTTACACAGTGACTGACATTCTGTATGGGGGTTTCACACCTGAGCTGCTGCAGGGGTGCGTTGAAAAGGGGATGAGTATGTCTGGCTCTCGGGGGATGGTGTGTTAAGAGTCACAGTCTTTAAGAAAAAATCTAATCAGACAATGTACTTCATTTTCTAGTTTTAAGGATTTGCATACCTCAAAGTGTGTCTAAAAGTATCTTGGCAAGAGAAAAAAGCCATCTAAAAGTATCTTAGTAATATGAGAAAAGAGAAAAAAGCATTGATGTTAACAAAAACTGGATTGTTCCTCTGAAATAATAAATAAATAATTTCAAAAGTGCCTTTAAAAGAAAATGTATTCAGATAAAGTATTTTATTTTCAGAAATGTTTAAGGTTTTGCATACATAAAAAGTGTATCTTACAGTTCCTTTGTGAGAGAATTTTTCTTTAATAGTTACTAACATTAGATATTTTTAATGAGATATGGACCGCAAAAACAAAATATATCCCTGGTTTTCATTTAAAAAATCAAGTCACTGAATGCAAGTAGTTGCCTTAGCTTATTTTGTTATGAGATGATGATGTGAATTACTGTTCAAATTAGTTAATGTAATAATCGTTTGGTTATTTTATGTATAGCCTAATGTTACATTTCTGTGCTTAAGAATGCCTTCAAGACAGAGGAGACTGAAGCAGAGAGAGAGAAATCTGAAGGAGGCAGCTAAAAGGACTGCAACTTTGCAGAGCTGGATAAAAGGTGCCAGCAGGGCATCTGCAAGAGAAAAAGGCAGAATTCCTTAGTGGTGTTGGGGGGCTAGCATCAGACCAGTTGAAGGGGGGCGTTACATGGGGACGAGTCTGTCTGGCTCTCTGGTGTGTGAGAGGATCACTGAAGATCAAACTTAGATCAGCACTTGTCGCATAAGGTAGGCTGTGTGTAAACTCCAGAGGGGAGGTTTTGGTACACTGATGGCTGGCTTATGCTGCAAACTTCATCACCTTTTAAGAGAGTAAGTATATAAAACGTTATTTTGGATATTTTACACATCAGCATAAAAAAAAAAAACATATTTGATTTTGAAAATAAGCTAGATACAAACACATACAGTTTTAAAATACATATATACTCACTTTCCACAGGGAATGAATCATATGGGGTTCCACCAAAAGAGTTAAGCCTCTCTAATATTCCAATTCGTATTTGGTTCAGACTTTCCTGAACTGAGACACACACAAAAAAGATTTGATTAAAAATCTACACCACATTATTTGTACATAGAGGGGTACTTTCCCAAAGCTTCTAAATCGAGAACAATACAAGTGTAAGATAACTGTTTTTAAATTCCATCCCCCCTCTCTCTACTGATAAGATGGCAGGAAGGGGGAGGAGGACAGGATCACACAGTCACACACACACACATACACACCTTCACAGACACTGTGTGAGACTCCATCCCTTTATAAACTAAAGTACTTCAACATTAGTTAACAGTCTCCCCAAAAACTTAAAAACCATTATGAATCATAGTGCTAATACACAATAAATACAATATATATACAGAGGTTGTTTAACATACAACATTTAATAATTATATGAAGTACTTACCATAGTTTTTCAGGATCAGATCCAGGTCGGGAAAACACAGAGAAGAAATGCCAGGATGGTTCATCATCACCTTTCTCTTGCTGTAGAAATTAGATCTCCTTATAAACCCAGGTAGACATATCACACACGCCGTCTATACATGCATCACCACAGAAGGAAGGAGGCTTTGAAACGATAGGCGATTTTAGGTTAGATTCCCGTTAGAAAGGGCTGTCTGATGAAGAAGGAAAGTGGTAACATACATCAATACTATTTTTTAATTATTATGTTTATGGGGGTCTTTTCTTTAGGGGCTAAAATAAGATTTGATGTAGCCCCGGTCCACAGCAGGGGTTAAGGGAAGACAGTCACACACACACACACACACACACACACACACACACACACACACACACACACACACACACACACACACACACACACACAATTGGGGGCGGGCCCTCCTGTCACTTTCTATGCATACTAATGTGATTGAAGCAGCATTTTATTTAATTTTTTTTTTATTAGGCACCATAAGGCGCAACAGTGGGGGCATTTCACTCCTGTGAATACACATCAACCCCTCCTATCGACGGATCTCACACCTACTTGGGATATCACACCTCGACCAAATGGGAGGCGGGACTTAGCTCATTTGCATAAGTAGTAGAGGTGTGACCTGTCACTTTTTATGCATACTAATGAGATTGATGCGGCATCTGTAATACTACTCGGGCCGTTACTCCTCACCTGTGTATTTAGTCTGTGCTGTTTCCTTGGTCAGTGCCAGTTCGTCTTGTCTGTATAGCAGAAGGTGCTCCATGTTTCTCTTCTGACGTAAGCTATTGTTCTAGCTGCTTAGCATTTGTACCAACCTAGTTGGTTGTTTTTTTGTTGCTTCTTTAGTAGTTTTCCGCCAACTTAGTTGGTTGTTTTTCGTTGCTTCCAGTCAGTACATGTTTTGATCATTGCCTGTTTTATTTTTACCTTTTGGATTAAAGGCTTGACTAAAGACCTTTTTGCCTGGTTGTGCTCTTGAGTCCTATTTTTTGCTCGTTCCCGTACTTGTGTCTGATACACAGTGTGTCATGAATCTGACTTAAAGGTCCCATTGCATGGTCCTTTCTACTGATCATAATACCATTGTTGAGGGATATTACAATAGAAAAATACTGTGCAATTTTCTAAACTCAGATTGGTTTCTCATACATTATCTCTGTATAGTATGAGTTTTCACTCCCTGTGCTAAACGGCTCGATGGAGTTCCTGCCCCCACCCTCCTGTGCGTCCAGTGTGCTCCGATTGGTCAGCTCTGCCACTCTGTTCTGATTAGTCAACCACCAGACAGGCTCTGCCCCTGTTGACATCTGTCGTAAAGTGGTTTAGCGGGTACTTAGCAACATAGCAATACTAGATTTGAGAATCGATAGATAGATAGAGAGTTATATATATAAATAGATAGCTTACATATAGCATACAATGGCGTATGGAGCATACAATTTCGAACCTCCGTTCGATCCTACAATAGACCAAATCACGAGTCTTGCCTCGCCGTTCACTAGAGCAGACCAAACAGTGTCATTGTGGTACGTTTTTATCTAGTATATGTCTTACATTTCAGATGTCATCAGATGTACCTACAACTGTTGTTATTTAGGTGCCGTTGTGGAAACTGCGCTTTGATGCCAAGTGACGGAGAAAACGTGTGCTGCAATAGCATAAGAAAGGTAGCCTAGCTTAGTTACATTATGTCGGCAGCTAGCTGAAAACACCAACAGTAGCACACATATAACAAGATATACAGCATACATATTTTTCAAGTCAATAGACTATTATATGCACTTGTATTACTTCCTTAGTAATTGAATGTTTATTTTGTAAACCTTTCCCATAGTTGGTTTAATTGCTAAACGTGTTTTGTAACACATTTTACCTTCATAGGTTGTAACACGCATGCTGCAAGTTCCAGAACCCATTAACTGCATGGTTAACCACCCAGGACTAGAGCCTAACTGCTTGAACCCATACACCCTGCAGAATCTCCACAATATTTATAAATACAGTTTCGGACCTTTGACAAATACAACGGAAGAAGAGTAAGTTATTGTTACCTGTAATAAACTACTACCGTTTGATGAAAAATCAAATCATGGTTTGCTATATATGAATGATATGTTATAGGAGCAAATAATTCAGGAAAGAAAGGCGACTAAGTATTTCCATCAAACTTTATTTTTACAAATGTACAAAATGTGTGAATGTATATTTATACACTGTACATCATCCAATCCTCTCCTGATAGGCGTTTTCGATATCTTGCGTATCGCAGCTTTGTAAGCTGGTGCTGGGGATATTTAGGGCGAGACATCAGAGTGGTGATTCCGTCGTGTGTTTTGCTCCGGATCCGCCAGGAGTTTCCAGATCTGGCTGGACAATATGTAGGATTTCGACCTCCTTTGGGGGGAAACGGGAGAAACGGCTGACAATCATTTCCTCCTTGGGGGGCCTGTCAAATTGAGTTGACAGGTCCTCTGGGACGTGGATTCGTTTCAGCTCGTCCACAAAGGGTGTAGGGTCCAGAAAGACTTTGTGAAACACAAGCCTCATCAGCTCATCCACATAGACTGAAAAATAAAGCATTGTATAAATAATTTGTTATTGTTATTCACTTTTTGTATTTAATGTAATACTTTTATTGTTCATTGTATCTTTCATCATTTGAAATGTAAGTTCTGTTAATAATAATAATAAAAACAAATATTTCACAACTTACTGTATGTAGGGTCGTTCTTAACAGGCTTGACCGTACGCTCTCCCCTCTTTGATTTTGGATAAGCCAATTTGAAGACAAGTTTTCCTACAGCAGTTGTCGCTTGGTCACGCCCAGCATTCTCGTTGTGATGCATTGCTGCTAGACACAACCTATAGAATAGCAAAATAAAATGAGACTTTGTGTTATGACAGAATAAAACCCTCATGCCACATGCCATGTGACTGTTATAAGATGCTACAGAATAAAGCAGGGGTCGGCAACAGGCGGACCGCGGTCCGGATCCGGACCCAGACGCCGACCTATACGGACCCGGAGCTATAATCAATACAAGGGGATTTTTCGGCGCCTCCCGCTTTTTTAACTCTGATTTGGGTGACTTGTGTAATTCGTGGAGAACCGAAGAGTTTTCGTTTTGGGGGTGGGGGGGAGGGAGTCCGTCCGTCAGTCCGACTGACGGACAACTTCTCACTTCAAAAAAGAAGAGGAAATCTAGACCGCAAAAATAATTAAACAAGCGAGTACCTGTTTTTCCTGGCCAAGGACAGGTTCCTTGAACACAACACGAGCGTAACGTGTCTTCACGTGGTATATGTCTCCTCTGAAAGGAGTGCTGAGCACCGGAACGCCGCTCCAGCCCTTAAAATATTGCAATACCCATAAGGAGCCGTACACATGCCGCAGTGTTTGCGTGGCTGTGTCTTTAGTTGTAAGCACAGTGGCGATCTGTTGTTATTAGCATCTGGTTAGCTAGCTATGCTAACGAATTTAAAGAGCTTTTCTACAACCAGGTGGAAGAGAGCTCTCTCCTGAGAGGCTCAAATAACCTCAGCTCAGTGTTAAGGCACAACTTGATATGATCATTATAGTTATTAATGAGACTAAATGAAAAACAGGTATAAAATACTATATGACGGTAACAAAAAAGTTGTTAAAAATAACAAGAATAGAGTTTAAAAGGGGAGTGATTTGTAAAATATCCAAAAAGAAAAATATGCTTACAGTTCTGTTTCATATGGGTGTTGAGAGATGTATCCATAGATCTCTTAATGTTGCTCTCAAAGTGCACCAGATTGATGCTTTTAACTTCAATATTTAAAAAAAAATCTTCCCGGGGGAGCATGCCCCCAGACCCCCCTAGAGAAGGTTAGGTCCCCCCCCACTTAAATCATGTTCACATGGATAAGATACTAAATACATTTGCACACATCTTGTGTCCATATCTTTCTGTTTTGGTGGTCATGCCACACCGTGCACATGCATGCATACGCGAGTCATGGTGAGATATCTGGATTAAGAGGTTGCTTTTCCTTTGCACAGCATGAAAGAAAGGCGAAATGAATGGGCTGTGATTTTAGTTTTTTTAAGCAGAGGTTGAGTTCAATAATTTATACGACCCTCGGAGGATGTTGTAAAAATTGAAAGGAAAAAGGTTCCCCACCCTTTCTGTAAATAATAATAAAAACCCTTGATTTTTAACTTAACATCTCTGTCTCCTATTGATCTGAGTATATTATAAAGAATAGCAGTTAATTGAAGCATTATAGCACAGGCCTTTGTCAGATGGAATATTACTCTGTTTTTTTTCTGCTTCGAATAGTTCTCTCTTTTTTCACCATACCTGTGTTTGTATCCCTGTAACCAATGAGCACCTGCATGTATGAGAATGGCCCTGACACCATGTCAGCCCAGATTTACAAACTCCTGGCAGGACAAGCTCCAGCTCAATTCTCACACTGAATTTAAACAAAGTGAGTGAGGGACTGCAATATTAGAGGGAAAGAAAGAGAAACTTTAAAACTGTTCAATTGTTATGATGTGTAAAGACTGATATTGTTCTATAATCGGCTGAAACTGTTAAGTCATGCTGTGAAACGGTTAACAAAGAAAAAGGGAAACTCAAGCTGCTGCTACACTTTATTTTATTTATCTAAAATTAAGCACTTTTAAGATGCATATATTTTCAAAAGCTATTTTATTTATTTTCTCTATTTTATTTGTAAATGCGGCCCGAGAGGAACATTACACATATCCACAGTATTTAAGTAATGTTAATTGACAATAAATGTTGTTGTTTTCGAATTGTACTTTCTTTCTTTGATTGGCAGTCAGTTGTTGATTATATGCAGACGTTGATAAAGCTACAGGTCACTTCAATATATATCACACTAATTCATGAAGCAAGTTAGACATTTTGATGTTCCGGACCTTTGCATGGGGAGATTTTCTCTAACTGGACCTCGTTGAATTTTAGTTGAAGACCCCTGGAATAAAGTATACAGTGTATTACCTGCACAACATTCCAATGAAGGGGAAAACCACATTTTTTGGGGTAAAACGTAGAATTAAGTTGTGGAAGGACTCCAGGGATGAGGTCTGGTAGTGATGGCTTAGCTTTAGCACATCTTTGAGAACTCTCTTGTTGGTGAGTATCGTTTCAACTCTGGTGAGTGTTATTGAGCCTTGAGTAAAATGACAAAGACATTAGGTAAATCACCAGCACATTAGAACATTACAACAACAATTTGCCATAACAACAATGTTATATTTACATTCTATATTGTTGATCTTATGAAGGAAGTGAAATATTGAACTTACCACCTTTTAGGTAAGGTTTATTTGCATTGCTTGCGGCTCCTACAGGATGTGTGCACTTGGGGAACAGGGGGTCATCATGCACGTGAACGTTTTGTAGGTGGTTGACCAGTGACGTCCACCTTGCCACCTTCTCCGGCCCCGAGGTTGTGCTCGTCGCACTCCAGTAGACATGGTTTTTTATGCTGCGCAGCCACCTCTTCAACTTCATGTCACAGTCCTTGTTCTGTGTAAGTTTCAGAAGTTTCTTGGACAAACCTGATTAAAAAAAAGCACATGCACAAGTTAATATTCAAGCCAAAGTGTGGAAATGATGTGCTGTGATGGACAACATTCAAGGGTGTGGTGGAAATTCCACACTTCATATATCATCAACCATAACATACATATGATAATTGCCTGTCAGTGCGACACCCTTCTGTCTGAAAACATTTCATAGCCAGGAAACCTCCACACATATTCATATCACTGTAAATTCCCATTCTAAAGAGTACTCACATTATCCTAGGATTAGTGAGTGAAATGTAATTTACAATGAGAAAAGGTGCTGTGATCAAGTGGTCTGGCAGGCCAAATTGTAGGAGATATAATGAATATATTCAGACATTATGTCATGTCTGCTGCTGATTAGAAGCTCAGGATAAATTGCATAGTAAAACAAAGGAATATCTTAACAAAGGACAGTGCCTCTGATTTGGTATTCTTCCATTACAACATATAGGGATAAATAACTGTTTCAAAGTGCCACACATCATAGAATTGTTCGATGTTGCGTTCCCTCAGCAGTGATTCCCACAGCATGTTAATACTTTGGGGGGCCCCCAAAGTATAATGGCTCCCCCCAAAGTATAATTTGTGTGTTTTTTTGTTTTTTTTACTCAGTGAGCACTCATTTGCATTTGCATTGGTGGCAATGAGTGCTCAGTGAGTTAAAAAAAACTTAAAAAACCATAAATTATACTTTGGGGGGAGCCACCCATAAATTATACTTTGGGGGGAGCCATTATACTGGTAAACAGCCTCTATGGGCGCGAGTCCAGACCCACTTTTGGAATCAAATGATGACGTCAGTGGGATTATCTCCTTTATCAACTCCTAAGCATCCCCGGGACAACATCACTAGCCCCGCCCCTAAAAAGGTGTGAATTTGAGCCAATCAAGGACTACTACTACTAGGTCGTCCTTAGACGAGTTTGCCAACGGGTTCGCCAATCCTCACGGTCCTCCATACACCCGGCCAGCTCTGTGGAGCTTTCCACCCCCACATCCTTCCTCAGCACCTCCACGTATGTTGGCGTGGGGCGCCCTCTTGGTCGGTGCCCTTGTGTTGGCTCCCAGAGTACTAACTTGCCAGCTGGAAGTTCCTGGTGTCGATGGCAGTGACCAGGGGCGTCGCCTGGGGTAGGAATCCGGGGCTTTAGCCCCGGATGTTTTTTCTTTAGCCCCGGACAAATTCTCCCTCAATAATATAATACATTAACCTACTTTACCTATAGGACGGACGGCAGGAATGTAATTTCCCATGTTCAGTGAATGCAACACAGAGGCAAGACGACGCCACCAGACCAATCAGAGAGTTGCATGGAAATAAACGTGTTTTATTGGCTGACAGGTACGTACCTCTCTGTGACAATGTTTAAACTTTAAACTGTCAGCCCCGGACGCGGAGATTCTGAAGATTAGACATTTCTTTAATAAAAAAGACGGCAATTCTCAAGTGGTGGCTCACACAACAACCCCAGAGCCACCACCTGAGCCAGATGAACAAGGTATGTACCTGTCAGTAAACTTACAAGTTATGCGAACATGTAAGCAAAGCATACATTATAGCTACGTTGACGTTACTTTGAATCGCGCGGGTAAGCTAAACCGTTAGCAAGTAGCTATAGCTAGCCAGATATATTAAATAAACACTTTTTTTTTTTTAAAACACATTTGTGATATTGGGCTATATAAATAAACATTGATTGATTGATTGATTGACTTTGTCATACAATCTAAATGTTGTGTTTTTTAGCGTTACTTGGTGATTTCAAAGAAAGCTCTCTGGGAAATGTTGACTTACTGTCTGTGTTCGACATGAAGCTAGAAGCTACCTTACAGTAGTACACAGTTGATCCTGATTCCTGAGTCCTGTCAGTTAAAGTGTTTCATAGTTAGCTTAGCTAAGCATCAACCTAGCACTGAAATATATATATGGATGTTATGTGACAGTATTTCTGAGAAAAAGTCAGCTGAAATGGTGGCATAGTTGCCACTGCTTTACGTGTCGACAGCATGTTTGAACGTATTTGCAGCAGTAAATGTGGCTGTCTGGCCACTGACGTTGCCATAACAACACCTGCATTTAAATGTGCAACCTCTTTTTGTGACAGATTTTGCATGAAAATATAATTATTCTGATTTATATTTCCTATTGACAGCTAGTTTCTATGTGAACATTATGAGATGGACAGCCAGCTAACAAGCTTTTTATACAAATATTTCAGATCAAAGGGAAAGGGAGCAAGGGACACTATGCTCCCAAATATTAAGCCTTGACCCGCATCTTAAAATTGATATGATCAAAAAATGATCTGCATTGTCGGAGGCCTTTTTTCCTCATTATCATGTCAAATTGTACAGCTTTCCTTAGTGTTGAATGCAGAAAGATGACTATATTAGAGTATTAAGTGAAAATGACTATATTAAAGTTTTAAGTAAATATATTAAGTGAATTACTCAAACTGCATTTGTATAGGAATGATTCTGTCCTATTGGCAGATAACTACTATAACAGTGATATCTACAAGAGATGTACATTTAACTATTTTCAATTGGTTAGTATTACATTTTGTGACAGTGTGGTGACACTCATTTTAATGAAGACAAATGTGTGTATCTTGAAATTCATTTATTTGACAGAGCTGGAAACTGATACGTACTTGTTTGTGTTTACCTACACAGTCATCACAGATGAGCCAAACAGAGTAGAGGATGAAGAAAGGAGAACAGGAGAAAGGGACACACAAGAAGGAGATACAACAGACAAGAACGACAATGGAGACAACAATGAACAGGAACACCAGAACAGACAAGAGTCAATGAGTAACATGACTGATTTAGGGACTGCAGATACAGGGCCAAGGCAAGTGAGACATCACTGCTTTCCATCCAGCATGTTTGGCCAGCAAAAGAGATCATTTCAACCGCAAACAGCAATTGATGAGGGATTATTATTTCCTCCTTCCATCCCTTTTTTCTGTTTAATCTGATTACTAACAACTTCTAATAATTTGACATAGTTTATGATTTAATTGGAAAATGAAGTGTTTTTAAATAATAAACCCGTTTCTGATTCTGATTCTTTGATTTCTTTTGACATATGGGTGTTGAGAGATGTATCCATATCTCTTAATGTTGCTCTCAAAGTGCACAAGATTGATGCTTTTAACTTCAGTATTTAAAAAAAGTCTTCCTGGGGGACCCCAGAGGAGGTGAGTTCCCCCCAAAATAGCACTTTATCTCTGCTTATGTAACTCCGGTGTAGTGTCCCCTCGTCAACAGATCACTCAGAGCTGGTGATTACTTTCCTGCATTTCAATGGACAGCATATAAAAAGGACACGTGAGCTGCATTGCTTAAGAGATCCTCTCATGCTATCTCTTTTACAAAATAAGTGTCCAGTCAACAACAAAACATCAGTGATCGTATAGTGGTAGTATATTTTTCACAAGCAATGTGAAACATTAAACTTATACAAACTGGTGTACAAAACTCACATACCTGCGTTGATCTCCTGGAGTGTCTCTACTCTTTCTTCTCCACATCTCTTGTCCACCATCAGAGATTGCAAACATTTCAGAAACAACTAGAGGTCGAACAACTTGTTCGCTGGGCATGTCAAAAACCTCCCTGCTTTGATCAAGACTTTAGGGAGCCTTTCAGCCCCTCTAGCAAAGGGACTGGAAAGCAAGCTTTGAAAATTCAGTACCATCTACATGCTGTCCTGTTCCAGACACTGCTCTCAACCACTCAGGGCCTGCACAAATACCTGCAGAAAGAAACACTTGACTTGGTGCAGGCAGTAGATTACAAAACAGCAGTTGAGAACACACTGAAAAGTTACCAAAGTAACGAGAAAGCACATGAGGTCTATGACAAGACCAAGGCCCTGTGCAATGATCTTGATATTCCCGAAACTGTGACAGAGGAAGAAGCGTAGAAACATGGAAGACTTTTTAGTCAAGGCATCATGTGGAGCAATGTGAAACATTAAACATAAATAAACGTGTACAAAACTCACATACCTGCATTTCAATGGACAGCATAAAAGGACTCGTGAGCTGGGTTCTGGTGCTCAGATTAGCTATTGATGATCACGTTGATAAATCATATAAAACAAATAGCCAATCACACTAAAAACATGTTGCTGTGACTGTGAGCATTAAACAATTAACATTAAACTACACAAACACAACAGTACGTTATTGTCCTTATAAAATAAAAACATACATTTTGTCCACCGAGATAATACAGGCACCTTACCCTCAAGAGATCCTCACGTGCTATGAGAATCTCCCACAATCCATTGCCGTAACAAAGCTAATGCAGGCACACGTTTGTGACACCAGATGGCGCAATTGTGTATGTGCGTGTGGGGAGTCTTGCAGTAGAACATTTGACTGTAGCGCCGCCACTGTGGGCTAAGCCCCGAATGTTTCCAGGTCCAGGCGACGCCCCTGGCAGTGACCTGCAAATTTCAGTTTCCTGGATGCCACCTTGTCACTCAGCCTGGGTAGCCCACCAGGACTAGCCCCGCTCCTACATTTTTGAGAGATTTCTGAGGAGATTTTTCATATTTTTTGAGAGAAATAAAGGTGGGTGCAACTTACAAAATAGCCATAAAGCTAGTTAGCATAAAAAACGCTAATTAGCATCTGCTAGCTAGTTACACACGTTAATTAGCATCTTCTAGCTAGTTAGCATTACAAACACTAATTAGCATCTGCTAGCTACTTAACATTAAAAACGCTAATTAGCATCTGCTAGCTAGTTAACATTAAAAATGCTAATTAGCATCTGCTAGCTAGTTAACATTAAAAAAACGCTAATAAGCATATGCTAGCTAGTTAAAATGTGTTGTCCCTGGGTCATCATAGATGTTGTTCCCATGAATTGAAAAAATACTGGCAAACTGCATAGGTAGCTAATTGTACGTTAACATTATATGTATTCACTCACGCAGGCATGGATAGTTTTGTTACCAAGACCAAGAGAGTTCGGCTTGAGGTTGTGCAAGGGGAGCAGGTAATATTAACTTTTCTATATAAATAAAATTGACATTGAAATGATAAACAAATCTTTAAGCCATGTGTCATTTAATATGGTGTGTGAAATTAAATACCAGTTAACAGAGAAAATGCAGATGCAACTTGATTCACTTGTTAATTCCAGGGGACGGTGAGCACTAGTGAGAGTGCAGAGGGCAGTGTAGTAGACGCAGCAGGTGGTGTTGAGGCAGCAGGTGCAGGTGTTGAGGCAGGAACAGGTGACCAAACTTCCCAGTTCCAACTTCCACAGTTCAAACCCTTCAATTCACCTAGACAGAGTAAGGAGAGCACTTTTCAAATGCTTTATTCTTACACCCAATGCATTATAATTACAGCTCCTCATCACCGCAAGTCTGGCTGGAATCCTGACTGGTTAAAGGACCCTCTCTTCAACACTTGGTTGTACAACACCAAAAATGGTAGAAATTACATTTGTATGTGTTTAATACAAAGGTCCTTTATTGAAGCTGGGTACACGGTCTACAGGAAGGATGTGATCCAGCACCACCTGAAATCCGAACTGCATCAATACAGTGTGGGAAAGCAGGCGTCCCTGGCTTCAGGTATAGAATTATCTTTTAACAAAAAGCCTAGTGAATTCGTACAAGATATTAACCATGTTTGGCATGCACTCTTATTAAATATTTGCTCTTCGTGCAGGCCTCAGTGTGGTGCAGGCTTTTGAGCCCAATATTGTCATGGAGCATGAAGCCATCATAGGAGGGTTCAAATGCCTATACTGGCTCATGAAGAATGAAATATCGCACCACAACAACTACCCAAAGCTCCTCAGCCTAACGCAATTATTGGGTTGCAGCTACTTTGCAAAGCTGAAGGTAATTAACCCTTTACACTATGAAATTGAACTGATACCACACAAGCCTATCTAATTGATGCATCTCCTTTTCTTAGCTGGACCAGAGGAGTAATTATCACTCCCACAGGATTGTGGACGAAATGCTGGAGATCCTTGCGAAGGTAAAGTAAAGCTATTCACTATTTTTACTCAGTCGTGTTCTATTGGTTAAATGGAATATTGGATTCATGCATTGTTATATTGTGTTCAATAGATGTGTTTTTGGTTCCTGAAATGTTACCCAGTCTGCTTGAATACCCAAGAAAAATATCTCCATGGAATCAATCAAATATCTCATTCTACTTGTAGATTGTAGAGTCCTCTATCATGGAGAAGATGAGGGCCTCAGCAGCTATCGGCCTTGAGGTGGATGAAACCACAGATGTTTCTGTGATCCGGCAGCTCGATCTACATGTCAGGTGCTGTGTTTTTGAAGGTGTTCAGTGCGTATAAAGATTTAAGGCATTGATGGTATTTTAATGTATGACAATCAAATGTTATTTCAGACTCCTGGACAAGGATGGACTCGTCTACACGCACTTCCTTGACCTGGTCCCATTGGACGATGGGAAGGCTGATACAGTTGTTGCTGCCATCAAACGCGTGATTCAGGAGAAGGGGCTCCCGACTAACAAGCTATACGGGCTCGGGACTGATGGAGCAGCAGTGATGACTGGTATGAAGTCAGTATTACATTTGATGGATTGTGTGAAATGAGGGAAATGACACCTCAACACTAAATGTATATCTTAAACCTAGGTCGTCTGAATGGTGTGGCCAAGCAGCTCACTGATGATATCCCGTGGCTGTGGCCTGCGCGGCCCATAGACTGGCGCTGGCGTGTAAGGGGGCCTCAGAGACGGTGAAGTACATGGCCACCTTCCGCAACCACCTACAGGACCTGCATCTTTTCTTTCGCAACGGCGCCAATCGGTCAGCCGCCCTGCGCAATGCTGCCACCACACTCGGTTTGAGTGACCTGAAGGTCAAGGTATGTAATCAACAATTTTCACAATATAATTGAACATTTAGTGTGATTATTTTATTCTTATCAGTGTTTCTATGTATGTTTAGGAAGTCAAGGACACAAGATGGTTGTCGCAGGAGATGGCAGTCCAGAATCTGCGGAGGAACCTGCCAGCCATCCTCTCTGCTCTTGCTGATGAAGCCACCACCAGAAAGTGTCCAATAGCCAAAGGCCTGTACACCTTTTGCGCAACATACCATTTTGTGGCTGCCCTGTACCTGCAGGCGGATGTGTTGCCGCACATCTGCCTCCTCTCAAAGGTGTTCCAGAAGGCCAACGTAAACTTCTTACACATTAAGACGCAGGTATGAATGTCATGTCAAAAATGATGCTTTTCATGGTGGAATGACTTCCAGATATTGGCTGGTATCAAGGAGTTAAGCAAGCACTTAGCCCATAGACATATGGGCAAAGGGCTTGCTTAACTCTTGGGAATACCAGCCATTATCTTGTCATCTTGAATGTCTTTACACATTTAGGTTCCAGCCACACTGGCAACCATCAGGAGTTTTTGGGAGGCAGGCGAGGCCCCACTGCCCGGGACTCACCTCCATCGGCTTCATGCGGACCTGGACGACCCTGTGGGACTTGGGCCATTCAACATCTACCACGAGGAGGAGCGGGTCAGGTGGGGAACGGGACCTCCAGGACCCTCCCAGGGACATGCTGTGGGCCAGATTTGTTAAAGAAGTAAATACATCCTCTTCAACTGTTACTTGAGAATTGTAAGTATTTTTCCCCCTTGAGCTGAAAAATGAACTAAATTGAACCTATAATTCCAGGTGCTCAAACCATACCTGAGTGGATTGGAGAGCAACCTCAAGAACAGGTTCCCAGACGTCGAGTTGTGGGGGGCCTTTGTTGTGCTTAGTCCTCGGGCAGCAATGGCAGACGAAGACACCAACATTGAAAACCTTGACATTCTTGCGAGGAAGCTCATCCCAGGGCGGGAAGAAGACCTTAAAACGGAGTGGTACTCCTTCAAACCCCACCTCACAGGAGCTTTCAAGGTAAGTAAACGTGCCTGTTTTTGTTTACCAGAATTGATTCATCTTGTCTTGCGTATGGTTAATTTTATTGTATGCTCTTTTTCCAAACTTCTGAAGGACAACAGTCAAGCTGAGATCATGCAGATGCTGGCAAGCGAGAACGATGAGTGGGCCGAACTCTATCCTCTACTCGGCAAGCTTTCTGCGGCTGGGCTGGTGATCCCGGTCTCAAGTGTGAACTGTGAGCGAGACTTCTCGACGATGAACCGGGTACGGAAAATACATACATCCAAATTATGCAGCCTGGATATGAAAAAAAAACTTTGGCGCATAAAAGCTGTATAAAGAAAGCCCAAGTGTCTGATGGTGGCCTCTGCTGGCTACTTCTGAACTGCAGCTCAATGATTGTACAGTCATCTTTTTTATTTTCTAGCACTTGTTTTGATTTCTGCATGGTTATTTTAATGCTTGGTGCCTGTTTTCATGCTTTTCAGGTGAAAACTGACCTGCGAAATAGACTTCAGGGGGAGCACCTGGCAGCATGCCTCCGAATATCCATAGATGGACCGGAATCGGAACACTTTCCATACCAGAAAGCCCTGGAGAGGTTTTTTGACAAGCCGCGACGGATCCACTGCTCAAACAGGCTGTGCCGTCTGTGCAACCATTACGTTTGTTGCTCATTTCATTCACCAGTTTGTATATAGTTAAAATAAAGTTATCCGGTGATTGACGATCAGATACCAGTGTGGAGTTTTCTGTCTTAAATTTGATATAGATCATGTTCTTTGTTGGTTTGTGAGGATGTTCATACACACTTGGTAAGATGTGTGTGTGAAAGAAGACCACAAAAAACAGCAGTGACTGCTCTCAGCTGTTGAACACTTAAAGACCTAGACACCATCACCAGTTGTAGGTTGTCTGAAGTGCAGTGTTACTATGAAAATTCACTAGAATGCGTGAATTTTTCACGGGGGGGGCCCGCAACAGACCCTCCGCGACATGACTGGATAGAGCTTTGAAAAGAAGCAGGTTTTACGACACTTAATATGGTCGGCTGGCAGAGGAAGTGACGTCACGCGGTGCAGCTACGTCACGCGGGGCAGGAAGTAAACAATGGAAACTGAGAAATCTCCAACGAGGCTTTTGGGGGAGGTCTTTTCTGTGTTAGAGTTTTACTCCCTACAGGGTGTACTTTGAGGGGTTTTGACTTTGCAGACTGTTTACATGCATGGACACCTTCATAACACACAAGGAGACGGGTAATAACCGGAAAAGCATGCAATGGGACCTTTAAGACTTTTCGTTGGAGTTTTCTTTTTAAATAGATAACAAAAAAAGAAGATATTTTTTAATTTTGTTAACAAGTTGTATTAAGCACCAGTGGTGTATTGGTCGTTGGACGCAGGGGATCACCGTTCCCCCACTTATTTGGAGCCTCCACTTTTTTTGAAGCGTTTTTTTTTTTTTTTAATAGTCTAATAAATATAAAATCATTGCCGGTGTTATCAGTTTTAAATATATTTTGAAAGTGGAGAGAGAGAGGAGCAGCACTGTCTGCTTAGTTGCATACTGTAGCTCAAGCATTTATGCAACTTAGGCCTATACATTGTTTATCAAATCAAGTTTTATTTATATAACACATTTATATAACACATTTATAAACGATTTTTGGTCGAGCCAAAGTGCTGTACATATAATAAAATTAGCCTACAGTAGAGACACTTTACAGCAAATACAACAACACAGATTGTTCAGAATATCAGTATGAGAAAAACGACACCCTCTGTCCTTAGACCCTCACATCGTACAAGGAAAAACTTCCAGAGAAAACCCACAGTTTAAAGGGAAAAATGGGAGAAACCTCAGGGAGAGCAACAGAGGAGGGATCCCTCTCCCAGGACGGACAGACGTGCAATAGATGCCGTGTGTTTATGTGCCGGTGTGTCCATGGTTTTGAGTCTGTGTGTGTGGAGCGCAGCGCTGTCTGCTTTTTGCAGTATAGTAATTAAAGTAGGACTAAGCATACCTGTAGTTTCTGCAGACCTGTCTGCCCGTTTTGTGTTTGCACTGCACGCGTGCACACTTGTGGCATTGTTTGGGATGACCTAATTAAAATAGCGTCCACCCAGTAAAAATATCCCCACTACACCACTGTTAAGCGCTATGCACAAAGTTAAGTATAAGGCTGAACATTTGACCCAATTATTGGATCACCAAAGTTATTAAAATTCATCCTGAGGGAACATGAATATCTGAAACAAAATGCCTGGTTATTCATCCAGTAAGATAACAAATTCTGTAAGGTGACAAGTGCATATTTTTTGTCCCTCGTCGACAACTTGTTTTATGTATTTTAACATTGATATATACGTTTTTATAAATGTACCTTGATAAATATGGAAAAGGTACATGGAGTCATACAGAGACATAAATCAGATGATAATGATTCAGACGTATGCAGATACAGCATTGAGATTCAGGCTGCTGTTTAGGTAGTCAGACATGCATGTACAATACATATATGCTAATACAATGCAAATATTCATCATATGCATGCAACAGAAATGCAAAGTATGCAACACACACACGGTTTAAATTGGAGTCTGCAAGCCTGCAGGACAAGGTTTTTTAAGTGTGAGTTAGTGTGTGTGCAAGTGTGTAATAATGTATGTAGCTGCATATACATTACATAAGAATTCCCCCGAGAGTAGTTGTACAGTAGGTATTCAATTGAATACCCGTGAATGTTTTATGGGTCTTTTTTGCTTAGTAGGCACCTCTGCAGTCTGACCACAGTTCCTTCTCCTCTGCTGCTCTCTTCTTTATCTGCTCTCTTTGTTCTGTCATTTGTACGGCCTTGTGCCCTCCCTGGCATGTCTGCTGATTCAGCCCTCATCACGACTTATTAGCAGGGTGGTAAATATCCGCTAGTCTGTGCCCGGAGGTTGGCACATTGGCCAACTGTAAACTCATTATCACTTTATTATTCTGTGTCTGCCTCTAATTTATTCCCCTGTGCTCCGTGCCGGCCTGCTGTGCCTGCCTGCTGGTCCTCGAGAGCACGCCCGGACCCCTAATTCATCCTCTGCTTAAAGGCTGTGGGAAGATGAGATGGGGTTAGAAAGATTGAGGGAGGTATGGAGAGAAAATAGTGGTTATTGGGGAGAGATGGGTAGAGCATATGGAGGTGTAAGCAGATCAGGAGCTCATTACAGTGATACTGTTTTGCGAAAGGGGAGTCAATTCGCTACAGGCAGTGACCCTGAATGCTAGTTGTACTGCTGATATGTCAGCAGTCTGCCTGTTTTTATACTGTAGGGCCTCTGCTGGAGAATGCACACTGAATATAGTTTTCTATGTGTGCTGTATATTTGAACTCCCTCAGCTACTATACTGTACAGCTGTCAATCACCAGGTTTCCCCAACTTTCTCCAACAGCTTGCATAGTTCAGAGATAATTATGGTATAATGGCCACGAGATGTTCTACAGGGTTAGAGTCACACCTCCAGAGTCATAATAACAGAGAGGCTATCAGGTTAATTATAGCCATTTAAATAATCCATTACTTTAATTCATTAGGGATATGGTCCACTGCAATTATATTTCAATCAAAAATGAATTGAAAATGGAAGCGATTAGCCCGTCACTGAAATATTTTGCAACATTACACATTTTTAACAAGGAGTTGACTCAATGCTGTATACGTATGTGACTTGACTCACTTTTGACAGGTATTTTTCTCCTTTTCTGTCTTCCGCTGTGGATACTGAGTGTAGACAAGGTGATTACCTTATTGACGTATACACACCTTAGTGTATGGTTTAGTTCAGATGCTATTGCAATGGCTATAGGTAGTAGCTTGGTCAATTACAAATACAGGGTTTGTGCAGAATGTCCTGATTTAGGCTAGTTACCATTCAAGTAACTGCCTCGGCCTGCTGCGACAAATAAAACACGTGGTGATTTTATTACACATTGGTGAAAATTATGATGGATAAAAATAGACTGTAATGTCTTAGATTTTTTATTATATTCAAGCTTGCAACTTTCACCAGGGATGAGAAGAACCTATAGTTTCAGCAGTTATAGATTAGTGTTAGTGTATTCTAGAACCCTGAAGGCAGGAGAGACTGAAAAGAGTCAAGGGAAGCTTATAAAAGTTAACAGCATTTAATTACACAAAAGATGCGGTGGTGTACAAAATGAAATGTGCGAGTGGAGGCGCTCTCCTCATCCGACCGGTCAATCCAGGTTAGCAGGTCGAAGAGGTCAATTCTTGGCTTGCTCTTCCTGTTGTCATCTGAGGTCTTCTCCTATTGGCCGGCGTCGTCGGGGGCGGGTCCAATGCAATTCCTGCCTTTTTCTGTTGTTAAATTATATCATTCTGGTGTTTGTGGTTATTTAAACATTCCCTAATAAACGTTATTCAGAGGTAATAAATGAGTGCTAAACCCAGTGTGCTCAGTGTACAACATCACATGTCATTTCACCTTTGATTCACGGTTTGAAAATGCAGCATTTCGCCACATGCTAATGCTAACCGGAAGTGAATAATTTTCAGAATAAAAGTATTACGTTAATAGTTAGTGAACTTCCGGTTTTTCAGAATAAAACTGATTTAAATTAAATAGTGTATTTAATTCAAATTACGCCATATCAACATTGATTTTAATTTCTAACATTAGCCACAAGGACGCTAAAGTCATACGCTTATTGTTTTTTTCCGGGTAAATGGGTATTTAGTTTTCTCTGTGTGATTTTAAAATGTTACAATAAAACACATTTGAAGGCTCAAGTATTTTAAGTTAATATACTTAACCTGTTAAGCCCGACAGACCCCGGTACCGGGGCCCTCCCGCAACATCTTGCAGGAAACAGTGTCTGAGGGCATGTTCATTTAATAAACTATGAATGTTTTATATCCATGTAACGGGAAGAAACTCATCTAATTGATCATTAAAAAAAT
This sequence comes from Gymnodraco acuticeps, assembly GCF_902827175.1. Taxonomy (NCBI): domain Eukaryota; kingdom Metazoa; phylum Chordata; class Actinopteri; order Perciformes; family Bathydraconidae; genus Gymnodraco; species Gymnodraco acuticeps. Next base: position 6,660,216 of record NW_022991154.1, on the reverse strand, counting down.
TAAATCTAAAAAAAACCCCACAAATGCTAACGCTGAGCCTCTGAATTAGCAACGAGCGAAAAATGCTAACAGATGACTGCACCGAAATTCACTCACAAAACTTTATTATGTGAGGTGACACAGAATCAAAGGGTACCCTCATTATCACTCAATGATACGAACTCGCGGAGATAATAACAAGAACAGACATCAAAACATGTGGCGCTAGGTAGCTAAAAACGCTAATATGGCTCACCTGTGTCGTAGTCTGGTCAAAAGTGGTCTTCAATGGCATTAAAACGATAAAAACGCTGCTGTAGTTAATCCAATGTGTCTGTGTCCCTTTGAAATGATTTCTGATAATCCATAAGCAATAAACCTTTTTTTCCGTTTCTAGATGTCAGAGCTAGAAATATGTTCACTCTGATGCAAAACTGGGTACGAGAAGCCCCCACCTTTTTTGTTTTAGCATGTGTGTGAGTGGGGAGATTCCCCTTCAATTCTATTGGCTCTAACAGTCAGAAAGAGATGTCAATCACCAAAATCGACCAATGGGTTCCAGAGAAACGGTAAAACCCCCATTTCCACCCAAATCACCTCAGAGGTGGAGTTTTTTTTGCTAAACCTCTCTAAAAAGGTAAAATGTCACTTGTTTTGCATCAATCTTGATACAGGGTACTTATATGATGTACTTTGGATTCCTAAAGCTTTTAGTCTGCCTTACCATCATCCAAGGGTAGTTTTCACTATGTAGTAAAAAAGAATTTGTGGACGGACACTATAATTTACAGTTTTTTACTATGTTCAATCTGAATTTTCTTTAAAATAAAAAATATCTATATTGATTCTGACTTTTCTACATCCAACTCACAGGTTTGTCATTACTTTGAGAAAAAAAGATTATTAATTTAACCCTTTTAGAAGGGAAGATATGGTCATTTGTTCTGGGAATGTCATTTTCAAGCCTGAGACCTGAAAAACAGGCTCAGGGCTAAACAGGTTAAAGGTGGGGTAGGTAATTTTGGAGAAACCAGCTCGAGTGTGCTAGAATTTGAAAATACACAGCCGGAAAAAATCTGCCACTTCCTTACAGAGCCCCTCCTCCAACACACACAAACGCGCACATGACCAATGAGGGCACGAGATACGTTTGTGCACAGATGGAAGGCTGACAGGCAGGTAGGCCATCCAGTTATTTTAGCCGGGCCGGCTAAAATGATTGGTCGTGCTTTTTACAGTACTACGGCTTCCACAGATTAACATTTTTTATGGATTTTTTGTCAAAGCACTTAAGATATTCATTGCTATCGGGATGTTAAGAGCATTCCATGGATTATAACAAAAAGTGTATCTCGAGCCGGTTTCTCAAACTTACCTACCCCACCTTTAAATAGTATTTTCCCACCAGCACTCAGTGAATTATTCTATGACTTGTGGAGAGGGCTGTGAAACAAGATTTAGTCCTCATGATGGAAAATATAAAAAAATTAATTGACTTGTAATTTCCTGATACAAGGGAATTAAGTGTTATTGTTTTGTTAAGTGTTTTAAGAGTAGTTGATTTCTAGAGAATTGTTACATACATATAAAATCCTTCCATCTTCCATGAGTCTCAGCTTTATTTACTTTTTTTTAAATCTTAACAGTGTCCTCTATCTCTAGCTGCCTTTCCAGAACATAGAAGCTCTGAGTTGATTAAAATGTTGATACCCTTATCTAGTCGGCCTTCAATAATGACAGTGCTTTATGAATCTTTTGGATTTACTAAAAAATACCTAAACACTTTCCCTTACCGGATCGGTGAAGGTTGTTGTGGCCGACAGGGGCAAAACGCCACAATCCCCTTATAATCCCTGAAAACATACAAGCGCACCGGTCCCAGTTTAAATGTGTTCTAGTTTCCCCTTTTAAGTTGTGCTTTCAGCTTCTTGCAATGTTCTTACATCACAGTGTTTTCAGTTTGCAGTTACGTTTATGCAGCATTTGTATGGTTGATGTATTTTCATTTAAATATGCTTTCGGACATTTGTGTTTTTATATTTGAACCGTTTTGGAAAGTTCTTCTTGTGTAAGTGTTTTGGGCTGTTGTAGCGCATTTGACCCAGTCAGCCACCATTTACCTAATGCATCCTGTTGGCATTGTTTTTCATGTGGATTTTACTTTCAGTTTATATTCTCTTAAAAACGCTAGACATGATCATTCATTAAGCATAAGTCTGTAAAGAATAGTGTTATTTTATAAGCAAATACAACTCTATTTTGGTCTAGTGGAACATTAGTTTGATTAATTCTATATACTTGTTTTCACTTGCAGTTTTTCTATTCATAATGCAGTGATAAAAATAATTTCAAATTGGCCAATGGTAATTATTTTATGTTTGAAATCAAACCCATGCCCTTAATTATTAGCCTATACATTATAAATTAACTGACTTAACTGTGAAATGCAGAGCACTAATTAAGAGCCCCATTAGGGCATGAGGGCGCATTAATTAACAGCTGCTTTGACAAAAACATTTAACTCCATCTAACACTTGTGTGTCACACAGTGATCCTGAGATGCAGAGAGAATGGTAAGTTGTTTTTTCTAGGAGGAATAAACACATTCCTCCTAGAAAAAGCTGCAGCTGGCAATATCAAAAGCATCTCAAAATTGAGTAAAGTCTCATTTAAAAGCTCGACTAACATTAAGCTGGCCTCGACATCTGCTACAGAGGAGCAGAGGAGAACGTAGCAAACAGGGATAATAAGAACTAACCTTATATTTAGTGCTCAGAAGCTTGCTCAGGTTAAATACAGTTGTATAGTTCAAGGCGTCTTGGGTATCCAAGAATTTTGCTTTAAAATTCATTTTCTGCATAATTGGTTTACTGACAGTTGGAGCACTTGCGTCTTCAATGGGAAATAAACTCACCTTTTCAATAACCAACACAAAAAGCAAATAACTCTATCTGGTCTACAAAGTTTACTCCAAAAGTTACATTTCAGTATGAAACGTCCTATCTTGGTTCATATTAGTGGTGCAGTTATGACGTTTTGTTATGCCGACACGGAAGATAGCATATCAAAGTGCCTAGTAAACAAAAAGCCATAGGATTTTCCCATTAGATTTAGATATATTGCAGAAAATAAGCTCTGTGGCAAACCCCCATTCATGATACTAACATGTTTTGTTCAGCAGGGTAATCTCCACATATTATCGCCACTTTGTGATTGTTGATGTTTAAATGCAATCGCCAGAAGTAAAATGCTAACGCTAGGCTATAAATGAATTACATCATGGTAGCATGACTGCCGTAAGCTAAAGACGGTCTTGATGTGATGGCATTTTTATAGTCTCATTTAGTAATTTATTAGCTATGACACATAGATGCTTTGGATATTTACTGGTCAGTATTTACTGACGTATTTCAACACAGTCTCACGGCATTTCGTGTTATAGTCACAAAATTAATCTATTGATTTGTGTTCACCAACACGATTTTCGCATTTTGTTCATGTCACACAGAACGGTTTTAAAAGCAATGTAAATAATAACAAATGTGAAGGAAAAAGAGATTTAAAAAAATACAGATTTCAGTATTCTGACACAGAACGATTTTAGAAGCAATGTATTTATATTGGTAGTATGTTTCGTGCCTGCACCAAATAATAACAAATTAGAAGGAAAACAAACATTTGAAAAATACAGATTTCAGTATTCTGAGGCTATGAGCCCCATTTATTTTCCTCGCGGACGGCAAAAAAACTCCGACATTATACAATTTAAAATGAAAGGCTTAGGGTAAGATATTGAGTAAGACATTTTTTTATGAACCACACAGCTTCTGGTCTTCCAAGACCCGACCGGACTGTTGGTGAACACGAATCAATAGATTCAATTAATTCTGTGACTATAACACGAAATGCCATGAGACTGGGTTGCGTATTTTATATCGCTAAACCAAGCATAAAAAACCTGTAAGCTTGTGTTAAGCACAGACATTATTTCAGGCTTCTAACTACAAACACGTTCAAGAAAACGTTGACTTTGAGACGAGGGATCTGGAAGTGGGAAAATGCTAAGTCTTTTCCGGGTTTTAGGACTCGATACTGCACTACTATATTCTGTTGCTATATCTCAAGTCTTGTTTGTGCCACAAATGCCTGTTTGCAACAGCAGACCCTGCACACGTTGACAAGGAATTTTTATAGCTTTTGTGATTTTGACAGTTAGGCCATGTATCAAAGTGTTAGTTTGACCAACGACCATCCACCTAGTCGTATCTCTTCTTGCAGATTAGGATTTATTTGAGGTGCCTATAGCAGTTAAGAATGACATTGTTAGAATATTGAATCATTTCCATTTGTCCGCTATATACAGTCCAACACATAACACTGTGGACATTTGTTTGAGACTATTTCTGTAGCTTTTTCACAGTTATAACTTGTTTTGCCTAAAGATGGCGACTTTCACATCCCTAGATAGTGGATATTTTAAGAAAAACTGAATATGGAGTTTCGAGATGGTGCCCCATTTATTTGGGTTTTTAGGCTTCCAATTTATATCCACCCATAGTCGTCTTCCAGCCGTCTCTATGAGGGTGTTTCTATAACCATGAAAAAATGTATTCATCACTTTATATCCTGACTTTTTATGATAATTATGCATGTGAAAAAAGTATTTTTGGGCCAGTTGATGTCACATGATCCTGAAATAGAATGTGGCCAAAATGAGCCAACAGCTGTTCATGGTGCTTTGATTTTCTAAGCTGCTGTTGCTTCCCATTGATGTGGGGAACAAGGGAGAACACATTATGTATATGACAAAATTGTAAGTGCTTGAACACTGCTATAAATTCGATGTTGATCTCAAATTATTTAATGCTGCAGTGTATCTCTGTTTGCATCTTGACTTCACCCATATGACAGAGATCATGAGCACAGATGCAGGAGAGAATGTAATGCCTGAATATCTTTGTCTGTTCATCCATACATTGAGCTGCAGTCTTCTTTATGAGGCTCTTTTGTTCTCTGCCAGCTGTCCTGGTCCAGATCTGTAGATTAAAGTCATTAATCTTGTCAAACAACATACCTGCAGATATCTAATTCTCACGAGGCTGCAGATGAAGTGCCTGTGGAAGGCTCTGGATCCTTCTGAAGCCCCTATAATGCTCTGTTAATTGATATGCTAATTGGATGAGTATCATGGTTTCTGTATGATCAATGCATGATGAGCCAGTAAGAGCCAATTAACTTCTGTGATGGTACTGAGACGCCAAAACAAAATAATCTGTGACATGTCTTTGTGTATGTGGAGTTACATGTCTGCATGGTTTGGTTGTGGAGGTGTAGATGGGGGGATCTGGCTCTTTGTTCCATTTTTGGATACGTCCGTTGGCCATCTTTAAGGGGGACAAAGTAAAAGAAAAAAAACAAATGTTAGGATAACGGCCTACATGTATTGTTGTTTTTTGGGGGAAAAACGCTATATGACCAGATATAAATGACCTGATTTTCCAACCTATATTTTCAATATTTCTAATAACAAATTTTGAGAAAAATATTTTCTCATATTTTTGTTAGCTAGTCTCTTTCTGTATAAATGCTTGTACAACCTTAACCCTGCGCAATATAGTAATATCCATATTTCTTTTCAGGACAAGCTCAGCTATTTGTATGCTGCTGGGATGTTCCATGAATAAATAAAAAGTTCTTATACCATAGACAAAAACAATTAAAAAACAATACAAAAATAAATTCTATCTAACAGAAATGTATTTAAACTAGATTCTGATAAAAATACTAATGTTTGGATATTAATACTAAAATGTGGATGCGTGTATAACTATGGAGTTTGCATTCACGGCAAGAAAACATATTTCTAAAATATGATAAAATGTGCCTACAAAATGTAATTAGAATTCTGTCTCTCGTGCGTTTCAAATTATTTTACCGGCAGTTGAGTTGAACAAAAGAGAACAGCTTAGCCTTTTGAATTATTTAGACACATATCCCCTAGCCTAGGGGACCTATCATGCAAAATGCACTTTTGCACGTCTTTTATACATGAATGTATCCCCGGTGTGTCAGGGAACTCACCAAGTGTCAGAAAACACAACCCTCTCTCTTTTCCTCCATACCCAAATCTCTAAAAACGGGGCTGCAACTTGCTGATTATTATTTCAATTTTTCTGACGTCAGAAAAGGGGTGCTCCGCCTATATGGGCAACTCTCCACCTATCAGGGGAATGGGGGGTTGGGCCACGGAGACGCTGTAGTACATATGCCAGACCTGTAAGTGGCGCTGTAGTCTGCCACAAAAGCAGCGAAGAAGACTTCTCACAAAATCAGCCCTTGCAAAAACAGGGCTGGAAAGGAGCAAATAGAGCGAAATGAGGCATGGCTAAAATGCATGATCTGTTTGGTATTTTGAAAAAAAAACGTCACAGACATGTTTTATATAGGTATGGCCCTACAATATATTATTCAAATATAGCATGATAAGTCCACTTTAAGAGAACAGCTTAGCCTTTTGAATTATTTAGACACATATCCCCTATTACCCCTGTAGATTGTATATCAAAAATACAAAAACATGTACCACAAATTGTAGGTACACGTAGGCAACAGTTTTCCAAAATATTTCTAGGATTAAGTGTTAAAAATGTGTTGACGGTGTGACAGCAGAGTGCAGAGGACAGATGTGATGGTTAATGGTCCTGAGCTGTGGACCATGACCGCTCTCTTCCAAACTTTAAGTCCTGTAGTTCAGAGCAGAGCATACGTGTCAGTATTCATAATTCTCACTGTTGACTTTTTATAATGGATTAGTTTTGCTCTCCAGGGTCTTTAAAGGGCCGTACAGGGATAACTGCGGCTTTCAAGTTTCTCTTTAAGTTTTCCACTTAAATAACATGATTGATACTTTATATTTATTCCAAAGCACATGAGCAGCTGAAGGGCAGACTTTGAAATAATATCTCTGACTTCTTTGCTATAACTATTTGTTGATGACTTGTGTATTCTGAATCACAGACTCAATGCAATGAAATATCTGATGCAGTTTCTCCTGTTTAGTTTACCTATCTTACTTATATTGCTAAAGGTAATTTATTTTAGTAATTTTTTCAGCTGCACCCTCTCTTAACATGCTTGAAGAGAGTGATTTTGCTTGGTGTCTTTCTGTTCTTGTTTGCCCCCTGAACAGCTTTTTCTCCGTTTATTTTGCAGCCTGTCCTCCTACAAAACACGACCAAATAGGTAGATTGTTCAGCAGCTCATTACGACCCATAGTCACGTTTTAAAGTGTAGCACCTCTAGTGGTCGTGTAAGAAACAACATGCTCCCGTTGATTGCAAACGCTCCGGAGTGTCGTTTATTCACAAATAACCCTCTCTGGAAAATCCTAAATTGTGGAATAGTTTGGCCATTAAAATGCTTTTTGATTAGATTTCTAGCGAGAAGTGTATATTATAGCCTACTTTTATAATCTACGTCCAGTGGATGTGTAGGATCTATAGTTCGATAGATATTACGAAGATGATTTGAGGTCTTGCCAGGAGAACGTGTACTACGTCTTTACGCAGCGCCCATGTAAAGTTGGCGTCAACCCTCACAGGGTGAAAACAGTATTTCCGGTCTCAAAGTTTTCATAATAAAACCGGAAATATTGCCTTCACTGTAAAATGATTACACAGTGATATCTGCGTTACTCATCCACTAAAAAACATCAGTTTATCCTGGTTAATTACACAATATTGATTGGTTTAAATTGTGTACAATTATTTTGTGTTTTTAACCTTCGATTCAGAGAAACGTTGGGTTACGTATTGTAACCCTTGTTATATTAGCACAGGCGGAGCCCTCTACTGGACTCTATGGGTACTACCCTCTATGCAAGCATTCTCCCACTGAGACTTCTATAAATATATAGATTAATGGTTATCAAAGTACAAATATCCAAAATCAGTTCAGTAACGATTTTCAAGGGGACAATATTTACTCAAATTGATGGGTTTGGATGATGGGGGAAACTCGTGTCACAGGCTCTTTAAATGACTTGTTTGTACGGGAGAATTTGTCCTTCTTATTCCTGACTGAAACGTGGCAACGGAATATGGAATTTATCCATCTAAATCAATGCTTCTCAAAGTGTGGTCCACTGGTGGTCAGTGAGCGCCCCCTAGTGGTCTGCGAGTATATTGGTAACATTTCACATTTGAAATAAATAAATAAATTTAAGTTTTCCGCACTCTGGCGGGAATATCTCCGCAATGGAGCGAGCTAAAGTTTCACTTTCGATTGCATGATATGGCCCAGCACAACACCTTCATCAAATGGTACAAACATGTTGCCACTGGTTTGTACCATTTTCAGGCGATTTGTAATCTGTTCTAGAAAAACGATGCGATTTTGGATATTTGTGGAGTTAGGTGGTCCGCGAGTGTTTTTGTATTGGTTAAGTGGTCCTTGGTATGAAAAAGTTTGAGAAACACTGATCTAAATGAACTGTGCCCAGCGGACTGCTCATACATTGGCACTCCACGTCTGTCGGGCCGCGGTGGTGGTCTCGCAGTTGTCTGGAAGAAGCAGTTCTCTTGCCAATTGGTTAGCTCAGAACCTTTCATTACATTTGAACTACAGGTGACTGAAATTGGTGGGCAAAAGCCATTTTATTGTGTTTTAATTGATCGACCTCCTGGTCCAGCAGGTCCGTTTTTAATTGAGTTCACTGACTTTCTTACTTCTATTATCAAGCTGGGCGAAGTTTTATTAGTAGGTGATTTTAACCTGCACATTAATGATGCCACAAATTCTTTAGCCACTACATTTCTTAATATTACTGAATCTTTTAATTTCAAGCAACATGGCGCCACTCACGTGGGTGGTCATACCTTAGACCTTGTTTTTTCTATGGGACTAGATGTTGATCACATCCGTTGTGAGGATCTACTGATCAGTGATCATAAATATATTTTCTTTAATCTATCTGTAAAAACCGACCCCATGTGCCTCAAAACATCATTATGTCGTTCACGCATTATTACACAGAGTACAGCTGATCAGTTCGCAGCTCACTTTTGCTGTGATAATAACACTAACATGATCGATGTAGAGCTTTTAATACAGTCTTTTAATCAGCATTGCTCCACATTGCTGGACATAGTGGCACCACTAAAGGATAGGACTAGAGCTATCTGTAATACTTCTCCAGATCCGCAACCCGACCCAAACCCACTGCCTACGTGCAATTATTAACACACGCAGTTGCATATTTGTCTCAAAAAGCGTGGGATGTTGGTTATTTTCTCCATCTAGGATGACACCAAAAGCCTCCCAGACGTTGGATTTCGCTCTTGAGGAAGTGTTATTGAAAATGCTGTATTCTCCGCTAGAGAGCTTCACCTCTGCCATTTCGAATGTGGCGCGCTCAGCAGCAGATTGATGCGGTGCAGAGGTTATGATTATGCGCCGTCCCGCGGGGGAGAGGTCTGAGGATTTAAACATTAAACTAAATTATTATTATTTTAATATATTTATTATGCAACACCCGCGACCCGACCCGCATCATCTTTGTTTTACCCAGAACCGAACCCGGAAAAAAGCGTTTGAAAAAATACCACCTGCGAATCACTTTTTTTGCGGGTCACCAACCATTTGCAGTGCTGTATCAACTATTATTAATACTTCCTTGTCTACAGGATGTGTCTCTTCCTATTTTAAGCATGCCACTATTCAGCCCATATTAAAGAAAATTAACTTAGATCCAGTCTTGTCCATGAACTACAGGCCTATGTCTAAACTACCCTTTCTCTCAAAAGTTCTAGAGAAGGTCGTGGTCAACCAACTCACTGCTGCACTGGAGAGCAGAGGCGGATTTAGGATTGTAGGAGATCCGGGGAGTCGTTGGGTTGGGGGGGGGGGGGGGGGTACAGTGCTTTTTTTTATAAGTGGGGGGGTGGACCGAACATCCTTTAGGGGGATCGTCGCCTCCTCTCGGGGGGGTCCGGGGGCATGCTCCCCCGGGAAGATTTGTTTTTAAATATTGAAGTTGAAAGCATCAATCTGGTGCACTTTGAGAGCAACATTAACCCTACCTTAATAACACCTTAAAGCGGACAAAAGGCACTGGAAAACACTCATTAACACACTTTAATGAAGCAAACTAATGCCTTAACTCACTCAAATAGTCGTTTACTTATTAAGGTGAAACGAATGTGCGTAGAGTTTTAAAGGATGCGGATAGTCTCACCTTGATTCTGGCGCATTGCTTATCGTTTTATAGATCTATTCTCATCCACCATCTTTGTTTGTGATGTAAAGAGTGTAACGGCCCGTCCACACAGCGGCGTGCGTTGACGCTTCCCGGCGGGCGTGTCTGACACTCGACCAACAACCAATCACATGAATCTCCCGCCCCTGACACACAAGCAGCGGTTTGATTGGCTAGAGCTTGTACTGGCATATGATTCGATTGGCTGACGCTTCTGCCGAGGCGTCAAAAGTTGAGCATTGCTCAACTTTTGCAGCGAGCCACGCCAGCAACGCTCCGCGTCGCTTCCCACGATGCAGTTCGGCTAAAAGTGACGTCACCCCATTCAAAGTGAATGGGCAGAAGCGTTGGAAGCTTCAACGCACGCCGTTGTGTGTACGGGCCGTAAGAGTCACGTTTCTGAATCGGACACTCTGAGTGGATGCAGTCACAGCCAATCTGAGTCTGATTCAGAGTGTTGCCTGTCAGTTCTGTTGTTATGTGTACTGAAACGAGAGTCGGTATAATTCCACGCGTGAAAACAAAATAAAAATTGGAATACGTCATTTTAGTGTCTTAAAAGTAGACTGAGTTATGAAGGGTTAACGTTACATCTGAGGATAATTTTTAGTCATGTTCTGTATACATACTAACATATAAGGGTATACTTAGTGTGGTTACTCCATGTTTACTAGCTATAACATAAACGTTACATCACTCTTTTTCACTTCTTACTCAGTCAGCCAGAGTGCAGATATCACCATTAGATTCACAAACCTGAAACATCATCCATTTCTTGACTGCTGGTGATGACATTGTTGTCAGCTGCTGATACTGCTGCTGCTGATACTGCTGCTGCTGCAGCTAGTGGCCTGCTTCGATGACAATAACTTTCTAATATCCATAACTGTATATGCTATTAGTTTAAAACTCGTCAGGCACTAGGAAGGATCACTTCTTCTTCAGGGCAGGCTACGCAGTACGCAGGCTAATGTCCAACAGTGGCTATCTCTCTGGTGGACTCCGGTACTGCACATTACTCCCGAGACGTTTTCAACAAAACATTTTATTTTTTTTAAGTGAAACATCCGGGGCTTTTCAGAAAACATCCGGGGCTTGAGCCCAATTAGCCACCCCCTAGTGCCGCCACTGCTGGAGAGGCACAATATTTATGATAAGTTCCAGTCAGGTTTTCGGAAAAAGCACTCCACTGAAACGGCTCTCCTGAGGGTTTCTAACGACATCCTGATGGCTTCTGATGTGGGTGATTGCTCTGTGTTAGTACTTCTTGACCTAAGTTCGGCGTTTGACACTGTAGACCACCATATCCTGATCAAGAGGTTACATGACTGGGTGGGCATATCTGGCATAGCATTAGACTGGTTTGCATCATATCTTGCTGATAGAAGTTTCACCGTCTCGATTGGAGACTTTGTGTCAGACTCCTCTCCACTGTCCTGTGGTGTCCCGCAGGGCTCGATCTTGGGGCCTCTGTTATTCTCCCTATATTTGCTACCCTTAGGACAGATCATAAATAATTTTAACATTACATATCACTTATACGCGGACGATATCTAGCTCCACATTTCATTCAAACCTAGTGAGGCTTTTAGGATATCAAGACTCTTAGAATGTCTTAGCGTCATTAAGGACTGGACGGCAGATAACTTCTTACAAGTCAATGCTGATAAGACGGAGGTTCTGGTTGTTGCACCAGAAATGATTAGTTTTGAAATTGATTCTGAAAAGTCTTGGACCTTATTCCTCTGCTGCCAACTCCAAACTACGCAATTTAGGGGTAATATTTGACCAATCCGCATCGTTTGATACCCATGTTAAGCAACTGACGAGAGCATGTTTCTTCCACCTACGAAATATTAGCAAACTGAGATCTGTAGTTTCAACACCCGACCTAGAGATGATTATCCATGCATTTATTTAATCTCGCATTGATTACTGCAACGCGTTGTTCTCAGTACTCGAGTTGAGGGGGGATGAGGGGGGATGGCATCTCCCCTGAAATAAAAACGGTCAAAATCATCCCCCTTCTAAAACTGTCATTCCCCCTTTCCATCCCTTATGTAATTTTATCAATGAACGTGGCACTGGTATTACTGCTATTTCAACATTAATTTTGCGCATTTTGAGTAAAATACTGTGGGCGAGTGAGCACGCACACACGCAATGACATTTTTACCAAGTCACTGACACTATGCGAGTGCCCTAGAGGCAGTGGCGGCGCCAGAGATTTGCTCTAGGGGGTGCTGTGGGGTAGCTTGACATTTCATAGAGGGTGCTCCAACATTAAGAGTTTCCCATTAATGAACCAGCGCTACAGTTGAATTTTCTACTGCAACACTCCCCACACACACACACAGTGTGCCCGCGACTGTTACAATGAAGGCTCGGTAATCAGCTCACGGCATATAGGTGTAAGCAGGGGTAAAGTGCTATTTTTACAAGTGGGGAGTGGACCTCACCTCCTCTAGGAGGGTCCTCACCTCCTCTAGTTTATTTTTAAATATTGAAGTTAAAAGCATCAATTTGGTGCACTTTGAGAGCCAAAATGAAGAGATCTATGGATATACAGTATCTCTCAACATACATATGAAACAGAACTGTAAACAGATTTTCTATTTCTTTATAGATATTTTACAAATCACTCCCCTTTTAAAACAAACCGTTTGAGACCCACTGAGATAACTAGACTAAAGTTAACTAAACATTGAGAGTCCTTTACTTCACCTGAGCTGAGGTTATCTGAGACTCTCCGTCTGACAGGAGAGAGTTCTCCCTCCACCTTGTTGTTGAAAAAGCTCTTTATATCCGTTAGCTTGGCTAGCTAGCACCAGATGCTAACCACAACGATCTCCGGTAGATACCCACCGGTGCGCGACCTCTCTCTCTCGCTCGCTTGCGCACGCACACAAAATGGCTCGTGCCACACACACACAGAGCAGAGCTTGAATGAAACAGACCCAGAAGTAAGCTACTTGTACTCACGAGGCCTATTATGTGCAGAATCCCTCTCGCTTTCAGGTGGTTTTGATTGAGTGTCCACACGTGGACGTTTAAGGACTAAAAAACGATCCATTTGTCACTTTGCTGTTAGCAAATCATTTGGGGCTCCAGCTAACAGGAAGTCACTCAAGTGTCACAAAGTCAAAAATTGAATGGGTGCTGGCCATTGGCCTAATCATATCACCTGTGTTGGCTTTATGTTTTTGGTCAAACATTTATTTGTTTCACATTTGCATTGATGTAATCAATAATTTTTCTGATTTAATTTAATAAAAATAATAATAATTTTCGAAAAAAAAAACATATTTCTTGGGGGTGCTTAGGGGGTGCTTTGGCAATCCTGGGGGGTGCTTCAGCACCCCCTAGCTCCCCCCTGGCGCCGCCCCTGCCTAGAGGGCGCCAGAGCGCCATGATGCGCCTGTTTGATCGATGCCAGAAGCTGCATAGCAGCACGAGCGCAGGTAACGGTCATCACAATGGCTAAGCGACCAGCAGGACAACGCGATCTGAGGGACTTCATATTTAAAAATACTAAAAATAACATTTCAGGTAAGTCAAGAGTCAGTAATCTTAGTCATTACTTTAGTCACCAAAGGTGGAATCTATGGACATAAGCAGCAATAACAACTTAGTTTGGAGTTTAGCTACGTTTTTCTCTTGTGTTAGCTAGCTGGTAAGACTCAAAACTGTTGATGAAATGATACCACCAGCACCAGAAGAGCTAAAACCCCTCCTTCAAGCAGTGAACACTCTGGTCATCTCCACAGCTGAGTGTGAACATGGGTTTAGTCAGATGAACATTTTAACCACAACTAGAAGCTCCCTAGAGGTAAAAAGCATGTCAGCCTTGCTTTTCATCAAGTGTGTTGGCCCTCCACTGAACAAGTTCAGACCAGAGGTATATGTCAAGACTTGGCTTCAAAGCCATTGCTTAGCTAACAATCCGAAAGCAAGAGCCAGAAAAATTGAGACCAAAAAGCATGATTATGAAAATCTTTGGAAACTTCTATGAGATGGGGGAGAGTGGAGTAGGCAGCCATTGACAACATTGGTCCTATTTTGTATTATCTGTATAATCTTTTAATATATTTTCATATTTTGTAAACAATTTCAATTTGCACTTAATGCCCTGTTAAAAAAAGTAACATTGGGAATGTTAACATCAAATATTTGTATTTGAACTGCAATAAAATGATGACGGATCAATATTTTTTCCTCAAATTTTTCATGAAGTGTTTAATTTACATAATGATTTAATTAATTACGATACAAATGTAACCCTTTAGATACCAGTTTTGATCGTATACCAGTAACTGCTTTTTTGAAAAAATACACTATAATTCAATATTCTAAAAACTATTTTGACTTTATTATTAGTATAATCAGTTGATCCATCTGAATAATAAATGAGGGACTGTTAACCTACAAGATTTGTACCATAGACTTCCATTATAACCACATTTTTGTATACCCTCCCCCCCCCTTTAAATTAAAGTGAAAAAAAGATTTTGCACTAATTGTCCTCTGCATTTGACCCTAAATGTTAGTGGTGCCATATGGCAGCCCGGGGACCGACTCTAATTCTGAGGTGCCTTGGTCAAGAGCAATGAAAGGAGTATCTGAACATCCATAACATGCATGTTGTTTTAGGAGTATAATAATTATCTTTATGCTGGTTGGTCTCCACCCTCGGCGGGTTATCAGCACAAATTATGTCCCCATGTGATAAAATCGACCATCCCCCCTGATTTATTTTTATAACTTGAGTACTGGTTGTTCTCCTCTCTCAGCTTGTCTGCCCTTGGTCGTCTGCAGTCAGTCCAGAATGCAGCTGCAAGACTTCTCTCCCGGTCAAACAAATGGTTCCACATTACCCCGATACTCAGATCCCTTCACTGGCTCCCTGTAGTTTATAGGATTAAGTTCAAAATCCTCACTCTCACCTACAGAGCTTTGCACGGTCAGACTCCTGCTTATGTGGCCGACTTAATTCACCCTTATACATCAGCCCGCCCACTCAGGTCTCACAGGCAAAATGTACTGTCTGTCCCACGTACCCACCTTAAGACCCGCGGTGATCGAGCGTTCGCAGCAGTGGCTCCTAAATTATGGAATGCTCTGCCTGCTCATCTACGGTCTGCGGAGTCTGTTGACTCTTTAAAACTATTTTAAAGACATTCCTGTTTGGTCAGGCGTTTGGGTAACCGGTGTGCTTGATCTTATTCCATTTAATACTATGTTTTTATTTTTGTTTGTTTTAAATTTCATTTGTAAGTTTTGTTTTATTGTGTCTTATGCTCTGGTGCTTGTATGACTTCTTAACATGTGGGTTCATTGATCATTGTATATGGATGTCTTATTGTTTTGTCAAGTACTTTGTGACTTTGTCTGTGAAAAGCGCTTTATAAATAAACTTTACTTACTTACTTACTTACATTTGACTCGAGTGTTTCGTCAACTTAATGTGTTGCTTAAAATAATACTTCTGCATACAGTATGTGACACTGTGAGTGTTGCACGGCCAGATACGGCTCAGCTGACTCAGATAAGGAAATATATGATACATTATGATGTGATATAATGTGAATGATAATGGGCTTTCTTAACGCTAATGCTATAATAGTCAGATTGCTCTGAAGATGGGAGGTGATATTCTATTCATTTTCACGTTCACACAGTCTGTGATTTTGGCCGGCCGTCTTTTCTGCAACGGCAGTTTAAACTGTATTTCCTCCGCACACTGAGCTCTGATTGGTCAGCAGGCGCGGTGCTTTCACTGAGTTGATCTTGAACCTATCCTGCTCCGGAGCAGGCTAGCCGCTCAGCATAAGTTATCTAGCCCGCTAAAAAGTGAACCAGCTTCGTAGGACCGGAAATCCCTGAAGTTAACTTGCTAAACGAAAATCCTGATTCGTAGTATAGGCCCCTGGTCCGGAGCAGGTTAGGTTGCAGGCTAGAGATCAAGTCAGTTAAAGCACCGCCTGCTGACCAATCAGAGCTCATTGTGCGGAGTTTAAAGCGATCTAGTCATATTACAGGAGAAAGGAAATACAGTTTAAACTGCCGTTGCAGGAAAGACGGCCGGCACAAATTACCGACTGTGTGAACGTGAAAATTAATAGAATATCACCTCCCATCTTCAGAGCAATCTGACTATTATAACATTAGCGTTAAGAAAGCTTACTTAAATATCTGCTTGGGATGGGAATTTGAAGGGAAATTTATATTCGAATATTCGACCCCCCCAAAAAACGGTTAATCGATTAACCGAAATGTACATATCCTATAAAAAAAAAAAAAATGTGGGAAACATTACAAAAAAAAAAAATAATAATTTTGAAAAATAAATAAATACAAATAAGTATAGAAACCAAGTCGAATTTGTCAAATGTATTGAACTAGTGATCACAGTTTGAACAGTTGACAGCTATAGGCCTACAGCTTTCATGCTTAAAACATAACTTGGTTTTCTGATGGATTTGGATATAAACGTGAGAGAGAGAGATCAGCACCTGCAGCTCTGCCCGCTATGAGGGACCGGTGAGCGGAGCAAAACACACATTTAGACCTAACACACCTTTAGACCTAACACACTTAGCTATGGCACTGTCATATACATTGAATTATTCCTTTTGATAATATGTAATCAACTTAGGTAGCCCACCTAAAAAAAACTATTTAAAAAAATAAATAAATGACAATAGAAATATTCATTTATCATATTCGAATACCTGAATAATTTCGAATATTCGATTAATCGTTCCCATCCCTAATATCTGCCACAACATAAGTAACCGGATCAGTAACATTATGTAGTCCACGGCACTGTGAGTGCAGACGTCGATGTGTCCCAATGTGTCATATATTTCCTTATCTGATTCAGCTGAGCTACGGCCAGACGTATATGGCCGTGCAACACTCACAGTGTCACATACTGTATGCAGAAGTATTATTTTAAGCAACACATTAAGTTGACGAAACACTCAAGTCAAATGTAATTAAAGTCAGATCCACTCGTGTCTTAGACGGGGCAGTGATATCATAAACCTGTTAATGTACGCATTCAAACACTTTTTTTTTACCAGCTGTATTCACCTTGCAGGTGCAGCTACTGTATGTGGCTTTTATCCTGGATAAAGTGTTTAAGTCATGGATGTTTAAAGTGTAACGTCTTCATATGTCTAATATTATAGTTGACTTTTCATTCAGGAAGTATGACGCGCTGCGCTGTCAGTACGCTTGTCCATGTTTGTGATTGGTCGAATGCTCCAAATACCACCCCTTTCATGTGAACGTGCACCTAACTAGATAGGGCAAAACTGGCTTGAGCGATCCACTTGATAACCCGCGTCGTAGGACCGCTTAGTGAGAGCGCGTATGTTTTGGATTAGATGGGTACCGAGCCCCGGTATTAACGGGCCCCCGGGGCTGAATTATTAAAGACCGTACATGCCTCACTGTCAGCTAACAGCAACTTCTCCACTCTGCTAGGCTACAACGTTAGTTAGTCATAGTACTGTACTTGACCCTTTAGCTTTAGCTGTGTTCGTGGTGATTGTGCCTTTTAGGGAATATTGTTACAAATACCAGACAATTAAAATGTCGTGCTGTGCGCTTGAATGTACTAACAGAACTTCCAAGAAGTCTAAAATGATAATATTATACATGTTAACCCCGTTCGCAGGTGTATGTGTGCTTGGTAGCTTAGCTTGTTACTTATTAGCCAGCTAAGGACGTAACCCTTTATGCATACATATACATTTTAGTTTATGATTCAGCCTTGGGTAAGACTTTTATAGTCTATGGCTATGACGCCGATAATGCTAAACGGGAGCAAATGTTAATAGGGGACCCAATTATCCCAGTGGTGGCCGCCGGAGCTAACGGAGCCGCAGGGGGCAAGCTCCAGCCGGCGTCCCGGAGCTAGCCCACTGCGGCTCCGTTAGGTCCGGGCGGGGAGTCCGTCGTTATAACTGGAGATCAAGGAATGCAGCGAAACGCAGACTTGGTTCGCCTGCTGTAGTATTAGCTAAATAAATTATGTTGAACAAGGCTTATTAAGCTGAACATCGCCACAATTGTTCTGCTATGTATCGGTAGGCCTACTTATTTTCTTAACGTGTGAATGACAAGCATTAAGAATAACAAAATATAGCTAATTCTCTTGCAGATTGTCTCATTTGATTATGAATGTAACGTTTATATAGGGGAACTACACTGTTAGCAGTAACTTGGTATGCATGTATTTCATGTTCGCTTAGCTTCTCTTAGCTTGAGCTAGCTCTGTTTACTTCCAGTTCGGAGGCAGCAGGTCCCGCCTCGGCTCCGCCTCTTTGCCCTTATTTGGAGCAGGCGGG
Source organism: Gymnodraco acuticeps (assembly GCF_902827175.1). Taxonomy (NCBI): domain Eukaryota; kingdom Metazoa; phylum Chordata; class Actinopteri; order Perciformes; family Bathydraconidae; genus Gymnodraco; species Gymnodraco acuticeps. Next base: position 6,641,625 of record NW_022991154.1, on the reverse strand, counting down.
ATTAGACTCTGACGTTGCTGTCAAGCCGTTAGTGGCTGACTCCACCTACTAAGGGTTTCTCGGCAACTCTGCAGAATCCTATGGGTGACGTCACGGACACTACGTCCATTTACTGTATATATACAGTCTATGCATGCAACACACACACACACATGCACGCACGCACGCACACACACACACACACAATACAAATATGAAACCTGAAAATGCGCATAATAGGGTCCCTTTAAATAATTTCGGTTTCTTTTTTGGTATCCTAAATTAGCATCAGCCTAATTTGTGAATCCTTTCTTCTTTTACATGATGAGAGGGGCACATTTTGAAGAGCCAAGGACACAGGATATACAATTTTTCAGTTAAAAATATATATAACGTCTTCCAGCCTAAAGAGGAGATGATGGGAGCAGATATATATAAGACTTAAGTGTTTGGTGTTTTTAGCTGTCCCCAACACTGCCATTAACCCAGTGGTTCTCAAAGTGTGGGGGGGGGGGGGCGCAGAGGCATGCCAGGGGGGGCGCGAGAGACCAGGAGTAAAAATGGTTATAAAAAAAAGATTTAAAAATAAATAAATCATAATTTGAAAAATTATTGATTCGAAAATAATATGATGCAGTACAGTACTATTACGTCTGTGTTAAAGCTCGGCTCTGTGTGTGTGGAACATTTTGTGTGCTCGAGCGAGAGAGAGAGAGAGAGAGTGCACCGGTACCGGAGATCGTTGTTGTTAGCTTCTGGTGCTAGCGAGCTACGCTAACGGATATAAGGAGTTTTTTCAACAACAAAGTGGAGGAGAGTCCTCTCCTGTCAGACTGAGAGACTCAGTGAGCTATAGGACTCTCTGAGTGTTATCTCAGTGGGTCTCAAACGTTTTGGTCACCATTAATGTAAATAATTATTTCCGAGGTACACATTTATATGATCATATAGTTTAAAAAAAATAAGAATAAATGAAAAACAGTTATGAAATACTATATGACAGTAAAACAAGAATACAGTTTAAAAGGGGAGTGATTTGTAAAATATCTATAAAGAAAAAGTAAATCTGTTAACAGTTCTGTTTCATATGGGTGTTGAGAGATGTATCCATAGATCTCTTCATTTTGCTCTCAAAGTGCACCAGATTGATGCTTTTAACTTCAAGATTGAAAAATAAATCTTCCCGGGGGAGCTTGCCCCCGTACCCCCCTATATGAGGTCCACACACCACCTATAAAAATAGCACTTGACCCCTGCTTACACCTATATGCCATGAGCTGATTATTGAGCCTTCATTGTTACAGTCGCGGGAACACTGTGTATTTGTGTGGGGAGTGTTGCAGTAGAAAATTAAACTGTAGCGCCCGGTACATTAATGGTAAACCCTAAATGTTTGAGCACCCTCTATGAAACGTCAAGCTACCCCACAGCACCCCCAAAAGAAATCTCTGGCACCGACTATTTGTGTTGGGGGACCCGACTTTTTTTTTTTTCCAAAGGGGGGGCCTGACAGAAAAAGTTTGAGAACCACTGCATTAACCCAACAACCACCCTTCCCTCTGCTGAGTCCCAGTCAACCCATTTAGTCCAGTACAGTCTCCACTGGGTTATGTCTCAATCACTAATGTCTGCTTAGACCTAGCTCACAAGGGGCTCAGTTTATTGTCGCTTGTCCATCAGGATCAATTCAAGTGTTGGAGTAGACTGAATCCAGACCTCTGAATCCCCTACCCAGTTTTCTATGTTCCTGTAGTATGACAGCATTTTATTTTATGTTGTCTCATCAGTGGTTCAGGTTCAGGTAACAGACATTTAGAATATAATAAAGTTTAGTTTCTGAATCTTGTCGATTGATTGTTTGTTCCCATCAGGACAGAGGAGTGGGGAAGGAACCCATAGAAGAACATGGAACAAGAACCCTAGAAGACATCTGTGATGGGACACGGGAGAGTCTAAAACATGCATACGACTATAGAAATAAATAAACAGGTTGGGAGAGGAAAGAAAAGTCACATTTAGTAAAAGCTCACTATTCTTATTATAGCTGCACCTCCCCCTTAAGATATATGATATCACAAGGTGGTATAATCACCTTGAACAATATTCACATTTCTATCATCTTGTGCATTATGTTAATAAATATTTGCAATCAAAAATTGCATGCACACATATAGTGTGTGTTTCTTGTGTCATTGGGAAGCACGTGCACTGTGTGTATTTGAGTCAGCAAAGATAAATGTCAGCCACCAAAGAGGGTGTATTTAATGAATTCTCTCACAGTATTTTGCATGTATTGTGTGTGTGTGTGCGTGTCTTTTTAAAAAAAAGATCCGTACTATAACAGCCTCCGTATTGTAACCTTGTCTGTGTGTGTAGTCCTATGATTTGATTGGCACATGTCACACAGCGAGGAAAAAAAGAACCTTTAAAGCGCTGTGATTCATGCCCTTCTGCTCTGTTTAATGTCTCGCCAAGATCTAATTACAGCCACTCTGGATCTCGCTCCCCGCTTTTAATTAACACGCCCAAAAAAGGGAAATGGAGCATAAATGTAAAATTAATTGAATGGAATTTGTAATTCAAAGTGCGAGACTGAAAGAAGAAGGGAAGGAGATCAAATAGGGAGTCCGTACTTTTAAGAGTGGGTTCCCCTGGGGTTTCCTACCCTGTGTCTCAAGGCATGTGTTGTAAGCCCACAGAGGGGCTACGACCTCCATTTTCAAAGTGAGGCACCAGAATTAAGCTTTATATAGAGCAGAATAATTATGTGGATTCTTGCTGGGAGAAATAGTCTTTTTAATAAGTGAAGGTTTGCAGAGAGGGCCACACTCAAGGCTGCAGAGTCAGGATTAATGCAGCAGGCAGGAATCATTTAGAGAGGAAACACTCAATTCTATTGATTTCAACAAACGGCTTCACACAAACTTATGCACATACAAGTTGATCGACTGTATTCCATTCAATTTGTGTTTACAAGTAAGTTTGTTTCATTTTGTTGATACTTCTCTGGTTGAAAGAGACTTTTCAAATTCAACAAAGTCTGTACAATACTGATGGTATTAAGAAATGAGTAACAATATTTTTGTAATACTTTTTTTTGTATCAATTAATCAGCCAGTATTTTTGAAACTTACTATACTATGACTATTTCAATCAGGAGTGACTTCATTTTGTTTAAAGAACATTTATTGTCACATGTCATATGATAAATGTTAAGTCTTGGGCGATTAGACCCCGATCCTGAAATCGTATGATGCTGAAGATCTGGATTTGATGAGGAGATGGGACGAAGAGGGGATGTGATGAGGTCTTTGGATTAGCTCTCCTGGCACTGGATGAAAACCTGAAATCACAGCTGACTGCAGGAGAGAGGAGAACCATTTTAAAGTTTGGCTCGAGCACGATGATTGGCTGCTGAGATTGATTCATATCTTTGACAAACTATGCAAGGTCGTTTTTCAGTCAGTATACTAAGTCAGTAGTTTTAGTATACTATGTCAACATATATTTTAAAAAGGCATGGCATAGCATGACAAAAATATTAGAAAAACTGACAAAAAATATCATAGTATGATTTTGAAAAGTTATAGTATGTTAACATTTTCAGACAAAACAATGTGGTTCAGTATTTTGAAATGTTGCAAAAATAACGACACTGTGTATAGTATTCTGATTTATGCAAAAATACGACATAGTATATCAAATATATTCAAGAAGACAAAATAGTATAGTATGTTGAAAAATGATAAACGACATAGAAATATATGTCGAAAATATGCAATAAAACGACAAAGTATAGTATGTCGATTTTACTGAAAATAAACCATAATATAGTATGTCAAAAATATGCAAACAAGCAACATAATATCCCGAAAAATAGGAAATAACGACATAGTATGTCGGAAATATGAAAATGAGGACATTAGCCCTTTCATGCATGAACTATGAAAACCTCAGTCAGGATTTTTGTGTTATTATTGCTCTTGGGGCATGAAAAACAAGATTTGAACTTTAGTTTTTTTTTATCTAGTTTTTTCAAATAGATTTTTATATGTCCACTCAGGTTAGGTGATGTACATTTTGAAAAAATTATAAATAAAGATGTGCAAACATGTGCATTACATTATATTAACATAAGTATATTGATTTACGGCCCAAAAAGATATTGCAGATGAAGTATTTTCAAGAATAACCAGGGCCAGGGGCCAATTTGAGGCCCCACGCACAGTTATTTGATGAGTGCTAGTGGAGCCTCGCAGCGGCGAAACCGTGCCGCGCCACCCTAATTGCGCCAAGCGCATACTGTAGGTGCGTCTCAGATGAGGCCCCCCTCCGCAAGGTGTGGCCCCCTCCACAAGGTGAGGCCCCACACAGTCTGCATGATCTGCCTGTAGGGAGGGACAGCCCTGTGAACAACAGCAGCACCAGTATGAATTGTAGTTGAAATATAGCCAGTGATGCATGACGTCCACTGTAGTGGACAGGTGGTTAATTATGATTTCCTGCAAACATAAAATCAATACTTTGATAATTTATGAATGATATGATTCCTTAGTTGTCACTTGATGTCACCACATTTTTTATACCTGCAGAGGACGCTTTCCATAAAAGGATTGGCAAGATATAGATGGGTGACACGGGTTGCGTTCCGATAATCCAAAAATCAGCTCCTAAATTCTAACCCTATCGTCTATCCCTTGACCTCTGAGTGAAACGTCACGGGGTTAAGGGATAGTGGATAGGAGAATTCAAAATGACTTAGGAGAAGAGACTGCGATACTTTGAGAACCCGACTACACTTTCACTATCCGACGTGTTTATGATGCGACAGCGGACGTCATGAATGTGCGTCTGCTGCTGTGGGGAAACTATGGAAACTACAGTTTTCTATACAGCGGACTACAACATGGATGTTTAATAAGAACGAGGGACTACTGTAAACTCATCTAGAGACTCTGCACCGTGCTCTGATGCTGTTGCTTTATGCTTTATGAACGTGGACAACAGAGAAACATATTCTTCATGACCAAAGTTGGAATTGAAATAAAAAAGGAAAGTGAAACTTATGCTCGTCACCCTCTCCCTCCGGTCCACATTAATACAAATGATCCCAATACGTATGATTGTATGAACTATGAAAATATCTTAAAATCAATACAAATGTATTTATTATAAACGTTAGTCCTTAACATCTATCACTGTGTATATCACCATTCAAACATCTTTTAAAAGTTGAACAAACCCCACACAGCTCAGTAAAGACTGTGAGATGTTGACTTTATTTGATCATTTCAGTAAAAACTAACGTTCATATTTCTCTTTTTGATTATAATACTGATGAACGTTCAGAACAAAGCACTTTGGCAACTTACCACATACGTTTTAAAATGCTTAATAAGCACCGTAACGTTCATGATATAATTTCTCTGTCATAATCGGTTGTTTCCGTGAGCGGCCGACTGTTGAGTGACGGCAAATGCTGCGGCTGCAATGCATTGTGGGGCAGCATTTTCTCCTCTCCTTTCGTCAATGGAGGTCCAGTGGTTCCTAAGCTAAAGGAGGTTATAAAGGAAGTTTGAAACCTCCTTTCCTTTCACGGCACTTATCATGGCTGCCACTGACGTACTTCCGGGTCATTTCACTTGGTTAGGAAGGTTCCTAAGCTAAATGGACTATTGGAACGCAACCTTGGTCCATGTGGCTTTCTGTCGTCCATCTTGGTTTAGAGACATGTATCATGCACTTACACTGACTTGGCACTGAGTAGCAGTGTGTGGGATGATGCAATAGGGTCCTATGTAGTGGCTGATGGTGCAACTATGCAAAAACAAAATATTGCATATACAAGAAAACACCTTTTGAATAGCTGTCCACTGTAGTGATCTATGAAAGGGTTAAAGAATGTCGAAAATGTGAAAAAAGTGACATAGTATGTCGAAATATGTAAGAAAAACGACATAGTATGTTGAACGTATGTCGAATTATCTGAAAAAAACACATTATAGTTACTATATTGTGTATTTATTTATTTTTTAAAACCACAAATGTCGAAATCTTCAGAAAAAATGAAATAGCAGAATATGTTGAAAAACAACAAATGATGGTATGTCGAATTATGAAAAACATACTTTACTATTTTTTTTCTCCTGAAAATTCAACATCTGTCATTTTTTCAGATATTTTTGACATATTATACTCTGTATTTTTTTCATATATTTTCAACATTTACGATGTCGTTGTTTTTCATAATTCGACATACTATACTTTATCGTTTTTTTTCATAATTTGACAATCATCAAAATAAAATACAAACACTCCGTTTTTTTGTATTTGAACAAAATATTTTCTTTATTCTGCAAGAGCACTGAATATGGTGGAGCTCCACTGATAAACGTACATGAGTTCAGCTCATAAACAAATGGAGAATCTACAACCAACAAACTATTGCAACCAATACGAGAAAGTAAAGTGAACCGTGATTGGCCGAAACTGTTTCAAAGAGAAAATACCAAGAGATTGCGTAGCAGTTATGGCAGAGGGTAACACTGAGAAAGAGACCAATAACAGGTAATCAGCTGCGGGAGGATTATCACCACGTCTGTTTGTGGTCAAATGTGAAAATCAGAGTTTAGTCATTTAAAAAAAAAATAGGACACTGTCTCAAGATTTGAAATGTTGAGTTGGTGATCATCTTTAAGATTAAAGTCATCAGGAAATCTTTTAACAAAGACAAATATATTCAAGGCTAAATGTTCTCAAACATTATTGTCTCCTGATTTGCCAACATTAGACAAACATTTCTATAAAGCTACCAGACATCGGAATTAAAATAACATTTTTTATTTGTTATCTTGGGTCTCTCTCCCAGTATTACCATTGTATAGCATTTTACAACTGACACAATAAAAACGGGAACTTGCTTCAGCTGTAAGCAGTGATGTTAAATTAGTTTTTATCAAATTCAGATCTGAATACACCATAAACAGTCAGATAACAGTTGTTTTTCAAAGACATCTTTTTTTACAATTTTCTTTTAATACACAACAAAAACAACAGTCAAGAGTACCAAATATGCATGCCGGATCTGTACGTATGTCAAAAAGGGGTAAAAGAGGTTTTGGGGATGGGAAGGTGGGGGTGTCATACACACTTTTTAAAAAATCTTTTTTTCTTTTTTCAAAGTTGTAGTTTTTTAAAAAGTTCTTTATTTTCATATATATAAGAAGCTGTTACTCCTCGAAGCTGTGCTGGGTACTGTGATCAGATAAGCAGTGGTAAGAACAACACGACTCCTCGCAGAGAATCAAACATATTCAAACCTGGCTGCAAATAAAACTTTGCAGAACTGCTTTAGGGCGCGTAGTAGTATTGGTAGTAATAACTGTGGTAGAGAAACAACAGACAGTTGCTATTTTAACAGTCCTGGCATGGAAGTGAGTATTAACACTCACAATAAAAAATAAAGGTAACATTAGACTTATTGTACCTTTTTGTTACAGAGACCGCACCTTTGTTTGAATGTACCTTTATATTCTGAGAAGTGAACCTAAGTCTATTTCCTGGAGTTATTTGAGTTAGAGTTGAGTTTTCCAAAGTGAAAATCCAACTAAACAGTCTGTAAAAGGAAACTTCACAAAACAGATATTTTGGTTTGTCCAAAAACGTTCCTAAACTGCTTGTCTCTCTGCCTTAGTACTACTACGAGTGAACCCCTGCCCATTCAGAAACACCTGCGGGGTCGATGCACCTGAGGTAAATCATGGCCCCTCTATCACGAACCCCTGGTTGACAGAAAAGGGAATATTGCATGTTGTGTGGAGTGAGTTACAAAGGAAAATGGTCCTGCAGAAACCTCAGATCTGTAAGTGTTAAATGTATCATTATACAAAACGGACAAGACTTATTCTTTTCCTGTTGACCTTCCGTATCTCCTGTAGCAATTAAAATTCTGTGGGAAACACTGGCATTACAACAAAACTAAATCTGAAAAACCCCACAAACTACTTTGTTCACGAGATTTCTGCAGGACATTTTCAACCCAGAAATAGAAAATATTCAGATGGCAAACCAAGCTAAACTCCAGCTATGGTCATCATGTGCAAAAATATGAAGTAGCATGAGTGACAAAGATGTGACTTTTGGTTGTTTTTTTCCTTCTAAATCCTTAACAGAAGTCCGTTTATACCAACGGCACATCAACGGAAGAGTGCAGATCAAGTTAAATCTGATAGATTTTTACATTGGGACATCAAGGACTCTAAAGATGGATCCTTCCTGACGTGTCACAAAAAGTACCTGTTTAAACTATTTTTAACACAAAATGAACAGATCAACCAACAATCCTAGCTAGCTGTACGGGACACTCATTCACACAACATGGTTTTATCTTCTGAGTTGTGATATTATCAAGGCAATGGAGATAAAAACTTCACTGAAACATCCATTTCCAATGATGGACAACTGAGGGGTTTAACAGGAACTGAAATCTTTGGTCTTAATGTTTTGGGGGGGGGGTGAAAACAGTCAAAGAACAGCGACTACAACTCAAAACGACCCTTAAAACGGTATTATCTTTCTAGCTTTATATATATGATGGATACGACATCTCTGTGTAAATGTGACTCCTGATGCAAATGCAGATATCACAGGTAAATATTAACACAAGTCTCTTGTAGATGATAAGGTGTGCAATTTCAGACAAGCCCTCTGTGAAGGAAAAGATCCGAACATATCTCTGAGAAGTTTCAAAAAAGCGCCTCTTTCCCTCCTAAATTAGCTCTACGTTTGCCTGTAACCAATACTGTACATTTGTCATAAAACTCTAAAAACCATGGCCCTGCTCACCATAAAACAAAAGGGAACTCTTCGTTATTTTTTTCTTTAATAAATGTATATTTTCATATAAAGACATTCAACAGTGAGCAATGCAATATAGTTCAAGTAATAAAGTTAGGGTTTTGTGTTCAACCCGAAACAAAGTCTGTTAATAACAAAAAAAACGTGAGACTGTGTGGTGATGGGGGGGGAAAGGAGAGACTATGACATCCTTTTGGTGATGATGCTGTGTCTAAGCTACGGTAAGCAACGAGGGACAAGTCTCCTGAAGTGCGGACACTACAAAAACCAAAGTCGTGGGGAACTAGCTTAATCGACTGAGAGTGATTTAAGTATCAATGCTGAAAAAACCCTGATTTGTTTATTGATTTTTTTAAATAGCTGGCTTTGTTGTGTGGTCGTTTCTACGGTAAACGTGTAACACCTGAGGGTAAATGACCAGAAACGTTGTGAAGGAGACGTTAGAAGTCTGCCAAATCGAACAGGCATGCATTTTCGATAGCACCTCTAGCGTTATGATCATCTTCTTGTGAGCATGATTTCTGGTGCTTCGAAAATACCAAGAAAAAAAAGAAAAAAGCTTTAGACCCAGACTGATCCTGTTTGTACATTCAAGATGATATCAACAATCCCCGCCTTGCTGTCCCCTGTTAGTCCAACAGGAAGAACAAAGACCGCCATCACTGGTCGACAGCAACAGATACAACACGCCAAAAAAGGCTGGGTCCCAATTCGGAGGCAGATACAACTGAAATGGGACACAGCCGACGCCTCCAACATCCTTTATGCTGCGACTGTCCAACAGTGTTGAGACCGTCTTTGTTCTTCCAAACCTGCTTTAGCTTTCTACTTGGATGGTAGAACGGGACCTCTGGGGTCAATTCAACCAAATTTGGCCTGTTCTCAAAATCAAAACAGTTTGATACTTCAATTCAGTTCTAGCCTGTTTACACTGCTTTCACAAAGTGAAGCTTATTTTAATATAACTTTGTTTTCCCATTTATATTTTAGGAACTTGCAAGTTATGTCCATTCGAACATCTGTCTCTTTAGTAATGGAAATATGGAACATTTGGAAAGATAATACCAAAATAATTGGAATGCTCCATTTCCATATTTAAACTTCAGTTTCTTTAAAAAGACAAACCGATGTTGCCAATTGTGCTTCTGTTAATGCATGGATTAGAGGAAGTAGTGATGGAATGTAATGGCTAACCATTCTTTAAAACACAAGATAATTCTCTGGAATACTTGTGTAATCCTAGGTGACTAAAACTAACTGATTTTTTACGCCAAATGTTCAACATTTTCTAAAAAGGCTTTGCATTATTTTGTAGGTCTACATGACAGGACAGTAGTCTGAGAACAGGCCAAATCGGATGAATCCTGCCGGCTTTAGGGACACCCAGTCTGATTCGGGAGAGACCGCTTACTATCAATGGCTTTCAGGTCCACAAACCTTGCCTCCCCCAACTCATCTACCTAATGTGAGCCGACTTTATCAAGGGTGTGGGGGTAGATAACGGTGATACCGTCATGGGTTACTACTGTTGAGGAGCACATAGAGACGGGGGTGTAGATAAACATGTGGTGGGTACAACCAAGGTTGTATCATTCACTCACAATGACTCCTCTGCAGATACTCAAACAATGGCCCTCTTCCTACAACCTGATACGCTCCTGCAGACGTACCTGTGTGTGTAGCCCATACACTCCGCTTATCATACTGTGAAAAAGACTGCAAACAACCAGAGGGGAGGGTGCTCTGTCTGACTTTGTAACCAGTGTCTTTTGTAAGATTTCTTTGCTAGACCCAAACAAAAACGTTATCCTGTGAAAAAAGAAAACGGGGTCGATGTATCAGCGCCCTTACTCGCTAGCTTTTCATTCTATGAATAGCTGCAGATTATCAGACTGTCCGGGGACCCAGCGCTGACCCTGGTTCAAAAGATGCCTCTCCAAAACAAAAACAGCCAATGGGTGGGCATTATTTTCGTCCCAACAACCAATCAGTAACAGCACATTTCAAATTTCAAGGAAAAATAGAATGCAACTGGGTTGTGTTTTTCTCTTCAGTTTTTGAAGATATTTATTTATTGTGTGATGCTTTTTAGTCTTTGACAGAAAATGCTTCCACTGGTTGTAAAGACAAGCACCGGCAATAGGTTCTGAGTTTAAAAAACAAAACAAAATTGTCACAAAATAAAAAAAAGAGGAAATGGAGAAGTCAGACAGAATTTCCCTCCAAAAGCTTCACTGTGCACTTTGATTATCTCTCCTAGTGCGCCGCTCTGCTGGACTTCATAAACACAACGCTAGATTGCACGTTCTTTCAAGTTTTCAGTTTTTTTCTTCTAAAGCCTGCGCCTTTTGCTCGAGACATCGCCTCCGTCTACCTGCTCTCTGTCTTGCAGACAAAGTTTTTTTTATCAAAGCTTATTATTTCTGAAGGTTTTTAACACAAACACAAACAGTCCCAGTTTTTTAAACCCATAGTCGTTAGCATATATTCATGTAAGTATCTTTCACTCTCTTTTTAAACCACACATAAAATTGGTTTCAAGTTCACTTCCTTCAAGCTTTCAAAAGGATGATTTGGGTGAAACGGACCATTTGTAACCTTTTATTTTCTGGTTTAAGTGTAGTAACATTTGTGACCTCAGCACTCAAGCCGTGAGTTGGTAGAAAATAATGAATTTGAAAAAACTATTACACTGAGTTACGCATATTTTCTCTATTAATTATTGACTTTTGAGTCTATACAATGTCAGTAAATTGCTTAAAAACGGTCAAAAAGCAGTAAATACTGAAAACTGAGAAATAACTATACTATTCGAACAGGTCCAGAATGCTGAGGTCACACATGGGACTTGTTTAAGTGCTTCATTCTTGACCATCTGTATTTACAGAAGGTCCTGGCTTTCTCTGTTTACGTACCATTTGGTTTTCCAAAAAAAGGCTATTTGGTGCACAAGCACGTGGCCCAAAACTCGGTTTTTATGTGTGGTCTCAAACACACCATTCGTTTGCTTTTCTTCACTCCTTTCACCATTCACAAAAAGAAAAGAAAAAACTTAAAGAAACACACACTAGCTGACTCTTTGCCCTCCCCCTCCCTCTCCACACCAACTTTGGTCTCTGGTTCTGATCTGTGACATTGCCATTTACACATTGGCAAGAAATAACGGAAAAAATCAACTATGTTCCAGCAAAGCAGAAATAATACAAAAGAACCCCTCTACTGTTAGTATAAAAGCAAGCCTTTTGTCCTTCTTTAAGACTTCAAAACTATGTTTTGTCACGTATGCCCCCCCTCCCCATCCCCCTAAACCCTTCAGCAGCAGTCTACATGGAGGAACACTTCATAAAACCAAGTGTCCGTTGTCTCGTTATGCTACATTATATTTGCTTTTTTCGTACGGAGAGGGACAGGACAGATACTTGACATCGTCTCCTCTTGCATTTACCACAAACAAAGCTATGAGAAACAAAAGGAAACGACTCCAGAAACAAACAAAAAGGTTGCAATATAATCATCTGAGGTGCAAACTAAAACAAAAATAACGGGAGAAACTAAACAAAATGGGGTTTTGGGAATGTTTTGTTGTCGCCTTCGTAGTCGTTCGCGTAGTTTCTGGTAAAAAGTCTGAGCTGGAGTGTAGGTAGCAGCGGGGTCAAACTGAAACTATGAAGTCTCCTACTCCGTTTCCTTCCTTCTTTCCTTCCTTCAGTCGCTTATTTATTTGTTTTTCACATTCACAAACATTTAAAACTTCCTTGTGCAAATCAAGCAGTCTTTAGAAAGAATGCCCTCCGAAATAGTTCTTGTAAAAATATATAACTCCAAGGTGGCTGACGTGTGTGTTGCAGCAAGTGTTTCATTTGTTTCTATCTTTACGGGGTCTGGTGTTGGGGTTGCTTTTTATTTCAACCAATCCCCCTCCCTCCCTTGTTCCTTCCTTCACTCACTCTCCCCGTTCTTCCTTCCCCAGGAGGGGGTTGGTTTATTGTCTATGTGGGGGTTGTGGCCAGGTGGGTGGGGTTCATCTGCGTCCGGAGGGCATCTGTGCGTAGACGGGGTATGCAAGGCGCACGTTGAGCGAGTCGTTGTGCTGCACCAGGGAGGTCTGGTGGTAGTGGAGCACCAGGTCCTTCAGGCTGCTGTACAGGTTGTAGGGCTCCGCGAAGCCGAAGCCCCGCGGCGTGCTGTAGATGACGCAGTGCTTCACCTCACCTTCCACACTGAGGACAGAGAAGAAGGGTTCAATCACGCTGGTCAGGAAGTAGTTAGCGAGAACGTCCTTCGTACATTCCCCAGAAAAATGTCATATTTTACATAAAATACTTTATCCAATCCTTTGCATTTGATTGGACGGCTTACAAGTAGGCGGGCTCAGAATGTGGCTCCACCCATGATGGATGTTGCGGTATTTTTGGTTAGTAGAGGCTTACATAAGCACACCCAGTATGTTTATGTATTATTGAATAGGTGCAAACATGTTCAAAGTTAATGTTATTTTTTATTTTATCTCAACTTTAATTAATTCAGGAGTTTTGTGTAGTTAAAACGTAATTCTTTCAAACTAATGTGGTTACATTTAAAAAAGCTGTTATTTTAATATATTTTAATTTTATATATATATAATATTTTCCATCTGCATTTCAGGAAATCATAAAATTGCTAGAAAGAAAATGCCAAAAGAGACTGACCAAAATAGTACAGTTTGTTAACAAATGACATAAAATGGCGATTGTTTATTTGGTAGTCTAATGATAGATTGATTTTAATTGACTGTTAGTGTAAATGTATTTTATTCACTGAACAATGAAGCATCTCTTTTTTCTGTTATATATCAACTGTAAAAAAGTCCTTTTAGGCTAACTGTTATTAATGGTCGGCTAACCAAACATCTACGCAGGGAAATGTGTAATTCATACACATCTATTGCACTTCTATACTCAAAATGTATATAAGAGTGGAAATAGTTTGGACATTGCACATGAATAAAGGCACGTGTACCCACTTTACAGAGCAGGCGTAGCAGCCCTTTTTGCTGCTCTCCCGGATGAGGAATGCTCCGTCCGGCTTCCCGATGAGCAGATCCTCTGACTGAGTCCTGTTCAGGTCCCCGACGAACCAGCTCTTCTCATCGTAGTGAGGCAAGTTCTCGTCCTCCTCGGTCACAAAGTAGCCTCTGCAGCCGCACAGGAAGAGATCAACGGTAAACACGGGGCACTTCGCCACAGAGAAATAATGTCATATTTGGGTACAAATAGGTATAGATTATATTAGCCATTGCTCTGCCCACAGACTTATGTACAGTAACCGTGTTAACCACTTTTTGGCAGAGGAAAGGCAGTAAAAGTTGAGACTCACTCGTCAGTGTTTTCGTTCTTGATTCCAAGCCAGTCGTTAATTTGTTTCTGACGAACTCCTTTGTGATTGAGCCAGCTACAGAGAGAGAGAGAGAGAGAGAGAGAGGGGGAACCATTACTACAACAACAAGGATCAGTTTAAAACCCTACATCTTTTACAACATTGTTTATGAGGCAGTGAACACAAATTAAATTGGCAAGTTTCTGACAGTTAAAAGCCAGCATTGGTGAAATAAAGCAGGACATCTCTTGGCTTTCAGTAACAGGAAGTAACAAGTTCCTAATTGCGCTGCGTGTCAGTCTCAGAACATCAGGGTCTTTTTAGACTGTGAGGGGATATTAAACTGGTATCTACCTCTTAAGTATTTAACATGATTAACGGCTTGATTTGTATGACATTTCAGGGATTTCTGTGGATAAACCAAAAACCTAAATCCCAAGTTTTGGTTAGCATTTATGTTCATGAAAAAACTGAAATGAAACACTTTGAAAGTATATTTTCTTTATATTTCAGTCCGTCTGCCTGCTTTACTTATAATAATAATTTGTTGTGCACTTACACAAGATACTGGTCCCTGATCTTGCGGAGCTGTATGAGGTCGGGCTTCAGGCTGTTCATCTTCTTGTCCGTCTCCCGGTTGTCCATGGCTTGTGTCTTCAGGTCCTGCTCCAGCCGCACCTTGCTGTCGTGGATCTCCCCGAGCCGGGACTTGAGCTTCTCGTAGTTCATCATGATCCTCTCGATCTCCTTGTCGTTGCCCTCGCGGCGGAAGCGCTCGATGTAGTCCTTGCTGTAGCGCTCCTGCGTTTGGCACTGCTCCTCGAAGATCTTGATGGTCTCGTTGAAGGCTTCGATGGCCGTTCGCTTCATCTGGATCTCCTGATGGATGGAGGGAAGGAGGTAAGTTAGAGGACATGACAGGAAATAGGAGTTTATTTTCTGTAAAAACCAAAAAAGTTCATTTATAATTCAAAAACCTGCTTACCTGTGACATCTTGGTGTATTCTTCGTACAGTCTGTCGTACTCTTTGCTCTTCTCTTGGTACTGATTGTGGTATTCCTGCAGCTTCTTCCCCACGGCGTCAATATTATCCTCCTTTACCAGCTGGTCCTGAGGGATAGAACAACAAATAGTAAGCGTTAGAATCAAGAAAAAGAAAAAGGCAGCATACATAAGTGTTAGACATTCAAGAATGCAGAGCTATTTGTACTTAGGGACAAAGTCCATGTGCATGTGGTGCTCCCTTCACCCCTGATTCTGCTTAGCGAGGGTGACTCCTGAGCAGGCTCGTTAATTAACCACCCACAATGCCCCACAGTGTATGGCAACACGGTGCGCACGCTCTGAGATATTTCACCGCTCTGAGTAATGACTCGCCTGCAGAACGAGTGGAACGAGGGGAGGAAGGGAATAAATGCAACCGCGGCCCTTTGACACCGCAGATGTGTGCAATTATTTAGGGAGCGTGGCACGGGGGCCGGCAAACGGGGCAATATTTCAGTGAGCGGAGGTTTTGCTGCTGCTGCAGTTTGGAGTGGAAACACCCAACTCCAGACACAGGGTACAGGGAAGTTAGGTGATTGAAAAGGTGTTTTAAAATTAGTAGCAACTACTAGAAAGTGGGATTTCTGCTTCCAATTTGAAAACTTTACAAATTACTCCAATATGAGCTGCTATACAGGATGTCAAACAAATGACAGTTTGATCAAGGATTCGAACACACCCAAACTACCCTTAAATAGTAATAACTAGTTTACCAGGTTTGTACAGCTTGAAAAGACACCGTAACCAAAAATATCAAGGCTCTCGAACCCTTTAATAGCACATAAAAAGTTGCAGTTGCGAAAAATAAAATGTCTGTGTATAAAGTCATGACGGATACACAATGTGTGGTACATATTTGATGTGTGCTGACCTGCTGGAACCGGGAGATGGGGTACATGAGTTTGACGTCCAGCTTGGTGTTGTACTGAGCCAGGGACTCGTGTCTGTAGTGAATGATGAGATCCACCACTGAGCTGAACGTCAGCGGGTCGGAGAAGCCGTATTTCCCGTCCCGGTGGTAGATCTTTATCAGCTTGTTGTTGCCCCCCTTCCTAAACCAGACAGAACAAAACATTTAGAGTGAAGAATGCATCAAGAAAGTGATGATTCCCCCCAATATTCACACTCAAACAACCCCTAGTTCAGACTCAGTGGGCGATTTGCTCCAATTTACCAGGATGCTGCGTAGGCTAAAATGCTTCTCAACACATGATTTCCCTCAATCTGGATGTCTGCATTAAAGTGGAGCAGAATAAGTCATCTACCACTCCTTCCAGCCTCCGTTAATCCCCCTGTGGTTTTAAACACAGTGCATTCATGACTGGTACAAACTGCACAAAAACACCCACCAACATCTGGCCTATGTGTGTAAATGGAAAGGTTGCAGTCGCCATTCATTCCTGGGACAATTCATTTATTTGCCCACTGTCATTGGGAAATGAACCTATTGCCTATTTTAGTGGGCTTTCATGTTGAGAAATAGCTGCAGATATGACCTATTTTTGGTGGGAACAAAGGGCCTTACCTCAGTGTGAGCGTGTAATCTCCCTGCATCTTTGTGGAAGCGTCCCGCACCAGGAAAGTGCCATCAGGCATGTCTCTGAGCTTATCATTCACTTCCTCCCTGAAGACAAATGAAAAAAATACATAGAGTGAGTTGGTTGAGTGATCCGTGTACAGATGGTGTTCATTTGAACGGTCTGCCTTCAATTATCAGTGGCAGGCGATGGGGATTTCCCCCCCGCAGCCACACGCCTCAAACTGAACGGTGTGTCAATTAGATGATGTCGGGAGTGACTGGAAGGACAGGTCCCAGCAAACAGTGTCTCTCTGCTCTGAGTGTGTGTGTGTGTGTGTGTGTGTGTGTGTGTGTGTGTGTGTGTGTGTGTGTAAAAAGGGTGGCAGATTGGCTGTCTGCGCCGTAGGTGGAGTTATGTGTGGATTGTGGTTGAGAGCTAACCTGCACTTATGAAGGTAAGACAGTCACAATAGCCTGAGACTCAGCAGCTTCATGATTGTAACTTAAGAAAACAGAACATTTATGAAAAGGATTTCTGCTCAACTCTTATGAAACAGGTATATTTGATGGCAAACATCTGGGAATCTAACTGTATACTGAATACTACATAAACCTGAGGAGCTCTTGATTTGAGCTCTCTGTCGAAATAGATTTGTATTGTGTGTATTCTTCGTTGTTTCTGGCCAAGCTACTGCTATAAATAATGAACTGTCTTTAACTGTATTGGGGTAATAAACTCACCAATTCCTGTCCATCTCTATAAGTTACTTTCATAAATATGAATACTTGTATATTAAGATAGTTGTGGGTGGGACCACATTTCATACCTGAATCATACACCAAATGTACATGCTTTCCCACATAAAACCAAAAGTAGAGCAATTTGAGACCAGATCTTTGGTTTCCTTCTTTTATATTTATTGAATGATACTTGTTTTTTGACGAGGATCTGTAACAATAGGCCAAGCAGATGTACTGCCTACCTTAAACACAGTATGTTAGTGTGTGAGGGTTACCTGGATATGTCTCCCCAGTACCACTCGGCTTCCTGCAGCGAGCCTCCTGCTCCTACATCCTTGGTGCCATTGGTGCTGCCCCCAACCCCCCCCACTGAGGAGGGCTGCTGTGGCTTTGCTGGTTTTGGAGGAAGAGCTGGAGGAGAGGAAGAGAGGACATGTTATTATTGAGAAAGACTGTACACATTACAGCCACCTATATATTACTGCAGATGGAGTCAAGGCGAAGCATTGTTACATTACTCACATACTTCATTACTTTAGAGCTTCGCTACACAAACACCAGACAGAGATCTTTCTGCACACCTGTTATATGCAAATCACAACATAGGAGCTGTTTTATATCCACACATAAATGCAGCAGCGGGGCAGTTGGTGACCCCATTGTTATTAATCACAAAGGCAAACAGTGGCATGACAAATACAGCCCACACATCATCACAGTAATTATTGAGTCATAAACCACTTGCAACACACACTCAGGCAAAGTGAAAGTTATGGGCTGCATGGAGGACATTTTGAGGAAGAAAGTGTGTAACAACTGCCAGGACTCTTGTTTTCGCACAATTTCTCCTGCCTTTGAACTCGTCCTCCCACTGAGCTGCACGAGGGAAGCCTCCTGTTCATACGCTGTGGTTGTTATCATGGTTGATTATGTAAGACATCTGACAGAAACTTGACTTTTAGTTTCTGCTTTGCACCCTGCGCTCTTTCCATGACTGATGCCCTTCATTTTATAAAACTTTCAACAGTTAGGGTTGATTCCTTATCAAATAAATGTGCAACAGAGTGTGCCTTTTAAGAAGCTATTTGCGAAATACTGTGAAGAACATTGCGTAAGTATCGTTATTACAGTGATTTGACCTGCCTGTGTTTAGACATGTGGGGATTTTAGCCTTTGCAGACCATGCACCAAAAACAACATAACACACTACAGGAAAGGCAGAACCCCAACAAGCATAATGGGGCCCCTCACAATGAAATGTCTTCCGTTTGTCTTGTATGTGGATTGAAGCTTTGTTACAGACTGCACCTTTAAGTTTGGGCAATGATAACAAAGCCGGAGCAGCGTTCAAATAGTCTGAAGGTGAATTCAAACTGACTGAATGCTAACAAACAGAGAACTGGCTGCAAAGTTCTGAGCCAAACAGTGTGAGCCACAATGCCAACACACACACCCCACGGGTTTTCAGAAGTCTCCAGGCACACACTGTTTGGGTTTTTAAAAAGGGAAAGTCCGCTGATGAAAGCACCCTGAAATGCCACCGAAGGACAGGGGAATTCCCACAATGCACAGAGGCAGAGCTGAATAAGGCCGGACAAATATGATGTCAGTGTATGTGCAGGCAGCACGGTCATTACTCACTGTCCCGATAAGTTGCAACCTTTTCACATCGCTAGTGTGCCCCCCCCAGACTCTACTGTGACATGGGGTAAGAATTATGTTGTCTTTGAATGAACAAATAAAATACATTATTCCGGAAATGTATTTAAATCAAAAGCTGTTTAAAATCATTTTGGCCACTTGGGGGCAGTGGAACAAACAATCGGACAGGTGATACATTATTATTATGTCCAAAACAAAAACAGCTGCTACTGCCACGTGTTTCTGAGAACAGACATACATTATTTATGCCAATAAAGTTTTATAGAGGCATGATTGTATCCACGTGATAAATGTTAAGTAAAACATTTACCTTTTTATTTTTTTTAATCTCTTTAATCTTTGCATTAATTATCCAATATAAACAAATGTAACCTGTCTGAGATCTGAGGCAAATTAAAAAGGCTTCCATAGCCACTAGGGGGCTACACAACTTGGTTGGTCTCCTTTGTCACAAAGGACATTTTCTGGAGTTGGTTGACATATTTTGATTTCCATAAAGGAGCTTTTTAGCTCACCTTCCCCTTTGTTACCGGTCATTCTACACCTGTGTCCGTGCAGCAGTGTGTGTTGCAGAGCAGAAGAACAGCCGGAGACCTTTTGCAAACTTCATGCTGAGGAGATCTCATGAAAGCAGGTTGGAGGGCTAATGAAATAATAATAGGTAGAAACGCACACAGCAGACGAGCTTCAGTTCAGAGGAATGTGTAGCACAGCTGCTGCTCGGCTTCCTCTCCTGTTCTCGTTGTTCTTTTCCTACCCTGCTGTCCTTCTCCCTTTTTCCTCTCTCACTTTGGGACTCCTCACTCCTTCCTTCCCCTCCCTCCCTCCCTCATAACCACAGCAGTCAGTCAGTTACAGAAGCCAAAGCTGTCATTCTGCAGCTGCACTGTTCCCCTCCGTCAGCATTTAACACACACACACACACACACACACACACACACACACACACACACACACACACACACACACACACACACACACACACACACACACACACACACACACACACACACACACACACACAGAGTAAAAGTCCACTTTATATTAAATAAAAGCACGTGCACTATTTAAACATTTCAGGAAAAAATAAAAAAGGTAACAAAGTGAAACACTGCTCCTACATAACTGAAAGACACTGTTGTAATAGTGTGTGTGTGTGTGTGTGTGTCCAAGTGTGGAAGTACATGGACCACACAATGGATGGTATCGTAAAAAGGACAATAGGCTAATCTATCTATTAGCAATGAATGAAATCCTTATTTATCTTTATTAATTAGAGAATACCTTTAAAATATAATCTCAAATAAGCTAAATTCATTTAATAAAAATAATATCAAATTTACAATAGGAAAAAAAGGAGCAAATCCGCACACAAGTAAGAACCTAAAACGAGTAAAAAAATGTATCATAATACCCGATAAATGCTTGTGTATATGTTATTGAAACCATCGTAAGGATTCTCTTCACTAACCCAAGGACTGGGTCAGCAGGACAATGAGAAACAGGACCCCACACACACACACACACACACCCTTTGTTGCACAGGTCCATTGGAAACTTATAGCATTAAGGTCCCCACTCTGCAGCACCTAGAGGCAAACCCTGTGCTCTTTAAAACATCTTTCCTGCACAGAACAAGTCAAATTAACTAATGACAACCATCCTACCACAGAGGACGGACCCTGAACATGTCTCACATTATGAAAATGTTTCTTATTAAACAACTGTATCACTTTTACATCTATAAAACAAACGGTCAGTCACAAGTGCTGCATAAGACAGCGAGAGGGACATGAACAAAGGGGACCGTCAGCGCAGCCTCCCTCCCCTCCTTACTCCCCCCTCCCCCTCACCAGACAAAGGAGCAATGCTCACACACACACACACACACACACACACACACACACCACACACACACACACACACACACCACACACACACACACACACACACACACACACACACACACACACACACACACACACACACACACACACACACACACACACACACCACACACACACACACACACACACACACACACACACACACCACACACACACACACACACACAGGGAGAAACCACAGCTCTCCTGAACAATGACTGTCAGCACAGACTGACACACACGCATGATAAACACTCACACTTGACAAACACACATAGCATCAATGCTGCCCGCGGTCATCCTTTGGGGATGCTATCAAAAATAATGTAAGTGCACACAGCTGATCAGAGAGCACAGTAACAAAGGTCTTTTCTGCAACAAGAGTTTACACTCTAAGAAATGACTGCACACACTGCAAAATCTCAAAAACTCAAAAGCATGTGGCGTGAACACAGCCTGCTGCTCAACCTGTATCCACAACTTCACAACTGGGCAGAGGAGGGAGCTGCAGGTGGTGTGTGTGTGTGTGTGTGTGAGCCTCTACAGTATGGGGGTGTGTTTCAGCGTCACGGCTGTGAAAGCACGCACATGCACCCCACACACATGGACATGCTTAAGAGCTTAAGACTTCAATCTGAGTCCACATGTCTGCAACAGTAGACATGCATTTTGAATATTAACTGTAAGAAAAGTGTCATCATTTCCCCAGCTTTTACTCATCTGTGAGATTAACGGTCGAAAATCTTAAAATATATTATATTGACTATGTATAAAACTGTTAACTGCTCACATTTTAGGAGGTGGAATCACATCATTTCTGGCATACTTCATAGGTAGTTGCGTGGGTAAGCTGACAGTTGCAGGACTCTTGAGTACAAAAGCCCACGAAGCAACAGAGTAAGAATAGAGACAAACATTTAGGTCATGTGCTGCAAGAAAAATCAAAGAAGAGGGGGCAGCAAAAACATTAAAAAAAAGGAGAACATATTTATTTGTCAACAAAGAAAAAAAGTGCTAAACTAGTAGAACATGCTTATAATTGTACAAACTGGATCAGGAAGTGAAGTCTGAGGCTTAAAGGAAAGACATGGTGATGCACTGAGAGAAGAAACAAAGAAGAACACAGCCACCAAAAGACTAAATCAGCCTCTTACCGTCCTCAACCATCGTACTCTCCGTTAGCTGCATGCTGTCACCCGTTTCTCAGCTGTTTCTCTCCTCCCTTCTTCTCTCTCTCTCTCTAACTCACTCTCTCTCTATTGCTCTCTCCTCCTCCTCTACCTCCTCCTCCTCCACCGCCACCTCCTCCTCCTGCTCTCTGCTCAGTCAGACTGAAGAAAAGAGCAGAGCGAGGCTGATCCTAAAAGACAGGCGACACGCTAACTAATCCCTGCAAGGAGGCCCGCCCCCTCTGCCAATCAGGAGGCGGCATGGGGGGCGTGCCCTCACCAGAGGAAGAAAGGAAGAAAGGAGGGGAGGTGGAGTTATCCGAGGGTAATATCAATTCCTTCTGGGACACCACACACTCGTACACACAGCAGTATCGAGCACTAAATCAACAGGTTGTCTCCTATTGAACAGCGACTGACGGATGAATGTGCCTTTCAGAGACTCACAGCTAATGTGAGGCACTGTTATGCTGTAAAACACAACGAAATGCACAGTAAGGTCTGCAACATACAAAACATTCCATTGTTGATATATATTTCATCTATCAGTCTAAAGTCCAAGATGCAGTCTTCAAATGCCTGACCAACAGTCGGAACATGTACAGATATTCTACTTGTAATAATATTAGGACAAAGAGAAGCTGCACATCCTCCAGTTTAAGAAGCCGCGACATTGTGGTGAACAGTTCCACATCTTCCCCTGAGAACTCCACCATTTGACTCAGCAGCTGTACCACTTTAACCTAAGACAAAACAAACCGTTCAATATATGTGACAATGAGCAGGCTTTGGATTTGAGTAGGAACACGATGATGACCCTGATTAAAGGCTCTGATAACCCAGCGACACATATGGACATATAGTACATCTCATAGGGGCCACGGGTTAATCCCACCCTCCAGATGATTACACTCTGAATGTAAAGAGGCTTTGACATTTCCACTGTGAATGCCCTTTATACCAACAGCAGCAGGTCTATACTGCTGCTTATCCAGATCAAAGAACAAAGCAAAGTATATTTAGTCTTTTGCAAATCAAAGATGTTCTGCTTTGTTGCCCAGGTAGCCTTTTAGGATTATGCTATGCACTTGACTGCTTGATACAATTGAAACAAATATGTTCCCCCTCTGCAGGTGAGCACACTCATGGAGAAACATCTATTATAATCTGGCCCTACAGACAAATGCAGGGCTGGTTGATCAACATTTTAACAATTACATGTTTTCCAATATATATCACAATATGGAAAATTGGGGAAAATTAGATCTACACATATTTAAATTGATGGTCAATCAAAAATGAAATTATTTGCAAAACTCATTTCACTTTGCGCCAAATCCATAATATATACCATTTATTGTTCAATTCAACATAATATGATCACCCATCATAGACAAAGGACCCTATCTAGCCATTCATTGTATGCCAACACTAAGAAGAGGCAGTGTTGGTGCATATATGATAATAAAGTAGAGTGTTGCATCATAATGCCTTGCATCATCACATCTCACAAAATCAAATGCAGACATTATGTAAAATGTATAAAGAGCCATATTAGGGCAAATGTCAAGACTGTGCAAGTTGCTTTTCATGCTGTGTGGATGTTTATAGAAACGACCTGGAATTTGCTTTAAATTGGCCAAGACATGCAAACAAAACTGTGGTTTGGTCCTTTAACTATAACATCTCACCCATTCTCCATTGGCTGATGAGACTCAGCGCACCCACATCCACTCGTACACTAAGTTGCCAGTGGAAACGCATACTTTGCCCTTCCCCTAGGGGGGCAGTGGCACTCCACCTGTGCTAATCATCACACACACACACACACACACACACACACACACCACACACACACAACACACACACACACACACACACACACACACACACACACACACACACACACACAACACACACACACACACACACACACACACACACTATTCTAATGAACATCGGTGGGACGCTATATAGTCTTCCATTCTCCCCTACTTCTCGAAACCCTTTATCATCCCTTCTTCCTAATCTGTCCCACTTCCTCCTCCTCTTCCTCCTGCCCCGTCACCCACTCTTTGCCTCCTTCTCCCGTAACCGTAGCTCTTCAGAATGCATGCCAGTTAAGTCAAGACAAAGACACAGTTTGCATATGTTCAGGCGCAGACAAGCTGATGCTTAGTTATATATGTGGGCAACAAAAAGATCCAGACAGGATGAGCTCATTCAGGAAAATGGGTAGACACACAAAAAAGCAGATTGCGAAACACTGCAGGTATGAGTAACAGCAAAAGTCCATCTGCATTTTCAATTCATTCTGCTTTTCCACAAATGCAAAATACACCTTATTTGTGTACATGCGTTTTTGCTGACTGCATTGTTCACATCATGAAATGAGCACAAATGCTCCGCTAAGCTTGGACAACATTAGCATATTTTCAACAGTCTTTTCCAGCCACGACAATGACCCCATGTATGCGTGAATGAATGGCTCCAGGCACTATATAAGGCAAGGTCCAGCAGCAGCAGCAGTTAATGTGAATCACCAGCAAAGAGCAAGTGTTGCATTCACATGCCCGGACGTGTTGGGTTGAGGAGCACAGTCCATTCACTCTACTGTAGCTCCAACACAATGATCGTCAAATGGAGATAGAGTGACCAAGACAAAGAATTGGTCTTTTGTTCAGCCAAGGGGAAAAAGGAGGAGTTGACTTTTAATGTGCAGAAAGTGGAGATATTGCACCACTTCACTCCAACATACCTCAAATTGAGGAATCAACATTGCACAACAGGATGCAATAACCTAATAACTAATAATGTATCTGTAGTGATGATATTTTCCCACATTTACGGACACACACTTCACATAAAGTGAAATTACATTGTATATGTAGTTTAAATTCTCTGCAATCTGATGGTCGTACATCGTTGATAAAGCATCTTAACCTAAGAGGGTTTTCTTTTTTTGTTGATATCATCTCAGCAACGATAAGACATAATACTGCACTTTATGGTGGCTGTATAATATACTGTACATCTCAATAGAATCATGGGGTAAGTGAAAGGAGGCGGGATAAAAAAGGGGACAGAGCTACCGGGCAAACTGCATTCAACAGCGCCTCCTGGAAACAACGTCCCACATCTGCGCCATGATCCATTCAGCGCACAGAGGGGAGAAGAGAGGGGGGCTGGGAGTCAAATGACACTGGCAAAATTGCCGAGGATGGAATGAATGAATGGAAGAATGAATGAAACGTATTAAATTGCGGGGAGACAGTTTGCTAGAAAGGGGCACAGCGACCTATAAGTGCGAGTCAGTGAGCGATGTTATGGTTATGAAACGCTCGGGACGTTTTATTCCCAGTTGTGTTCATTCTCCCGGTCCCTGTCTGCTCTCCGTGTCCCATCCCCCCTTCCCTGTAGTCGAGACCGGGTAGAGCTAATTTCAGGATGATCCGGATAGAGCCTTTTCATAAAGACTTTGATTGTGGAGTAATATCAGATTTAAATGTGCAAGTAGTTGCAACACTTAACTGCCGGGTTAAGAGGAGCAAATTCGAGTACAATTAACTGAGATGCTATTTTTTGCATTTTAGTCCAAAATGATTTGCAGTGCGATGTCTGCCATCTTAACTATTCATTTATCGTGTCATTTTATATGCAGATGGTTTGAAGAGTAGTTAGGCTGCCAATGCACAGAATACATGGGACTGTTGTCTCCGAATGAGTCTTAGTGCAGGTTTGAATAGCTGCAGCTAATGTTACTGTGTGACAGCAGGAATAAGCAGACATGTATAATGGAGCATTTATCCTGTAACCGGTGCCTATTAGAGCAGGACAGATGGAGTCAATTGTGTTCAAAGCTTTGTCCCATTGGTACCGGAAACGGAATTTTAAGTCAAATTTAAAGACAAAAGTGTTTCTTTCAAGCTCAAGTTACCTGCTTACTTACTAGAACAAAAAGGAAATACGCTAGGCTACTGTGGCAAAACGAAAGGCACTGCCAAAAAGTAATGTACAAAATATATCACTTTAAAAGGAGCAGGCGTACGTAAAATCCCTCAGGAAAATCGACCCAAATGTCGTGAAGTACTGTTAGAGCAGCACCAGGATGTACGCTTTAAAAACTTTTCACCAATTTGAACAGGCACCAAACCAAACACAGCACCTCCTCTACTCTCATACAAGCCCCAGCCCAACATCCATGTCCGATATTAGCTTCTGTTGCCCGGCGCAGGCCTGCTTACCTGGCGGTTGGTCCATTTCCAGATAAAATATCAGCTCTGTGGAGTAGGGCATCATCACGTCCCTCCAGTCTCCTTCCTCATCGGCTTTTTCCGACGTCCAGACTGTATTATACATTGCTTTCGTGTGGCTTAACCTGACAATCTTTCTCCACAAAAAGGAAAAAAAGCGTATAAAATGCGAACTGGTGACAAAAACAAACTGACGTATTAATAAAAACACTTGATTAGATAGGCTAATCTATCTACTTGAAAATCTTCTATCTGAATTCCTGCTTCAGACTTGAATAAATAGACGAACTGTGTACAGCAAGCACCGGGCTGTGACTGCTCCCTCCGACATAATAATAGTGTTATTAACTTGGGGCTCTTCATGAATGCCCTGTATACGTATATGTTTATATAAAAGCGTCCTTTAAACGGTGGAAAAGTAGATGCCAGCTCTACATTTCAGTCCCCTCTCCTTCTTCTCCGCTGGTACCGCCGGCTTACTAGCTTCATTTTAAGAAGAGCACTGACAAGAGGAGGCTGGCAGAGGATGACAACGGCTGGGACAAACCACTGCGCCACGGTTTACAGGGGGGGATGTAATTTATCTGACTGTAACACACAAAAACTTAATATGAATAGATCCTTTACGCAATACACATTAGCAGAATCTAGCTTAACATTACTTTGCGTCTTAAATTATGCGTACATTATAACACTCACCCATTCTGCCTTTGTTATATTAAAACTATGTACACCTTTGTTGGCGCCTTTTTTTTTATCCCAGGCCTAACGCTGATCAAGCCTCTGTGCGCAAGCTCAGACGGCTGGATCTGAAAGCCAATAGGGAAATTACTTCAGCCTCTGAAGAGCAACTTACAAATTCAGTGGTTTTCCAGTGAGATCCTCACCTTCCCACTGACTGGCTGTATGTCACTTCAAACTACTGACTGCTGCAACCACTTTGGAAAGTGACATAACTACATGAATAAGGAGCAACCAAACATTCTTAAAGGACCTTGGCAGTGTTTGTGCATGTTATAACCTTAGCCCATGTATTACAAATGATATATTCTTATGTTTTCCAAAAGCAGACCTATTTATTTTACATGTATGAATGTGCTTTCTTTCACCATAAAACTAAGCCAACAATAAAGGTATACTTACTAAGTATATTGTATAATGTATGACAGCCTGATCTTCTTCCTTTTCACCATAGAGCTCAAAACTATTAAATACACAACAATGAGCCACACTGTTGCATTGGGTGACATGTATTACATTACCATGAATCAGTTCCGCAAACATCCTCTCGCTGCACTTCTCACTGGAGCACCAAATGTGGATTTATTGGACACTGAAAATAGTCCCCAACCAATGCACTGACAGTACCCAGCTGTTTTAGGAAATAAACCAAACATTTACTCAACCTTCAAAAGGAACCAATGGGATAATTGGCAATGACCTAATGTGTTTTAAATTATCATTGTATGGAAATGCAGTGAAGACTTTCCATCTGAAGCAGCATTTGTATGAAAAGTGACAATGGAATACACAAGCCAAGCAAGTTTCAAGTTGATTTCCATAAAATATTGCAATTACTTCAAACAATGGCAGACTAAAAGGTAGGGAAAACACATTAAAAAAACTTCAATCACTACAATGTTGTTTAGGAAAATGGTCAGTAGCAATGTAGGGAGAAGACATACAATGAGACAGAGACTGAGGTTATAGATTGTGACTGTAGGATGTTCCTCAAGTTTACACACCCACGGCTACCCTTGTGTGACTTGCGTGACACTAAACCCTTGCCTGCTCAAGGCAAGGTAATGACAAATGTATTAAACTATCATATGATAAAAATGAACCTAAAACAGTGCAGGAAAATATACCCTCTTTGATCATAGGATCCCTTCCGTGGCAGTTATGTGTTGAGGAGGTTTGTTTAGTGGGCTTGTTTAACTCCAGTGGAGGACAAGGTGCCATTTACAACGTCAACCAAGCTGCCTACAGTCAGGTAAGTACAGTTACAGCAAATGATATGGGAGCTTAAACATAAGCTTAGGGATGCTAGAGAGGTGCAACCATGTATTAGGAAGCCTATAATACAGGGATGACTGCAAACACACAACACACACCTGCTAAAATGGATATGATGGATTTGCAGGATTGTGGGATCACTTCTGTTGCAGGATTTATGGCTTGTTCTTTGTAGATCATATTTAAATATTTTTTTTTTAATGTAATTATTAGTATTAACAATAGATTAAATGAAGCTGTTAAATGGGAAGGAAGTCCTCTATAAACAACTGTAGAAGTCGTCAAAACCACAGTTAAGATGGTAAACTGGCTACTTGTCAAACAATGGCGTTGTAGATGTGGTGTCTCGACTTCAACTTCATTCTCTTCACAAGTTGCTGATCTGAATGTAAACGATGATTATAGTACATGGAAAAGGAAGGCTTGGCCTACATACATGGTGGATACATCTGATTGCCCTTTGCCCCCAGAGGCTTATCAAACCTTGACCCAGACCCTGGATCAAAGTCAGATTGGGTTCAAATCATAATCAGTCTGATTCGGTCACAGTGACGCGTCCTAAAACCCAGAAGTCCCATTTATATTTTTATTTTTGCATAAGCAGTCCCTGGGGGGGTTCTGTGTGTACACACAATTGTAATGACAGTCTGATTAACCCTCCTGTTGTGTTGTGTTTCCCCCAAAAATGATATGCATGAAAAATTGTAATTTGTTGTATCTATCTATTATTCCCTATCTATGCTTCTATTCATGTGCCAAGTGGAGCACTTTTAGGATTAAAAAAGAAAAAGAATAATGGCCCCATCATAATCAGATGCCCCCAAAGCACACAGTGGAGACACAGACGAGCCCAGACCCCCAGTCTTCCACATGGTAATCTCCTGTTAACAGCGTAATATCAATGCAATATCTTTAGATGGGGGCGACTGCCACCAGTAATTACAGCTGCTCTGTCTACATATACTGTCTGCCGGGTGTCCTACTTCAGGGAGCAACAATAATTGAAAGGTCTGCTCCCTAATCTGCCATCCATCCATATACTCCCCTCCCTTTACCACCATCCACCGTCACCTCCGTTAACCCATCCATCCGTCTGTCCGTCAAAAGTTGTCTGTCTCCTCTGTCCATCACAAAAAAAAGAGGACAGAGAGTCCCGTTGCCCCCCCCCCCCCCCCAAAAAAAGGGGGGGGGGGGTGCATGAATGTCAATTAAATCTATTTGAGGCTACGTGTGTGTGTGTGTGTGTGTGTGTGTGTGTGTGTGTGTGTGTGTGTGTGTGGTTGTTTCACAGATGGCTCGTGCCGGACACACAGCCTAAAGCTCGTCTCTGTCAAGTGTGTCAAAGAGGTTTAATTGCTGCTGCTCTCTCTGTGTGTGCGTGTGTGTGTGTGTGTGTGTGTGTTCGTGTGTGTGTGGCTGGGCAGATGGATCCCTAACAATGACACAGGAACTGACTCTAGTCATACAAAAGAGAAAGAGAGAGGAAGAAGGAGGGGCAGACAGAGGGAGGAGGACCATGGGAACAGTATTAATCTGCGCTGTCCCCGGCCATCAGCACACTGGTCCCCATTTAACCCCCCAACAATAGAGCCGAGTGGCATCAAGTGGCCTATTTGCATAGTGTATGCATAATCACATAATAGCATAGTCACATATGAATCAGCCCCTCCCATGACTCCAAATGAAACTTCAAATTCCAATTATGTATGTGTCCAACTGTGAGTTTTCAGATGCATTTCAATATGCGCATACAACAACAGAATGCAAGTAATAAACAGAAAGTGG
This sequence comes from Gymnodraco acuticeps, assembly GCF_902827175.1. Taxonomy (NCBI): domain Eukaryota; kingdom Metazoa; phylum Chordata; class Actinopteri; order Perciformes; family Bathydraconidae; genus Gymnodraco; species Gymnodraco acuticeps. Next base: position 6,611,359 of record NW_022991154.1, on the reverse strand, counting down.
CAAAATGTATGTACAACTTTTCGAGCTTGGCTAAATGCACTAATAGATGACAGAAAAGTAACATTGGAATAATGCTAATGCTGGGGAACCTGCTTCAGCTTTCTCTTCCTTGTTGCAGAGCTGTCAGTGTGCCTCCACTCTGTCAAAAATACTACAAAATATAAATGGTAGGTGTGCCAGATGGCAGATATGGGGACTCGAGTTTGTGACTCGGACTCGAGTCGCACTTAAGTCGCACACACAGAGACTTCAGACTTGACTTGGACTCCTGCTCAAAAGACTTCGGACTCGACTTGGACTCGTGTTTTGGGACTCGTGAACAATCATTGTGTTTTCTATTTTTGACGTATTAAAGGTGGGGTAGGTAAGTTTGAGAAACCAGCTCGAGATTGCTAGAATTTGAAAATACATAACCGGAGAAAATCTGCCACTTCCTCACAGAGCCCCTCCTCCAACACACACGAACGCGCACATGACCAATGAGGGCATGAGATAAGTTTGTGCCCCGATGGAAGGCTGACAGGCAGGTAGGCCATCCAGTTACTTTAGCCGGGCCGGCTATCGGGATGTTAAGAGCATTCCATGGAATATAACGAAAAGTGTATCTCGAGCCGGTTTCTCAAACTTACCTACCCCACCTTTAACATTAACATCATGGTAACACCATGGCGACCGGCGGCACACCTGCAGTTGTACCGCTTGTAATTAGGTTAAACTATACAAACTTCGAACAAAACGCCGGCGGCACCAACAAAAGGAGCGCACACTGCAAAGTCTGCAATATTAAAATCAAGGATACTGGGTGCAACAACGTCAAATTTCATCAGGCACTTGAAAACTAACCCGGAGAGGTCAGTCACATTAACGCATATGGACGGTTAGCAAACATGTTTAGCTCAGCATCAGCTATATAATGTTAACTTAGCTTGCTACTAGCTTTGTAACTGAATATTTGAAAAGATGAGTGAATGTTTGCTTGTCACACTTGTTTGCGTTGAGTGGCGTTGACATCCAACTCTTGACATGACATAAAAAAGGTCGGTAACGTTAATCATTACGTTCCGCTGCCACCATCTACTGGCTAACGTTAAACGTAGAAAAATACATAGTCACATACATAAATACATCTGTCGGTTTATAGGCAGGTTACAGGTTTATTGTTGACCACGTAACGTTAATGTTACAGGTTTATCAGGTTACCATTACACTGGGTTTGAGTGAGAGGATAGAGGAATATGTTTATTTATAGTAGACTTAAAAGATGTAATTAGAGACCCAGTGTAATTAAACAATACGGTTGCAGAGGTCAAATTTAACATTTTTGTCCACTGGCCAAATGGCTAGCCTAGTGAATGTTGAAATTTTACCAGCCACTCAATAGATTGCCATTGTTATTTTTGGCTGGTGCGTGCAACATACAGTACCAGCCACTTGCATGATTTACCAGCATTTGGCTGGTAAATGGTGTTAATGGTAGATATCTCTTTTGGAACAGGTCATGTTTTAATATCACCAGTTCAGTATATTTCAGATAATATTGCAGCAATAGTTTTTTAGTTGCAAATGGCACAGAACAAATGTATACTTTTAAGTACTTTTAACACAGTTTCCCTGTGGGGGATTAATAAAGTATTTGTGATACTGATTTCTGATTCTGAAGTGTTTTGCTTAGTTGTTTGCATTTAGCTAAAGTGTGATGTTTTTCCTCATATTGCATTGCAATAGCCTGTTTAAAGTGATCATATAACAAACAACTAATCAGTACTGATACTGTATGCTAATAGATATAGGAGTGATAATAATACAGTAAATGCTTTGAATGTCTTAGATATAGCTGTGCAGTATTCTTAACAGACTGGATAGCAGCAGACAATAGAAGGCTTATTACAACCAGAAGAGACATGAGACTTTTATTTTTTAGAGACTTGAGACTTGACTTGGACTCGTGACCAAAGACTTGAGACTTGATGAAGTCTCACCCCACAAAGACTTGAGACTTGACTTGGACTCGTGACCAAAGACTTGAGACTTGACTTGGACTTGCAAAAAAAGACTTGTGAACATCTCTGCCAGATGGTACTTAAAGTTCACTCATTAAAATAACATAAATGCCATGGAAGATTTGAATGGTACAGTACGCAGTCATTGACCCAAGTTACAGTGTGTCTTCCATTGCTTCCAGTCTCAATGCTAAGCTAGGCTAGCTATGTCCAGCGCCATATAGACTGAGAGTTATGTCATCTCCGTTCACTCCAATGGACCACTTTTTTACAGCAATGGCGGATCGTGGAGCCTCTCAATCGTTCCCGGAAGTTAGCGCCAAGGCTAGCAGAGCTATAGAGTTGCAGCATAATAGACCGTTCGTGAAGGACTTTTAAAGGTAAGAAGAAGTTTAAAGATTTATATTGCGGATATTATCAGTAGATCTGATTCAAATTAACATGTGTATTAAAGAATGTCAGTGGATTATCCCTAAATTAGTAGATTTAGGGAACGTTTACATATAACAGCTAGGATACCGAAGCAAGTTAGCAACACACGTTGAACAGCCTTTTAATTGTAAATTCCGTTCTCTTAATGTCATTTCGTCCAACGTTGTTGAATTAGAGAAGAGGGGCTTCTAAACGGGATTGTATGCGGGGGTTGAGGGAGTTAAATATTAGATAAATATAACTTTGGTGCGTGTAAGAGTGAGTGTTTTTAGCAGAGCCATATTGTGTCCTTGTGATTATATTGATTATTACCTGTCTGTATAATGTTGCAGCTCAGCTGATTTTGGATTGATGGCAAAGGGAGAGGGACTTAAGTGAGAGTGAAAACACAAGGTAAGTTTAATACTACTGTTTTATATAAGTAAACACCTTATCTCCCCAAGGCAATTTCCCATCCAATAGGTGTGCTATATAGGTGTGTATAACCCTTTCTCCTGTATGTTACTCCCTCTTTCAGCACAATAACCAGAGGGGGATTCAATGGAGCCTGAATACCTGCACTGAGACCATCACCCTGCACCCTGAGTCTCAACTCTGTGTTTTTCAAGCCTTTCCCTGTTTTTTGTATTAAACAAAACATTAAGCTTTCCCAATGGTGTGGTTTTCGTTTTGTGAAAAAGTGCAAATGCAGTGTTTGTATATAATTACATCACATATGTTTTTGCTGTTGGTCGTGAAATTGCTCCTCCTGACTTGAGCCAGACATTTTTTCCTCCGCTCTATGACAGTGGGGAAGCCGTACATTCGTACTCCTTTCTCGGAGCGATTTGAGCATCCCTAAGGCAGCACAGCAAACAATGGTGGCGACTAGGAGGCAGCACAGCAAACCAGGACAACACGGAGGAAAAGGCACAGACAAACTGCATGATATGCTATTAAATGTGTATTGAATTCCATGTATTTGCAATGGATGTTCCTAAAACAACACATTTAACATCATCATCATCATCATGCTGCTGCTGCTAGTCCTTTGATAGTCACCTGTCGGTCTCCTGTCCTTTCTGAAAGCCATAAAGATGACATTAGTCATTTAGATAACTTGTGTCCTCAATTACCATGGGATTACTGAAACTACCATGAATTTAAGAAAATGGTAGACATTAATCTAATCTGAATTTTAAAGCATTACTTTAGATCCCCTCCCTCTAAATATATCAATAAACATTAGAAAGTGATGCTCCTGACTACCATACAAGTTTAAGAAGATAATATTGGTTTTAAAGAATTCAAAGCTATAAATAAACAGCAACAGGCTCTTTAACCAAGGCACTGTTAGCCTAACATGTAAACTCCTTGTTCACACTAATCCTAATATTATCACTTAATATTAGCAAATTCTATTTTATTTTTTAAAACATATTGATGTAAATACATACACATATCGATTTGTTGTATAAATATTGCAAATCAAAACCTTTATTCACTAATAATTACCAAAAATCGTAGTTCTATCAATGCATTCACATTGCCCGCCATGAACTTCCGGGGAACGATCCTCGTCTACCTGAACCACGTGACGATAACCGTTTTTGGACTTCCGTTGTCGTAACTCTTCTATCTATATGGCGCTGGCTATGTCATGACTCCAGCTCTATACTTAGAGGTTCTCTATAGAGTGGCAAAGTCCCTCCCCTTCCGGTGGACCTCCATGGGACCTTATTTCGGAAAAATTATGTATTGAAGTCAATGGAGAGAGAAATATTATCTTTCGATCCCGTTTGAATTGTGCCACACATTACACATGATGTTTGTCAATTTAAAAGATAATTTTGCCAGTCAAAAAAAAAAAATGTCGTAAAACTGTGAAGTAACACATTTGCTTGTGTGAAACGCTCAATGAACTACATATCTGGTCTTGCACAACAACACACGTCACCAAGATGGCAGTCACTACTGTCTTGTCAACAAAACGATTGACTACCCTCACTATCACCACAATGAAACACGTCCAGAAGAATGTCATGCAAAGCTGCCTGCCTGCCTTCCTTTGATTATCTCTGAACTGCCTGGTCTTTTAATGTTTAATGTAAACCATTTGTGCAGATAGCGTGAAGTAGAAAAGATCGCAGATGCTAATGTGGCGTTAGCATTTCTACCCCGGGCTTAATTGGTGTATTATAGAATGATCACACCGGTGTGACAGTACTCTTCAAAGGGTTCACGAAATATGACTACTACTCTTACTGTTTAACATTTTGGGTGACTTAATGTTACTTCATGTTAAGGCTAATAAAAATGATAAGGCTAAGGCTGTAATGCTAACTAACGTGCTTGCTACTAGCTAGGTAGCTAACTTGATCCAGCCAGCCACTCCTGGTCCTTTCATCAGACGGGAAGCGAAAGAACGAGCAAGACCCATTGATGGTATGATAACAACCTGGTACTAAGCACACAGGCATCTTGTTAAAGTTATCTTATCTTAGCTATCTCTTATATTTAGCAGAGGAAAACAATTGTGACATCAGTTATGACATCACTTACGCGACTGGAATTTGTAGTCTTTATCGTTGCATATTTTTCATAGTCTTATAATTCAACAGTTTTACGACAAACGGTGACTTTTTTGACATGGAAATGATTTTTTAAGATTGACAAACATCCTATGTGTAATTCGTGGCACAATTCAAACGGGATCGAGAGATACGTTTTCTCTCTCCATTGACTTCAATACATAATTTTTCCGAAATAAGGTCCCATGGAACGAAAGTAGATGGGCGTAACTTCGCCACTCCATACATAATTCAGAGCATATGATTGAATGTGACTTCATTCTCTGCTCAGGTAGACATTTCTGCTTTATTAATGCTCTAAATGTCGTTTACAAAAGAAAAACAACCTAGGTTTAGCATGTTTTGGAGCTAGTGCTGCTAGATTCTCTCTTTGAAAAAAGAGTTGGACACTGAACTAGGTTTTATAATTTGGATCATGGCTAAAATCCAGCTTGACTTTTTCTGGTTTCTCCAATGAAATTTACCCAAGCTTTAAGGGAAACAATGAATGTAGTTTTCCTGTTTGTGTGTGCGTGTGTGTGGGTGACAGACAAATTGGATAAGAGAAACTGCATGTGCATGAGAGAGAACCCAGGTGAGCTCCTGGGAATCAGGTGTTGAGTTTGCCATTTCTGTCACCATAGGAACCAAAACGTTCACTGAGGCGCAAACAATGTCTCTTTTTTTAGGGGCTTTAAGCCCAGACAAAGGCACTGTCTGGAAGCTCATATCATATGCCACCTACTGAGTTCAATGCAGCAGGGACGCACAAATCCATGAATACATGATTTTTAATTATAAAGGCATGTCAAACCCAAAGTAACACACCGGTTGACCTCTTCAAATTTCACAATTTTTTATCAAAAAAGTGTGCTTTATAGCATATATTTGAACTCATGGACCCACCTGTTTGTCTATCAGGGTTTCATGCTTTAGTAGAACAAGCAGTCAGGAAAACTAGATGGGATCTTTGAGTTTCTGAGTCAGTGTGTGTGCAGAGGTTTGCGTCTGTTTTAACTTACACGTTATCTAAGGTCATGTGCCACCTGCACCCCAGGCAACTGCTTCCACATTAGAACACGGTGTCTTTTGTCCGACCGCAAAATACAATAATTTAACCCAAAATCTATTTTTTTAGCATCTATTGTAGGCTACTTTGTGAAATGAGATAGAGAGCCAGACGCCACGCGAAGGGCCACAAATGCTGACATGGCTAAATGGAGTTATGGTGACCCTCGAACACCTGTTAACCACCAGCTTATCTGCATTAATGTGTGTGTCTATTAACGGGAATCTCAATGCAACCGTATACTATGGTGTTGTAGACATTAGTGGGTTTTTTCGAACAGTTTGTGTCTTCCATTTTCTGTTTCAACATTACACGCTCCAGTGAATAAAACCAGGTCTATACAGAAATGTTTTTTCCCAGTTTGGTGTCGAAGAACTTGTCTGGTCTGCACACACTCCTGACCTCAACCTTATCCAATACCTCTGGGATGAATAATGATGCTCTTCAGGCTGAATGGGTGGAAAGCCTGAATTCAGAAGAGGGAAGGCTCTGTTGTAGAATTGGAATCACATGTTAAGCTATTATATATTGGTGTTATGTCCCGGTGTCGACATACTTTTTACAATATTGTGTTTTCAGCATGGTGTGAAAACCACTTTCGAACTATCATCTATAGGTCTGACGGAATTAGTCATGTGAAATATTTCAAGGTTCTGGTGAAGCCCCAAATAGGAATTCAGATGCGTGCATTTTTTTGGAGTTGAATGTACTTATTGTAAGTCGCTTTGGATGAAAGCGTCAGCTAAATGCAATGTAATGTAATGTAATGTAAAGTTGTGAGACAAAGATGTCTACTTTCATGAGTAGCCAAATCTTTTCACATGGACTGCATTCAGCCAACACAAGCTCAACGCCTGCTCGTACTATAAACTAGAACGCTCTCAAAACCAAAATGTTGCCCCTTGGATACAGATTCTGCATTCATACTGTATGCAAGTCACACCAACAGCATAAGGGTTTAGGTTTGGTTATAAAGAAATGTCTCTCTCTGACTGTGTCAGTCATCTGCATCCATTTGTACCATGAGTTGCAAGTGTTCACAGTGCCAAGTTGAAGAAGGGTAAAAGAAAGAGTGGAGCTGATGCATTATATTAGTCTGGGGACTAATGGTCAGAAATGTTGCCAACGTTTAAAAACTGGGTTTCATGTCGGGTATTAACTGTGTTATTTGAGTTGGAGTCTTTGACATGAGGATATGGGCTTAGGTTTAACAAGGGTCTAATGAAGAGATGCTATATACCGTTATAATTGGATCCATTGTTATTGGTACTTGATGCATACTGTAATCAGGACTGAAAGTCAGGATATCTTTACTCTATTTCTGTCAAGCCTCCGGACATTTGGCATGTGCAATATGACATCACCTTAGTGTGACGTAAGCAAAACAGACATAATTTTGGAGGCATATTTATTGTCTTTTGTTAGAATTTATGCGAAGAGAACAGCCTTGAAAAACTTTGACTGGCATTCCAAAGAAGCATTTGGAGATATTATATTCTTACTTGGGGACTTTTTTATTTGACTTAAAGACATTTAGTTTTTCTTTACTGTATGCATCAACAAAAGGGCAGTTTTCCGGCTCGTGTTTTATAGGTTTAATTGGTCCCCTGAGTGAGCATCTTTCTGTGCATCTTGGTCTGTATGTGTATCTTCTGCAATAAAGCGACAATTCAGAGAAAAACACAAAAGTGGTGTTTATCTCCCTGACACGTTTCCCGGTGTCAGGGAATCTTGACTGAACATCTATCAGCACTGAGCATGTGGTTAAACCTTCTTTTTTATTTTAAAGAAAAAAAGCCTATGAATTGAGTCTTTGCTGTCATGGGAGTAACAGAAGCAGACTGAAAGAATGATGGATGGAGTGGGGGGGGGGGCTGCAGTACTAGACCGCAGCAAACAATGAAGAAGAGACAGAAAGAGGATGCTAAAGGAAGAGAGCAAAGGAGATAGGAGTTCCATTTGTCCTCAAGTTCTGGGGGACATGTTTGTCTTGTGGAAATAAAAGCCCATAAATGTATGAGTGGGGGGATGTTTGACTGTACAGTGATGATGAGGCTGTGGTTCGCCCACTGTCAGCTCTATTTCTGTGCTTATTATCCATGGCCCTCAGCGCTTTTCATATTTCGTCTGCTGCTGTAATAACTAGAGTGGAAAGTACAATTTAAATGTAGACACGAATAGGCTGCTAAACATAGACATTGTTGGAGTGGGGTCTGGGAGAGCACACACACTGAGAACAGTTACGTAATATGGCACGGCACTTTTGTATATATTATGAATAAGCGCTTTTTTTTAGGGTGCAGAGACAGGACAAAATGTGTCATCCGCCTACATCAATGCTAAGAATTATCGTTAAACATAGCAAGTGATTGAATGCTCACATTTGTTTTCCTTTGTTTTTTGCAACATTCCATTCAGCATTCACACACTGCAAGCCATTAAAACTCTGCCAGAGACACCATACAGACTCATGTTCTGCAGACAGCCTGTTTTTGGTCCACATCCAAACGTTTCCAAAGATACCAAAGATCACATTCATTCTTTATGGAGTAGGTGTAGAAAATAATGTCGAAAATATCAAGATATATTTAAGGCTCAGCCGATGGTGCATCAATTAAAGGGGTGCTGGCTTGAATCCGATAAAAGTTTGAGAACAAAAGATGCCAAAGCATTAGTATATGTTATTATCATTCAATGTCGTAACATTCAACATCTAGGCAAATGTTATAACTCAACAGTCAAAAGACACATGATGGCGTGACTTGCTTTATGATTAAAAAAGTTAAATATGGTCAGACAAGCTCAGGGTTACCTAAAGGATGTGTGTATATGTCTGTGCTCTTGTATTACCTGTTTGAGCTATACACTGATTTACTTAATTTAATAGTTTAACATGTATTTGCTTGCAGTTTTTGTTTATAGTACATTCATTATTATTAGTGTAATTATTTTAGTTAATTAAAGAAATTCCTTATGCTTTTATTTTGAAAGTGGTTTTGGGCACCCTGTGACTTGGCCACCTGTTGATTATGTATTTATTGGAGAGAGGTGGTGGTGGGATTGCAGCAACAGATATGGCAAATGTTTTTAACCAGGGTAAGCCACGAGGAGAGCCACAGGAAAGGCTAAAGGGGAGGATTGTTTACTGTATGACATTGGATCATCGGAATAAAATGCACAATAGTTTAGGATAGTTTCCCTCCGTATGATTCGCTAGTTGGTGCCTCGGTGGCAGTTTAATTTTTTTTAGGTAACACACTACCTTTTCTGATGACTTCTTTATTATTCAAACTGCAAAGTTCCACAATAGGTTGAATGAGGGTAAACAGTAGGAATAGACATTGATTACGGACCAAGCACTGTCTTCTGTCACAGAAGGGCCTCATAGGTAGATAACTGTATATAGATTGTGTGTAGAGCACGCACAGTCATGGTGTCATTGGGATCATGCCACTGCAGTGAGCCATGCAGAGAGGCCATATTTCCTGTTACTGCACATATGGCCACTGACATGACAAAATCCCTTAGTACTGCCGCTGATATGTGAAGGATAGGAATAATCTCTGTTCTAACTAGTCGCCATGCTTAATAAAAACGACAAACTAGAAAATGACCTGGACAAAAAGCCCATTTCACATTATGCACTATACAAACCTGAAGATATTAGGATATCAGAAGATGTGAGAGCCTAAATGTCTGGAAGTTGGTCTAATGTCCCATTTAGCCTGATTGCAAATAGAGCTGGTCATTGTCCATGGCATTCACAGCGAGTGATTAGGAGATACACTTCTGTTGCTGATGGCGTGAAAACTAAGGAAGATAAAACATCCGAGGATGAAGAAGATAGGTCATTTACACAAAGACGCCAACATAAAAGTGTTAATCGGGAGACAGAACATCTGTATCTAAGGCTTGATTCAGGAAACAGCATGACATTTGGTGGATTATGACAAATTAGGAACCAGCTACAGGACCATACTTGCGTCATGTCCTGCCTTCTTTACGTTTTACCCGGCCAACCCCCTTCGCCTAAACCAAATGGGTATTTCCAGTGCTTTTGTGTGCTATATTTATGAAATTGGAACTAAGAACAATGTGCAGACCAGATTTTGAAAACATCTTTGGAGATCATATGAGAAAACGGCTTCAAATTGGTAAAACATGTCTTATTGTTTGCAGCAGTTTAAAAGGGACTTCAAGCCATCATGTAGATCCCAACACAACCAAATCATTTAGCTTTCATCCATGCGGTAATCTTCCTGATTGTGTGTGACCTGTCTTGTGATGTTGACATCGTAAAACGAGAAGAAAAAGTCATGATGGCACTTGTTAAGATAGTGTTGACATTTATGTTGATAACCGAGTAACCTTGTGATCACGAAAACAACTTTTATCAAATAATATTAACTTATGTCCTCTTTGGACCTCACCACAAGCACATTTCAGGAACATTTATGCGATTCCTAGGTGAGAAAAAAAAAGATTCACAGCTTTGTTACACATCCAGAACAAAGAAGTTTAGAAAAAAAACCCTGCTGTGTACATTTCTCCTGAGTGAATGAACATATCCCGGGGTAAGACCAAGCTTAAACATTATGGACTAGACACAAAGAGGCTGGTTTGATCAGGCCTTTTGATGCATCGCTGCCTCCGGTGGACCCTGCTCATTGGATTTACATCGGCTGCTTTGGTCTTAGCGAGCTGTGTGCAGGCAGCGATTAGCTTTGCTGTCTCAAACTTTCCAGCTCAGCTAATTCAATGAGGGGCTCTCCTCTTCTTTATCCCTCCTGATCCATTCTCTGTCCAACAAACCAGAGGACTCATTATTATTCAAAGTGGATTCAGCTCCCTTCACGGCATTGACTGATCCAGTCCACCTGTACAAAGTCAGGCCGCCTTACACTGCAGGCAGACAGGCAGGCAGAAGTAAAGTCTCACAGTAACTAAAAGGATTTGTATTAATTATTCAAAACACCCTGCTGAGAAGCTTGTGTCTGTGTCTTAGCAGTCTACTGTCGCGGTCTACTGTAAAACAGCTGATTTAAGTGTTGCTCTACATGAATATATAACCATAATGCTTTTCAAGGTGCAATTTTCTCCAATGAACACTGACTTTCTGATCGGGAACCCCAAAGGATCCTTGAGACCATCATTTTTGTGATATGACAGTTCTCATACATCAAGTCTTTGATAGGAAAACCAAGGAATTCACCTATTATAGCTATGGTGTGGGATTATTTGCCCAGCTTGGATGGATAAATAAGAAATAATTACAAGAGCAGGAGTATACATAATAGGGTTTTAGTGATTATTGCTCTTCCTACATTCAGAAAACCCATTTTATACCACTGTTTTTTGGAGAGAAGCTCTGATAACATGTAAGAAGTTATAGGATACGGTGAAAAGTAGCAGGATTGGTTGAAATCAAGATGTAAGATGTAATAACAGCCATACTTTTAGAATGGATCCATGATGTATGATTGTCTTTTTTTCTTAACGAAGGTTCTCAAAATATAATCCAGATCAAATGGATTGCTCTTAACCATTCTACAAAGACCTGGTGGCTAACTGCTAAGGGTGCTAGCAGCTAAGGGTGCTAACAATACTAACAATGGCAACAGTGCTATCAGTCTCTCCAGGCTTATCTAATCGGTAGAAAACATAACCAGATCAGGGAAAGGGGAGAATATAAATCACAAAACTACGACAAATTCCATTCCCATACAGGTCATATTAATTGATATATGCTGATTTTAAATTCAGAAAAGCTCTGGAAAATGCACAATAAAGTAAGAGTTATGGGTCAAGGCATGATTGGAAAAGAGAAAGGCCATTTAAGTACAGTGCCATGATGTGATTATTTCTTTAATACAAATTTGGAAAATGATATTCATACCTATCCACGGACTTTAAGCAGAATCTCTGGGACAGTCAAAAGTGAAATAATGACAGCATTGAGAATAAGAGTAACAGAAAGGAACAAATGTAAATGTAAAAAACATTTTAGTACGAGGCCATGTGTGTGATTATTTGCTGAATCTAAATGAAATCATATTCATACGGTTTGTACCCAGGGGCTTTGAACAGAGGCTCTGGAATAGCCACAAGGGAAATCATTATATATTGTAAAGCAAGATTGAAAATAACAAATGCCAAATTTAGCCAGACAGAAAGAGAGATAGGGAGAAAACTCTCATGTCATCCTCTTGTGTGCTTTTTTGGAATGATACAAGGACTACAAATATGATTTATACGGTTGCGCTGTAATGTATTTTTGCTGTTGCACTTCAAAATAGGGATGATTGCTCCCCTCTCAAACTGCTCTATCTTTCTGTTTTTGGATGCAGCGGATAGTCAGAGAGGCAAACATGGAAACAGAACGGAGCAGAGCAGGCACACACGCACGCACACATACATACGAGAGGCCGTCTAGCTCACAACTCATACTTGGTCTTACAAACCATATCAGAATCTCACACAAACTATTTTATACATATTGCTAAACACGTTTACACGCACAATCATACTCTCTTTCACACACTTTTGTCTGGGCCATAAATAAAACTTACTTACATACCAAACTGTACTTTCTTAGAAACACTATTATTCCCACGTACAGACAACATCATACTACAACAGGGCTGCCAACCCTCACGCATTGAGCGTGAGAGTCACGCAATTAATAATAATAATCCTTATATTTATTATAGCGCTTTATCAATGAATTAACCCATATCTCACGCACTCACGCCTCTGTTCATCTGGTGATCTGGATCTTTGTGCAGCTTGCTTTGAGATGAGATGACAGACAGACAGAACAGACAGACAGACAGACAGACAGACAGACAGACAGACAGACAGACAGACAGACAGACAGACAGACAGACAGACAGACAGACAGAACAGACAGAACACACACACACACACACACACACACACACACACACACACACACACACACACACACACACACACACACACACACACACACACACACACACACACACACACACACCTCTTTCTCCTTCCCTAAGTGCTGACTCGATAAAGGGGTGATGTCATCCTGCAATGTGAGCGTCCCTCTGGTCCTGATCCCATGATGCAACACTCTGGTGACACTGTAAAACAGGTTGCTGCAGCTGCAGGCTTCTGCTGCATCCCAAAACTGCTGAGCCTCATCTCTTCTTCATTTTTCCTCCTTCTCGTTTCTCCTTCTTACCCTTACTTTCCCTCCTGATGCTTTGCATGTGCTCTCCATTCCTCTGCCCCAAATAAAGAATTCCCTACTTCCAAAACCTCTCCTATCTCTCATGCTCTGCCCTACATTTCCAGTGTTTCAGTGTTTTCACTTTATTAGATCCCCCCCAGCACCATCTTCCTTCTCCACCTCCTCCTTTTCTGTTTTCTATATTTGCTCTCTACCCACACAGTCCCCTCCCCCCCACACACCTCCCTCTCTCTCCACTGGTTGTCAAGGTAGCAGGGCACCATGGCTCAGCATTATTCATGCAGTAGCACAGTCAGCCAGCCGCTCAGACAGAGGGACAGACAGGCAGACAGACAGGCAGAGAGATGGGCAGAGAGCCAAGTAGGCAAGCTGCAAGGCCTTCAACCAGTCCAGCAGTGAGGCGGACCCAAACATTTAACTCTTTCCTGTGTACATCTTAAATTCACAGTGAAATAATGCATTCTCACCAAGTTACAGCTAATCGCTCAGATCTTGGAACATGCTGATGTCACTGATAAGATGCCTGACAGGCCTCTTTACAGGGGTCTACTTTTGTTGTCGTTTTGTTGTTATTCTGCATGCTAATACTAATTTGTATAAAGTAATAATAAAGTTGAAATACATTTAAACCAACGGCTGCAAAGAAGTAAGCACAATAAACAGCACTGTTCTTTGTGAAATGGTTGAGAGGAATGCAAAAGTATACATAAAAGGGCTAAAAGTGCAAAAACACTTGAATGGTACTTTGATGTTGCAGAAATAAAAGGCCTTAAAAGCCCAAGAAATGCAAACAAAAATGCGCACAAGCCCATTTGAACTTTAGAAAAACGAAGTGGTTGTTTGTGTGTGTGTAAAAGAGTGTGTGTGTGTATCCATTCAACCCTTTGAGGCCTTGTTTTATCAACAGCTAAAGTGAACAATGATCAAGCTCTCAGAGAGACAGCGGCGCCGAGGTAGAGCAGCCCTGAGCGAGATTACAGCGGAGAACAAACAGCCCTTATCTGATTTCTAATACAGTACATCAGACATGAGTGGGGGAATTATACAACATGTATTACTAAGGACACATCTTTCACAAAGTGGTAATGCATGTATAGTCTGGAGAGTAATGTGGGCAGCTTAGCATCAAAGCAAAGCTCTCCATTGACCTGCTCCTTCTCTTCCTTTAGTCATGAGCTTTGAGTAGTGAGCAGAAGAACATTATGGATATAAGCTACCATATTTACTTCTCTTTGCAAGGATTCTGGGAAAAGTGCCAGAGCTTCTACTGTGACATATTTACATGCTTTAATGTTCAAAAATCTCTTTATTTTTCTCATACTGCCTGTGATGCAGCACCTCTTTTCACCCTCCGTCTGTCACCAGAGCACACTCTGCTCTGATTGGTTAGCTGGCCAGCTCAGTTGTGATTGGTCAACTGCTTAGAGATGTCAAGCCCCTTAGCCTTTCACATACAATGTGTTGGAGCGCCATCCAATAGAAGCGCAATGTAATGGTCACAGAAGTAAACAAAGGAGTCAGGAGGTGTTTCAGGCAGGGGGGGGGGGGGGGAGTGTGCGGGAGAGAAATTCCCTCTGGAGGGAATGCTGGAGGGAGTGCAGGTAAGCTTTTGCAGACCATTACATTCACAAAAAACGATATAACACACTACAGGAAAGGGAAAACCTAAAAAGCATAAAGGGCCTATTTCAACACTCAGCAGTTATCTAGAAAGTTGTTTTGGCCACACATTTGCTTCAAACTGCTAGTGTACAGGATAGCGGAAAAATGCTCCCATAAAACCTAAAAATAACCAATTACAAATGGACATTCAGAAAAGAACACCGTTCAAAAGAGTTAAAGCTACAGCAATGGCGATCTGTGTCTGTTGTTGCAGTCAATCATTTTCTTTATTCGACTTTAATTCCTTCTTTGAACGCAGAGTAGTTTTTTTTATCTTGAGCAAGACATAACCTTTCTTGGAAGCTTTTTAGGGTTTTCCCCCGAAAACCGACAAACTTCTAGCTACTGCTTCATCTTCACTCCGGCTGCCAATGTTGGAAACACCAAATGCCAAACACTCTACAACCCCTGAACATTGTGACATTTTGTAATATCTTTTTCCTTCTAATTTGTTATTATTTACATTGCTTTTAAAATCGTTCTGTGTGACACGAAAAAAATGGGGAAATCGTGTTGGTGAACACGAATCAATAGATTAATTTCGTGACTATAACACAAAATGCCGTGAGACTGTGTTGGAAATACAGAGATTTTTCCTGGCAGGTGTACACAGCATTGTGTGAACTCATTTGGTTGATGTACATCAGGGGTGCCCAACCTTTTTTGAACCGAGAGCTACTTTTAAAGTTGCCAGTCTGCCGAGATCTACCAGTCCAATAACGAGGTGTAGCCATTACTGACAGCCTACTACCAGGTAAATACACACTTCTACTTGTATAAAACTGACCTTTGTACGATTAATACTTCATAAAATACTGCAGATCCTTTATCTTACCTCTTTCTAATCTACACACATACAAGTATTTTACTGAAGTTACACAACAGTGTTGTTGATACAGAGTTGGAGTTTATTCACACGTCACATACTACAGTGGGTGATGTTTTCAAGAAACATTGAACAGTGCTGCCACATATGACACAGAAAGAAAGAAAGAAAAGACTCTGAACCCTTTCTTTGCCAATATATAAAAATAGTGTTGCTACAAAAGTATAAATTAGGCTAACTAATAAGACAACTCTGATCTGAAGCTACACAGGAATCTGCTGCCAAAGTGCAATAAAAAAGACAAAATTAATAGAATCAAACCCTTTTTTTGTTGCATTTTAGTAGAGTATAAAAAGAAATGCCTTTAAAATAGGGTGCAAGCAACACTAGTTTCTTAACCTGAATTGATAATAGACTATAATCAATTTAAGTTTGCATTCTTATACCATTTTGTACAATAATTATAATGAATAATTTCAAACAAACTAAAACTTACAGCTGATTAATAACGGTATCTAACTTGAGTTTTTATTATATCAAAAACCTGTTGAAATGCTACTGTTATTTTTACTGTCCCCAAAAAGCTCATCGGCAGCCTCCAGGAAAGCTTCTTACACAACTTCGCCGTCTTTGAAAGACTTCATGTGTTTCTCAAGAACGTGACTGATACGATAAGATGCTCTGGTAGCAGCCTTGCTCTTGTTGTTGGGCCTGGTGAAAATTGACTGCTGTGCTGCATTTAGCTGTCCTTTCAGGCCCCTCCCCTTTTGGGAGCGTAGGGCAGAATTAGGAGGGAATTCCATCTCGTAGCGTTTGTGCACTGTTTTGAAATGCCGCTCCTAAATTACCCTTCTTCGATAAAGCCACGCTCGCATTGCAGATGAGACAGATGGACTTTGAATTGGAATAGATACAAAAATAATCATCCTCCCACTCGGAGTGAGAATTATATATGTTTTGCTTCTGCCATAATTGCGGTCTTGTGTGTGTGCGGACTGTCACTCCTGTTGACACGGACAACGTTAGCGAACTAGTGCACACCATGGATGTATAATAAGAACTGGATACAGCGTGGGAGGCGGGGCCTCATTCATTCCTATGAGAGTTGCTCATTAGCGCATGATGATAAAATGGCCCAACTTTTGAGAGAGTGAACCGTCACAGATTACCCAGCATGCCTGAGAAGTACCCGTATGTGCGCTCATAGCGCATGCGCAACTTTAACCAAAATGCTCGTTCATATCAAGCACGTCAATTTGTGTACACATAACAGCACCGCGCGTTCATGACAGCATGATAATGGATTGTTGTTAGCGGCAGTTAGCAGCTAGCGGCTAGCTAGTAATGATGCTAATGTACACATCAATCGTTATGTAGGCTACTTATATTACGTTGTAACAAGATCTAGTGATATCCAAGCAACAGAGCTTCATTTAGCATGACATAATTATTGCACTGTATATATATATACACACACAGTGCAATAAGCTTCTTAGTGCAATAAGGAGTTACAGGGACGTTAATCTAACGTCGGTAATATTAACTTTATTTAATACAACATTTACGGTAGGCTACAAGATTTAATCATACAGCCCATGTAGTATACTATTTTACAAATGATGAATTACAGCAAACATGTACAATATATCCATTATTACAGCTCCGTGGGCTGGCAGCGATATGGGTCCGTTGTTATTGTGCATCCATGGGTAAAGATAAACGCATGTAGTGCTGAACACGTAACTTGAACGTGCAGGGGGGCGCGGTCCCGTGGGTTAGATGCGCGTTCATAATGCAGAGGGAAATAACTCTCAGAATAACGTTATTAGCACATTTTTACAACTTGAGGAACGAATGTTTTTAATAAGGGCTATACAAGTGTTCATACTGGGTAGTTTATTTAGTTAAAAAAAAAATTATCCAACGAGTTACAGACCACTCTTTCCCCATGTAAGTCAATGGGAAAAAGTGTTTCCGGGCCTGGCAACCAAACGGATGTGCAGTACCGCCGTTTGGCCACCACGAATATTTTCATCTGAGTCCGGTGCACTTCCTGGGGGCTTGGTGCACACTGCCCACTGCTCATCAGCCACGCCCCGACACATGGGGTCACGCCGGTCACAAAGCTTTGATGCGTTCAAGTGCATTATTCTGGCACAGGAAGATTATGTTACAGGACATTAACGATAAAACAGAATATTGTTGTTCTATTTTTAGACACATCTCGCGATCGACTGGGAATCTCCTCGCGATCGATCGACTGGTTGGGCACCCCTGATGTACATGTTTTTTATGTTAAAGTCCCGCATTCCGGTTTTGGTCCTCCTATTTTATAAACATTAAAAAACAAAAAGTATTGGAGTTTTTTGTTTGTGTAGACATGGTTGGAGTTTTGTTGGAATACAACTGTATTGTTGATGAATACTAACGCTATCCCAGGCCGCACAGCACAGTTAAAGCTGTGTCAATGCTCAGGCAGTGGCTCCCTAGTAATGAATACAGACAAGAGTGTTTGAAAGTAGGGGGGGTGGGCCCAGCAGGTCATTTGAATGGACAGTGAGAGCAGCAGAAGCAGCAGCAACCCCCAGGAGCATTTACAGGATGTTTGTGTGTGTGTTGCTGAGGGAAATCTGTGGCAGGTGTACAAACAGTTTCACCCTGAGAGCCAAAAAGTGCCTGTGTTTGTCACAATCACACACACTGCCTGCTGTGGGGACAAAGGTGGAGGGTCACCGGGCATGCTGGGCCATAGCAACCACACACACACACACACACACACACACACACACACACACACACACACACACACACACACACACACACACACACACACACACACACACACACACACACACACACACACACACGAGAGGGATTCTAACACCATAGGGGAGGAAATGGAGGATTTGCTGTAGAAATAAAACGCTAAGATGAGAAGAGGAAGAGAGGGGCATTTTGGGTAAACGTGATGGCCTTGCGTTGGATTCAAGTATGTTGTAATGCTGCCAACTTGTCTGAAGCTGGAGCTGTGTAGGTGTTTGGGAACAAGAGCAGGCACATCTGAGTGTAGGCTTCAACTGAGTCAAGGGAAGTGCTGTGATATATGAAGAAACAACTATTTTATATATATTTTTTATTTTTATTTTCAACTACTTTTTTCAAGGAGCTAGTTGCAGTATTGTAGGACAGTTCTGCATTCACATGGAAATAGGATTTCTAAGGAGCGTCTAATACTTTGTGGCTGTGTTAGTCAGTGCAAGCATCAACCTCTCCATTCCATCACAAGTCAGATATTAAAGGGGTGCTAATATGCTTTTTGGGTGTACCCTTTCCTGTAGTGTGTTATATAGGTTTTAGTGCATGTAAATGGTCTGCAATGGCTAAAATCCCAAAGTTCCCTCCAGATGCAGAGCCTGCCTGCTAACCAATCAGAGCAGACTGGGCTCTGGTTTCAGACAGAGGGTGAAAAGAGGTGCTGCAGCACAGGCAGTATGAGAAAGATAAGGACAATGTTGATCATTAAAGCATGTAAACATGTCCCAGTATAAGCACAAAATACAAATATGAACCTGAACATTAGCACAATATGTTCTCTTTAACAAGGTTTAAACCTAGCATCTGGTTGCACTGTGTATGTTTTCTGTTGTCATCCCAATAATCTTTTAAGTAGCATATCTTATGCCCTGATTAAGCGTAAAATAATCATATTTATTGAATAATCAATAAATATGATTATGCTGTTTTCAACAATGTGATGTTCTGGAAGACCTATCTAGAGTATTATTGTCCTGCTCCAGATGTCACTGCCCAATAGACAGGCAACTACTTTGTTAAGGCAGGTCTGCCCTAGGTAGCATCCCATGACAAACTACAAACATGGTCAGCAGTTGGGAAGCAAGGCATGGAAACTTTATTTGGAAACCTATTTACAGATTTAAGCATCAGCCACATAAATTATAAGGGGCCTAACGTTCAAGATTTTAGGGTTAAAGAACTGGCTGTGCTGACCTGAGTGGGTCTGTGTGTCTGTCCTTGAGGCGACCTGGCAGCTGTTTAGAAGCTGATATAAGGACAGAAAGAAGGACAAAAAAGATGGGAAAAGTGTTTCTCTACACTCTATCCATGTCCAACTTAAACTCCACTTGAATATCAAAGCTTGTAGACCGATAAGAAAAAAACAACCCTAACTCAAGGTCCACTCACTAGCATTTTTCAAGAGACACAGTTTAATCTTATCTTATGTTATCCTATTCTTCAAAGGATTACTTCATGTGCTTTCTGCTTATATTTAAGTGATCACAATCCAAGTTTGAGTATGAAACCTTCACTTCTTAAAAGTGTTAAAGTACTCTCAGTTGTTAAGTCTGTGTGAGAACTGTTACAGCTAATAAGCTCTAAAATGTCATTTAAATACAAATACGCATCCTATATGAAAGAAATGTGGGTCTGAAAAGTTTGTTGTAGCCACTTTTTTGTTTTACAGGCCCTTATTGTTTAATTATCAACATACACCAACTTTTTTCAGTTAAGATCTTCAGTTGCGAGACCAAGGTCAATGGGTTTTAACCCTATTAAGGTCTTTAAATAAATGAATTACCGACCTAACCATAAACAAGTTGTCATACCAAAAGGTCATGACTGGCCTGCTAAAGACCCAGATAAGTTGTAAGCCCCTCTTGGTTAGTCTAATACACTAAATAAAGTCACTGTATTCTCTGACCCTGCAAAGAGTTAACTCCTGCATGCCAAACAGAGGGTGAACAGAATGTCTAACTGAGCATTTTAATATCTTTGTGACAGCCAAAGACCGAGATAAAACAGCACCGATCCTGCAGTGCCCCTCCCTCCATCACCAAACACTCCACCTCGGAAAAAAGTCCCCCGGCTCCTGCTGCGATGATTGGAGGTGCTGCGTTTTAATGAAGCCTCTTGACCTTGGTGGTTGATTTTAAACATTCTCACCTCGTTACTTCAAATGTCGAAAAGGCTCTTTGGTAAAGTAGAAGTATTGGACTAGGATGACCTGAAAGGACTTTTAGCCTAACATAAAAAGGACCTTTGGTGTCTGGCGCAAAACTGAGGCTTCTTGTTCAAGTCAGGAGTTCCATGATGGACTGTGTGTTTTCTGAGTTGCCAGCAGTGTGTGATCAGCTTGTGATCAACTACATATTAGATTAGAGGTGAGGTTAGGTTGGAGCATGAAAAAAGATTGCAAAGTAATAGCCAAGAGGCACAATACAGCTCCCTTTTACCTCATCATACGCCAACTGATCAGCATTGCAGCAAAAGAGCCTTAAAAATAACTTAACAGTATAAGAAAATACACAAATGCATTCAAAGAGAGTTAGCAGATATAAAATAAGTTCAACAGGCCAAAGACAAACAAATCAAAACAACGTTTTGCACAAGCTGAACAAATACAAGATACAAGGTTGACAGTGGGGAACCTCCACATGACTAAACACTCAATTACATTTCATTTTCCACATTCTGCAAAAGATTGCTAGAGCAGATTTGGCACAGGTGCCCAATACAAATGTTTTGCTAGTGGTTTCATGGATGTCATGGATTTTGCTGGATCATGCTGTAAAGGCACAGCCCACATGGATTCAGTGAAATATTGATAACTTCTTTTGCAATTTACAATTCAATCTAGTTCAGTTCTTCTTCATGTTTCCATAAATTCTACAACACTTTGGCAAATGGTCTCGTCATTACAATTTCCATTCCAAATGATCTCAGTGACAACACTTATTTTGGAAGAGCTTACAAGGGAGTAGAAAACCAATATATGCCATTGCCACACATAATTATTGATATACAGTATCCAATGGAGGTAAATACACAGCGCAGTGTTTTGCTAAATCAAAAACTGCTTCTAAAAAATAATGAACATATTAAACTGACGAAAAAAATAAAAAGTTTAGACATTCTATTAGCAGTTGGGAATTTAAATGAGTAAAAACCCTTGCTTTTTAAGGTTTAACATTTGTATTGGAATGTGGATATAAATATGCACTATATTGAATACACCAAAGTTAAAAGGGCAAAACTGGTCTCAGTACGAATCTCTGCCTTTTCACTTCTCTGGGAGTTAAATCAAGTAACATAATTCATTACAGATGTATACAGAATTTAAAAGATTGCAACACATATTTTCCCTTCTTAGATAATAGTATGTAGAGGTTTTATATTCAGCCGTGTTGTTTCTGAACAACTGAAGATTTAAATGATTGCAAGAAAGTCAGGGAGAGCTTTGAGCAGTAAATGGATGGTTTAGCTAACGGCCAAATGCACTCAACCGGGAGCCCAGTTACATAAGATCTCCATAAAAGTTAACAAAGCAACGTCCGAGCCATATGAAAAAAGTACCAATGTTTTATTCTAACAACTGGTGTATATAAAAAAGAAATGTGATTGCATTAGAGGCAGCCTAGATTTCCTCCCTGGTTCAGATCAGGTCAGCAGAACAGTTTACTCACAGGCAATCAGTGCAGGCAATCCAGGTGAGCTTGTTATCTTGATTGACTTTAATGGAAATGTAATAGCGATTCTTGTGCATAAAGTCATGCATGTGTCACAGGAACAGACGCACTAAGCTTGGGTAATGAGAGCAGCTTCAGTAGGCATTTAATTCTAATGGGATTTTAAGTGCATCCCCAGATTAGGGCCTTTTGGAAGAGAGCAATTGGTCTTTCTGCAGGGAGTTCTTACTTTTCTACTTCTGAACTCTAATGAAGCTTAGCGCAAGTTCAGACAGGAAGACCTATCACTCCGTATTGCAGGTCATGGCAATACTCGCTCCCTGCACTAATGACAGGGAGCGCCACTCCTCAGCTAACCTATCACTCCCCTCCATTTACAAGCCTAATCATCGCACCTGTTAATCCCTCTATATATGCTCTCCCCTTCCCTATCAGCTGTCTTCCAGGTGTCAACGCGCAAGCCAGGTGTCAACGCGCAAGCAGCAGCAGGGCTTCGTCCCAGCTCCAGGCATTATTCATCAGCTCCGCAGTCTTGCGGATTAAGCTACAAGCGGCGTCCCCCAGTCGGCTAGCGGTTTCATCCGGCCGCCCCGCAAACCCGGACGCGGGAGGAAAAGACAAGGAAATCGGGCTCCACGGAAGTTCCTCCGGCTAATGGAAATGGCCTACTTCACGCAAACAATTGACGCACGCCTTCAGTCTCTCAAGAGGGCATCACCGGCATCAGGGCTGCTCAAATGTGGCGCTTCCGGCTTCACGCGGAATGGGTCCTCATCGCATGCGAAGCTTTACCCATCGGCTTCAACCACAACCCCTCCTGCAGGCAGGCAGGGCGTAAGCTACATCCCATTGAAGCTACTTTCTCCTGCGCCTCACCTCTAAAACAGGCGTCAGGGTAGCGCTGGCAAGAGGCAGTTGCAATAAATTCACGAGATGTTTCGTATACCGTTATGCCATTTGGGTCATGCAGAGTGAGATCGCTACCCCTTTAAGAGAGAGGTGTGGCGCGTGCCTGTGTGCGCGGGCATGGTATGGTAGAGCGAGCGGGATACATGTTTTCTAGAATAACGAGGCAGCAGAAAAAGGAAGGTCTGTGATCTTGCGAAACAGAAGAGCTAAATAAATGCAACGACCTCCCAAGAAGAGCTCGCCTCTCTCCAGTATTTCCGATTAAATGGGTTATTGAACCCGAAGCGTGTTGCTTCTGCCCTGGGAGACGACAGAGAGTCATCTCCCCCCGTTTCCTCGACTACGGTCTGGGAGCCGACAGGAAGTTCAACACGATGCATTGCTACCTTTAGTTCAGGGTTAGGTAAATCCCAGCAGTCAGTGTTGGGTGTAACGTGTTACAGTATGGAGTTCAGTAACGTATTACTTGCATTACTAATGCAGTTCGGGTAATTACTACCCATTACAATGCTCAGTAACTAACGCAGTTTCAAGCTTCAACACAGTGTTACCTGAATAAATGGCGTTTCGTAGGGCTTCTTTTCCTCAATGACCAAGTCGCTGCACATTATCCTGTTTATGACACGACCAGATACTAAATAAATTAGGAATTCACTCCCAATATTAATTTAATGATATTGACTGAATGATCGTATTTTTCTCTCTTTCTTCTCCACTAAGAAATATTCCGTTTCTCGTTGCACCAACGGCTGGATCTGCGACAACAACATCTCCTCGGCAGCAGGGGTGCAACAACTAATCGACTTAATCGATTACCAAATTAGTTACCAACTCATTCAGTCGTCGATTCATTGGTGACGTCATCACGTGTGTTTTACGCGCCGTTAAGTTCCAACGTATTGGTCTTTTATCGGTACCGGAGACATTTATAAAATATATGTCATGTATTATTGCTAAAAAACTTATATCACAGTCTTAGTGTCGCCAACTCGTTTCTAATATGCAAGACAACAAATGCGTCTATGATGTATTTTCGATCAGACGAGATCTCTCTGTGTGCGAGGGGGCGGGGCAGTTTACACACACGCAGCTGCTACATGCAGCGGAGCACACTGCGGAGATGGCGGAAAGAACGCGCTCCGAGGTGTGGTTAAACTTTACCCGTCTCGATGTGGAGAATACTTGTTACCATAAGTGCAATAAGAGTTTAGCATGTAAGGGCGCACGAGCAATTTGTCTAAACATTTAGCAAAAGTGCACCGCAGGCAGACGGAGGAATGTACCGGGTTCGACCGTCTTTCTAGCAGCTCTGTAGCCCCATCCACGAGTAACGTTTCCACGTCAGGTGTTATGTATGCTAGCAGCAACACGCAGAGTTAACTACATTATACAAACATGGGTTAATGATTAGAGGTAACTGAGTTATTTAGTTTGTTACAATTTCAGCTATTCTGTTTACAGTCTGTCATCAGAATTATTTAATACGTTCTGTTAAAGGCTCAGGGCAATCTCGATGACAAAGGTCAATGTTCCCCCCTTTCTACGCACGGAGATAATGTAATCCTAATAGTGTGCAGGCCAAGGCTGGCTCTTCAAAGCAGATATTAACGACGCGCTTTAAAGTTCCCATCATCGTTCAGCGGAACTCTTTCAGCCTTAAGCGGCAGTCAAGTAAGGAGAAACTACGTGTGCACCGGCTATTCGGGTAAATAATATTAATAGCTGTCTCTCCCCAGTTCAAATCACCCACTGCTCAGGGAGATCTCCTCATGCGTTGCCTTTACGCATCTAGTGTTCAAATACAACATTACTAACCTATAACTCCGCTCAACTGGGAAAAGAGAAGAAGAAAGAAGAAGAGAATCTTCCAGGAGCACAGTGTTCCTAATCATGAGGAACTATAGGCCCAGTCACACACCTGGAGTTCCTAGGCATCACATCAAGCTCATGGTATTAACGTTCCTCTAACCAAACTGCGTGCATCCACATAAACGTCTTCAATGACAGTTGCTCTTCCTCATCGGGCAACCGTACTTTACATGCGGATATTCTTCGGCACGCCATCATCTCCCGTTTCCTGGACGTGGCATCCGTCGGCCTCACGACGACCGCGTTTTCCCCGACTTAAGGACGTGCACCGCACATCCTCCGTTTTGGGGGGGACATCTGCATGAGATCATCCGCATAGCGGCACACTCAGATTTCCACTATTGCTACACATTTATTATCACACTCGCTGGATCTAACACCTCGAAAGAAGAAGTCAATCTAAAAAGCATCCGGGGCCTCTTAGCAGGAGTGCAGTTTAACGTTCGCTGTTCCGATTCCGGCTTTCCCAGCCTGTTCGCAAAACAGTCTGTCAAACTCATCCTCAAAGGTCTCATTAGAACTTCTCCCACCCGTCTTAGACCGGAGACGCCCTATTACACTCTCCACTTTACGCCTCATGCTCTCCAAACTTAGAAGTGGGTTATTCTCCCCTTATATCAATGCGCTACTCGACGCTCTATTTCTCCTAGCTTTTATGCCTTTCTCAGACCAGGTGAATTTACCACAGCTTCCCTTACATTCGATTCCAATCGAGACGTCAGCTTTTCTGACATATCCTTTCACGCTAGCCACTTTAGCTTATATCTTAAACACTCCAAATGCGGAGGCGCTGCTCCGTCATCGCCGCCCGCATCGACTCCCAGTTCTGCCCTTATAAATCCATGATCAAATTCCTACAGCTTAGACCTACCTCTAATCCTCTCTCACCATTATTCCTTATCTCAGGGAATTTTCCTTTAACTCAACGACAGTTCAATATCTATTTAAAACAAGTCCTCATTAAATCCGGGTTATCACCCCTTCTATACACGGGGCATTCCTTTAGAATAGGCGCAGCTACTTCCGCCGCTAATCAAGGTGTCTCATCCTCATCCCTGCAACAACTCGGACGGTGGTCCTCCTCCACCTTCTCATCCTACATTCGCCCTGACCTCAATGCCCTGCTGGCTATCCAAAGGTCTCTCCAACCTTAAAATTGGTACGTATGCCTATAACTGGTGGTGGTGCATGTCAGCACGTATGTCGCCCCGCGGCTCATGTTTATTCTGCATATCTAACCCTGTATGTCCAGGTTGTAAAACCTTTGGGTCTGTATAATGTGTCCCTGCTAAGGCAGGTTGCCCCGCACGTTCCGGGCGCCCCGCACGTCGGGTGCGTCCCGCACGTCGGGTCGCCCGGTGCGTCCGGGACGCCCTGTATGTCCAGGATGCCCCGTACGTCCGGGATGCCCTGTATGTCCAGGATGCCCTGTATGTGCGTCCGGGACGCCCTGTACGTCCAGGATGCCCTGTATGTCCAGGATGCCCTGTATGTCCGGGATGCCCCGTATGTCCGGGACGCCCTGTACGTCCAGGATGCCCCGTACGTCCGGGATGCCCCGTACGTCCGGGAAGCCCCGTATGTCCGAGTCGTTAACCTCCGGTCCGTATAATGTGTCCCTGCTAAAGTCAGGTTGCCCCGCACGTTCGGGAAGCCCTGCACGTTCCGGGCGCCCCGCACGTCGGGTCACTCGGTGCGTCCGGGATGCCCCGTATGTCCGGGACGCCCTGTACGTCCAGGATGCCCCAATCAGGGATGCCCCGTATGTCCGGGACGCCCCGTACGTCCGGGAAGCCCTGTATGTCCAGGATGCCCTGTATGTCCAGGATGCCCCGTACGTCCGGGACGCCCTGTACGTCCAGGATGCCCCATCAGGGATGCCCCGTATGTCTGGGACGCCCCGTATGTCCGGGACGCCCCGTACGTCCGGGAAGCCTGTATGTCCAGGAAGGATGCCCGGGAGGCATCAGATGTTTAAATTCTCACATGTATTAACCTCTCATTTCCATCCGTAGATTTCCACTGCATCCCACAAGGTAAGATCCTTCACGTTCAGTACTTCATACTTCATTCTTTTGGGGGTTCATCGGAAACGGTTCTTCCCTTCCCGATTGATATCCTACAAAACCTGGGCCTAATCGCCAAAACACATTTCATTCACTTGTTATAAACTGTCATCATTATGTTTCATTTATATAATGTGACCGATAATAAATATGTATTCCATACATCACGTCTCTCCTGATTGAAATGAAGCTTAGCGCAAGTTCAGACAGGAAGACCTATCACTCCGTATTGCACGTCATGGCAATACTCGCTCCCTGCACTAATGACAGGGAGCGCCACTCCTCAGCTAACCTATCACACCCCTCCATTTACAAGCCTAATCATCGCACCTGTTAATCCCTCTATATATGCTCTCCCCTTCCCTATCAGCTGTCTTCCAGGTGTCAAGGCGCAACCCTCCTCCACCCCTTCGCCGCCTGCTTTCAACTCAGGGCCAAGCTTAAACCTTCTCCCTTCCAACCGGACCTAACCACTTACCACCACCACCAGTGTCTAGACCCAGGGGGGTTCATCGGAAACGGTTCTTCCCTTCCCGATTGATATCCTACAAAACCTGGGCCTAATCGCCAAAACACATTTCATTCACTTGTTATAAACTGTCATCATTATGTTTCATTTATATAATGTGACCGATAATAAATATGTATTCCATCACGTCTCTCCTGATTGAATTGTAATTTGGTGAAACTTCCTTGGCATGATATTTGGATACAAAAACATCCTTGGAAAGTGTACATACATAAAGTAAGGTAGTAGCAGCAGAATGCTTGTGCTTGGTATTTCTCTAATCTGATAATTTACTGAAGATTATAATGTTCTCAAAAGGAGGAACACACTCTGTTAGTACTGGGATCCAAATTGAGTAATTAGCAATGCTAACTGCAGGGCCTTGAAGATGTCAGTGTTGGTCAGCTGATCGGCCAATTACTTCTGGATGAGTCATGAATTGTATTATCTATCCACTATAATCCATCAACTGAATACTGCAATATGGGAATATTGAAAGCTCATGAAAAAGGTAAGCAGGGCACCTTGAGTTACGAATAATTCGCATACTGTACAACAGTTGGATGGATGGTCAGGAAGATTTTTGAAGACTTTGTCCCTAAATTCTTCTCAAGTGCCATCATGGGAGCAACATTTTGATCTCTCCTTACTTATTCCCAAAACTAAATTCCAGCAAAACTGATTTGTGTTCATTGCTTATCAACAGAAGCTAAGGTAAACATGGTCAAAGTCAAACCTGCAAAACATAGGCATGTTGAAAATGTTATTGTGCGCAAGTCAGCACTATAACCTTACCATCAATCTGAGAGTATCAACTACAATTAATAGAGCTGCTGAAATGGTTTGGCTTTCCAGTGTAAGAGACAACATTTAGGGAATTGATAGGTTCGGGAAAGTTTTAGTCTGGTGGATATCAACCTAAAGGCATAGAGAATGGTATCATCAGCATACTAATGTATATTGTAGAGCTTAGTAGGATATATTGATACATTAAATAGCTGAGGACCTAATATAGGTCCTTGTTGGACATTTCTCAACAATTTGGGGATTTGGTGTGAAAATAATTTGATGCAATTATTCAATGTTATGTAAACCAAATTCCAGGCATTAAAAACATAGGAGTAATGTCCACATGAGTAGAAAATGAAGTCGTGCTCCATCCGTGTGTTGTAATCTGAGCTTGTTTGTCCTTTTTTTTGGTAGCCGGGCTAGCTGCATGTACATAATGTATCCAAATCCCTGTTTGTGTGTCCAACTGGCAAGCTAATAGTTGTTCTGCATGTAACACCCACACCTGCTCCTGTGTGAATAAAAGCGTCTAACAAATGACATGTAATGTAACTTGGTTTACTCCATGGGCTAACACTGTTAGCTCTGTCAGCAAAGTTTCTGTTGTTAGCATTGTTCGTGCCGATAGCACCATGAGCTGCTAGCAGCCCGCTCAGCAATAGCCATGTTTAGAGTCATGTGAAATAAAAGATATGCTCTGAAAGCCATTAATAATTTATCTTAAAAACAAAAATGGCAGAATATATACCATCATGTTCGGATTGACAGTATCAAAAGCTTTGAACCTAATCCCCATAATGTCACCTTTTAAAAAGAATAGCACACATTATAAATGAATTTAAAGTGTGAACCTTTCTTTATTTTTTACATTCTTAATTGTAGAAAGAAAACATGTGCACAACTTTGTTGAAAAAGTTGTTTTTACATTGCATGTAGCTGACACTTTTATCCAAAGTGAGTTACAATAAGTACATTCGACCAAGAAGATACAAACTTGAAGAATAGAGCCAAAACATTTCAAGTGCTACTCAACTGGCTTTAGATAAGCCAGTCCTTTGTTAGTATATAAGTGCTTTGTTAGCAATTTTATTGCTCGAAGTGGAGTCGAAAGAGATGAGTTTTCAGTCTGCGCCGGAAGGTGTGTAAGGCCCCGGCCACACAAGGACGAAAACGGCTAAACGCATAGGATTAACGCAAACGCAATCGCAAAAAAGCTTCCGTCCACACGCAATATTCACCGGATAGTGTCTGTCCACACGAGACAGCTCCGTTTAGCTCCAACTGCTGGAGAAGCTGCAGTACATATGCAGGAGCCTGTACGTGGCGCTGTAACTTCCTCCACAAAAGCAGCGAAGAAGCATGGTTGTCATGGTTGCCCATGGTTGTTTATTCTCCGCGGTGGGGGCCGAGGGAACCGGGCAGAGTTTTTCGCCAGTCAACGTGTATTAAAATTTAAATCTTCCGGACAAAATTATAAAAGTGCCGGTCAAAGGTCTTCTTTGTTATTTATTGAGCTTTAAAACAAATGAATAACGAATCTATATATTATAATAATGAAATACATGGAGCCTCTCTTTTTCCTCCCTCTCTTCGGACAGCGTCAGTGTCTGTTTCATGCAGCAGCTGATCCAGTAATGAGTGACCCGGCCGACAGTAAAAATAAACATATTTATAACTAGTTTAGGCAGTTTGAGAGGTGTCTCCGTCCTGTCAGATTAGACTTCACTCGCGTTTATGTCCATATCGAGAAAAAGATAAATAATCTGAATTCAGTGTGCAGTTTACTTTGACGCGGGGGTGAGCAGCAGAGGTGGGGAGAGGCGGGGCTATTGCCTTGTCATTATCAGAAAATGATCGTATAGGGCGTACAAACGGAGCCGTTGGACCCCCCAGAGCGTTGCGTATGCCGTTCTATCCACCTTGGGACCCGTTATCGTTTCCGCAGTCGTTTAGTGCCGTATTCGGTCGTCCTCGTGTGGCCTAACGGTCTATATGACACTAAACAGTAACGCAAACGACCGTTTTCGTCCTCGTGTGGCCGGGGCCTTAGATACCTAATTCTCCTGTTAGCTTATCTGGCTTCAAATTAGATGCATACAACCAGTTTCTATGTTTGTATTGCATTAAGGCACAGAGTTGACATGGGGTCAACACTTCATCCTTCTTTACCATTGGCCAGCTGTTACTTTAGCCCTGGTCATTTACTGTGCCCCCAAGCCAATCAAGCTAAGAGGCTATAAGTCACCAAGGAGACAGAGCGGACACTATAAATATCAAAATATAAGAACCTGTCTGCTTGGAAATTCAGCCCGTCTTTGTTTCATATACTGTTCTTTCTCTTCCTACCCCCTCTCTTTGACATACATTCTGTCTCTCCTTTCATGCGTCTCTTCTTGCTCTCTGTGTGTATTGCACATAGGGACCCTGCAAGCGGCATACTTCACTCCGATCTAGGCCACGCTGTCGCCAACATGTTGTCTGCTGAATAATTATGGCCGGGACTTGGCTGACAGTGACATCCACAAATCCAGAGCACAAATTAAAAAACATGAATGTAAACCACAGCACGCGCCAGGCAGGAACACAGGGACAGGACTGCTTAATCTGCTCACTTAATCCATTAATATTTCATGTATTCAAAAAAAGACATGTTTCTGGCATGTTTTACCCTCGCATTTACATTCCTACCAGACATTTTGAAAAGCAGGCTGCAGTGTGTTGAATGTGTTTTGCAGTATTCCCTACTGTTGTGTTCTTGATCTCTATTGGCAACTGGTTGAAGCATTTAAATGTACCAGTCTTACCAGTCAGTGCTTACTTGGTGAAGATAATATGTTTTTTAGAGTCCAAATATATAGAGAAATTACTATAAATACAGATCTCTACAGCTTGTCCATACTAAAAAAACTAGCTTTGTTTAACACAGTGTAGCTTAACGGTCACAGAGCAGCAAAGCAGTTTTAAGGTCAAGTGTCACATGTGTCAGAACAAGTCTAAAGATACATTTCGATCCCAAATCCTTTCAGGCAAGTTCATGTGAAGTCCATGTCCTTTGAAGGCACGGACCAATATTTAAACTGTGAGGCTATCCAACACCTGCCTGCTGCTTTCAATTTTAGGATTTTACCAGGTCAACTTCAGACTTCAATGTCTCAAGTGAGTCTAGCTTTAGAGCAGTCAAATCAATGTAACATCTCAAGTCCTTATAATTGTAGGAACCAAACTAATTGTTAAGATAAATAAGTTTAGAATGAAGCTTGCTGCAGCTTTTTATTTGTATTCCAGTAGACATGGCATGTTTTTTTTGTCTCGTCTGTGAGTTCAGTAACAAAGAGTTGGAGAGTTCACTTTTGCCATGGTGTGTGTGTGCGTGTGTGTTTGTTGGATGTGCTGAGATAGCTTCTCCTCTATGAGCAGATTGTGTAATAAGATTAGAGAGGTCAGCTGTAACATGTATTAATCAGGCTTTACCTAGAGAGCGACACCGTATGTGTGTGTGTCTCCTTTCATACACCACTTCAATATGCACAATCAAATACACACTAATCCTCAAAGCTACCAATTTGCTTTCTTGGAAGTTTTAGTTTCCCTTGTATGATCACTACTAATGTTCAGCCTTTCACTTGCAAAACCATGTTTCTGACATTGATGTTCAGTTTGCTTTTTTCTTCTGTATTGCTACATTTTGACCAACATCATGACAATATCCTAAAATGTGAGTGTCACTTAACTATACTATGTTACAACCACAACAAGCGTGTACTGTAAGCTCAGTGAGCCATCAGTTGGCTTTATTTTCTTTGCCTGAAGCTCTGTTACACATTGTGATAACCGTCTAGTCTACCATAGCACTGAATCAGAGCTGGGGACAAGGAGATGTGTTAATCTAGACACACAAGATTCAAAATGGACTGTGTGTGTGTGTGTGTGTGTGTGTGTGTGTGTGTGTGTGTGTGTGTGTGTGTGTGTGTGTGTGTGTGTGTGTGTGTGTGTGTGTGTGTGTGTGTGTGTGTGTGTGTGTGTGTGTGTGTGTGTGTGTGTGTGAGGATCTTATCAGGTTGAGCAGCTGTTTCCTGCTTAAACTCAGTGGACAGCAACGCCAGACCACTGACTGGCCACAGGGCAGATACATCATGTGTGTGTGTGAGAACAAAAGAAACAATTATCATATGTCAGCTGTGTGTGTGAGAACGTTTTAGGTTTGTGACTGTATACTGTATATATGTATGTTTGTATGTGTGTGAGTGTTTGCACAATGTGCACTTGTGTGTCCAACATGATGGATTAGTGGGTGAGGTTTGGAGGATTGGTGGAAATGTAGCATGAAAGCTCTGCCCTGGGGCGGGGATGCTACTGACAACTGGTGACAAGTGTGTGTGTGTGTGTGTGTGTGTGTGTGTGTGTGTGTGTGTGTGTGTTTGGCTTACTGAGGCATCCTCTGTGGATCCATGTGATCAGGTTCAAATGACCCCGAAAAATGCATTTAAAAAACATTATTCTAT
Organism: Gymnodraco acuticeps; assembly: GCF_902827175.1. Classification (NCBI taxonomy): domain Eukaryota; kingdom Metazoa; phylum Chordata; class Actinopteri; order Perciformes; family Bathydraconidae; genus Gymnodraco; species Gymnodraco acuticeps. Next base: position 6,578,465 of record NW_022991154.1, on the reverse strand, counting down.
ATTTTTGTTTCTGTAAACAAATGCCATGACAACGCTCAAACTAACAAAGTGTAAGACCATCTGTCTATACTACAGTAATCAGCTATCTATCACGTAAATATTTGAGGAACTCAAAAATATATGTATTTTCGCATATTAAAGGTCCAATCATTTCAGAATATAAATTGTTTTCATCTCACAAATGTGAAAAGTGCATTTGTTTGGGACTATTTTCAGCGACGGATGATTCAACATTTGGTGCTCTAGTGAATATCTGGGGCAGCTGGGCAGTCTATGAGTAAAAATATCCATGGTAATGAAGGAAGATGTCATACAGTGCAAAAGTGTGCCTCATTGATATGTTTTTAACAGTTTTCGGAAAACCAATATAGTTGGGAAAAAGACAGAAGGTTCTTGGAAATTGTTTGCAATGAAGGGAGGAATTAGGAAGGCTTTGAATCACGGCCAATATTTTTTTTCCTATGCATTCATTTTGGGTTTGGAACTATGTACTGTATATCCCTAAATTAGTCATCAAAGACATTTATTTTGGGAAAAAAGGTACTTGTGTTTGGAATGTATCATTGTATACAGGTGAGCCCACGCATGTCTACTCTCATGTTGATAAATGACAACTCCATTTGTATTCACAATTTGATCAAACTGATTGAGTAGAAGGTGGTAATGAACTTGTTTTGAATGTGAATTAAATCGAACACATACCATGTTTTCAACCCTTATTGACATGAATGTAAAAAGCAACCTCAGCCAAACACACAGAAAATCACACACTCACTCTCTCCATCACCATCAATAACTACAACACATGCTCACCAAAATAAACTGAGCCTTGACAGCACTGTTTGCTTAAATACATTGTCAACACAGTTATCTGAAGAGTTGAGTCACAAAAAGGCTGCTACAATCTTTTGTGCAAATCTTTAAAAAACACATGGTTTTATTTAGGTATTTCGTGGATTTAAAAACTATAAAGCCCTATGACCGAGAAAGGAGGCGTTCTCATTTGATGATTATGATTCCATCAGGTTAAACTTTTTTTTAATGATAAATCATGGGTTTCGTGTTCATGCATGCTTCATGGGTTTGGGAGACTGTGGCAGGTCTCTTTATGGCAAATATCTGATCTTTTCATGGCTATCTAAACTGGAAGTAACCTCACAGAATCAGATGTTTCCTCGTCCAGACAGCCGTGAAGAGATCAGACATAAACCTCGAAAGAAAAGTCAAAACTCCAAACTCAGTCAAAACTCAGTCTAATTAGATTAACACTGGAGAATGTCAGGTTGCAGCTGTTACAGTGTTTAAGAGCTAAAAATGTTTCCTTTGAAAAGTGAAAATGATTATGTGTAATGATATATAATTGTGGAATGAGTCCAAGTGTATACTGTAGACCAGTGGTCACCAACCTTTTTAAGCCCAAGATCCCGACCTCGGCCTTGGTGAAAGGCGAGATCTACCTATTGCAGAATTGAGTGAAAAAGAGAGCCCAGACAGTACTTCCAATTGTAGGCCTTTTATAAAGACTAATTGCATCTGAATTACATAAAATCATTTGGTCCAACTTCCAACTACCAAGAACACAACATAACTAACATGTCAAAAAGGATAAATATAATATGTTTAGATCAGTGGTTCTCAACTAGTGGGTCGCGGACCCGTTTAGAGTGGGTCGCAGATGTGTGAGTGAAATTTTTGTTTGGAAAAAAATTTATTCTTTTTTTTTTTTTTTTGGGAGAAAAAGTCAAACTTTTATTTTGAAGGCCCGATTTTCTAACGCTGTGCATGCAGTAGGCGTTGGACTGAAAGTACCGGAGACCATAAACAGTTTTGAAAACTTCTGTCACGTAGTGATCATCTTCTCAATAAAACATCTTTGCTGATGTTTTTTCGAGTCTTCTGGCCAATCAGAATCAAGATTGTTGCCGGAAGTCCCCACGCTCAATAACTTTGCGGTATAACTATTCTTTATACACCCATGGGTACAACTTCAGATACAAATGAACACATAATGAAATATGACCCCCGGTTTGATGATTGACAGGTCACAGAACAATGGGGGCTATTTACCTTACCCACAAAGTAAAGTATTTCACACAGACTATCTCCTCTTTGCTCTTCTCTCTGTGTGGATCAGCAAGTTCAGCTGTCAGAACAAAGTGAAAAACAAACAATGGCATACAATATTATTAATATGTCGTAATACATCTATTTATTTTCTTCTCAGAGTGTACCAGAATGGGTAGTTTATGTTAGTATTTAAAAAAATCTCCTGGGGGAGAATTCCCCCAGACCCCCCTTCTGGGGTTAGGTTTTCAGCACGTGTGCCTTTTCATGTTATACAGTTCAGCTTTTTTTTCTCTTCAGTTTTTAAATCATCTCATTAAACCTTATTTAAAAGCATTATTTTGTTCTGTGAAGGGATATAAGGGATATATGCACTGTACTTCACTTTAATTAATATTGTATACTGCAAAGCGTATATATTACTGCAGGATTTTTTTTTGTTGAATAAATTTGAGTGGTTCAAAATTTCGTGTCGCGATCTATTGACTAAGGACAAAGTGGGTCCCGAGGCCTGACCAGTTGAGAACCACTGGTTTAGATTATACCTATCATTTTAAGTTTCATTCCTTCATTACAATCCTAAATATAAATGTATGTAGCTTATTTTCCATTTCTTTGAGTGAATGAGTACATTATTTTGTTGACAGCAACAACAACAAAGAAAAAAACAACATCTTGCAGTGAGCAGATAACATAAAGTGCCATTTTAACTGTGAGGCCTATCCACTGAAGCTTCATGCAAGTGCAACATTTAACATTAACATTACAACTAGTTATTTTATCACAATTCTTACAAATTCAAAATTCTAACAACATTCTTTATCCATTTTATCCATTGGTGCGTTCACATACATGCCAACCTTTCCAAATCCAAAAGAGGTAGGTTTGCGCGCGGCAAATGTGCACGCCCAAGTTAGGTAATCAGAAGAAATGGAACCCCAGTAATTACAGGTATAAACCATGTATTTAACATATATTGCATCATTTTATGCATTTTTCAGAAAAAGTGGTAGTTTGGTAAACAGTGACATCACAACATGTTTGGTCTGTAAAATGCCCGAAAAGTAAAAGAATGGGAGATAAATATCCCAAAGTCTCCACATTTTATTATATTTTTAATGTGTTTCTGGTCCTCTTTCAGTTGAGACAGTGTAGATGAAGGATGTGTCAGGATGTAGAACTCTTGTGTGAACATTGGATAAAGCCAGGTTCATATTCTTGTTTCATGTTGTTGACATATTAGAGTCAAAGGTTTGCACAGAGCGAAATATCTTTGTTGTGCCATAAATCAGAAAATACCGCATTAAAAAAGTCATTTCCTGCATGTTTCTACTGATAAAGTGTGATATAATGTACAGGCTTTCAGATTGCTGTAGTTCACTAAACATAGACATTAACATGTTTGGTATTGAAAATGTTAGAAAAAGTGAAAGAATGGGAGATAAATATCCCCAAATCTTAAAATTGTATTGTATTTTGTGTGTGTTTGTGGTCCTCTTTCAGTTGAGACACTGTAGGTGAAGGATGCTTCAGGAAAAGACCAAACACTGGATGTCTTTCAGTCGCCAACATGTGTTTTCGAGACACTGATATTAACGGGGAAACCCTGCAGGACCCAAATGCCTCGTCTCTGTTTCCTTAAACTCATTTGGGAGTGATTACCCATCAGCCCCGGGGGTGCACGTTGTTTCTTTTTCAGAAACACAGAGGAGAGGACTGTTTGTATGATGGGGTCACAGACACGCTGCAAATGGTGTCCGCCAAAAGTCGAGTCCAGTGTCTATGTAGTGTCATTTTTATTTGTTCTAGTTTGGGAAGATTGAAAATCGGTAGGGAAAGTCAGCTAAGTCGGTAGGCGGTAGAAACATGTCAAAAGCGGTAGACTACCGCCCAAATCGGTAGGGTTGGCAGGTATGCGTTCACACCGGACGCGATGCGAACGACGCGTTTGCGCGGTAGCCTATCAGCGGTGAGGATCTCAGCCTGCCGTCACTGATGTTGAATCAGAAAACCAAAACATCAGCCGTTAGGTGCAACCTGATCTCACCAGAATGCGTGACTCCACCACGACTCCTTAACACCACAATGCGTTGTGGAGTCACGAACTTTGTTACATTTACGTGTCAGCACCACGCAAACAACCCCTATGTAAAGTGAATGAGGCTCCTTTGTCGTGGTGCACACACGCATTTCTACAACGTCCCGCAGTGAGCTTTTATTCTATAAAACGTTTTTTAAATCTACTTTATAGCTTGTAGTAACTCACGGGAGGCTTCTTTTATTTTATTTGTATTCATAATAATTTTTATTTTTCGTCAGAATGTAAAAATTACATTAGTTACGAATTTGTGTTCTCAAAAATCAGTGCATTGTGTGTAATGCAACTGTGATTTTTATTAAATTAGTTCGTTTTTTAAGGAAGGCCAGAGCTTCAGCTGTGTCAAATAGATTGTTCCCTTTAGTTAACGTTATTTAAAAGATAATGATCATGTCCCCTGTATTGTATTACGAGCGTCCATTCCCATTGGATAACGGAGAATTTTACACCCGGAAGTAAGTATTCTCCATTGATTTTACAGTGATATCTGCACTACTCATCAACTCAAAAACACCAAATTATCCTTGTTAATTACACAACATTGATTGGTTTGAATTGTGTACAGTGCTTTTGTATTTTCCCCCTTCGATTCGGAGAAACAAATATGTTTTCGGAGTTTTAGGATGGCCGAAGACACTACACTACCCAGAATGCTCAGCTATCGTTTGGGAGTACACCATGTGCTTACTGTAGCTTGTAGGGGTGTAACGGTACACGTACCGAAATTATTCGGTACGGGCCCTTCGGTTAGGTACACGTGTGTACCGAAGTGTACCGAACGAATATAACGTTAAATGTAAAAAATTGAGAACGTGAACAACTTTTTGGAAGTAATCTCAGGTGCTGCGTCGCAGCATTCAGAGTAATTTGCTCACATTGTGTTCAACGCCTCATAGAGCGAGCAAGTCATTTCATTGGACGAGAGGCATACTATGAGAGCTGGTCACAGGGATGCGTTCAAATGTAGTCAGTAATTTGAGGAACTGTCGAAATGGCGAACGCAGATAAAGTTGAGCTGGAAAATCCTCCAGCATCATTGAAGTCTCCGGTTTGGGAACATTTTGGTTTCGCAGTTACGTACAAGGATGACGGACAAAGACAGGTGGACCGAACCAAAGCTGTTTGTCGGCATTGTTCAACTAACATTGGTTACGCGGCTGGCAATACATCCAACTTGCACACTCATTTGAAAAGGCATCACCCGAACGTGAATATCACCGGTACCAAAAGAAAAAAGACTGAAGTGCAAACCCAACTCCCGCTAGCATATAAGCTCCACCACTCGCAGAGAGTTCAGACCGAGCCAAAGCTATTACAAACGCCAAGTATCCTTATGTTGCCATGTTAGCAAAGCGCTACCTGGCTGTATCTGCTACCTCTGTCCCTAGCGAGGGTGTTCTCCACAGCAGGACACATTGTTAGAGCCAGCAGATCTGCCCTTTCGGCAAGCAATGTGGACAAGTTCATCTTTCTTTAAACAACATGAAAATACAATGACAAGCAAGTCCTAATGTCAAACTGGCTGCTCAGGTACTAGCACAGTTCAAATACAGATCATTTCAGTTCATCGAAATGCTGCACCTTAATGTTTCTTTTATTATATTTTGTATTTATTTGAGTGAATACATTATTCACAGTTTAATAATAATTTTAAAAAAAACAACAGTTTTTTTGATGTTTTGTGAAAAAAAATTCTGCTGTACCGAAAACGTACCGAACCGAACCGTGACCTAAAAACCGAGGTACGTACCGAACCGAAATGTTTGTGAACCGTTACACCCCTAGTAGCTTGACAAACCCTGTGATCAGTCCTCAACCTCTGTGATTGGATGTTGGAGTGGCAGTGCGCGAAGTTTACACAGAGCATCAAAAAGGACTTTGAAATGGAATGAAACCCATCGACGGCACACTATTCAAAACAGGAATCGAACGTGTCTTCAGGTTTACAAATATTATATTTTGACCTAAATCAAAATATAATATTATTTTCAAAAGCTTTTTTTGTCTGATGCTTCAATTAATTTTAAACAGACAGTTCAACAGAAGGATACACAAAAAATGTAATTGTATCATCTAAATATTGAATTGTTCTCTCTTAGTAAGATCCCATTTTCAATAAAATTGCAGTCTTACCTTGACTTGAAGATTAAGTCCATTTGCCTATCCTTCTGGACAAAAATCTCTATTACTTTATTGTAAAAGTCCTCCTTATGTTCTTGTAGTTTCAAAAGTCTATCATAAATCTAATCTAATCAATAGATTTATGATTCGAAAATTATAAAAGTAGGGTAGACATGTGGATATTATCCGGCTGAACAAAACGTGCATTTATCTAACAGCTACGTTTCCCACAAACCTTATTTGGAGCTATTTTCTAAAATTCTATGGAGAAATGTCATTGCTTTTTTGTCGAGGGAAGCCATGCGCAGCTTACTTCCGGGTTTTAGGACGCGTCACTGCAGCTCTCTCGTCTCCTCTTCACACACCACACTTTTCGCGGCACACGTACTTACAGCCAATCAGCTCTGAATTATGTGAGATGACGTATGGTGGGGATGGCAGCTCTATGCCCCTATGGTCATTATTTTTTTGCCACACACATTAAATAGGAAAATATTCTGAGCATGCACAGTGTAGTTTTTACAGTCACCATTGACTTAGACAGTAAGAGGGAGGGGCAGGATCGGGGTTTGTCCCACATGGCTCTTAACAGCTCAATAGGCACACACTGTATACACTAATTAGAAGAACACAGACTAAAGACTTAAATCAGACTTTAGTTACACCTGAGTAAAATTCAGTGAAGGTGATTGTCAAGTGCCAACAATCAGGCGAGATATTTGATAGTTGGTGCTTGAGAAGACTAAACATTTATCTGCAGATCCGTTTAAAGCATATTCATTACTCGTTATTCTCTAATAGTTCATTAAAGACTGTATATAATTGCTATTTTGCACATCCCTTTCAAGATTTCAAGATTTTCTAAGGTGTATTGACATATCATATACACAACAGTGTAGTTATGCAATGAATGAAAAACTTGGGTCACAGGTTCCTCAACAGTGCATTAATCTAAGACATCTATCAATATGTGTGTATACTTCCACCATTACACTCGTATTCTGCACATTTCTTATACTATCTACATACATAAGAGTATAATTAATGTGTATAATATCAGTTAAAATAAGTGCTTCAACATAGTTAACATTGCAGGAAAGTTGATTGTCAAGTTCCAAAACAAACCATGCAATTTAGACTTTGTCAGGCTTAATAATTATCTGTAGATAGATACCCCCAAAGCTTTTTTCCTATTTAAAAGAAGACCTTAACCTAAAGTATTCTTTAATGTTTAAATAAAGCCTTATTAGTTAGCACATCCTCCTATCAGGCACTAAACTGTTTTATTCTAGATATCATTTGAGTATCTTCTTGATATTTTCTATTCTATATTTATATCATTGACCTTCTACTTTCCCACTATTTTGTATGTACTCTTAATATTTAAATGTTTTCATAAAATATAACACATTCAAAAGTGCTTTACAAAAATGAAAGACATTAAGAAAAAGGCATTTTAAAACAGTCATTAAAAAGCAACACAATCTTCCTGCATTGCAATGACTCTAAACGTGTAATAACGTGCTTTAACCAGTAGGTAGTTTGGGTTCAAAAGCTGTCAAGTTTACAGTGTTAACAAAATAAAATATACTGCTGTTTCCGGTTTAGTTTATGACGGATATTATTTTGTTATTGTTTTGATATTTGTAACACAAAAGCGATGGAAAAAACCCATAGCAACACAGAAAAGATGTTCTTAACATGACCCAGTGGTCTAGTAGATAATAAAAAACAATAATATCAAAACAAAATATTACTACTAACTTTATTGTGAAATTGAAACAGAACGGTAAAAGAATAGTTTCCGGTCTATTCTGATGCCCGATCTCTGTAGATAAATAAAGAACTACGACAGATGTGTAATATTTAATGCAGCCAAACCATTTATTACAATGCATTCGTGTGATGACTTTCAAAGAGTAAAGCAAGCACTGCTGAATAAAGTATGATTTTATCTTTTACGAAATGTTTTTTTTCATATGGAATGCAGTTGGAGGTCAACCAATCCACGACAAAGGAGCCTCATTCACTTTACATAGGGGTTGTTTGCGTGGTGCTGACACTAAAACACGTAAATGTAACAAAGTTCGTCACTCCACCACGCATTGTGGTGTTAAGGAGTCGTGGTGTGAGCACACAGAGCTCACAGCTCCTCATATCTGTTCAGAAACTGGACAAAAGTTAAACATGAACAAACCACAGACTGTCTGTGTCATGGTGAATACTGTCGCTGTTGTATCTGTGTCTGTATCATGTTTTGGTGAGTTTGGACAACGAGCAGATACAACGTTAGCTTAGCCTGATTGATCCGATCTCCATTCAGAAAACACGCATTTTAGTGTTTTACTCGACCCATGTTAGTATTACTTAAAGGGACAGTTCACCCCAGAATGTTGGAGATTGGCCGTCAAGATGTGGCTGTTGACTTGTGGTGTTCAAGAAAATACATTTGAACATGTAAACAGCTATGTCTCATTCCAGAAATCTTGACCTGGTGTAAAATAATCCACATACCTTGTAGTTAACAATTTCATGTAGGAACCATTTTCTTTTTTCCAAACTATACCGTATCACCACGAGGAAGAAATGGCTGCTGTAGTTGGGTAAAAAAGACACAAAAAGGCTTTATATCAAAGTCTTCGGAACTCCAAATTAAGAAGTTATTTGTGTAAATGAATGAGTCAGACAAACTAAATATTTAAACCGAGGAGAACGGTAATAGTAATGGTAACCCTAACCCTAACCCTAGCTGTGAGAAAGCCTTTTTGTTAAATGTATGTCTGTATCTTAAATTACCAAACAATTACATGTATTTAGGCCAAACCATAATGTGTTACTAAACCTAACAAAGTAGTTTTGTTGCCTAATCAATTTGTTACATCTCTGTTTCGATTTCTAACCCAAATCCAGAGGGGAATACATTTCACAACACGATAATCAACAGAACTTGTTGTCAGCAGTTTCATCAATAAACCTTTTTCTTTGTTTATCACTACACTACCATGTTAACACCCAGAATAAATGGCTGTTGTAGTTCAGGAGAAAGGAACAAAAAACAAGTTTTATCAAAGCCTTCAGAAATCCACATTACGAAGTTGTTGGTGTAAATGGATGAGACAAACAAAGACAATAATTAAACCAAGGTGAACGGTAAAGGTAGACCTAACTCTATCCCGCAATTTACTTCTATAACTCAAATAACTTAACAAATACACTTATTTAAGTCAAACTATGACGTTTTTGTTACATTTGTGTTTGTTTACATTTCTAACCCTTATCTGGAGGGCAATATGTTTAACTAAAAATGTCACTGAGTTGCAGGCTGATGAACACCACTGTATGTGAGGATGTTTGCTCCAGTAGCCAACACTGCACGGACTGGTCGATAAGAATTGATTACACATCAAAGAGCAGAGTTGCACACACATTAGATTATTTTTTTGTTTCATGTATCATTAATTGCAGCACTAGACTAGCTGAGTGTTATTGAGAAGTTTCTTCTAGAAACTCCTAAAAGCTCAAAGTTGTGTTGCTTCTGTTGAACATAAATCTGGGGGAGAAGTGAGCCCATTCTGCCTGAAATGATTACGCTCCTCAGATTATATTCACATTAATCTTTAAACCAGCCATCTAAGTGCGGTACAATGTTGGAAGGGAATAATCAACATCATAGTACATTTTTTATTGGGATTTTTCAAGTAAATGTTATTGTCATGGGAGCTTTAAAAAAAACATGCACATCTCCAGTACATATAAAAGCTTGTTTATGGAGATACATTATATATAAATATGTTTGACAAGATGTAATACATAAGTGAATGTGCTATCATTGTGTTAATGTTTCAATTTGTTGTTAATGTTTGTTAGCATCTTGTAAGCCTGTGTGGGCTGGGCACTTTGAAAAAAGACTAACCCTAACCCATCATTCCTTACTTACTCAAGAGCATTAATCAAGGTATATTCAAGAAACACCTTTAGCACAAAGCAAATTAATCTTGGTTTTCCATGTCAGTTATGTCGGTAAACTAAGTTTCTTTGGGTTTTGTGTTTGTCAGACAAATCCAGAAGAGTGAACATGTACAATTTTACTTTTGGATATTGGAGACAGGGCTTTGTATGTACTGACATTATTACTGTATATCCCATCAGTCAATAACAGTTAACTGATTAAAAATGTATGTGTTAGTCCAATAAATAGATATTTGCCAAATTGCCTATTTGGTTACCAATGATATCTATTTTTCTGGTTCTCAATTTATGTTAAAAATCTCCCAAATTGAGGTTAAATTCATAATTTTCTCTATATGTATATCTCTTTACATCTTTCTCAATATGTCTGTATGTTTGTGTTCTGTCAGTGCATGGCTCTGTCAGTGAGTCACAAGCTTCACTGTGGGAACATCAGCCCAACATTAATGACAATGATGCGCCGCTGACATCTCTCACTCTGACACCGGCCAGATGCACAAACGCCTACAATATCAATGAATGACAAGCGTATGTGTGTGTGTGTGTGTGTGTGTGTGTGTGTGTGTGTGTGTGTGTGTGTGTCAGATCTCTACTGTGCCTTAGCAGCAGAAACAGAGGGATGACAGAATGGAAGAAGAGTCTTTAATGTCAGTTAGAAGAGATACCAAAAGGAAGAGGAGGAGGAAGGGGGTTCACAAAGAGAAAATTATGATATGGAGATTTGCCATTGAGAACAGAGAGAAAAGAGGGAGAAAAAGAGAGCGACATCTGCTCCGTCTCCCTTCTAACCAATGTGACACATGAGGGAGGACGTCTGCTGGCTGCCTGCATTTATTAAACTAATAGGATTCTCCTCAGTGCCGTCCCAGATCTCAGTGAATGTTAAATAAACACAGTCAGAGCTGCTCAACAAAAATCCATTCTGGCCTCTTTATCTAACATTATTTTGAAAGGCTGTTTGCCTTTCATTGCTCTGAAATGAGTTGAGATTTCACAGCTTTCATTTTAAAGTTTTCTCTTTAATTATTTTATCAACTCTACTGCACAACTTTGGTTCTGAGAAATCATGCTTCTTATGTTTTTATTTTAAGTCATTTTTAAGTCATTAAGTTTTAGGCAGTTTAAGATTACATAAAAGGGATTCCATATTTGAAATAACTATTTTGTATGGCGTGTCGTTCAATGATAAAACAGGCAAAAGTGTTTCTTCCGGTTCAGAATGTCCACTTTTGAAAATGGGGCTGAATCTCGGCTGGCGTTACGCCCCGTACACACGGTTCCATTGGAAGCTTCAACGGAGACGCTTCCCATTCACTTTGAATGGGGTGACGTCACGCTTTGCCGAACTGAATTGTGGTTCCGTTTCCGTTGCTTCGCTTTGCCTGCGTTGCTCGCGGTGAAAGTTGAGAAAAGTTCTAGCGTTGATGGAAGTGCCAGCCAATCAAATCCCGTTTATGTAAATATGCCAGTACAAGCGCTAGCCAATCAAACCGTGTGTAGGTAAATATGCTGGGAGAGCTATTTCGTTTTATTCCCAAAAATGTAGGAGAAAGTTATAATTACAGTAGGAAATCTACACTACACATACCGGGATACAAACTGGAGGAACCAGGCATGGAAAGCGGGGCTTTTTTTGCTTTGTGTGTCCGGGGTGGGAGATTAATGTGATTGGTCGTTGGTCGTGTTAACCCCAAGCGCCAGACACGCCCACAGGCAAGCGCTAATGCAACGGAACTGTGTGTATGTAGCGTTACTCCCCCTTGCTGCAACCCATTTCCAAGAATTGTGCACAGATTTGTGGTCTTTCCATGATATATATATATATATATATATATTTCCATGGTCAATGGATATAATGGTGTTCACTTTTGAAAGGGCTCTCCTAAAGGGTATTTCTTTGGTTGGCACTTGGTTGTTCCCAAAGTAACATGAAAGAAAGAAAAAAGAGGGCTTGAGAAAGACTCTTTACATCTGACAAGTTACTGAATAAAGGTGGCAACAATATGAAATCCAATGTATTTTCAATTAAAGCCACCGTATCAAGGATGGACAGACATTTTGAATACAGAGGCTTTCAGCTTTGTAGTTTGTACAGTAAGAACAATGTTATAAGAACGGTAACTGCAAACTGTGTTGAAATGGGCCAAAGCCTAAAAGCTCAGGAGCCGTTAGCCATTTAGTTCGCAAGAAACAACAAGATCTGCAATTCCTTTGTTGATTTTTCTCTTGTTGGTTTCTACGTGGAATATTTTAACATAGGGGTTAAGGCCAGAGGTGGGAGTAAGTCCTACATGTGCAAGTCATGAGCAAGTCTCAAGTCTTGACCTACAAGTATCAAGCAAGTCCCAAGTCACTGTGGTGAGAGTCAAGCAAGTCAAGTCAAGTCATACGAAATTCTGATGAATAAGCCCAGTTTCCGCATTTAAATCAGTTAAAAGACAGTGGTTATGAAAATGGATTCAACCCACACTATGATCTTCATTACATACACAGTTAATAATTTGAAATCTACTTTAGACCGATGACAATCATATTAGATTCATATTAACCCTAGAACTGCAGACAATATAGCTAGGACTCAAAAAGTCTGTTGAAAAAGGCAGAATTCCAGGTAAGAAAATCATATATGGCATTTGCCATGACACATATTTAATTTAAATGTCTGTTAACACTAGAACCGCCAACAGCGTCAGCACCTACATAGATATCATTTTCAAATCATTTAATTTGTTCCTCTTCATAATTTCCTTATAAACTAAGTAGGACGATTTAAAACTCAGTTAATTGGGTTAATTTAGAAATGGCTTCAGTTTATCATCATAACAGATACAAAAAATTAATTTTACAATAAATCAAGGAATGATGCACTTCTACAAACAAAAACAACATAATTAAAACATTTAAACAAACTACTAAAAGTAGATGAACTACACTATTCAAAAGTTTACAGTAACTTCTGATAATAAGGGAAATAAACAAGGCATCTCTCTCTCTCTCTCTCTCTCTCTCTCTCTCTCTCTCTCTCTCTCTCTCTCTCTCTCTCTCTCTCTCTCTCTCTCTCTCGACAGCCCGTCAGTATCAGGGTTAGTACAAATGAATCCCTTGGAGGTTCTAGTGATCATTTACCGTTGTCTTCTCTTTGCAATCCTTAATCAATTTGAAACCAAGTCTAACGTAGCTTAAACTTAACGTTAGCTTTCTAGCTAACACAGCACATACACGTAGCCTACCTTTCTCTGTGGTTTTTTGTAGTGACGAATGAAGTTGGATGTTGTGGTGGTCGTGTCACTGATCTTTATGCAGCAGACCCTGCATACCGCTGTTCTCTTCTTATTACCGTCACCGACAACATAATCCTTGAATCCAAACTTCACTATTTGTGTAGTAACGCTAGCCGCTGCCATGTTAACTGACACTCCTGCCTTCTAGTGGGTTGCCAGGTTTGAGCGCATGGCGCTATAATCACCCAATCACGTTTTTCGAAAAAAATAAACGTAATATCTCACTACAAAAACAAACGCAAATATTTAATTTTAAACAGTCAAGTCTTTTCAAGTCATCTATCTCAAGCTTAAGTCAAGTCTCAAGTCATGAATACCAAGTCAAAGTCAAGTCAAGTCTTTTATCAATGTTAGTCAAGCAATTCTCAAGTCAAAAAATATGCGACTTGAGTCTGACTCGAGTCAAGTCATGTGACTCAAGTCCCCACTTCTGGTTAAGGCCTCAGTGTGCTTCAAATAAAGTGATTGTCTGGAAGTATAACGGCCCGTCCATACAGCGGCGTGCGTTGAAGCTTCCAACGCTTCTGCCCATTCACTTTGAATGGGGTGACGTCACTTTTAGCCGAACTGCATTTTGGGAAGCGACGTGGAGCGTTGCTGGCGTAGCTGGCGTCAAAAGTTGAGCAATGTTCAACTTTTGACGCCTCGACGGAGGCGTCAGCCAATGAAATCCCGTTTATTCAAATCTGCCAGTACAATCGCTAGCCAATCAAACCGCGTGTATGCTGGGAGAGACTACGCAGGTCATTTCCTCATATTCAAAACAATTGAGGGAAAATTCATTGTAGCGGTAGTGAATCACCCGGTGCTGTATGATCAGTCTCTGTTCATCTACCGGGATACAAACCGGAGCGATGCATGGAGGGAGGAGGCAGAGACAGTGGGTGAAACTGGTAGGTTTTCGCCTGTTTGGGGATTTTATATCCAGTTTACTTCGTTTTAACATTGCTATTGCTTTGTATGTCGGGGGCGGGAGATTCATGTGATTGGTTGTTGGTCGTGTTGCTCGCAAAAAATCCCCAAGCTTCAGATACGCCCACCTCCAAGCGTCAACGCACGCTGCTGTGTGGACGCTCCGTAACAGCCTTTGAAACACACTCTCTGATTTGTACAAGATTTGAAAGTAGACATGCCCTCTTTTGCCATTTGTACAATGTATTGCATTGAGACTACAAAGACAAACTCAAGAGAGGTTAAGGAAGCAGCCAAGATGAAGTTATGACTGAAGGCTTGTACACCATTAAGTGGGTTGACATCAAGAACAGGCGGAACATATTTGACAACCTAGTTTGTTTGATTGTATACTAAAGCCTTGACTGGTCTATAATCTTTCAAAGTTCTCTAAAAGCACTGAAGGCAACTCCAAAAAACCTTAGGGAAGGTAACGAAGATACTTGGCAAAACCAGAGTAGGCTACGGTTTAGATAAGATTGCGTAGCGAGAAGTCCTGATATGAGTTGAGCATCTTTATTTGATACCTACCATAATTCCAGTACAGAACATGAAACTGATTATAGACTTTATAGCTTTATAGCTAATTGTGAATTTGTTAAAGCCGAGGCCTGTCCGATGCTTTCAGAACCAAATGTATCCAGTCACAGCCTTTCATTCCTGTCCCGTCTCTGATTTCATCATCACTGGCTAATTAATTGTCAACAGCAATAAAATGCAAACATACAAATGAAGTTAAACGTCCCATTGTGTCGTTGAGGGGATAATTAATGATGAGGAAGGATGGAGGAAGACGAGGGGATATTAGAGAACAATGGACATTTCCGAATGTACACAACACCAGGCAAGAGAGCAGAGAGAACAAAAGCAATAATATAGAGGTGAACGTCCATTGGGTGGGAAAAGGAGGGGAGGCTGGAGGGAGAGAGTGTGTGTGTTTGTGAGGATGAGGGGGCTGGCGAATTGGCTAGGAAGACATGAATGAGGAAAAATTGTAAGGGCTCAGGCATTAATTATTAAAAGTTTGACACACACACACACACACACACACACACACACACACACACACACACACACGGTTAGACATGACACAGATAAAGGATAATGCACCCTCATTCCCTTTGCCCCCCCCCCCCATAATTATAACTATATTGGGCTTATCGCCTGGACACAGGGCACCATTCACCACCATCATTATTTACACCCAGATGGAGAGGGCCTATTGTTAGCTGGACCCATGTGTGTATGTGTTGCAGATAGGGAGGCGGGGGTGAGCGGATGGTTGGGGGTGGTCGGGGGATGGATGGCGGGGGCAACAGATTTATGTCCGCCCGTGTCTTGACCCCGTGCCCTTGTTGTCCATGGGAAGCCTCGTCAGGTCTCTGAGGGGGACGAGGGGGGGTGTCTGCGAGGCTAGCACCACTGTCGCTAATAATGGGCCGGACAGTGAGAGAGAGAGAGGTCTGGAGATCCCATATGGAGGCTTGAGGTGGGGGTGTGAGGTGAGGTTTAAGGTTGGGGTGCAGGGCAGGCAGGCAGACAGAGTCCATGTTCAAAGTAATTGAGGGATCAGCATTTGGCATTTTCAATTAGTGTTCTGACCTCAGTCTTCCAGTCTGCTCGTGTTCTTAGGCCTAAGAAACCTCTGATAGTAAATCCTGGTTACAATTAACAGCCAGAGGCAGGTGTGAGGCGAATAGTCAACTTGGAAAGTCTCATAAAAGTGACATCTGCTCTAAAACCCAACATGTTCACCAGTGTGGTTGATCTATGGATGGTTGAAGTCATTTAGCAATATCTTTTGGCAGTAACCAAAGAGTACCTATAAGGATTATCCCAAAATGCTTGCTCGGATCCATATAGTACCTTGTTTTGTTACAAAATGTTGTCAAATGTGTTTAATTACCTAGAAGGACACTTGAAGAAAGCAGACCTTGGCTAAAGCCATGGCCTTTCTTGCAATGTTAAAAAGCTGAACGAATAATTTATTTATCTGCACTGTGATAGGGTTCTCTCCAGAATGGGTTCTTTCTTACCCAATGTTACACCCTTGAACCAGGTTTAGTGAAAATTGTGCGAGTAGTTTTTTGTTATATTGCTGGCAGATCGACAAACTTTCTTTACCTATTTGTTTCTATCTGAAAACCTTGGCAAATGAGAAACAATTTCGTACCAGACATTTCTGATGAGAAGGCAGCGGGGTTGTAGAGATTCATAGCCTGCGGCTGATCTGCAGGGACATATTAAGAGGAGTTGTGTGGAATATTACATTATGTGATGGGTGGAAAGGGAAGAGAAATCTGCTCACCTTTGTGCTACATCTTATGAAGCTTTTGTCAAGAATGGGACTTCAGGACTTCTGTTAGCCGGGCGGTAACTACTATTTTTTTACAGACAAATATGTTGAATCTCGATATATTTAAATCTCTTAAGTCCATGATGTCCACTTTGGCTAAACACTCGATGCCTTTTTATCAATTGAACATTTAAATCTTCATGCCTTGTTAAAGCAATTCTTCATATTCTTTCTTCAGCCTATGATTACTTTTAATGCCGAATAAATGTAGATGATATTATTTGCCAAAATGTCTCTCATTTATCCAGGACACTAAAATCTTCCAGGACTGAAACGGATTTCCCACACAGAAAAAATAAAATAAAATTGCCAATACATGTGAGTACAAAAGCATCACTCAAAGGTCACTGATCTAATCAAAAGAAAATATCTTCAGAGTGACAGAAGAGGCGGACGAGTCGTCGGTTCAGCTATCACCCTAAAGCTATGCTCTTGAGTGGCTGAATAATTTGGGGATGATGATTTATGGATAAAAAGGCCCCTGTAGGACCCTGCCAATCAAATGGGGGAGCCACTTATCTGCCGGAGCACAAATCAAGTCCTTCATGTGCAAAATGAATGTTGGAGAGAGGGAGCAAAGGGTTATCATGCCGGTCTGAGGTGAGCTGAGGACTATGGGAAAATCTTGCAATTGCCTGCTGATGGTTTTATAATGTGCTGGTGTATACTGTATATGCTCACACACATTACAGAACACACTCTACTGGATTTAAAATCCAGAATTAAGAAATGTCCAACCTCTGTGTCTTCAGTTTTTTTTTGCTTCAGGTCAAGTTCCATGTTTTCAGAAGTTTGAGAACTGAAATGCCTAAATCATGGCTTTTAGATCCCTATGAAACCATTATTCAATAATTGGAAAAGCCAGATTGGAATACTCTAGTTTTCATCAGAAACAGTTTACAGTCTTTGATTGGAAGGTTTGCCTTTTCTTCATTAATAAATAGGCGAAACCTGTATTGGTGTGTTTACATTCTTTGTTCACTTCTTTCATTCACCAGTAAAAAGGTTTTCTGCGGTTTTGCAAAAGGGTGAAAAGAGGTGGTGCAGCATGAGAAAAGTATGAGAAAAAAAAGAGCTTTTTGAACATTAAAGCATGGAGACATGTCACAGAAGAGGCACAAAATACAAAGATGAACTGAAAATGAGCAGAGATGCTGTTTTATTATCATATATCTGAATAAAGATGTATATTACTTTATTTGTGAAATCCCCATGTTTCCCGATTTGACTTCAAACAATGTTATTAAGAAATTATGCAAAATGTTAGAATTCTTGAGTATCAAATGACTAAACTGACAGAAGTAAATGAAAACACTGTGTATCTGGGAACATTACTTTCCTCTTGTCAGCAACCAATGCTCTGGTTAGATTTGGATTTCCCTGATTCAATTGCACTGTAAATAGTCAGTGTGTCTCTAAAGGAGCTGAATCCAAGTCTGTATGATTGATGTTTGTAGTGTTTTTGTGTTTGTTTGCCTACCTGTGAGCGGCAATATGCACACTTGGCTTCTCTGATGGACAACCCCATTCTGGCAGTAACAGCCTCTGTAATTTCCCTCATGTCTCTCCCTCTCTACCACTCTGAGAGAAGAGGTCAATAATGTAAATCTGGACACTTGCACGCGAGCAGACACATTCAGGGCACTATGTGGGATGCAGTTGCTTGTGTTCAACCTCGCAATTCGATTACGCAGATTAGAGTTACACAATCCATGCCCTCAATAACAAAACAATTTTGATTTCCGCACACGGAGAGGAAATGGAAAAAAACAGGGGGAATGAGAAAGAAACGCTCCGCAGAGGAGGTGGACAACTCAGTCTAGAATCATTTATATTTGTCAAGAATGAGGTGACAAAGGGATTGAAGAAGAGACAATGAGTACAAAAGGTAGAAAAAAAAGCTTGAAACAGCATCAGGTTCCATGAGATTCTTTAAAATGTTGATAGCTTTGTCTGCTCTCATTATCGAACTCTTTGGCTTTTAATGCCACAGGTTTTGGTCAGTCAGTCACATTTAACCTTTTCAACCAAAAATAGTCTCAGATTGTTTAGTGTTCAAAGCGTTTTAGGGGCTAAAAGAAACGATCAATATCACAAGAAAAAATAGCCCAAAATGTACACATTTTACACCAAAAATCTATATGTGTGTTGTGAGGTGAAGTGGTTTTTGACTGAGTTTAAGATAAGATCAGATAATGCTACAGTGGTTTGTTAACATTTCAAGGAACCCCCACTTCAAATTGCAGCATTTGCGACCAAAGAGCCTCGTAAAATCTCTCATTGCAGAACTGTGTGTGTGTGTGTGTGCGTGTGCGTGCGTGTGCGTTTCTCTCAAACAAGAGTGGGAGTGGGTTAGGGTTAGCCTAACCCTAACCCTAACCTAAATAAATACAAAGAGAGGAATAGCTACGCAGACAGGAACATTAATGGCACTATAGCATTTCTTGCATTGGATGGTGAAAGTAGCTGAGTCTGCGCATGTACATTACATGGGCACACACAACATACATAATACACACACACTGCACACACAACACACATATTTATAGGCAGAGAGACCCTTTACCTCTATGAGAATGGGTGGTCTCGCACATGGACATTTACATATTGCTATATGTGATTTTCTTTAGGTAGTTTGTCCATATGAGTTTGAATAAGTCTGCAAAATTACAATTTCAATATAAAACCTGCATATTAATATCATGTTTCTTAATTTTTATACATTTTCCTATTTATTTCTTAATTGTTCATTATCTCAAGTCATCAAAGTAAACATTAAGCGCAATATGTGTAAATGATATGTTTTGACTCAATTATTGGACTTAGAATTCTTCTAATTATGTTTTTCTCTTTTAATTTTCCTGCTCAACCTGCTGCTCAGTTTGAAATGACCTCAGCTCATAGCCAGACTTCCACAGACCGCTTTACATTTTAATCAGAAGACAGACATAAGGAGAAGGAGACAGGCTGTACATTTTAATTACAGACTCTCCAGTGAGACAGGCGGACACACTGACGGAGTTAATATTCCCCCTCAGGACCCCCAGCAGGCAGTAGGGGCTTATAGCCGACTGCCTCACTGCCTGATTGTCCATTTTATAGGCCTATTGATTCCCTATCACCTCCCTGCATCAATACACCTCAGCTCATCTCTCCCTCCTTAACATACATGGAGGTCATGATAAAATATCTAATGGATGGACATCCTATTATATACAGAAAGAAAGGGATGGAGGGAGGCACAGACTGACTCTGAGGTGGAGGAAGTTCTCCACTCTTACATTGTCTGCAGTCAAGCTGCTCAGTAAGCGAAAAGGTCCAAGCACCATTTTAGTGTAAATAATGCCCAGTTTATAGGATGCTAGCCTGATCCAAAAGATCACAGGTCTTTACTTAATGAGCTGTGGAAGCGAAGGTAAGTGAAATAAACCAATGTGCAGCAGAGCTTTGGTGAAAATCAATTTTCTTTCACAGGAGTAATCTACCCTAAATGTTCTGCATTAAATGAAACGAAACAAATTCATATAGTATATGATACATCCAGGTAAAAACATTTGGCTCAGAGTTAAAATCCAGACAGTGTAACAAAAACAGGGGAGTTTCTCTATTGGATTAGGTTGCTACTTCCAATACATGTCGATATAATTAGTAACAATATTTCCTGTTCAGGAAGAGAGAGGGGCGTTCATCTCGAAACTAGCTACTGTATTTATGACCATAAATGAAAAATAAGGGACTTCATTCAGCTATGAGTGACTACAAATGGAGTTCACAATGTCAGAGGCCGGGAGTGTGTAGCGACCATCATTTGAACCGGGCCTACATCAGTCTGGGCTATGAGCTAAATGCTAACAACAACATGCTAATATCCTTAAAGGGACAATGCTAACATGAGGATTTTGAGCAGTTATAATGTTACAAATGTTCACTCAGACTTGCTTCATTTGATAGTAATCTGTAACATACTATCGACCATACCAAACTGGGATAAACCATGATTTTTGAGAAGCAGTTAACTCTATGAACTCCGAAAATCCCATAATGTGTGCTCAGCTCATTGTTGATAATGTAAAACCAAACTGCGATTGGCCGCTAACATAATAAAAGATTTTCTAAATATCTGACGTTAAAGAAAGCAGTATTGTTTCTTCTTCTTCTTGAGATATGAATTGAGGGTGAAACTGCACAATTATTTGTAACCATATAAATCTGTATAAGTTTGAGTCACAGTATGCACACACAAAACACGAGTTTGTTCTTCAGAAACATTGAGAAACCCATAGTTGTGTGGTTGAGTTGAAGGTGGCCGGGTACGCAACAACATGGGAGCACAGCACGGGCTTTGCTTAATGGGAGATGGAGGAGAAGGCCAACAGAAAGAAAGGATATGTTTGTATTAGGTTCCATGTGTGCCAAAAAAAGCTACAGTGTTGCATACTTTGTCAAAACCACTGTTGATTTTCCATTAGGCTTGTTTTGTTTCCTGACTTGTAAAGTGTGTTTGTCCTGGAGGGATCATACTGACATTAAAGTACAGTTAGCAGGTCTGTGTTTCCCACTTAAGAAACTGTCTTTGTATATCAACGCAAACCCAAACTTGTCATACACATAAGTACTGAATACTGGAAATGAGATCCTGGTGTTTCTCGGAAAATCTTCCAGCTTTTTATAGGAAAAATACCACAGAGAACCTGGGATTTGTAACACATATGTTTCTGTTTTTAGGTAATAGGTATAGAAATACTAAATGGAACGACACAAAGCAGCCTTTTCACAGCCTTATTACAGTTACTAGTTTGTTGTTCATCTAATTGCTTGGCCTCTGGAATTGCTGTTTGCAGCATTCTCCTGAACCACCTATCCAAACAACTTTGCCCTCAACAGGACACTTCCTTGCATCCATAGCAATACACCTGTAAAAGTGTGAAGTTGATAGAATGAAAGGTTTTTGAAAAATATGGATGGACAGACATACGTACGTAGATATATAAATTGATCGACATTCAGCTGCAGCAATGAAAGTGAAACATCTAAAAAAATGTAACATTTCCAAGGGAAAGGTTTAGTTAAAAGCATAATTTTCCCAAACATTACCTGTTCCCAAATACACATCTCATGGCGAATATCGAGGTACTTGAAAAACCTTTCGCACCTGATTGCTGCAATTTCCCTAAATAATGTTACTCTTTCTCTGAGTTATAACTCATAACCATGAGGGTATCATTATCTCAGAGTGGATTGCAAAATCGAAGAGAAAAATGCTCTCTCAAACCTCAGAACTTGCCTGGGAATCATCAAGTTCTTTCAGTATCTCTAAGGTGAATTTTCATACATATTTTTTGCAGAGACACAACTATTGCCACCATAAGAAAGTAATTAATGGTAAGAAAAACACAAAAAACTCCCACCCCTACAGTACCCTTGAGCAGAACCGGGATATGACTAATCGTTATAAAATAATGTGTGTTCTAAGGAAGTCAGTTTAAAACCACCAGGAAACAAACTGGAACAGTTGGTGACTCAAAAGGCCAAAATAGGTGCTGAATGCAGCTCTGTGGTAATAGAGACATTGATTTTTCTCTTTTGCTACTTAGAATTTTCCATGAAACACAAACCATGTCTGTCAAATGCACACACACACACACACACACACACACACACACACACACACACACACACACACACACACACACACACACACACAACACACACACACACACACACACACACACACACACACACACACACACACACACACACACACACACACACACACACACACACACACACACACACACACACACACACACACACACACACACACACACACACACACACACACACACACACACACACACACACACACACACACACACACACACACACACACACACACACACACACACCACACACAATCATTAAGATGAGGCCTTGACCGTCTAGTTGGGGACTGTTGGACACCAACACCGAGATAAGGGTCCATCAATCTAATAACTCCCCACCCATGTCCACCTCTTTCTCTCTGTATGCACCTAAGATTCATGTCTTTCAGACCAGATGGCTCCCCTGTGGCTCACACTCCGCTAGTTAGCACTGTGGCTAATCCCTTAGCCGAGGCCTCATCGTGTCCTTTCCTCTGCAGAGGTGACAGTTCAACCTCATCATTGTGGCGAACACAGTGGCTCATTTCTATGTGTCCATTATTCAATTTCTTCAACTCAAATTTTTTTTTTTTCTGGGTCTGAGCTAGGATTTTGTTAGCATTGTAGCAGGGGCTACAGGTCAACAACCAAGGATGCATAAACTGGAAGTTATGTGCATTTGCTACTTTCTTATTTTACTTTCTTTACCTTTCTTCATCTTTACCTTGTTCCCCTGTCTCTCCCCTTTTTGTTCCCTTATTCTCATGTCCTTTCCAACTTGTTTTTTTCTTCGTTTCTCCCTCTGTCTTCCTTCCTTATTCTGTAATCCCCCATTTGTTGTATCTTTCTATTTCCTTGGCTTTCTTTCCCCCAAATGTATTTTCTTCTCATCATTTTGTTTCCTGTATTTATGTAAATCCACATTTTGTGTCCTCTCCTTCTCCCTACCTTCAGTCTACTTGTCTCCTACCAAATCTTTTTCAACCCATTCCTTTCAATTTCTTTCCTCATTTTCTTGTTCCTTTTCTTATTCACACCCTTTAGTTTCCTCTTCTATCCTTGCTTTTATTTTACGCATGTACCCTTTCCTTCTCGTTTCCCTCCTGTCTTGTCTGTCCACTCCTATCATTTGATTTCCTCTCCTAATTTGTAGCTAAGGGCCCAACTAGCAGCATCATTACCTCTGGAGGGACAAAGTTCAACATCATTGTCACACTTTTCTGTCCATTGGTCTTTTGTCTATTAGTTTCCCCTTCCTTCTCTTCTCTCTTACTTTCCTCTTCTGTCCTTCCTTCCTTTTTTCCCTTTACAGCTAATTTGCTGTGCCTGTACCGGAGCATCATTACCTCTTCAGGGTCAATGCTGAACGCTCATTAACTGCAGCCTCTCCATCCAGATCACTCATCCCCACCGTGATGATATCTGTCTGTCTGGATGACTGCCACAACCCTTACTTACTTGTCTCTCTATTTTCAGGGACATATCGTTTCCTGTCTTGGTCCCCCCCCTGTCGTTTCCTCCCCCTTTTTCTCTTTGTAGGTTAACCCCATGTTGACCGGGGAGCGAGTGTGTTGAGTCAGACGACGGAGCTTAAACAAAGGCCAGACGGCATTATGCGGGCAGCTGAACTAAGCCCTATTAGAGAGAGTCATTACCCCGTCCGTCTCGTCCTGCACGCACACATACAGAGCAAATTATCTGTAAAGAACAAGGAAGAAAACGTTAATGAGTCCAAAATAAGAGATCATGATTAGACTTGGTTCGTGTGGGCACAAAGCAAGAAAACAGATTTCAGGAAAAAAAGCTGGGGAGGAAGCATGGTGGAAAGGAAAGTTTATAGGAAGGGAGAAAGGCCAAATGGGCCAATCTGCATTATAAGTACTTTAACTTTACTACTTTAACTTTTAGTACTTTAAGTATATTTTGATGCTAATACTTTTTTACTTTTACTTGAGTAACATTTTGAATGCAGAACTTTTACTTCTAATAGAGTATTCCTACATTTTGGAATTTCTACTTTTACTCAATAACAAGATCTGAGTACTTCTTCCACCTCTGTGGGAAACTAACAACGCATCAACACTAACTAAGAAACAAATGCAGCACAAAAGTAATATCTGGCAAGCTTAAACATTTTTTTTCATGGGGTAAGGTAACTACACATACATGGGAACATATCATTTTTTTTTTGGGATAAAATAAATTGGTCTGACAAGAAAATTGCAATATGTGCTTCTCTAAAAACAAACAAAGATTCTGCACACACAACTCCAAATTGGTGTGCATGGATTATCTCAAGCATAATTGGTTCCTTGAGTGCAGTAGCAGCATTGTGCTATCATAACATGCTGCATACACACACAGTGGCCACACAAGCAATCCCCCCACCCGACACACGCACTAAGGCCCTTCCAGTCACAACCTGTTGGTTATGACTGAAAGAGGAAATGAGAAAAGGGATCGATGAGTTGTGATGAAAAACCATCAATAAACTTTAATCCTGTAAAAGCTGAGCCTCCACTGCTCGCCTGCCCTGCTTCTAAACACCTGTCACTCACACTCTCAGCCTTTATGCATCGTAGCAATTACTGCATTGTTCTGCAATGTGCCTTCATCACATTAATGTCAAACCGATCTGTGTTGGAGCGGGACTCAAGATCTCAATCACATCTCGGAGATTTTGGTGATCTTGTCACGGTTTGAGGCTATAAATAGTGGCAAGAATCTAAAGGTGTTTACTTTGTTTACAGGGTGTTGGCAGGTTACGTTACAGGTCAATGGTTCAGCATTTAATCAGTCAGAGTGAGGAACAATACATCAATACAAACTAAAAAATAAATACTTTTTTGGACGACCCTGATTTGGACGACCCTAATTCTGAGGTTTTGTGCAAAACTATGCCAGTTTAAGACTGTAAAATCAATGTTGTTGAAAAAGCCCTACATTTTCCGCTCTCCTGTTTTTTACGATTACATTTGGCACAAATCATTCTAAACAGCTTCAAGACATTTTAGTTATTTACGTCTGCTTAATGAGCACAGCTTAATTGTTCTTTTCTTAATGAGCACAGCTTAATCGTTCTTTCCTCGATTTAAACATCTTTAATTGAGCGCAGTCTCGAGCGTCTCACTGCAATGTGCCGTGTCCTGGCTTCACCTTCTTAGAAATAAAGCCAGCAGCACTTTCATCCCCTGATCTGCGGCCAGCTCCACTGACCCGCAGAATTATAATGTATAGAAAACACACTTCCTGCTTCATCACAGTAATCTGCTTTTCCACAGATGGCTACCATTAAAGCCCAGCATCTTTGTCATGGAAGTGGATTTGTTTTCACACGTGAGTGGTTTTGAGAATCCAAAGACAGCTATGATGTGTGGGATGAAACCCTCACCGGTGTATATCGATTAGCTGATCCACAAAAAGATTCTGGTCACTGATTTTTATTTAGTTGATCCTCAGCAACAACTCAGAAAGACTAAGATAAGCGGACCTTTAAAAATATAACATTTATAATGTGAGTTATATCAGGATGCTAATGAGATTAAGTATTTTTTTGGCCTGTTTTATGACTCACTGATCGAATTATGATAAAGCAAAAGATCAATTGTTGGCTAGAAAAAATCTTTGAACTTGTTCTTACTGAAATACATTGTGGGATGTTGAACATATTTTCTTTACCATTAGCATTACCAGTCTCTATTATTATGATCAACAAATACCTACAGCATACATAGAGACAGGAAAACATAAAAGTTTGGAGGATATTTGATAGATGTTCTGCATTCTTTTCCACTTGCTTCAGTGCTTGGAAAAATTACATATATTGAAACACTACAATGGAAATATATAACAGCGCACTTCCTGAATGAGACTTCTTGATGTCCTGTGGAAACCTTCCTTTTTGAAACAAATTCAAAAATGCACGTTAAGTGCATTAGGAAAAAATAAACAATTAAAAACAAAAAATCCAATAATGAAAACCTTTTCCTGACTAACTGGCTCCCATCAAAAAGCTTTAAGTGATGGATGCAGTTCAGTTGGGGACACTGAGTGGCTGCTTGACTTGACCCCAAGTGTGAACATTTAATCAGCTTAGCATGACATTCCTGCTGCATCTAAAACCATACAGCGACGCTAAGCCATTCCCACTGACCCACACTGATCTCTGCCTCTCACTCTCCCTGCGTTGACACACGTGCACAATGGTGCACTCGTAACATACTGCATATAATGTATCTATACACAGTGAAACACACACACACACAGACAGCTGACACAGCTGAAAGCCTGCAGAGCTTATTGAGGCAGAAAACACAGCAGACACACTGAATCCTATTTAGCCGATGCTTTTAGTAATGTAAAGTGCATGAGAGTGCACGTAAAAGCAGGGGTACGTGTAGCGCTGCGGGAGCTTAGGCGACGTTATGAAACCGAGCTTAGGTTAAAGTGCATTAGAGGGGGGAGATTCAGAGAAAACATAAATCCACAGAGGCAGGTTTTTTTAATTCAAGTAATTGTGTACGTGTGTTTGCATGGTAATACATAAAACCTGTAGGAGGTATCTTTGCATGTGGGAGAGAGAAAGAAAGAGTAAAGGAAGAGAAAGAGAGTAGTTGAAAATTCCCAATTTCAGTCTCTAGTCCCACGAGGGAACTGTGGGCAGTAAATGCCTCGTGTGCATTCGGCCAACACACGGACAGTGAAGTATATATTTCTAGAAGGGTGTACAGTAGACAGCTTGACAGCTTAATACAGCAACATAATGGAAAAGTTGACATTTTTGTGATACAATGCTCCTAAAGTTACAGATTGAAATTCACTTATAGATTGCTGTGTCAACATGGACAACTGTAGGATTAATTTCCCATTTGTATTATTGCCTTACTTGTAAATGAGCAAAAACTAGCGAGTCAATGAGTTGGCTTGCACAGCTAAACATCAATACATTGCCACTATAAAATTCAAAGCAAAATATTTAACATTACCATCTAGTTTCCGATGCCTAATCTTCTGCCTTGGGTTATGCCACTAAGCAGGAGCTGTGTTTCCGCTAGCATTACCATCTAGCAGGGCGTACACACCAACGCTGCCCTGAGCTCACAGTCCTTGCAGCTAGGCTAACTCAGCTAACAGCTATGCTACTGGCTGCTGTTGTTAGCAGCAGTTAGCATAACTTTAGTAAGAGGTAAAGCCTTCTGTCTATCAGGAAATTCCATAAAACCCAGAGAGTTGAGGAAAAGCAGCCATTAGAAGGATAACCAGAAAACAATTTCTCCATCAAATATGATCAATTTTTACCCAAATCAATTTCTTCTTCTCGGGAAGATTGTATGACCTGCTAATCAAGGCAAGAACAGGTGATCAAGGTCAAAATGTGACTCACACAAGTCACTATTCTAACTATTATTACATAGGGGTATAACGGTTCACAGTAGTCACGGTTCGGTTCATACCTCGGTTTGGGGGTCACGGTTCGGTACGGGTTCGGTACAACAAGGAAAAGGAAAAAAAAGTCCCAAATGCATAATTATTTTTTGCTGTTATTTATTTTTATTTATTAGTGCAAGTTTTGGTATGAAAATAAGGAACTCTAACATTTGGAATCATTAACTGTATTACACAGTTAAAAACAAACCACAAACAGTAACACACACACTCAGATGGCCATATTATTTATATTGGCTGATGTCAAACAAAAAGGTTCAATAAGCTGTACAACTAAAAAGAATGTCTTGAACATATTAAAATAAATAATAAGAAAGTGTTTCAATCACAAACAATAAAAGGTAATACAGAACTGTATAACATCTCCTGATGTCAAAATATAAAATAAATACAATAATATAAAACAAAATAAAATCTGTACCTTTATGAGCAATGTCTAACATGTGTAATTAACTTGTGAGTGTGTGAGGCCATTATGCCTAAATAAAGGTACTCAAGCTTTACTCTATTTTCAAGTTTTTCTTCAAAAAGATGAGTTTGTCTACATTGTCAGTAGTGAGGGCAGATCTGTTGGCGGTAACTATGTCACCTGCCGTCGAGAAAACCCTCTCGCTGGGGACTGAGACTGACTCGGATGTGATTGAGCATGTTTGACGTGTTACCACGTTACCACCAGCACAGGGCCGACCCGCCGCATTGGCGTTATACATTTTCGCCTAGGGCGCTGAACTGTAGAGGGAGCGCAGGGGTGCAGTCCAGATTTTTTTTTTTTAATAGGCCTATGTATATTTTTTTATTTTTGTAGGCGCCCCCCAGATACCTTTTTTTTAGGCGCCGCTCAGATCAGGATTCATTTGTTTTTTTGAGAATATGAAAAATAAAACGTAGGGGCGCCCCAACACTGCACCACCCTCTCTATGTTTTCTTTGGTTCTGTCCATTTGTGTTTCGCGTGTCGGGCGCGTTCGCGTCTTGAACGATAATTAGAACTTCACTGTCACAACATGAAGCGGGGCAACCCCAACAAATAGCCGTCTGGGGCGCATTGGAAAAGGCGAAGAAAGAGAGAGGAGGAAAAACTCCAGGAAAACAGAGATATGTCTGATGACTGTTTGTGTTTATTGGCATTTTTCAAGCAACGGTATAAAGCTAGCTAGCTAACGTTAGCTAATGATAGCAGCTGATATATAGTATGATAGAAGCTAGCAGATGAGCTGCTTTACCATCTAGCTTGATAGCTCTTTTTACACCAACTGCACTGTGTGGTTTTTCTTGTATTCATTATATATATTTATTATTATTAAAGCTATCTATTTTGTTCCATCTGTAGCTTACAAATGGTAATGAACACAAAATAAGTTTGCTAAATCATTAACTAGCTAGGTTATCACTTAAAAAATATATTTTGCATATTTGGGCACAGGAAATTATGTCACCTAGTCTGAACTGCTCAGTATTATTGCAGATAGATACCTACTACATTATTCTCTGTGTAATTTCCAGGTGCATTGTTAAAATATCTGGGTAATCCCACTCCCTCCACTGCACAACCTGAGTCTACTGCATCACTGCCTGTAGCAGGTGAGTTCAGTCAAGTTTTTTGTGATATTGCCTGTTATTAGGGTTGTGGGTAGTTCATACACATGTTCACACCTGGAAGCTTCCCAGCACAGTACCACAGTTTTCTAGTTTATTATTGCACATTACAATAGCACCTATATTACTAATAATGTACATGTTAATGTGACACACACACACACACACACACACACACACACACACACACACACACACACACACACACACACACACACACACACACACACACACACACACACACACACACACACACACACACACACACACACACACACACACACACACACACACACACACACACACACACACACACACACACACACACACACACACACACACACACACACCACACACACACACACACACCACACACACACCACACACACACACACACACACACACACACACACACACACACACACACACACACACACACACACACAGTGGGTGTCTGACTGTATCCATGCATGTTTGACTGTCTGCAGGTGAAAACCATAGACTGTATATATAAATGGACGTAGGGTCCGTGACGTCACCCATAGGATTCTGCAGAGTTGCCGTGAAGCCCTTAGTAGGCGGAGTCGGCCACTAACGGCTCGACAGTGACGTCAGAGTTCAACTCCCGCCTTCTCCAGGCTGATCCAAATAAGGGCAAAGAGGCGGAGCCGAGGCGGGACCTGCTGCCACCGAGCTGGAAGTTCCAGAGCTAGCTGAAGCTACCAAGCTAAGCTACCAAGCTAAGCTAACATGCTGATGTTCCCCATCTCACAGATCCATAATCATGAAGGTGGAACTTAACTATATTCATAATAATATGTATTGCATCCATGGGTAGAAACAAGTTTTTTTCTGCTGTAAAGTTGGGTATTTTAACATGGGGGTCTATGGAAATTGCTCCTTTCTGCAGCCAGTCCCTATCGGCCAATATATGAACTGCAGTGTGTGGCACTTCCGTATTGGCGTCCCGGCTCTTCCCCAGAGTTTGCCGCTTGGTGAAAACGTATCACTACCTGTCCCAAGTGAACCTGCTGCTACACAATCTGCAGGAGAGACATTGATCCCAAGTACCACAACACAGTCTGCAGCACGTGAGTCCAGTTTATTATTGCACATTACAATAGCACTCCTCCTACTAATAATGTACATGTTAATGTAAAACACACACACACACACACACACACACACACACACACACACACACACACACACACACACACACACACACACACACACACACACACACACACACACACACACACACACACACACACACACACACAACACACACACACACACACACACACACACACACACACACACACACACACACACACACACACACACACACACACACACACACACACACACACACACACACACACACACACACACACACACACACACACACACACACACCACACACACCAGTGGCGGCGCCAGAGATTTTCTCTAGGGGGTGCTGTGGGGTAGCTTGACGTTTCATAGAGGGTGCTCAAACATTTAGGGTTTCCCATTAATGCAACCAATTTTCTACTGTAACACTCCCCACGCACACACACACAGTGCACCCGCGACTGTTACAGTGAAGGCTCGATAATCAGCTCACGGCATATAGGCAGGGGTAAAGTGCTATTTTTACAAGTGGGGAGCGGACCTCACTTCCTCTAGGAGGGTCCTCACCTCCTCTAGGGGGGTCCGGGGGTTAGCTCCCCCGGGAAGATTTTTTGTTACATATTTAAGTTAAAAGCATCAATCTGGTGCACTTTGAGAGCAACATTAAGAGATCTATGGATACATCTCAACACCCATACGAAACAGAACTGTCAACAGATTTTCTATTTCTTTATAGATATTTTACAAATCACTCCCCTTTTAAAACAAACCGTTTGAGACCCACTGAGATAACTAGACTAAAGTTAACTATCTAAACACTGAGAGAGTCCTTTACTTCACCTGAGTTGAGGTTACCTGAGACTCTCCGTCTGACAGGAGAGAGTTCTCCCTCCACCTTGTTGTTGAAAAAGCTCCTTATATCCATTAGCTTGGCTAGCTAGCACCAGATGCTAACCACAACGATCTCCGGTAGATACCCACTGGTGCGCGAGGCGAGCTCTCTCGCTCGCTCGCGCACGCACGCACACAAAATGGCTCGTGCCACACACACACACACACACACACACACACACACACACACACACACACACACACACAGAGCAGGGCTTGAATGAAACACAGAGACCCAGAAGTAAGCTACTTGTACTCACGAGGCCTATTATGTGCAGAATCCCTCTCGCTTTCAGTTGGTTTTGATTGAGTGTCCACACGTGGTCGTTTAAGGACTAAAAAACGATCAATTTTTCACTTTGCTGTTAGCAAATCATTTGGCGCTCTAGCTAACAGGAAGTCAATCAAGTGTCACAAAGTAATTTAGCCTATGGGTAGGTCAAAAATCGAATGGGTGCTGACCATTGGCCTAATCATATCACCTGTGTTGGCTTTATGTTTTTGGTCAAAAATGTGTTTGTTTCACATATGCATTGATGTAATCAATAATATTTCTAATTGAATTTAATAAAAATAATAATAATAATTTTCTAAAAAAAAAAAAAAACACATATTTCTTGGGGGTCCTTAGGGGGTGCTTTGGCAATCCTGGGGGGTGCTTCAGCACCCCCTAGCTCCCCCCTGGCGCCGCCCCTGACACACACACACAGACACACACACACACACACACACACACACACACACACACACACACACACACACACAGTGGGTGTCTAACTGTGTCCATGCATGTTTGACTGTGCATGCAGGCAGTGGCGTGCACAGACATTTATAGGGGCAGGTGCTCAAGAGAAAAACAAAGGGCACCTTTCTGAGTCGTCGTGGCGGTCGCGCCGAAATTGTGCGCTCCGAAATTGTGCGCGAAAATTTGCCGGATAATGGCGGATTTTGTTAGTTTCTTTTCGGTTTTTGGTTACTTTATTTCGGTTTTAGGGTTAGGTTAGGGTTATGTTATTTAATTCTTATTTTTGCCTGATTTTACTGATTTATTATCAAAAAATTAATTATTTTAACATTTATTTTTATTATTCTAAATGACTTAGAGGGGTCCAATCTGAAGCTAAGGGGGGGACGAAATCTCCCCCCCCCCCCCTCCCGGGATTGACGCCCCTGGTGGAACCGCCGGCTGCCTTAGTAGTGTGAGATTTATTAAAGGCACATCTTGTATGTCGTAATTGCATATATATTTATTTCAATAACCATATGCTGTCTGATGCAGATGCCTATCTAAAACAAATCAAATAGTAGGCTTACTAGCTTCTACACGCTAAAGCAACTGTAGTCAGGGATGCAAACTCATCAGGTATGAAAAAGGTGACAAGGATCCGAGCCCCCCGACCCCACGGAATATCGGCTTTAAAATTAGGAATAACAGAGGATTTTAGCAGTCAGAACAACTAAAGCAGCAGGTAATAATAACAGAAACGCCAAAGAGTTACATCTAATAGAAATATATAAAAGCATTTATTTTAATTGTGTAGCAGTCAGTTTATAATTTTGGCAGCACTGTTGAGCATTTTGAAAATGTATTTTCATGCCTCTTAGTATTTTTATAATACTTTTCTACTTTCACTTGAGGAACATTTTGAATGCAGGACTTTTACTGTAACAGAGTATTCCTACACTCTGGTACTTCTACTTTTACTCAAGTACAAGATCTGAGTAGCCTACTTCTACTTTTAGTCAAGTACAAGATCTGAGTACTTATACTTTTATTAAGTACAAGATCTGAGTACTTCTACTAAAGTACAATATCTGAGTACTTCTACTTTTACTCTAGTAGCCTACAATCTCTATACTTATACCACCTCTGTTTATAGCCTATGAAAAAAACTATTAGAAAACGAAGGCTAAAGCTAACGTTAGCAGATAGTGACAATGATATTGCGACAGAAAAACTTTTCAGTTCACATCACGCTCTGCTGCTCTGCTCTGAACACCTGAACGGCCCATTCTAACAGCTGTTCACCAGCGGCTCAGTCTGTGCCACAGTGACTCCGCACAGTTAACGAACACACCGTAGATAATGTAGCTGACCCTCATCCCGGAGCAGCAGAGTTCAGCCGGCCCGACAGGCAAGAAGACTCGAGCACACAGCTCGCGCTTCATATATTAAAAAATAACACCATGCGCGTCATGATGGCACATAACAGCTCGCGACCACAGATTATTTTGGCGATTAGATAAAATGTAAATTATATTTGACGCAACTTTAGTTACATTTCCATGACTTTTCCAAAACTTTGGGAAAAATATTGTTTTCCATAACTTTTCCAGGGCCTGGAATTTGCATTTTGAATTTCCATGACTTTTCCAGGTTTTCAATGACCGTACGAACCCTGTATAGTTTAGTTTGGCATCTGATTTAGGGGATTAAACAATACACTCGTTGTATTTGTTACCTGGTGGTTACTTACTTGGTCGTCACTAGGGCACTTTTAATCGTGTTGCTGCGTGCTGCTGCACCACACACCCGCCGTGGCCTGTCTGACTGACTGACTGACTGTCAGCTCTCACTTTGAGAGCAGGGAAGGGAGGGAATGCAGCCAGAGCACGTACGGGAGTGCCGCGGGGCACGTGTGGGGATGTCTGACAAAATTACAACGCGCATTTGGGGCATTGTTGTATATTAGAAGCTTTTAATCCAGAATTGATCGATGTTACCATGAGCCACATACAGTACACTGTAAAAAATAAAAAAAACTGTAAAAAACGAACTTTCAAAAAGGCACATTGCTGTCAAGAGGGCAACACGGGCAGGTGCTCAAGCACTACCTAGAGTCTATGTGTGCACGTCTCTGCATGCAGGTGAAAACGTATCGATACCAATCCCAAGTGAACCTGCACTACACAATCTACAGGGGAAACATTGATCCCGAGTACCACAACACAGTCTGCAGCACGTGACGCCACAAAGGCAGCAGCTGTTGACCCTGCCGACTGGCCATCCATGTCTGATAAGGTAAGAACAGAGTTTGTGAGCAGAGGACCCTATCAGGCAAAACCACACTTCATTTTTCCAAAAAGACAGGATGGGAGAAGCTGCCACCACCAATACTTTTATAGAAAACTGGTAAATGGGGAAATAATCAAGAGAAGCTGGCTATTGTACTCACAGAAAAATGACAGCCTTTACTGTTTTTGCTGCAAGCTGTTCTCCCAGAAGGAATACAAATTAATCAGTGCAGGACTAAATGACTGGAAAAATTGCCACCAATTACTGAAAACACACGAGAACACTCCAGAACATACTGAACACATGTAATCATGGAAAGAGTTAGAGTTTCGATTACAAAAGGGGCAAACTATTGATAGGACTGAGATGGCGCTTACAGACATAGAAAGGAAGAGATGGCGTGAGGTGGTAACAAGGTTGGTCGCCATCATTCAATCATTAGCTGAGAGAAACATGGGCCTCAGGGGAACATGTGACACACTCAACAAACCCAACAATGGCAACTTCCTTAAAGAAGTGGAGCTGATGGCAATGTTTGACCCTGTAATGAAAGAACACATTGCTAAAGTCAAAAGGGGTACAATCCATATCTCGGAAAAAATA
This sequence comes from Gymnodraco acuticeps, assembly GCF_902827175.1. Lineage (NCBI taxonomy): Eukaryota > Metazoa > Chordata > Actinopteri > Perciformes > Bathydraconidae > Gymnodraco > Gymnodraco acuticeps. Next base: position 6,543,317 of record NW_022991154.1, on the reverse strand, counting down.
TTCAAAATGAACTCATTGAATGTATCGGTGAGAGAATCAGTGCCCACATGATTGAAGAAATTAAGAAGGCTAAATATTATTCCATCATTCTGGACTGCACACCTGACATTAGCCACACAGAGCAGTTATCAGTCATCTTAAGGATTGTTACAATGGAGGAGATACCACAAGTTAAGGAACACTTCATGGGGTTCCTTGTTGCTGAGGAATCAACTGGCGAGAGTTTGTCATCCCTCATCCTGGACAGGCTCCAAGAACTGAACATCCCCTTTGAGGACTGTAGGGGACAGTCTTATGACAATGGTGCCAATATGCGAGGGAAAAACAGGCCAGGAGTTCAGGCCAGGTTACTTGAACTAAACCCGAGGGCACTATTCGTGCCATGTGGCGCACACACTCTCAATCTGGTGTTAGCTGATGCAGCGAAAAGCTCCCTAGATGCCACTGGATACTTTGGCTGTATACCTCCAAAAGCTTTTTACATTGTTTTCAGCATCCACAAAGCGCTGGGACATTTTGAAGAGCCATGTCACCACTACCTTGAAATCATGGTCTGAAACCAGGTGTGAGAGCCAGGTCAACAGTGTGGAAGCTGTGCGATATCAGGCTCAACATGTTCGAGATGCACTTTTGGAGGTGAGGGACAAGGCCACTGACATGATGATCAAAATAGAGGCACAGTCTTTGGCTGAGGAAGTGGGGTCCTACCGCTTCTCCATTTGCACTGTGGTGTGGTACGACATCCTCAGTAAAGTCAAACAGGTCAGTAAGGTCATGCAGTCTGTGTCAATGCAACTTGACATCGCAGTTGACCTCCTGAGAAAGACAAAGGCCACCCTGGAAGACTACAGAGCCACTAGATTTGCCTCTGCTCAGATCAGTGCTAAAGACATGTGTGAGAACATGGATGTGGATGCTGTCCTCAAGGAGAAGAGGCTGAGGTCAACCAAGAGGCAGTTCTCTTATGAAGCACCTGATGAGCCAATGGCCAATGCCCTAAAAAAGATGGAAGTTACATTTTTCAACAGGGTGGTTGATGTTTGCATCACTTCCCTCAATGAGCGTTTTGAACACCTGGAAGAAGTTCAGGCAAAGTTTGGGGTGCTTGTCAACTTCCCCGAACTGCCCAGAAACGAGCTGACAAAGCAGTGTCAAACACTGAGCAACACCCTGAGCTCTGGCGGACAGTCAGACATAGATGGAAAAGAGTTGGCACTGGAGCTGATGAACTTTCCAACTCTCCCCTCACCCACAATGACCACCCTGGAACTGTTGGTGTTCTTGGAAAGGAAGAACCTGAGGGAGGTTTATCCTAATATGTGGGTGGCCCTCAGGATCGCAGTCACTATGCCAGTGACAGTGGCTTCAGCAGAAAGAAGCTTCTCAAAGCTGAAGTTAATTAAAACCTACCTGAGGTCTACAATGGTCCAAGAACGCCTCAGTGGACTTGCCATCATCAGCATTAACAGTGATGTTTCTCGTCAGCTGTCATATGAGGATGTTATCGATGACTTTGCAGCAAAGAAGTCAAGACGAGTGCAATTCTGAGTGTTTAAGTCAAACAAGTCAGTAAGGTATTTATTTATTATTACAATATGTGTGTTCAAAAACAGAAATGTAATTGTTCTTTTTTTGTATAAATCGTTTTTATGTATTTGTTAATATTTTTTCATTTATTTTATTTTATTTATTTATTATTACAATACGTGTGTTCTTAAGTGTTCTTTAAAATAGTTCTATAACTCCTTCTGTGGAAGCTACTTGTTTATTAAAAGATGTTTGTTGAATTATAACTAAAGCAAGTGTGGTTTTTGTATTTGTGTGTAGGGTGGGGGGGTTGGTGTTTTCAATGTATATTATAGGACAGTAAACCAAAAATATCGTTTAAAAACTGGAGAGATAAAAATATGAATACATAAATGAATGTTAACTAGGTCAAATAAGATATGAATGAACAACAAAAATAAAATAAGTTACATTTATTGGCTATGGTAGGTTATTGGTTATGTTCACATACTCATTTGATTATTAAAATGTTAACTGATCTTTTTCATATGGGTGTTTTAGAGTTGTACCCCCTAGATCTAGTAGTAATTGTGTGCTCAAAGTGCACCAGATTGAAGCATTTTACTTTAAAATGTTCAAACATTTCTTCCCGGGGGTGCCCCCGGACCCCCCTAGAGGATGTGACGTCCATCCCCCAATTCAAACATGTTCATACAATACTGAATACATTTGAAGCCTTTTTGCCTATGTCAATAAGTTTCTGTTTTTGTAGGAGGCGTGTGGCGCAGTGGATAGAGCCTTGGTGTTGGGATGAGGGGGTCACAGGTTCAAACCCCACTGCAGTCAGCATGTCGTTGTGTCCCTCGGCAAGACACTTCACCCCAAATTGCTCCTGTGGGGATTGTCCACAGTATTGGGCATGTAAGTTGCTTTGGATAAAAGCGTCTAACAAGTAACATGTCATGTAGTGTATTCGTCTTTTGTGGAGATTTTTTATTTATTCTTTATATATTCTATGGGGGGGGGGGCGCCAGCTAAAATCTCGCCTAGGGCTGCAAATTGTCTAGAGCCGGCCCTGCACCAGCATACCGCACCGTTGTCGAACAACGCCGACACACCGTCCTCGTCCGATCCACAACTCACACCCCATCATTGTTGTAGTCCACAGGGAACCCGAAATGTTCCCACACACCTGATTTAAAAGAAGCATGTGGGTCTTCTAGCTCCTGTGTGTTGTGTGAACTCGCCGTAGCTACTAACTTTTCTTCTTCATGTATTGTGTTCGTTTTGTTGTGTTTTGTTCTTGTTCTTCATTTTGTTATTTACGGGCGGCTGGCTTTTAGGCGCAATACCGCCCCCTGGATTATATATAGTGTAATACTGCCCTGAGTGACAGACTTTTTTCCCACTCATAAAAAAAGGCGTATTCGCCGTGTGACTGCATGTGCCGAACCGTGACGTCCGAACCGTGACGGTACGGGACGAATACGGATACCGTTACACCCTACAGTGTTTGAGCATTACATTGATTTTGAAGATGTTATTGCAATGCAGTGTAGTTACAGAATGTTGCATTAAACTAAATATGCTGGTGAAACTATTTTTCACTTTTGAAAACTGTTGTACAACTAAAATGTGAACTCTTTTTCACCATCTCCCTCTTGTACTTCTTTGAAATACAACATTGATTGCCTGCTTTTATGATCTAGTTTTCAAGGACTTTTGATTGTAGTTCAGACACAGAATGCCTTTCTCCTTTGGTGGACTGTGACTTATCAAAATGAGGCCTGACAGGTTTCATATGTTATATTTCATAAATCTTGGATAAAGTCATAATGTCAATCAACCAAATCCAACAAAAAGTCAATTTTTGGGACTGTACAATGACTGTGTTGAGCAAGAAAAGTAGGCCAGTGGTCTGAAACATTTCTGCTAGCCAGCATCTCTTCCCAGAGATTAAGAACAGCAGCTTTATTCTCTCATGCATTTTACAAAGCGTGTGTGCATACTGTGACACATAGTAAAGGCAAACATGTCTGGTACAACATTCTGAGCCAAGAATGATCTGAAGTATAAATATTAAGAGATAATGCATAATGCACTACTAAATATCGCACAAGGCAGAGGTCCTTATGACCATTTATTGTTGATGGTCTGGTTTTCCAAATGTTTAATTTGTGCCTTTTTCATGACACGTCGAACAAGAACAAAATGGAAACAAATATTAACTTTCCTCTTCAGTAAATGTCCCTCAATGATTTAGGGCAGTGGTCACCAACCGTTCGACCGGTTGATTGTGAGTGTGGTGCGGGTAGTTGGGCTCCGTAAAAAAGTAAAAGCAAAAAAAAACAGCCACCAGCCCGTTAGCAGGTGCCAGTTGATTGACATATCTTTGAGACATTCCCTGTCGCTCCCAGAAATAATAGACTGACTTAAAGTGATGATGCATATTTTGGAACTCACTGCACTTATGGTAGATACCAACTACAACAAAATGATCATATTTTACCATGATTTAATTGTAAGACACGTTGCAAAATGATGCCGGAATAACTACATACTGATACCGGTTAGTAAAACTATGAATTAATGCTTTGACAAGTGTGCAGACAAGACAGCAGGCGAAAAACCTTTTAAAATGCGTGTTTTTCTGAATGGATATCGGATCAATCAGGCTAAGCTAACGTTGTATCTGCTCCGTCCTCTCTCACAACAACATGATACAGACACAGATACAACAGCGACTGTATTCACCTTGACACAGACAGTCTGTGTTTTGTACATGTTTAACTTTTGTCCAGTTTCTGAACAGATATGAGGAGCTGTGAGCTCTGTGTGTGAACAGCTAACGGCTGATGTTTTGTTTTTCTGATTCAAGTGGCTGAGATCCTCACCGCTGATTGGCTACCGCGCGAACGCTTCATTCGCATCAACTGTCCGCGTCTTTGCATTGACATTACATGTAATCGTGGCGCCCCCAAAAGTCGCATCGCATCTGGTGTGAATGCACCAATGGTCTATGCACGGATAAAGAATGTTCTTAGAATTTTTAATTCTAAGAATTGTGTTAAAATAAGTTTTAATGGTAATGTTAAATGTTGCACTTCCATGAAGCTTCAGTGGATACACCTCACAGTTAAAATGGCACTTTATGTTATCTGATTTCTCATTATTTACTCATTCACTCAAACAAATGGAAAATAAGCTACATATATTTATATTTAGGATTGTAATGAAGTAATGAATGAAACTTAAAATGATAGGTATGATGTAAATAATATATATTTATCCTTTTTGACATATTAGTTATATTGTGTTCTTGGTTTAATCAAATTGGAAGTTGGACCAAATGATTTGATGTAATTCAGATGCAATTAGCCTTTATAAAAGGCCTACAATTGAAAGTACTGTCTGGGCTCTCTTTTTCACTCAATTCTGCAATAGGTAGATCTCGCCTTTCACCAAGGCCGAGGTTGGGGATCTTGGGCTTAAAAAGGTTGGTGACCACTGATTTAGGGGAAATGTCTTTCTTTCCACTTAATAACGCACATCATGCCAAAACCTAAATGACTGACTTGCTGTTAAGGCATTAGAATCCATTCAAAGTCTCAAGAATACAAAGAAAGGAAAAGTAACCATAACAGTAACTGGAATATAGAACCAGGTCAAATGTGAAAGGTACCCAACCTTGTTGAGGACCACCCCACAACACATTGGGGGGTTATATAGTCTATCTGGCCAGGGCTTTTTTTCTTTTAAAATAGAGCTTGAATTTTTTACTTATTTCATTCAAAATAACTGCTAACCATAACATTGAAAAAACATTCAACGCAGACAATGCACACATTTATTATCATTGTATCAGAACTGATTAGAAAATTCTAACTTCTTCTTCTTCTGTTCATTAGTTATGCCCATTCTTTTGGGCAGTGTCCATGGGCGTTTTTTTGCAAGGAATTGTCATTTTTGTTGTCAAGACACATGATTATGTGTAGGTCCTGTCCACAATCACACATGGCATGCTGAGCAGATTCGTCTGAATTTTCATCAACATCGTCCCCTTGAAAAATCAGCTCCAAAGCCTCAACTGTAGTAAACATATACTTGTCATACCTCAGTTTACTTTCAAAACACTAAAAGGACGTATTCCAACCTTTATTTTGTTTTCGCACGTGGAATTATACCGGCTCTCGTTTCAGTACACAAAACAACGGAACAGACTCTGAATCAGACTCCAATTGGCTGTGACTGCATTCACGTGTCCGATTCAGAAACGTGACTCTTACACTATTTACGTCACAATCAAAGATGGTGGGTGTGAATAGACCTATAAAACAGACAGAAAAGGATAAGCAATGCGCCAGAATCAAGGTGAGACTATCCGCATCTTTTAAAACTTTACCCACATTCGTTTCACCGAAATAAGTAAACGCCTCTCAATGGAAAACTTAATAGAGTTGTTTATTGCCGTTTCTGTAGTTTAAGAGGAAAAACACGGCATGTCTCTGGCTCAAACAGCTGAGAAGTTATGACGCTTTGAACACAACGTGATATTTGGGATCGTATACGGCCCCGTGGGTCTCAGAGGGTTAATGTCAATCAACCAAATCCAACCAAAATTCAATATTTGGGACTGTACACAGACATGACTGTTCAGCATGAAAAGTAGGCCAGTGGTCTGAAACATTTCTGCCAGCCAGCATTTTTTCCCAGAGATTAAGAACAGCAGCTTTATTCTCTCATGCATTTTAGAAAGCGCGTGTTCACTGTGGCACATAGCAAAGGCAATGAATGACTAGAAAATTCTATAATAAATACAGTTAGGAAAATAACTTAAGGCATATACAAACATGTATGGTACAACATTCTGGGCAAAGAATTATCTGAAGTATAAGAAATAATGCACTACTAAATATCGCATAAGACAGAGGTCCTTATTACACTATGGCCATTTATTGTTGATTTATTGATCCAAATGTTTAATTTGCACCTTTTTTCATGACACGTCGAACAAGAACAAAATGGAAACAAATGTTAACTTTCCTTTTCAGTAAATGTCCCTCACTGATTTAGGGGACATTTCTTTCTTTCGACTTATTACAGCACATCATGCCAAAACCTAACTGACAGACTTGCCATTAAGACGTTACAATAAAATTCTCAAAATTACAGAGAAAATAAAAGTGACCAGGTGGCCAGGTGGATAAGGCCCTGTCCCCCCTCCTCTCTAGATACAAACAGCACCCCCTGTGGCACCCAGTGTAGACCCTCCCAAAAGAAATCCACCAACTTCTTTTGTATTTGGGCTAGTAAGCCTGAGGGAGGGTCCACACAGGTAAGACAGTGCCACAGTTGGGATGCCACAAGTTTGTTTAAAACCAACACTCTACCTTTAAAAGACATCTGAGGGAGCAGCCACTTCCACTTGGACAGCTTGCCCTCTATCTTTCCTATGACGTCCTCCCAGTTCCTCAGGACTATGCTTTTATTACACAGGAACACACCCAGGTACTTTAGCCCATCTTTCTTCCATATCATGTTCTGGGGAAGAACTGGGAGACCGCCACTCCACTCACCGACAGCGAGGGCCTCACTTTCCTCCAATTCACCCTCGCTGCCGATGCTGAACTAAAATCCCTCACGATGTTAACTAAAATGTCTGTATCTTTTTGGTCTCTAATAAAAACAATGATATCATCCGCATATGCTAATAAAACCATGCCTCCACTAAAACCAGGTAAAAACAGCCCTTGCAGTTTGGAGCGTATTTTGTTTAGGAGGGGTTCTAGGGAGAGTGCATAGAGCATGCCAGACAGAGCACAGCCCTGTCGGACCCCTCTACACACTCTAAACGGAGCACATAGCCCACCGTTGAACTTCAGCACACTCTCAATCGTATTGTACAACACCTTGATCTTGGCTATGAAACCAGCGCTGAACCCAAACTTCTCCATTACTTTCCAGAGGAAGTTGTGCTCAACGCGGTCGAAAGCCTTTTCCTGATCTAGAGAAATCAGACCAGTATTAATGGCCAATGAGCTGGAGACCTCCAAAACATCTCGAATTAGGTGGACATTGTCCACCATGGACCTGCCGGGCACACAGTAGGTCTGGTCCCGGTGGATGACCTGCTCCACAGCCCACCCCAGCCTGGTGGCCAAAGCCTTGGACAGAAGTTTGTAATCCACACACAGCAGAGACTCAGGGCGCCAGTTTTTTGATGTCCTGCAGGTTTCCTTTTTTTGGTAGCAGCGTGATCACCGCTCTCCTGCAGGACATCGGCATCGAGCCAGAGGCCAGACTTTCATTAAAAACGTCTAAAATGTCATGTGACAAGACGTCCCAGTAGGTTTTATAAAACTCTACGGAGAGGCCATCGATACCAGGAGCCCGCCGTCTCTGCATGCCTTGCAGGGCGGTCTGCAGCTCCTGGATCGTTAACGGCCCTTCAAGCTGTGAGTTGGTCTCCTCGGAGACCTGAGGTAGTTCGTTGCAGAACCCCTCGGACAGAGTTTCCCCCTCCTCATACTCGCTTGTGTAGAGGGTGGAATAAAAGCTCACAGCTCGCCTCCTGATCTGGCTTGGCTCTGTTATTTCCTGCCCTGTGTCTGACAGCAGTGAGTGGATCACTCGCCTCTGCCCATTATTTTTCTCCAGGCCGAAGAAGAAGCTAGTGGGAGCATCCATCTCATTGGTGTTGAGGAACCGGGACCTGACTAGTGCACCCTGAACTTTAACGTCCAGCAGGTTGGCTAAAGCCATTTTTTTCTCTTTGAGGATTTCAATATATCCTCGATCTCCTGTGGTCTCACTTATTGTTTCTAGTTCCACGATATCACTCTCCAGGTCTTTCATAGATCTAAAGATGTCTTGTGTGACATTGAGGGTGTGCTGTTGGCAGAGCAATCTTATCTCAGTCTTACCATGGTCCCACCACTGCTAAAATCTCCCTTTCTCTGCCTAAAAACACTCCAGAAATAAATAAGGGCCTCTTTAAAATGTTTATCAAATGTTAAAACCGAGTTAAAATGCCAATATGCACTTCTGGGTAAAACATTTCTCATAAAAACATTACATAAAAGCAAAGAGTGATCCGTAAAACCAGCAGGTGATATGCTGCACATTTTAAAAATATTAAAATGATGCTTAAAACAATAAAAACGATCTAGTCTAGCTGATGAGATTCTATTCTCTCTGATGCGGGACCAGGTGTACTGCCTGTTGTCTGCGTGCATCCTTCTCCATACATCCACCAGGCCGTGGGAGTGGACCAGCTGCCTCAGAGCATGCTGGGATGCTGGATGCGGCTCTGCATGGTTGCGATCCAAAGATGCATTTTCTGTACAATTAAAATCCCCACCCAAGAATAAAAAATCCTCCGTGGCACAACCGTTTAAAACATCATTAACTTTGAGTAAAAACAGCTTCCTCTCTGTACCGTTTGTTGGAGCATACACATTTATAAAAACAGCTGTAAAAAGGTCAAACCGTGCTTTTATTAAAAGCAGCCTCCCATTGATAAAATGCTCGACCTCCAGTGAGACAGGATTAAAAGACTTGGAGAGGAGGAAGCCCACCCCCCCACTGAGAGAGGTGTTGTGGCTTAAAATGACTTCCCCCTCCCACTCCTTTTTCCAGTCCGTCTCATTAAAAACGTCGCTGTGCGTCTCTTGTAAAAAGAGGACATCGATATGTTTTATTTTTGCAGTCTGAAATATTAAAGCCCTCTTTCTTTCCTCTCTGGCTCCATTTACATTTAAACTTCCCACTCTAAAAGTATCCATTTCGAGTGAGATGTTAAAAGCAAAAATAAAAACAAATAAATTAAACACAGACATTGAGGTTTTTAAAATCAACGCTGCCCATTTGCTTCCTTACTTTAGTAACAATTATTTTTAGTCTGTATATTTCCAGCTCATCCAGGACAGACTGCTCTCTCCGGCTCATGTGGAGTCTTGCTGAGGCACAAAAAACTGACAAATCTGGGAAATATTCTTCTATGATTACATTATGTTGGTTTTTTGTCTGCACCAGGTAATTTTTTATCATTTCAGCCGAGTATATATTTTTTTGTTGGCTACTGCTCAAAAAACCTGGCACATCACTGCTGTCAGACACACAATCATCCCAACTCTCATCCGCCTGTTCTTGCTCTCTTTCTTCCTTTCCCTCACTCACTACTTTACTGTTTTTTGTAACGGTTGATACATCCTTTTTATTTCTCCTGCGTTTAGTAGCAGTCTTTTTTTTATTTATCATTTCTGTTGCGACCTCCTCTTCCTCCATATCAGCAACCTCCACCTGCTCACCCCATGTTTTCTTCTCCTCTCTTGTTTTGTCCAAATGTGTTTCCCTATCTATATCCTCCTCCTGTGTTTTACTGACTTCACCTGTCCCTACATTTTCTTTTGCCAAATCACCTTGTGGTTCATTGATTATTCCAGGTTTTTTTTCACCATTTGTATTTGTTTTTTTATCTTTTTTTCTCCCATCCCCCTTTTCTTCTGCTTCACACAAAACCACCACCTCATTTTCATGGACATAATCACCCACACCCTGTGCAACACCACCGCACCGCAAGCCGGGCACAGCAGCAGAACCGCGCTGTACAGCGCGTCCTCGCCCGCTCCGCGTCCGAGACGGCACATTGCGCGCCACCGCCGACTGCTCAGGAGCAGCATTGCCGTCAGCAGCAGCGGCCGCCTCCGGAGGGGGGCCCTCCACCACCGTAGTGGCCGCGTTAGCGGCCGCCACTGTGGGTGACACCCCTCCCTCAGCAGCAGCCACCTGCTGCTCCATTACAACCGGCGCACCGGCCGCCGGCGCGGCAGTCCGCCTCGGCGCAGCCACGGGCGGCCTCGGCGCAACGGACAGCCCCGATTGTTCAGTATCATATACACTTGTCTGCGGTGAGACACTACGTGTTTCAGTAACTGAGACTTACATCCAGACAGCATCTTTTTTACGGGAGAAACAAGTTTCCCGTGTCTGGACAGTTCTCTACTGAAGAACTCATCAGTTATGAAGGGAGGGACATTAGACAGTACAACTTTGGTTGCGGGAAGCATCAGCATCAACATTTCTCTCACCACGATGCCCGTCTCGATGACGCGGTTCACCTTCTCCACCTGATCCAGAAAGATCACCACCGCGCTGTTCATCCGCGCCAGGGACTTAATGCTGCTGTGCCCGACCTTCTCTCCCACAGCCAGCCCGATCTCCTCCACAGTGCATGGGAAGCCGGCTGAGATTTTAATGCCGTGCTTCCTCGTGAGTTTGGCAAACTCTCCATTTACCATGGCGTCAGACGCCGGCCGGCGAGACACCGGCAGGAGAAGCCCACAAAACACCCCACAAACACCACCAAAAAGCCCGAAAAGTAAAGCAAATCAAACCACCACCGATAAACTATATTAAATGAACACCCATTACACCAAAATAAACGGAAAATATAACGAAAAAGTCTCGCTCTTCTCTTTCTCTCACACCTCAAAATCTCCCAGCATGCACCAGAAGAAGAAGAAGAAGAAGAAGAAGAAGAAGAAGAAGAAGAAGAAGAAGAAGAAGAAGGGGAAATGGAATATAAAAGAAGAGTGGAGGGGAGGAGACAAGGTGGAGAAATAAAGATAGAAAAGAGAGGAAGGATGGTGGGGGAGCAATAAAAGATGGAAGGGAAAAGTGTGAGGGGGCAAAACAAATCCTGCTCTCTAGAGAGAGTCAGATCCATGATGCATAACAACACCACACCGGCCCTTTATTCACTGTTTTTATTCCCACACGCACACACAGAGGCAGACAAAATCACACACTTGGTTTTCCTGGACTGAGTGAACTACTCTAGCGCGAGAGCTGACACATGTCAGGCTCTGTCACGCAACAACACTAGTCCAAAGTGTGTGTGTGTATGTCTGTGTCTGTGTCTGTGAGACGTAGAATGTGTATGCTCAGGGACTGTGTGACAGACCAAATATTGTCCAGAGATAGAATGTGGCACATCTGTGACTGTTTGCGTGCTTCACTTCATCACTCTGCAGAGCCTTCGGTGTGTGTGTGTGTGTGTGTGTGTGTGTGTGTGTGTGTGTGTGTGTGTGTGTGTGTGTGAGAGAGAGTGGAGTCATCACTCGGGGTCAGTGTTTTTTACACACTCAATGAAACTGCATCACCTTGATCTCACAGTGCAATATTTATGAGTTACTTGTAAAAGAACCCTGAAGAACATCGACTTCTCTATGCCCCTTAGTCCTTGTTTAACCCTTGGCTGTTTCCGCATTTTATTGGAATGTTTTCAGCACACCACAAATACATGAAGGTGACAGTGTCAGTGGTTCAGAGACATTTCAAAGAGGACAGATTGTGCTAATTTTTAGGTTCATAATTAGTGCGAAAGCTGTGCAACAGCATTCCACTATTGTTCTTCTGTTTCTTTATTCTCCGTTCTTCTTATTATTAGTGAATGCTGTGCAACACTATAGTTCTTCAAATCTTTATTCTTCAACTTCATCATCTTCTTCTTCTTATTTCAACCAAATAGTTTGGCTCTCAATAACTTCAGCATACTTTCAGCTAGGGCTGTGCAATTAATCGTATTTTAATCGCGATTACGATTATGGCTTGCGACGATTAGGAAAACAGCATAATTGACAAAATACGATTATTTTGCTGGGTGCGCTTTCGCCTCTCCCTAAAAGCCCACTCGGCCACGTGGGAGTGACATGTGTTGTGAGTGTTCAGCGCAAGCGAAGATGTCAGAACAAGAGCAGCAACTAGTTAAAAAGAAGGGTCACGGGGAGATTCCCAGTCGATCGCGAGATATGTCTAAAAATAGAACAACAATATTCTGTTTTATCGTTAATGTCTTGTAACATAATCTTCCTGTGCCAGAATAACGCACTTGAACGCATCAAAGCTTTGTGATTGGCCGGCCTCACCCCATGTATCGGGGCCAAGCGGCAAACTCTGGGGAACAGCCGGGACGCCAATACGGAAGTGCCACACACTGCAGTTCATACATGGGCCGCTAGGGACTGGCTGCAGAAAGGAGCAATTTTCATTGACCCCCATGTTAAAATGTCCAACTTTACAGCAGAAAAAAACATGTTTCTACCCATGGATGCAATAAATATTATTATCGATATAGTTAGATTCCACCTTCATGATTATGAATCTGTGAGTGAATTGTTTTCTAACACGACCCTTTTATTTATATTAGGTTTTAAAGTTTTTGCATAAATTAGGGCGTGGTCACTTTGATGGACACGTACATGCCTCACTGTCAGCTAACAGCAAATTGTCCACTCTGCTAGGCTTCAACCATAGAGGCTAGCTACAACGTTAGTTAGTCATAGTACTGTACTTGACCCTTTAGCTTTAGCCGTGTTCGTGGTGATTGTGCCTTTTAGGGAATATTATTACAAATACCAGACAATTAAAATGTCGTGCTGTGCGCTTGAATGTACTAACAGAACTTCCAAGAAGTCTAAAATGATAATATTATACATGTTAACCCCGTTTGCAGGTGTTTGTGTGCTTGGTAGCTTAGCTTGTTACTTATTAGCCAGCTAAGGACGTAATCCTTTATGCATACATATACATTTTAGTTTATGATTCAGCCTTGGGTAAGACTTTTATAGTCTATGGCTATGACGCCCATAGTGCTAAACGGGAGCAAATGTTATAGGGGACCCAATTATCCCAGTGGTGGCCGCCGGAGCTAACGGAGCCGCAGGGGGCAAGCTCCAGCCGGCGTCCCGGAGCTAGCCCACTGCGGCTCCGTTCGGTCCGGGCGGTGGAGTCCGTCTTTTCTCAACTTGTGAATGACAAGCATCAAGAATAACAAAATATAGCTAATTCTCTTGCAGATTGTCTCATTTGATTATGAATGTAACGTTTATATATGGGAACTACACTGTTAGCAGTAACTTGGTATGCATGTATTTCATGTTAGCTTAGCTTCTTAGCCTGAGCTAGCTCTGTTTACTTCCAGTTCGGAGGCAGCAGGTCCCGCCTCTTTGCCCTTATTTGGAGCAGGCGGGATTAGACTGACGTCACAGTCGAGCCGCTAGTGGCCGACTCCGCCTACTAAGGGCTTCACGGCAACTCTGCAGAATCCTATGGGTGACGTCACGGACACTACGTCCATTTATATATACAGTCTATGGTCGGGGCGTGGCTGGTGGGCAGTGGGCACTATTTCGCTGACGTTGTCCGTAGGAGTGACAGTCCGCACACACACAAGACCGCAATTATGGCAGAAGCAAAAAAGCCCAAAATATATAATTTTCACTCCGAGTGGGAGGATGATTATTTTTGTATCTATTCCAATTCAAAGTCCATCTGTCTCATCTGAAATGCGAGCGTGGCTTTATCGAAGAAGGGTAATTTAGGAGCGGCATTTCAAAACAGTGCACAAACGCTACGAGACGGAATTCCCTCCTAATTCTGCCCTACGCTCCCAAAAGGGGAGGGGCCTGAAAGTACAGCAGCCCATTTTCACCAGGCCCAACAACAAGAGCAAGGCTGCTACCATAGCATCTTATCGTGTCAGTCACATTCTTGAGAAACACATGAAGTCTTTCAAAGACGGCGAAGTTGTGCATTCCTGGAGGCTGCCGATGCGTAATAAAAATAACAGAAGCATTTCAACAGGTTTTTGATATAATAAAAACTCAAGTTAGATACCGTTATTAATCAGCTGTAAGTTTTAGTTTGTTTGAACTTATTCATGATAATTATTGTACAAAATGCTATAAGAATGCAAACATTAAGATCTGTTCTGTTTAAATTGATTATAGTCTATTATCAATGCAGGTTAAGAAACTCGTGTTGCTTGCATCCTATTTTAAAGGCATTTATTTTTATACTCTAATAAAATGCAAAAAAAAAAGGGTTTGATTCTATTAATTTTGTCTTTTTTATTGCACTGTTGCAGCAGATTACTGTGTAGCTTCAGATCTGAGTTGTCTTATTAGTAAGCCTAATTTATACTTTTGTAGCAACACTATTTTTATATAATGGCAAAGAAAGGGTTCAGAGTCTTTTCTTTTTTTCCTGTGTCATATGTGGCAGCACTGCCACAAGTTCCTCTTCAGAGAGGGTCTTCAGTACAGGTGGCAATATTGTCACCTGCCTGCGCTCATCTCTGAAAACAGACCATGTCAACAGGCTGGTGTTTCTTGCAAAAAATCTTTAAGAGATGACATGAGCAGCCCTACCAGCATTTGCCATGGTGGCCAAAACATTTTTATTTGGTCTTAAATTGTAGTTCAACATTTATTTCCTGTTACTTCTGGACCATGACGGTTGGCCAGCCTTCAACGTTTAACTGAGTGGAATATGTTGAATATGTTTTACCAAAATGTTGGCTATATGTTAAGGAGTTTTCAGTAGGTTGTGACAGTGCACTGCAACATGTTGGATTTAATTTATTTTGGTCGAATTTATTTTTATTTATCATATTAATATATGTTTAGTATGGTTTTGGAAGTGCGCTCCAACATATTTGTTGTTGATCTTGTTTATTGGTAAAATATTATTTGTTTTAAAGTTCAATAAATGGTCAATGAATAATCGTCAAAATAATCGTGATATCAATTATTGACCCAAATAATCGTGATTATGATTTTTGTCATAATCGCACAGCCCTACTTTCAGCTACAGAAACAATTCAAATATCAAAATAGTCAGCCTTTTCAGCACATGATGCGGAAACTTTCAACTTTTTTAAAATATTGTATACTTTTTGAAATATTCAGCTTTTTAAAGTCTTTTTTTAACATGTAACTCAATGGGACTTTTTGAGATATTTAACTTAGTTTGGAGCTTGGTAAAGAGGCCTTCAGATTTTAACATTAGTGTGTATTGCGCAGCTCGTTAAGGCTTAGAGTGTGTGACGTTACTATGAGGGGCCGTGTAGGCCAACATTCAAACTCACCTCGCACACACACTACTGAAAACATCTGGCCTTGCACATACACTACTGAAATATTCTCACATTCACTACTGAACACCTCCCCCACACACTACTGAAAATTAAACCTCACACATATTACTGAAAATTAACCTCACACACGCAACTGAAAATTAACCTCACACACACACTACTGAAAACCTCTGGCCTTGGACACACACTACTGAAATACTCTCACATTCACTACTGAACACTTCACACACACGTAACTGAAAATTAACCTCAAACACACACTATTGAAAACATTTTACTGAAAGGTTCTTAGTAGGGAATGTGCATGTGTTTCACCTATGAGTGTGAGAGGGGGATTCTTGCTGTAACGGAAGTCATTGTAATGAAACGGAACTAACAAAGAACAATGCTGCAGTGATACAGTAGGTGGCGATAATGCTCGTCTGGTTGCAAGTAGCCATTAAAGAAGAAGAAGAACGAAAACAGAAGGTTGAATTCAGCATGGATTTATAGAGAAACGGCACCGCAGCCGTAGGCTGGAGCCCAGGCCGAGCGGTCTGGTCTATGGAGGTGTTCTTGTTTACATCACCTGGCGCAGCTCCTGAGGTGGCCTAGCAAGTAACCCGCTAGCAACATGCACAGCTGCAATAAGCTAACAAGCTAACTAAGCCGAAATTGAGCCAGAACCTTTCCTTTTTTTGTTTTACTACTTATTTAAGTGATTGATATTTCAGGCTGAGAGGACAATGGCCTGTTAAATATGGTTGATTAAGCTGTGTATTTCTAGCCGACAGTTATGTTAGCATTAGTTAGTTAACAGTAAGTAAATGTAAGACTAACCTATGTACTCCAGTTAGCCGGCTAACCTACAGCTGTTGCTCCCAGTCTGCACGTTTTACGTTGCTTAAAGAGCCTGTGACAGCATCCCAACAACTGTTGTACAATGAAATATTGGGCTACTAGTCATCTCGAACCGTCAGTTTAAAAAAGAAGGTGCGATACCGTTCCGATAAATATCAATAATTTCGAACATCGCGGGGAAATTCCTTCGACTCATTGTGAAGTTTCGGGGGAAGCCGGAAGTGACGTCAATGCGGGAACGCTTCACTGTGCGACGAGAGAGCCAAACACGGACAAAGTGTGTTGTCATGCGTAGAAATGGTGAATTACTGAGTTTAGGCACGTTAATAACGTTTTAATGAAGTTGACTACAGTATATTCATATTTGTCAGTGCTTTCATGTCAATTCGGCGAACATAAACAAATGATCGTGGTGAAGATGATGATTCAATTAGGATTACAAATCGGTAGTGAGAGCTGCTGAATTTCCTCCCGTAGGATGTGATATAAAAACAAATCGATTATTTTTGTAGTTGTAAACTCAAGTGGATGAAACTACATTTATTAGTGCTTTCATGTCAATTCGGCGAACATATGATACATTAAATGATCGTGAGGATGATGATTAAAAATCGTTTGTTTGAGCCGGTCTGCATTTCCTGATGAGAAAACAAACCGATGCTTTTTGTAGTTGTAGTACACCAACATGGATTAAACGTGTGGTTTTTTTACCACAATGTTGGGGAAATTAATGGATAAAATGCACGGATTATTATTATTATTATTATTATTATTCCCACTCCGATCAGGACACTAGGTCCACCGTTTCCCCGCAATGAGGCTCCCCCGTTGACAGTTTACGTGGGCTGGGTGCAGTGGCGGCCTGGCCATCGGGACGAATCCCGATGGGCCAGTACCGAAGTGGGCCGGTCGGATAAGTCACTAGCACATCCCCCATAGGCGGCGCGTGAGGCTCAGGTTTGGGAAGGCTAAACAACTTTTTTTACCTGACGCTGCCCGCCTCCGGCGTCTATAGAAAAGAGATCAACTTATGCCCCGGCCACACGAGGACGAAAACGGTCGTTTGCGTTACTGTTTAGTGTCATATAGACCGTCAGGCCACACGAGGACGACCGAATACGGCACTAAACGACTGCGTAAACGATAACGGGTCCCAAGGTGGATAGAACGGCATACGCAACGCTCTGGGGGGTCCAACGGCTCCGTGTGTACGCCCTATACGATCATTTTCTGATAATGATGAGGCAATAGCGCCGCCTCTCCCCACCTCTGCTGCTCACCCCCGCGTCAAAGTAAACTGCACACTGAATTCAGATTATTTATCTTTCTCTCGATATGGACCTAAACGCGAGTGAAGTCTAATCTGACAGGACGGAGACACGCAGCTCTGCTTACCTGCAGCTCCTCCAGCTGTGATGCGGCGGTGAATCGAGTAAAACACACATTTCAAGTCAGATCATCACCCTTAGCTATTTTAATTACCTCTCAAACTACCTAAACTAGATATAAATATGTTTATTTTTACTGTTGGCCGGGTCACTTATTACTGGATCAGCTGCTGCATGAAACAGACACTGGCACTGTCCGAAGAGAGGAAGGAAAAAGAGAGGCTCCGTGTATTTTATTATTATAATATATAGATTCGTTATTCATTTGTTTTAAAGCTCAATAAATAACAAAGAAGACCTTTGACCGGCACTTTTATAATTTTGTCGGAAGATTTAAACTTTAATACATGTTGACTGGCGAAAAACTCTGCCCGGTTCCCTCGGCCCCCACCGCGGAGAATAAGCAGAAGGGCAACCATGACAACCATGCTTCTTCGCTGCTTTTTTGGAGGAAGTTACAGCGCCACGTACAGGCTCCTGAATATGTACTGCAGCTTCTCCAGCGGTTGGAGCTAAACGGAGTTGTCTCGTGTGGACAGACACTATCCGGATGACTATTGCGTGTGGACGGAAGCTTTTTTGCGATTGCGTTTGCGTTAATCCTATGCGTTTAGCCGTTTTCGTCCTCGTGTGGCCGGGGCATCAGTGTGCGGAGTTTAAATCTCTCAAGTCATATTACAGGATAAAGGAAATACAGTTTAAACTGCCGTATGCAGAGAAGAGGCCGACGTGTCGCACTTATCATTCATATTACATCATCAATCAGATCATCGATCATATAATATATGTATATATCATATATTTCCTTATCTGAGTCAGCTTCTCCAGCCGTATCTGGCCGTGCAACACTTACAGTGTCACATACTGTATGCAGAAGTATTATTTTAAGCAACACATTATGTTGACGAAACACTCGAGTCAAATGTAATTAAAGTCAGATCCACTCGTGTCTTAGATGGGGCAGTGATATCATACAACTATATGCTTTCAAACACTCGGTAGTCCTAGTTATTTTGTAACCAGTTGTTCTGTATTCACCTTGCAGGTGCAACTCTGTGGCTTGTATCCTGGATAATATGTTTAAGTCATGGATGTTTAAAGCTCATATTTGTCTAATATTAGTTTACTTTTCATTATGAAGTATGACGCTGCGCTGTCCACTTGTCCCTGTTTGTGATTCGTCAAATGTAGCTAACACCGCCCCCGTGAACGTGCTCTCAGCTGGTGAGAGAAACCCTGGCTTGATTTACCGAGTTGATAACCAGCGTCGTAGGAGCGTTTAGCGAGATCTCGTTTGTTAGTTTGTTGTTGTTAGTTTGTTTGTTACTCAAACATATCCAGGGTATGTTGAACTGGCTTCGTAGTACAGGACACAGGTGGCTAGCAGCACTAATGTCAAAGACACAGACATTATATTTGTATTTTACCAGGATGCAGTGACACAAATATTTGGGAAGGCTTAGCCTTCCCTAGCCTACAGCACCCGCTTTACTAGCGGTACCGAAGTGGGCCGGTCGAGAGTCCCGGGATGATTTTTAGTCCCATTCCACCACTGGCTACATGACCGTATTATTGCCCATATTGACGCACCTAATAAACTTCTAACAGATACAACATAAACCGATCCTTCAGCCTCATATGAGTTCTCAGACACGTTCAAAATTAAACTGTCATCGCTGTCTGCTATGTGCGCCATCGTGCGTTTACATGCATATGCTGGGATCCTGAACGGTGCAGCTGGAGCGCTGTGCCCGCAATGACGTCACACATAATTTGGCGGGACTTGAAGAATCCCCGAGAAGATCCAGAAAATGGTCAACATTGAAGGGCAGATTAATGGTGATCAAAGTACAAATATCCAAAATCAGTTCAGTAACGGTTTTCAAGGGGACAATATTTACTCAAATTGATGGGTTTGGATGATGGGGGAAACTCGTGTCACAGGCTCTTTAAGGTAAGTGTCAGTGAACATGAAACTATTCAGCAAAACTTTCAATAATAATCTAAGGTATTGAGTTTTGGGATAATACTTGCATACAAATCTATAAATACCACCAGGTTTATAAAATATACAATATGTGGTAAATTAGTGCATTCAAATAAATTAAGCAAAAAACAAAACAAAATGCCTCTTGAGGGCATGAAGTGACAAGAACTTTCAACATGTCTCCATTAAGGCCCATTGTAAATTCAGCCTGATCTTTCCTCAGAGCAGCAGCTGCACACCTTTAGTAAATCTGCCAAAAATGCCACATTATTGACCCGAAAGTACACACAAAGCAGACTCAGACGCTCCTCAGGGTCCTGACATGCTGCACACGTTGACATTTTACCGATAGCAACTACTGTTTTTAAACTATAGTTAGAAATGTAAGAGGTGTATCTCTCATTCAGAACAATGGAAAGGCTCTCCTTTCACTGATCACTGCACATCACCATGGTAACCTTTGATCTCTGGGCTCACACACAGGTGTTTGATAACATCGTCACCATGGTAACCTTTGATCTCTGCACACAGGTGTTTGATAACGTTGTCACCATGGTAACCTTTGATCTCTGGGCTCACACACAGATGTTTGATAACGTTGTCACCTCAAACGCACAGACTGGAGTTTAACAGACTGTCTCAGCCTATTATTTTCTGTCTGATGGAGACTTCAACACGTTCCACATATTTGATACATTATTAGTGACGTATGCTTTTAGTTCAAAAGTTTGCAGTTAAAATATTCTGCTGCTTTTCAAAGCATTTTTACTTTATTTTCTCTTCTTAATACACATTCATTCACTACTACTTACATTTAATATCTAACTCCTTCAGCCTACTTTCAGCTACAGAAACCATTCAACTATTACATTATTCAGCTATTTCAGGACATTGAGGCTATACATTTGGTTGTTTATACCTTTTGTAAACCTTTTCTTTAAATATTAAGCCTCTTCACTATTTTTCCTACTCTTCCAGTTTAACATTTCACTTTCAAGTTTTCAACAAAGTGATTGCAATGCATTTGAGCTGTAACAATTTGGATTCAAATCATTTCACTTTTCTGCATTTCTCCGCTAAGTTCAACAACACACTTACTTGGTTTTTGTAGATAAAAGCAGCTACAGAGACCATTCAACTAATAAATTATTCAGCTTTTTCTGCATTTTCAGAAATGGAGGGAACTTTGGGATTTTAGACTTTGCAGAGCCACTTTACAGTTTTTCTCGATTGCTAACACACGTTTTTTGTTTAATTGCTCAGTTTCTCAGAACACTAAACACAATTCACAAAACCCCATACCCAAAGTGCAAAACACCTCATTTCTCCTGCTAAATGAAGAACTGCCCTCAAAACTACATACACACTTACCAAATGCAAACTTTTGCACCAAATATAACACACTTCATTCATAATACTAGATTGTTTGACCACCCAACTACACACTGCTGAGCATACTCTAAAGCACTTTCATCTGTTATGGGCTATGCTCTGTACATAGAGGTTTCTGCAGAGAAAGATTGCTTGAGTTTACAGAAATACAGTAAATGAAGAAATACAAATGAGTTGTTGAAAAATAAATCACATTTTATCCAAAGATAACATTGTGCAACATGCATCTCAGCACATAGTTACTATGCTTCGGATCTCTCTAAGTGTGATGCATTGTTTTCCAAAACCCAGTTTGTAACTGCTGCTTCCTGTGCCTCATTGGAAATCCTTAGCCTTCCACCTCTTTGTTTCTCAGTCCTTCAGATAAACAACAAAGATATAGTGGTCGGTCAGTGTCTGTGTTGCATAAAAGTAAGTTTACCACAGTACATTGTGCAGGATTTCCGTACAGTTATAGTATACAACATGCCAACAATTCAATTACAGTAATGAAGTAAATACGTTTCACACAACAGATATAAGCACTGATATATCATGAATTATGCAGAGCTAAAAACTGGTAACTAACCTGTTTTCAAGTCTTAGTGTCCGGATTACAGAGGCGACAGTACATCGGCTTAGATTAGGCTGAACCCTCTGTCCAGCCTCTCTCGTCAAACCATGGTTGATAACATTTCATTTCATTAGAGAGTATTCTTCTTTGTCCACGTCCTCTCCCTCCAGCTCTACCTCTAACTCTCATTCTTCCTCCTCTCACTCTCACCCCACCTCTTCCTCCTCCTCTCACTCTCACTCTCAGCCTAGCTCTTCCTCTTGCATGTTGGCTTCCATTGTTGCTGTAAGAAAGCACTCACCTGTGGTCTGTTTATAGTGCTAACATCCTGATTGATGAGCCAACAATTATGCAATCAGGTGTTTGGTCAGGTGGAACGTGTTTCTTGATCATTGGTTCATGTTTGAGGCATTTTGAATATCAGTGTTTTAAACTTGCTAACACGTGACTTTATGTCAGATTCCTCTGTCTTACGTGGAGAAACGTGTGCAGTGGTTTGCAAAAAGTGCCATATTGATTTGAAAATTGTGTGAAAATCTGAAAACGTGTTTAGAGTTTTGGAGATTTGAGCCGATGTTTTGTTCTTTGAGTGTCAGTTAAAATAATTGTGCTTTATGTATCATTTTAGTGTGTTAGCAATCGAGAAAAACTGTAATTCGTCATGACATACCTCGAAAATGCAAGGTAACACAAAGTGATGTACACATTTGGGACAATTTAATTTCTATCAGTAGAAACATTATTAATAATGTAAAAACAAGTAATGTTTGGACTGTGATGTCACCATGGAATCAGTGATAATGCACTTTACCCACATGTTGATGTTAGTTTTTCTGCACTATAAAAAGTCCCGCTGCATTAGTTGCTGGTTCTGTCAGTTTCTGTGTGCACTGTAAACACAGATACACACAACAATCATTCACCTACTTTTGACTATGATGCATTTTTCATTATTATAACAACACATTAGAGTGTCTTTAGAACAATTGTGAAATGGTTTAAAATAAAACAACAATGTTAAAAAAATGCCTCAATCATTCTCTGTTCTAACCTTACCAAGGTTCCATTACAATTTGTATTTTAAAATACATAATTAAAAAACCATCAAGCACACGCAAATAATCCCCCCCAAAACCTTTTTGTTATCTGTCAACATGATTTAATGATCCATATCATATGTGTTTGATCATGTTTAGAATGAATCCAAGCAGCAAAGGTAAGAGTGCATGGTAGAAAAACTTTGTTGCAGACATACAAAACACTAAAATATTCATTATAATGAACGTCGTCATTTAAGTATGAAGACTTTAGGTCTGTAAAATCCGTGTACACTTTCTTGGATGTTTCTAAAACATTTCTAGTATTCAGTCGCTGATGTCACTTCATGTTGATCCAGTCAGGTGTTGGTTTCACTCAAACGTTGCTGTGACTGAGGTCTCTGAGCCCTTTATTATCATGCAGTTATTTTATGAGCTAACGATGCAGCGAGCTGCTGACACTGTGGAGAGATTAACGCTCGCTAACTGGTTTATGTATTTAGGTCAGCAAATGTGAACAGTGTGAACATTCTGATGATTGGGGAAAAGGATTTCACACGGTGTTTAAATAAACTTCAGCCTGGGCCCGTGGCACTGTGAACCAGAGATGGGGACTTGAGTCTGTGACTCGGACTCGAGTCGCACTTAAGTCGCACACACAGAGACTTCAGACTTGACTTGGACTCCTGCTCAAAAGACTTCGGACTCGACTTGGACTCGTGTGTTGGGACTCGTGAACAATCATTGTGTTTTCTATTTTTGGCGTATTAAAGGTGGGGTAGGTACGTTTGAGAAACCGTCTCGAGATCGCTAGAATTTGAAAATACACAGCCGGAGAAAATCTGCCACTTCCTCACAGAGCCCCTCCTCCAACACACACGAACGCGCACATGACCAATGAGGGCACGAGATAAGTTTGTGCCCCGATGGAGGCTGACAGGCAGGTAGGCCATCCAGTTACTTTAGCCGGGCCGGCTATCGGGATGTTAAGAGCATTCCATGGAATATAACAAAAAGTGTATTTCGAGCCGGTTTCTCAAACTTACCTACCCCACCTTTAACATTAACATTAACATCATGGTAACACCATGGCGACCGGCGGCACACCTGCAGCTGTACCGCTTGTAATTAGGTTCAACTATAAAAACTTCGAACAAAACGCCGGCGGCACCAACAAAAGGAGCGCACACTGCAAAGTCTGCAATATTAAAATCAAGGATGCTGGTGCAACAACGTCAAATTTCATCAGGCACTTGAAAACTCACCCGGAGAGGTCAGTCACATTAACGCCTATGGACGGTTAGCAAACATGTTTAGCTCAGCATCAGCTATGTAATGTTAACTTAGCTTGCTACTAGCTTTGTAACTGAATATTTGAAAAGATGAGTGAATGTTTGCTTGTCACACTTGTTTGCGTTGAGTGGCGTTGACATCCAACTCTTGACATGACATAAAAAAGGTCGGTAACGTTAATCATTACGTTCCGCTGCCACCATCTACTGGCTAACGTTAAATGTAGAAAAATACATAGTTACATACATAAATACATCTGTCGGTTTATAGGCAGGTTACAGGTTTATTGTTGACCACGTAACGTTAATGTTACAGGTTTATCAGGTTACCATTACACTGGGTTTGAGTGAGAGGATAGAGGAATATGTTTATTTATAGTAGACTTAAAAGATGTAATTAGAGACCCAGTGTAATTAAACAATACGGTTGCAGAGGTCAAATTTTAACATTTTTGTCCACTGGCCAAATGGCTAGCCTAGTGAATGTTGAAATGTTACCAGCCACTCAATAGATTGCCATTGTTATTTTTGGCTGGTGCGTGCAACATACAGTACCAGCCACTTGCATGATTTACCAGCAAATGGTGTTAATGGTAGATATCTCTTTTGGAACAAGTCATGTTTTAATATCACCAGTTCAGTATATTTCAGATAATATTGCAGCAATAGTTTTTTAGTTGCAAATGGCACAGAACAAATGTTTACTTTTAAGTACTTTTAACACAGTTTCCCTGCGGGGGATTAATAAAGTATTTGTGATACTGATTTCTGATTCTGAAGTGTTTTGCTTATAAGTTGTTTGCATTTAGCTAAAGTGTGATGTTTTTCCTCATATTGCATTGCAATAGCCTGTTTAAAGTGATCATATAACAAACAACTAATCAGTACTGATACTGTATGCTAATATATATAGGAGTGATAATAATACAGTACATGCTTTGAATTTCTTAGATATAGCTGTGCAGTATTCTTAACAGACTGGATAGCAGCAGACAATAGAAGGCTTATTACAACCAGAAGAGACATGAGACTTTTATTTTTTAGAGACTTGAGACTTGACTTGGACTCGTGACCAAAGACTTGAGACTTGATCAAGTCTCACCCCACAAAGACTTGAGACTTGACTTGGACTCGTGACCAAAGACTTGAGACTTGACTTGGACTTGCAAAAAAAGACTTGTGAACATCTCTGCTGTGAACACACGACTATTGATACCGTGTGTCTGTGTGTGTGTGTGTGTGTATGTGTGCTAAAGTGTAACTATTTTGATCATCCAGTAAGTAATTTGTTGTGGAAGGAATGTTAACTTCCCTTATTCTGGCTACTAGCTAGATTTGAATATTTGCCATTTATGAGTCCACCATTATATTAAACCTCAATTCTAAAAACGTGTGTTTATTTCTTAAGAAGCATTGCACTTAATACATGTAATATTTGTTGTATTTGTTACTCTATATACGATCATGACTGATGTTAGTTAAAATAGTTAACTGAAGACATTAAAATATATACAAAAAAATGTGTGCCTTTTTGTCCTCCAGCGTCACCATTTTAATTTAGTTTTCATATAAAATAATAATAAAAGGATCCAAATCAATGTTGTTGTAAATCATTGACATATCCCTGAATGCCATTTAATAATAATTTCATCTAGAAGGAAAAAGACAACGGTTCAATTATGTAAACAAACTGCCATGAATGTAATTTTTAACTATTTTGACCAACATTTTAAGCAAAAAAGAAAGAATGGCAACCCAAATGTCAGATGTGCACGTTTGAAGGTAGCCAGGGTGTCGTCACGTAATCAGGCCGAACGTTATGTAACATTGAAGGGGAACTTTAAAAGGCAACAAATGGTGTTAAAGAGTGTGAACTGCAGTGACAGCAGCTGTGAAAGGGGAAAGCTCCTCTACGTGCTGAGTCAAACACCATGGTGACATAACAGACATGTCCTGTCTAAATGTTTGTGTGTATGTTAGAAAAAAAGACAAAACAGCCACAGAGCAGGAAACAATGGGGGAAAGTATGAGTGTACAGGAGTGTGAGTGAGATGATGGTGCTCTGTTCATGTCTACGTGCATGGCGTGTGCTTACTGCCAGCTGGGTTGTCCCTGGGTGACGCAGGTAAAATGGAATTAAGACAAGAACGATGTTTGGGGATAATCACACGCCGGCATGAGCCCTCATAACCAACCTGGCAACCAGACAGAGGGCCGCACTGTGAGTGTCTGTGTTGGTGGGAGGATGGGGGCAATGAGAGATTCCTTCTTTTAAGTGTGAATGAAATAAATCAGTTAAAGAAAATAATCAGGTTCATGAACAATTCCACCCGATAAATAATATAAATCTTGCATATTCATGGTTGTGGTATGAAAGAGGACATGCTGGTGTGTGGATGTCAGCCAGAGGGCAGCCTGAATGAGTTTGACATCAAAAATACTTAGCTCTGAAAGGAGATTTTCTACCCGTCTGCCGGACTGAGCAGGGCTTGAATCGGTCCTTCTATTGGTCCTGACCCAAATAGCAGCGCTGCCAGCATGCACAAAGACCACATTCACACGCAGTTAGAGCAATAATGAATAATGAAAATGATCAAGCGTACTTAAATGGTAAGTTGAACCCACATTGTGAATTAGTTCTCAAATGGGCAGTGTCTCAAAGGCTGGAGGATTATGATCATTACTTTGTTGTGTTAGATTATCCTTATTTTGGACCTGTGAACTGCTACCCACAACACATTCTTCGCTTTCAGCTGGTGAGGAATAATAATGAATGGTAATTTCAATAACAAAATAAACTGGTATTTCAGTCACTCTATCAGGGTAGGTGTAGATGGGAAGGCTTGGTGGTAAACAGGAGCAGCTGAATACAAACGAGGCGAACACTCCAAGTGAGGAAATTAATAAAACGTTAGTGTCAGTTTAAATGTCATCAAGATTGAGAGCCTTCATCCACGCACAGCGGTTCTTCAGGCCTAATGCTCCAGACAGCATGCTGACATTGACGATGTTAATTGACAATGATGCTGATGTTGAGCAGGTAATGTTCTTGTTAGCTTAGCATGCTAGCGTAACGAGGTATGTTAGTCCACTTATATATTCAGTGGGATTAATAATACAACAAAATGTAATACATGATAATGTATACGTTGATTTACTTCGATCTACTGTACTGTGTAAAACACTACACCAATATTACAAACAGTATACTGCATATTAAAGCAAACTATTATAAAGGTACAAATATCAGCATAAAAAATAAAGAAGTGTAAACATTTACATTATTATTATGATTATTTAATATATAAAGACTATATATTATTGAATAACAATTAAGATAATAAGATTAGATATACTTTATTTGATCTAAAATATTGATGTTTTTTTGTTATAGTAGCCTGTGAAAACCATAACAAATATGTGATTAAATGCTATTCAGCAAACACAACTGCAGAGCTGCAAACATTACAGAAGTACTGAAAGTCCAGGAATCAAACTGAAGACCAAAGTTCACCCGGTTGTCTTTGTGTATTTGTGAATGAAGCGTGGTTAAATCCTGAAATTGAACAAATGGGGAAATCTGGCAACGCCCTCTCAGGAAACAGTGGGAAGTCTTTAAAATCCCAGCCACTAGCCGCTGGGTTTCTGGTTGGAATCCGCTGGGTGGAGTGCATTCTAGCGTGCTACATCTGTAAGGGCAAAACAGCATCATATGATCTGTTTTAGTTAAATATTCCCTGGACTAGCTAAAACACTGAATCCGTTAGCGTGTCATCACTACCCGGCCTGTTACGGCCCGTCCACATTGAACATGGTAAAAAACTGTAAATTATAGTGTCCGTCCAAAATATATTTTGTACTTATAGTGAAAACTAACCTTGGATGATGGGTTAGTAGACTAAAAGCTTTAGGAATCCAAAGTACAACATATAATAAGTACCCTGTATCAAGATTGATGCAAAACAAGTGATATTTGACCTTTTTAGACAGATTTAGCAAAAAAAACCCTCTTCTGGGGCCATTTGGGTGGATTTTCCATATCTCTGGCCCCCCTTGCTGGATTTTGACATGTGACATATCTTTCTAACCGTCAGAGCCAATGGAATCGAGGGGAACTCCATTAGCCATTGGCTACCATTAGCAGATAACTTTTGCTCTGCGATTTTTACATAAAAATTGAATTATGGATTATAAATGAAATAATTTTTTTATACAGAGACGTTAAAAACCTATGGATTAACCGATTCAGCCACGTTTTTTCTCGTTTTAATGCCATTGAACACGTCTTTTGATCAGATTGACAGCTACGGTGAGACGATCTCCCTAGAAGCTCCGTAAAGGTACGTGTTGTGATGTCTGTGTTTGCTTCCCCTGTCGCGAGTTCGGATCACTCAGTGATGATACTATATACCTGAATAATCTGTGGAACCTCAGCTTTAATCGGATATCTTGTATGTGCAGCTACGATAAGTAATAAGGGTACTTTTATCTTGAGTTCTGTGCCAATGTCCGTTAGCATTTTTCACTAAGGGGTCATTTAGATGCTTCTTATGAGACTTGTGTTTTGTTTTGGTAAAAATGGTTTGTATCGTCAGTTAGCTGAGATTATTCCCGTTAATCTGGTATAACACATTAATAGGTTCTTAAATATTAAGATCCCCTGAGACTAGGGATGCTCCGATCGATCTGTCACCGATCGAGATCGGCCGATACTCACTCTCTACCGATCGATCGGTGCTCTCTAAACATGCCGATCGCGAGAGCCGATCGCATGACGTAAAATACATGACACTTTTCTCTGTGTGCGGCAAAACAAGCTCGCCAAAATGGCTTCACCGGTCGGGCATTATTTTAAGGTGTCCGAAAAAGACAGTAAAATAGCGGTATGCAACGTGTGTGTGAAGCAGAAATCCTGCATTTCCGCCCGCCGGACCGGTAAGCGGAACGAAACACACAAGAGTTAGACCTAACACACTTAGCTATTTATCTACCTCTGGAACAAGCTAAACTAGTTATTATAAATATATGTATTCTTCACTGTCGGGTCACTCATTACTGGATCAGTGAGCTGCATGAGATACTGACAGGCTGTCAGGAGAGAGAGATAGGGGGAGAGAGGAAAAGAGAGCGCTTCCGCTAATTTCTCCCGTGTTATTATCCAAAGTGAATGTAAACTTGAATAATGTACATCATTTGAATGTAATAATTAAGTTGATTGTTGTTTGTGTTTAAACATCACTTTAAATGGAAGATTTAAAGTGATGTTTAAATCTTCCATTTAGGCCCCGCCCAATCGATCGGATCGGCGATCGGTATCGGCCGATACTGATTCCGGCGATCGGCCCCGAAATTGGCGATCGGAGCATCCCTACCTGAGACACAGTGTCGTTGAAAAAAAAAACGGGTTTAACAGGTTTTTAACCCTCCTGTTGTCTTCGGGTCAAAATTGACCGATTTACTACTTTCATCAATCATAACTTTTTTGTTTTACATTCGATAGCATTAAGGCTTTATGATATCCTTCATAGTAGACATTTGAACATATAAAATTGCTGATCACCACTTTCATTGCATTTTGGATGATTTAGTCAACTTTGTAAGACCCATGGTGTTCCCGGCCATAAATAAATGGAATTAGTAACCATCCGGATCAGATAAAACACACACACACACACACACACACACACACACACACACACACACACACACACACACACACACACACACACACACACACACACACACACACACACACACACACACACACACACACACACACACACACACAACCTAGTATTAAGTAGATTTGATGAAAGTAGAGCTATTTGACCTTTAACCCCTTGTGCCCACTGTGGCTTAGGACATGTCGCTGTGGTGTAATTAGGCTGTTCAGTCATCAAACTCTTCTTCAGTTTTAGATCACACAACAAAGCACCGTGGCTAGGATCCACAATGTAGCAAATTCTGATATGGCCTGCATATAAAGGAAGGTTGTAAATTCATTCTGGCCCTTCTGGTCGCAATTAGTGTTAATCTAAGTCTTAGCTGCCACACAAAGCACTCTACTACCTGCTGCGTATCAAGCAGCTGCAGCTGATACCAGGCAGCTCAGAGGAAGGTTGATGCTGGAGGCTGCCAAACTCAAAGCAGATGAATTGTTCACAAAGTTAACACACTCCAGTAAGTAATCGGGTGGTTTCTCAGCTTTAGAGTTAAGAAATTCAGCAGTAAACTCTTTTAAAAACCCACTTGCAGTCAACATGGAGAGCATTTCCATCCAGATGTATGATTACAGCACATTACAGGATGGATGTGTTTGTTCTTTTTCACTAAGGATATTCAGAGGCATAAAGTAGTCAGTGCAGGTGCGAACAAATTACTGTCTGTGATATTGTCTTTAGCTTCGGCGCCATTTTCTTTCTTAATCCTTCATTGGCTTTCAGAAAAGAGGCTCTAAAAAATGGAAATGGAAAAGAAAACAAGGGAAAATTGAGAATTCTCACTATATACTCAGGCCATAAAATACCTTAACCTTAAAAGTTTCTTAAATTTGAAACATGTTCTTGGAATGTTTTGCAACTATATTAAAAAGCTAAATGTGTTTAAATATCTTTCTTGTTATTTGTCCACGGTTCATTTCTTATCATTTGTATCTATAGCTCCCAAGAGATATTGACAACAATCTAGAAACCAAGACAGGTGGTTGAATGTTAAAAAAGGATTTTTTTTTTTTATAAATAAAAAAGTAGATAGTCACCAGGATGTCCCCCAATGGTTTATTGGCCTAGAGTTGTACAATCCAATGTTTGGTTTGATGGCAGTTGCCAGTTTGTGTTTGTTTGGAATCAGCTGTGACGAGTTGGGTGGAGCTTAATAAAACGGAACACTAAATTAGAAATGGTAAGCAACCACAGCGAAAAATATTGGACGTTTTAAGACGAAAACACAGAGAGCAACCAAACTAAACAACACTACCCGTCAATCACAAGATGGCCAAGCCCTTAAGCATACGGTGCTTTATGGTTTATTTTCAACAAATTAGTCTTCATGTTGTTGAAAAACACTAGAAAATGAGTTAGACCACCTTTTAGAAAATGTTAAATTAGGTAAGAAGTCAGGTCATTTTTCTCTTACGGCCCGTCCACACAGCGGCGTGCGTTGAAGCTTAAACGCTTCAGCCCATTCACTTTGAATGGGGTGACATCACGCTTCGCCGAACTGTATTGTGGGAGCAAAGCGTAGCTTTTCTCGCGGTGCTCGCTGCAAAAGTTGAGCAATGTTCAACTTTTGAAGCTTCGACGGAAGTGTCAGCCAATCGAATCATATACCAGTACAAGCTCCAGCCAATCAAACCGCTGCTTGTGTGTCCGGAGCGGGAGATTCAGGTGATTGGTTGTTGGTCTAGCTTCAGACATGCCCGCCGGCAAGCGACAACACACACCGCTGTGTGGACGGGCCGTTAGACTCCTATACAATCAGACTTGCTTTACAACTATAGGAGTCGTCCCGTGCTGGATATCGAAGAGAAGGTGCTAACATCAGACTGTCAAGGACAAAAAAAAATACCCATTTATTCAAAACCATTTATGAAGCATCCATGGAATGTAATTTCACATTAAAAAAAATCTGATTACTGAAACC
This sequence comes from Gymnodraco acuticeps, assembly GCF_902827175.1. Lineage (NCBI taxonomy): Eukaryota > Metazoa > Chordata > Actinopteri > Perciformes > Bathydraconidae > Gymnodraco > Gymnodraco acuticeps. The sequence goes on along the minus strand of NW_022991154.1, from coordinate 6,511,742 downwards.
CTCTAAGAAATATAGATTGAAAAACTACAAATTGAGGAACAAAAGCTAATTCTTCAAATAGGATGGGACGAATGCTCTCTTAATGGCTGATGTGGACGTGGATGACGTTTAAGATAATTGGCTTTGATGTGTGGTGGTTAGTCAGTGTATTAGCTGTGACATGTAGGGCGGAGATGACGCAGCAAAAGCGCCACGAAGTTCATCCCGGTCACAACTGGTGCCCTTAAAGCTGGCTAAAGCAGAGATGGAAGAGGATCAGGAGGTAATACTGTAACTCAGATGACTTCAGACGAGGATGATGATTTGAGCGAGAGAGAAGGTGAGATAAGGTTAAGTAAAGATTAGAAAAGATATTCTCTAGTGAAGGAGAGATCTTCCATAAGCTGTTAGGCTGTTCCTGGTAGGGTCACTGCCTGACCTCAAACACAGTTTCTCCTGATGCGTTATTTGTGAAGTGTGTGTTAAATGTTGCCGATACGTCAGTAAGGCCATGCTGAGGAAAAGTTGCTGCCACAAAGAATTAGGGACTGACAGCATGTGCTCTCTTTTCCCTGGTGTGACCTCGCCCTACTGGGAGCTCCAAAATAAAACAAAAAAATGTAGGTTTCCATGTGGGGAAAATTCCCAGGATTGTGTCAGTTTGTCAGCAGCTGCTGCGAAAACACGAACATGTGGGTATAGAGAGAGACAGAGGGAGGGAGGCTGGATGTGTGTGAGTGACAGTGGTTAAGGGAGAATGTGAATTATGTTTGTTTGTTTGTTTGGATGTGTAGCCAGGCAGCTGCAAAAAAAAGGACCATTTTGTTTCTCTTTGTTTGTGATATACTGTAGTAGGTGTTATTTATTTTACGGTTTTGGAAATAGTAATTCACAACTGGGAGACAAACCATAGTATCCAAACAAACGTAAGGACAAATGCAATCAGGCAAACAGCAAGTCACAGCCAAGTTTACTGCCATTTCCACACTGATTGCCAACTTTTGAGTAAAAAGTAAAATATTAAGGGGAAGAAGTACTATTTATTTAAGTAAAAGTAGGAATACAACATTGTTAAAATACTCAGGGACAAGTCCTGCATTCAAAATGGATACTTAAATAAAAGTAAAAAAGTATTAGCATTAAAAAGTACCAAAAGTAAAAGTACAACATTTGAAGCACATCATATGTTTTTATTATTTGATTGAAATTATGAATGCATATTTTGATTGCTGTATACACTACTGGGTGGCTTAACCAATAATAATATTATAATGTAGTTTATGTATATATTCTATTAAAACCTAAATCTGCAAAGTAAATAAATATGTCAAATAATTGTAGTTGGGGAAAAAGTACAAAGTAGCAAAATGTGAAAATACTCAAGTAAAATACAATTACCTCAATGTTTACTTAAGTACAGTCCTTGAGTACATATTATTAGTTACATTACACCATTGCAGACAGATTGTTATTGGTCAAGTTCATCATAGTTTAACTGTAAGTGACAGCTCTGTTCAGAACAACTTTGCCAAAAGAAACCACTTAATCTGAATTGACTTCAGACATATTGTTGTTTTGTAGCTTTCCTACGTCTACTGCCAGGCAGGACAAATACAGTCATACAGGAATTGATAACACTTTCAACACTCATCGTCACATCCCCAGAACTCACCAATTCAATGTGTGAGTAAAGGTAGGGGAAAAACCCAGGTTATGTATATGGGGGAGGCTGTGGCTCAGTGGATAGTGTGCTAGACTTTGAATCAGGGGATAGCAAGTTTGAGTCCCACTGCAGTCAGCATGTCGTTGTGTCCCTGGGCAAGACACTTCACCCCAAATTGCTCCTGTGGGGATTGCCCACAGTATTGAGTATGTAAGTCGCTTTGGATAAAAGCGTCTAACAAGTGACATGTAATGTAATGTATATAAGGAAAGGACCTTTCAATCATGGGAACAAAGTTGCAGAAAGTTGCTTGAAAAAACAGCATTTGTAGCATCATTTTGTGTATTTCGAGCTCTGTTCTGACGTATTGTCCTTCTGTCAAAAATAAATCGGTGCATTTGTGTGTGTGTGTCCATGTGCGTGCAAAGAAGCAGACATATTTTTGCTCCATATTCCTCTTTGAAAACATCATTAGCAGCAGAACCAAACTGGCATTGAGGCAACGGGCCTGGCGAGTCACTGGACATAGACAAACATACACACACACACACACACACACACACACACACACACACACACACACACACACACACACACATTGTAGGGACAAAACTGAAGAAGGACATCTCTATGTGGCTGATATAAAGACTGATCCCACCCTTTCATATCACACTGTGGATCCCGTGTAAACACCAGGTGCTTCTGAAGGTCTGCAACTCTGTTTCCAATCCTTACACACATTCTTGCTAAATAACGCAACTGTGGAGTTGAAAAGAAGGTGAAGCTGAACTTTTTAAAAGTACGGCAGGAAATAGTCTTTGAAAAATATACATTCACTTTTTTCTTCATTTTTTCTGTGATGGAGTAGAGACCTTTAGCAGTTGTGAAATTGAAAATGCTTCATCTACAATACCACCAGGTATTTTTCAAATCTAAATGTTTCTCCTGTACAATATGCACTCTCTTACAACCTGAAATGCTTCTTGTTTTATTCTAGTGAAGGTTAAATATTAGGAGAAGTTAAAGGTTTAATTACTTCACGGCTAGCTTGAATTAAGCATAGAACAAATGGAATGGTTTTGACTACAGATCTTTTACTTAAAGGTGGGGTAGGTAAGTTTCAGAAACCGGCTCGAGATACACTTTTTGTTATATTCCATGGAATGCTCTTAACATCCCGATAGCAATGAATATCTTAAGTGCTTTGACAAAAAATCCATAAAAAAATGTCATCTGTGGAAGCCGTAATACTGTAAAAAGTACAACCAATTCGTTTAGCCGGCCCGGCTAAACGGATTGAATTGCCTGTCTGTCTGTCAGCCTTCCATCTCGTGCACGCACAAATGTATCTCGTGCCTTCATTGGGCGTGCCGTCATTGGGCGTGCATTGCAGCAGTACTTCAATGACTCGCCAGCAACAGGCGGCCACTTTCACCAGTCTGCTGACGTCATGTGCGCGTTCATGTGTGTTGGAGGAGGTGCTATGTAAGGAAGTCTGAAGGAAGGGGCGGATTCTTTTCGACTGTGTACTTTCAAATTTGAGTGCACTCGAGCCGGTTTCTGAAACTTACCTACCCCACCTTTAATTAAAAATATAAATTGAATAGTGTACAAATAAAAGTCCTGCTTTCAATATCGTTTTACTTTATGAAGTTATAACATTTCTAACTCATTAAACAGAATCACCCAGAAAAACCTATATATAATAGTGATTGAAGCATTAAAAAAACATATTAGGCTCTTTTTCAGATTCATATTTGTATTATGTGCTTCTACTGTGACATGTTTACATGGTTTAATGTTCAAAAAGGTATTTATTTTTCTCATACTGCCTGTTTTCACCCTCTGTCTGAAACCAGAGCCCTCGTCTGCTCTGATTAGTCAACCGCTTAAAGATGTCACGCCCCTTAGCCTATCACGTACAATGTGGTGGAGCGTTAGCCAATAGAAGAGTGAGTGTTACATAGTGATGTCATTATTTTACAGAAGTAAACAAAGGAGTTTAAATGAAGCGTTTCAGGCAGGGAGGTTTGGGGTATGGGAGAGAAACTCCCTCTGGTGTGAACTTTGGGATTTAGACCTTTGCAGACCATTTACATGCACAAAAACCTATATAACACATTACAGGAAAGGGAAACCCACCAAAAAGCACAATATGAATAATCAATAATACATTATTTGTTCATTTTACTTAACAAAATCTTTAAAGACAATACATCTACAAATCAAATGTAGTAGAGTGGAACAAGTACAATGTTTGCCTGTAGAATTAAGTATAAAATACCGTAACATATTCAAGTTAGTAAAGTACTTGGGTGAATTTTCTTAGTTTATGTACCAATGCAGTAGAGCACATACAACAACAGAACAAATGTAATTGACAAGCGTGCAAAAGGAAAAGCATAGAATAGACAACTCCATATATAATTACCATTACACTAACCGTTGTGTGTTTATCAGCTACAACCACTGTACGCTGTACCAGAGAACACTTCCATACAGACCTACATCACAATGCTAAGTGCGGCCATGCTCCTACTTGACCCGTCAGCTGTCGTCTGATTTATGGCTGTATGTATTTTAGTCCTGTTGTTGTCTCGGTAGGAACTTTCCCAGGCATCTTGTATCGTTTTGTTTAGTCTCTTCTGTCCTGGTTGTTTTATTTTTTGCACCACAGATTGCTTTCCTTCCGGGTGGAAACAAAATGTGGTTTTGTTCTGTTTTATTTCATTCTGGTTTTGCTGTCTATTGTGAGAGTTATTTTCAATGCTGGGTGTATGGGTAGACCTACATGTATGCGGGTTGTTTTGTAATTTGATATCATTTGAAGTTAGTTTTTTTTGTCAAGTGTGTATCTGGAGTCTAGTGCGGGAAGTTTGCACCCTACGATCTGCTCTGGTTAAAATTCTGTACACTTTCTCCGCTGTGTTTCCATAGCAGGCAGATAGCGATAGATCCCTGTATTGAAATGTAATTGAGTACTTTTGCTCAAGTATTGTACTTAAGTGCGATTTTGACATGATTGTTGATGATGCTAATATATTCTACTATTTATTTTACACTTGTTGTTACTGTTTGCATATAAACACATGTGATATGCTTATATTATATAATGCAGGACTCTACTCATAGTATATACAACCCAGTATTTCAAAAAGCACATGGCGCCACATTGAAAAATATAACATAAGCGGAAAATGCTACATTCTTTAATTATAAAGAAGAGCTTTTCTGCATTCTAGGTACGTTTTACTTTTGGTACATGTTGGTAGCTGAAAGTACTTATGTTCATACACTTACTGTAAGTAACATTTTCAGTTGAGAACTTTTACTTAAAGGAGTTTTTACGACTTCTTCTTTAAGAGAAGATTTGAATTTAAAGTTCTGTTAAGAACTCAGGCACTTAGGAGATAGGACTCAATTGCACGACCCGGGAGACAGAGGTAAAGTATTGGTAAGATACTTTATTTTTCAAAACAAAAAGCAAGATGAGCAAAATATTGTCACTTTCGAATCTCTAGCTGAGATGACAAAAAAAAATAACAAAATGAAAATTGTTGTCTCAGGAAATACAATCTCAATTGGGCTTTTTGTATTTGATTGTTTGGTGTTGCGTCCCAGGTTATTGCTGATGCATGCCAAAAGACTTGAAGGAGTTGGTTATTGTAATTGGTTGTCTGCAAATGAGGATAGGTGCTTTTATCGATTGTTTTGGTCTGAAGTCAATGATCATTTCAGTAGTCTCTTTTCCGTTCAGGACCAGGGGTCCTTCTCACTTCGGTTAAATGGATTCCTTGCGTCCCTCACTTGCGTAGTTTCCCTGCGACTAGTCCCTCCCACCAGGGAAGCATGGAGGGACGCAAGGAAACCACGAGAAGCAGGGAAATTAGTTTTAAGAGCAATGGGACGTCCTTTCCTCCGGAGCGTCACATGAAGCGACGTCCGTTTGTGATGACGCCGCACAGCTGATCGTCTGACAGCAGCTCTGTCCCCGTTATTTTCACAAACACCCCCGCCTCTGTTAGCACCTATGGTTAGCATACATTTACTGACACTAACATTTGTATCATCTGTTGTAGACCCAAATACATGAAATCAAATAAGAACTAATTCTCAAAAAAGATAAACGCCATTCTTAAAATGTATAAACGAACAATAGTTAGATTAATATTGATTAGAGTGCACAATAGAAATAAAATAATTGAGAGAAGAAAAAGAGATATGTTATCTATCAAAACCCATTTTAAATAGCACTTAATGACTGACTGAATGGAAATGACAATAAATGAAAATGTAAAACGAAAAAAGTGATCATGAAAATGTTTCCAAAAAATGAATTAAATGATTTTTGACCACTTTGTTGTTCAGATATATCACATATTTGTAACTAAATGATACATGAATTGAAGCAAAACACGGTATAAACTGAGGAGTGAGTCCCGTGAGGTTCATGTATTTTCTTCACTCTGCTCTCATGTCAAGAAGCATCAGATCAGTGCATGCGCTGCATCGTCCAATCAGTGAGCGATACACAGTAAGGGGTTGGGCGAGTGTCTGAGGATTTCATCGGAGGATGGTCTGATGGTTCCTCGGTTATCGCTCCTCCATTATCGCCCCTCGCTCCTCCGGCAAAAATAAGGCCATTGGGACGCTACTCAAGATGGCGCAGACAAATCAACTTCCGGTGAGACCGAGACCGAGGAGCGAGGAAATGAAAAATAAGAGAAGTGAGAAGGGCCCAGGTAATTTGCCCTGCACCAGTTGACTGACTTCTTTACCTCCAGCCTGAAGGCTTCTATATTGTCTTCCAAGATCAGCTCTATCATCTCTGGAGAAAATGAAGACGGGCTGGAGATGATTTCCTCTGCCTTCTCCTTTTATCTTTTTTTTTCAATTCATCTGTCCACTTCCAATCTGAAAGGAAAAAATATATAATAATACTACTCCCCTCCATCCATCATTGTGTCTGCCTCCCCCTGAGTCACAGTCTTCTGGTCTCATTACGTCCAACACAGTCTAACACTAGATACGGTAATAAGGCTCTAAGAAAAGCTACTTGTTCTTTCTCAGCTGCTAACATTATTATAGCTGCAGGGAGGGGGATCAGGCTCAACACAGCACACACACACAACCCGACCTGTGTTACTGAGGCTGCTGTGTAAATGAATACATTAATGAGCGTAGTATAAAATATACTAGGTGCCAGATTTATAGCGCTGTAGAACTGTGGGAAGTCAAGAATGCTTCCAGTCGTAAAACCAATGAAGACACAATGCAGCTCACTGCAAGAAAAAAACACAATAGTAATGCTCACTTCATTACAACTAATGAAAAAGAGACTAGTTAACATGATGTAATGTTCAGTTTTTCCTTTGAACATCTCATCGCTATGTTCATTTATCTGCTGCTGTAACAGCCTGCACCCATTCTGGTTTCAGTCTTTCCAGATGTTGAACCTGGTGGCATGAATTTGCTCCTATTCAGACACAATATAACTGATTAGGTATGATAGTTGTGTCCATTTACTTTTGGCCAACACAGAAGAGCTACCAAAGTATCTTGGCAAACAATGATTGGTCTTTTGTCTTTTTTAAGGTCCCATCCAATGAACTTAATGCACTGTTGTATCTTGTTAACTTCTTCCACTTCCGTTGAGAAGATGACAGAATTTGTTTTCAGATTTTCATTCCGATTGACGCTGAATTCTAAACTGAAAGCCAGTAAAACAAAAGCTGGAGTGTTACATTACAGATCAGAATATTGTTTAGTTTGGTATTTCCAAATGTCAATATATTGACATTTTCCAGTAAAATAAAGAATTATAAAAGGAAAAAAAATGTATAGCTCCAGAATTGGCTTTTTTAAAATGTTTTAACAATGAAAATGATCAAAAGCTCATTCATGGAGTTGGTAATTGATTTGTTGCCAACCCAAAACAAATGATGAATTCTTGATTAATGGCCGGCTGAGTGCTAGCATACTCCTGTTCTTTGTTTTTAATTTCAAGAAAGCAATAAAAAGACAGCAGAGAAATGGACCTCAGTGCCTTGATTTGATTATTTTAAGATATGACATTTCTAAATGACATTTACAAAGAATGTACAAGCACCTAATTGACATTGAGAAAAAAGGGGGAAGCGGACCCTTAATAAGAAAAGTCCCAGTGTGTACCGCACACATACAAACAGCAGAGCACATGCGGGTCATGATAATTAACCCTTATAATCAGGACTCGCTCCTTTTGTTATCACTGAGTAATTGCAGACTTCTAATCTTCATTTGGAGTAATTAATCATATGTGAACACAGAGCTGCAGCCAATTATTACACATAATGAGAACCTATTTGGCATTCATAAAACCGGGCCAATTATTTACGCTCAGGATTTCATCCTCATCATCAACATCATCATCATCTCCAAATGAAGACAATATAAATATTATTGTCCTTTCTTCATCACCAAATTGTGCCATGATCATGTTCATTATTATTGTTCAGAATAAGCTTTATTATTCATCATATTGGTCATCATTAAAGCAGTCATTATTGTAATTTCAAAATCAAATTCTTCACCTTATCTTCACCATAACCACCATTAAATTCAATGCTGTCATGATTATAACTCTTATGTGCATTTTGATAAGCTGTTGCAACAAACAGCTTCAACTCGATGCAGATATTTAACAGTCTTAAACACCGGAGTTGAAGTAAAGTTGTAATTATTGTTAAAATTTGACTTTTTTGTTTTTGTTTTGACCTTTAAAACAAGCAGGGGCCCCATTATACGTCCTTTGTCTAAAATCCTATCTTACCTTAATTAAGGATGACATGTAGGAATTGTGGGTTTACAGATACATGTTACCTAATTGAATTAAAGAAAATAAATCCTATCTTTCCTTTTGTCATACAAACAAGGTGCGTTCACTGTCATCATGTCAAATGTGCCATTAACTGAACTGAGAGGGACATGACATTAAATTAAATTGTTTAACCCTGTCACATATTTCCAAATGGTTCATATTGGTATACTGTATTAACAATATATTAATACAATTACATATTGCTGTGGATTATGTATCATATTTCAACTTTAAATAAGTCTATGCCTTAAGAAAGACCTTTGACAAAGTCAATTGTGTATTTGATCAGACATCAACACTTATAGACTTTTTTTTAAAGTCTGTGAGTCTGCTTTTACTGTTCAGTCAGGACTTGAATACAGCCTGTAAGTCATGATCTGCAAACAAGACTACAACTTGTCTGGATATTTAAACTTGATATCTGAGGTATCGCCTGAATTAACCCAGTGCCAATTAGGGTTAGAACTTCTCGAGTCAAATTATCCTGCAAGTTGATATTTTTTGCCGCCAGATCTGAAAAGAAAATGGAACACATAATTGGCCTTGTACTGAAGCAGCTACACCCCAAACCATCAGTTTTGTAGTGAAGTTGGGCACAGTGTTTGAAAGCATCAGACAAAGTATTTTATTAGCGTCAGTAACAATGTAAGGGTAATGTAATTTGTAAACAATTAACAAAAAGATGCACATGTACAGTCAAGGGGGTTTATGTGGTTACATTTCTGCAGATTGCATTATAATAACATTACTCCAGGAACCAATTAGCGCTCAAGATATAAAAGTATGAATCAATGTTTGTTTACTTGGGTCAAAGGCCAAATCGTTGTTGACCCTACACACCCAGGCACACATACACACACCTATGCCAAAGTTGCGTAACTTTTGTATGGTGAGGGAAATAATAATACGTTTAATAGACAACACTAATTGTAAAAACCTTTTCGTATCAGACTTTAATTCACCAGGAAAGCTAAAGTGTGCATCATTTACGTAAACAATTTAGCACTTCAGTGGCTCCGAGCGTTGGCCTATCCTAGTCTACATGGACTTCAGTACCTTAGATATGAGATGAGTTTAGAGCAAATTAGGGTTAAGACTTCAACGTGTAGTCTGTAGTGGGTGGGATCAAGCTGCGGACCCTATGACTGATAAATGAGTATGTTAGGCCCCATAGCCATCATTGATGCATATCAACATTACTAAAGTACTTTGCGGGCTTTTTTCAAAGCGAGAAACACGTTTTCTTTGAATCTACGATGCTTCATGGACACCTCGTTGTGTTTCTCTGCAAAGTCTTATCAGCTTGGTGTCTCAGTAACTGCAGCTTTGGCATTTTCAGAGTTATCTACCATCTTACGCTGCGAAGTAGTGTGTCAAAGGGAGTGTGTGTTTGAATATGATATCAGATATGGATTATCTCTATAAGGAGGCCTGGCCACAGTCGTTGGCTGCCTCATCACTTATTAATCAGCCTCGCTGTGGATCTCTGAGATTAAAGCTGACTACCTCAGAGACTCCACGGCAGCTGGCTCACTCAATTCTCAGCCTCGATCAATAGAAAAGTTCTCAAACTTTTGACTCAAGTGCAATTCAATAGGAAGTGTTGATACTGAAGTCAACAAGGTGCACGATAGGACAACAGAACAACAATTTTAACCCGCAAATCGCCCTGTCGCCTATGTCCTTGGGTGAAAACTGGATTCACCATGCTTTACTTTCACACTCTTCTGTTTATTCCTTCACTGCTCTTCTTGAATAATAAATAAATACAGAAATAGTGTGGGCTGCCAGCTCTTCTTAACATAAAACATTGATGCTGCCTGCAGATTGAAACTAAAACAGTCGCTCTGTGAATCTTCGCTGGCGCCCAAAGGATACAGCTCGTCTGAAACCGGTAAAAAAAACGGAGAAACAGAGATTCCTTTGAACATTGACCCTGTCATCTCACGTATTTATTGACGTCTAGAAGATGATGCTCGGCTAAAACCGCCAACACCTACAAACTTTCTCTGACATCCAAAAGCTTCAGATCCCTGCCAACTTCCCTCCTCCTTAAGCCGCCCTCTCCGTATGACCTTTGGCGATCCTCATGCATGGATACAAATACATAGAGGCAAGTTTAAGTGTATTATCTCACCCTCAGAGATTTTGGCAAACTGGGGTTACTAAATAGCTTGACGCAGATCCAATTTTCAGACGGACGAAAAATATGGATTGCCAACCAACTCTCACCTATAGCGGAGGTTATCACAATAAGGCTACCACCAGAGTCCAAGTTATGGCACAAAAAAGAAAGTTCACATTGATCCTAAACCACTTTTTGAGAGTTTTTAAGGTTCCGATACATGTCCTCAAATCTCATTCATTAAATAACATCATAGGTTTCATTAGGGTTGCACTATTATGGCTAGAATGATCATCCTGATCATTTTTATGAAAGTTTCCTTTGACCAGAAAAATGCATTTTTAACAACAATACCACAGTTGATAATGGTCATTGAATTGTCAGAAGCCAACATTATGATAATAATTGTGCAAACCTAGCTAGCCCGTTTACAGAATCTGTGTGTAATTGTCAGGTCAGCCAATTGAACATGCTACAAACCAGGGGGAGGTAAACTCATCTATTGACTCAAATTCAATGGGGCAGAACCTCTCCTTTGTCTTTCTATGACTCCTTCAATGTCACACCAACACACATACAGTATATACAGACACACATCAAAATTAACTTGTTGGTTTCGTTCCACCGCAGGCATCTCTCCTACTTTTTGACTAATCAACAAAAATGTCCCCAAGCCTTTGTCGTTTTGTGTGTATGTGTGGACGTCGAGGAGGGATACCACTTTAGCTTAAGCGAGTGGGTCAAGCCAGAATAAGCTAATGAGATTACTCAGAATTAAAGTGTGCACACTAAGCTCATTGGGAAGCTAATTTAATCAGAGATCCTTGAACGCAGCATTGGGCTCAGGACAGATCAGCCGTTCTCAGTCGCCTTATTACAAGTTGCAGGGTAAAAGAGGGCAAAGTGAGGACAAGAAATGATTGGATAGTGTGTCACGGAGAGGAACGCTAATTGCCTAATGCGGAAACACCATGATGTTTTTATACCCTGAAACTAATTTAGGTTTACACACTCCTGAAATGCAACATCTTGGAATCATGTTGATAATATGACTTTTCTTCCAGGAGCAAAGCAGAAAGCATCAGCTACCAGGCTAGCTCTTCAAGTGGATATGAAGTTATTTAGACATTTGTGATGGATTTCACAGGAAGGAGATTTGCAACACAACTTCCTGAACAATCACAAATAATTAATTTTGTATGTGGATAAAACAGGACCGAAATAAGTTTGATTACATATTTTGGTAGGAGATCTTCTAAGGGTTGATTCAGATACTTGCACATTTTGTATTAAGAGGGAAAGCAGGCCTACTGATACTGCATATCATCAGAAGCCATACTTGCTAAGTGCTAAGCTGCTAAGCAAACATCCACTAGTCCACCAGTTCATAAAACTCTCCAACAGTGAGACAGTGAAAAAGGTGAGAAAAGAAGGGAGGGTTTAGCCAGGCGAGAGGGCAGGCACAAGAGTAGAGTGGAAGATGCAGCAGAAGGGAAATCAGCTATGAGGACAAAGATAGAGAGATGGAGAAAAAGAGAAGGGAGGCGGTATGGAGAAGGGACAGAGAGAGAAGGAAAGGACATCTGTGGTTAGCTGCAGGGTCTGAATCCATGCCAGAGATGAGGTCAGAGCAACCTGCCCGGACACAAACATTGCCCAGGCTCAACCACACAGGGAAGACTGTGTTTTACTGGTCCATGTTTGCTAACAAAATACTCAAAATGCACATAAATGTTATCACTTGCAAATCAAAGATTACTGATGGAAGAAACATTTTAATGTGAATTGTAAAGAGTTGCAGACCAGTCTCTGAAAATAATGTTAAAACATACCATAAACTGTGAAACGGCATAATTTGTAGGTTTTTTTATCACTTCACATTCTTTTTTTCTCTGCTGCACCAACAGATTCACACATCAGAAAATACTACTGAATAACTCTCGCACTCTCTCTGTCTATCTTACTGGCATTATGACCTGGTTAATGATACATTATATGCATTTCGTTACATTTCAGAGAATATTACCTCTGCTCAGTCCTTTAAGCTAAGATCAACTCAAGGTTTTCTTACCCAGTTACATCCGTCCGGACGCATGAAACATCCAACCGATTCAACTTTTCCACAGCACAATTGAGAATATGTCCCACTAGAACAAATATTTACCTTCCTCCATATGAAATACTGCACTATTATGCCTTTTTGGACCTTTTTCCTCAGTGTGTTATATAGGTTTGTGTGCATGTAAATGGTCTGCAAAAGCTAAAATCCCATAGTCCCCTCCAGAGGGAGTTTCTCTCCCACATACTTCCCCCCTGCCTGAAACGCTTCAATTAGACTCCTTTGTTTTTCTCTGTAACAACGTGACATCACTATGTAACAATCGTGTTTCTATTGGCTAGCGCTCCAACACATTGTAAGTGAAATGCTGAGGGGCGGGACATCACAAAGCGGTTGACCAATCACAAACAGAGCAGACTGGGCTCTGGTTTCATACAAAGGGTGAAAAGAGGTGCTGCAGCACAGGCAGTTTGAGACATTGAGACTTGTTGAACATTAAACATGTCACAGTAAGGGTACATAAGACTAATATTTGCCTAAGAAATGAGCATGATGTGTCCTCTTAATGAAAATAATTAGGGACATATAATTGAGTTTTGCTGTATGAAGTCTTCTGTGTCCTATTCTTTTTTTTAGATGTTTCTATGATTAAACCGTGCTTCATGTATATTATCATGTCGTATCTACCAAACTGTGGAAACCAGGTAGTGCAGTGTATATTTTACACCAGTTAAAAATGAACCACTGTTGCAAATGTTAATTGAGCGAATAAAACTCTAGACAGCCTTGAAACATAACAAATGTGTCTCTCTTTGTCAGACAAAGAGAAGGAGAGCGGTTTTCATTATTCCATTGAGAATACAAAACTCATTACTCTTGATCCCTCAAAGGCACCACAAACACATCAGAACATGTGGCCTGGTTTTGTGTGCGCGTGGGTATAACTTAAGCATATATACAGCCTCATATATGTGCACCATGAGATCCAGCAGATTACCGTCACCTGTAGATCTGTCGGCCACCAATTACAGCTCCCCGACAACCCATAAACCTCCCAGCATGAGAGGAAAGGTCTCTTTATAGAAGCCCATGAAAGGATATGACTCTCTCCCTCCTTCTCTTTCTCCCTTTTATCCATCTCAGTTCTTCTAATATCAGGCAGATATCACATATTTCATATAAAGTGCCCTTGACCTTCAAGCAATATGAAGGGGCCTGATAGAGCATCATAATGGGTCTCTATAACTTTCCGTGTGGTTGAGCAAGCAGAGCACTGTGGGCTTGCAGGGCAGCTTGCTACAGATTAGCTGTTAAATTGTGTTGCCATAACTTGTCGAGCCCGTAAAACACATAAAACACAGCAGGTCAGGAGTGGGAGGCGGCAAAGTCAGGAAGCTGGGAAAAGTCACATAGTCTTCTGTTGAATATAAAGATGTTAAAAATCCCAATGGGAAATGATAAGGATGATGTCATTCTATAATTCTGTTATTGTCAACAAATCCCATAAAATGACCTAAACCACCAATGTGTCATGTGCTGTCAGATGTTACTGAGGGGTGGAAATGTTGCCTGATAAGGGACTATTGTTGGTAATAAAATTAAATAAACTACAGTGTTTCTTCAATTTGATGGCAGGCTTGGAATAATTTGTCTCCATTGTCTTCTTTGCTTGAGTCATAGACACACAAGCATGACAATGAAAGCCAAGGAATCAGCAACGAACAAAGAATAAGTATGTTTAACCGTTGGGTAAGATCAGGGATGATTTATCTCACCAATGCCTATAGAGAATGACAAAAAACAAGTTTTCAAAAACTGTCTACAGTATGAAGAATTATTTATATGCAAAGACCAGTCAAGAACAGCAGTAATGAATTATGGACGAGGATACAACTACTACCAACAACATTGGAAGAAGATGGAGAGGGATCTGGCACACAATACAATAACTTGTGTCAATCGCCAAAGACTAGTTTGACAATAGAAGAGAAAAAGAGGCCAGCCAAAGAACCCCTGGGGTTGGGATATCCAAGCATCAAAGGACTGGGATACAGTTGGTACTACATGTAGATGGAAAAGAAAGCATCTGACCGAGAACTCTATAAGCTCCCTTGTAAACGACCTATGGTCCAGGAGGGTTGTCAGGCATGAGTAAGTTCAACAGCGTTAGACATTAATGAAGTCTTGAACAACAATGAAGCTCCAGAAAAATAGGAATGAGATAACATTATGAAAGGTAGTATATTACCTAGAATTTTGACCATGTGATCCAATAATTGGTGGTGATATATATTGAGATGAGAAAGGGCCCTGGAAGGCATCCCTGAGGTACCCCTGTGATAACAAAGTGACACTTTGCCATGCCACCATGCTAATCAAATTGTGAGTTAGGGCCCAAACAAAAGCATAGCTGTACCTACGGTATGTTCATGTAGAAAGTAGAAGTGACTAAATATTGCTAAACAGATTTATTTTATCATTTGTGTTGCATATTTGTTGTTGCAGTGAACATAGACATGGTATTAGGAAGGTCGATATAGATGGAGGAGAAAAGAAAGAAGGTCCAACAACACCTCATCCCTATATGCTCCTCCATTGGTTTATTCCCAAACTTAGCACAAACAATTGGTCAACTAGGTTAGCCAACAGAGGCCTAATTCACATCATCTGGAATAGTGAAACCCCGAAGGCTGAATTCACGAAGCCTTCCAAGGTCGAGAGCTTCTCCAAACTGACCAATTTAGGAGTAAAACTCAACAAAATAAAAGGCAGTATGTGCATTGTGCATACCGATCAACCCACTCTGTGTCCAGCTGTTCCCAGAGCTGACCAGAGGTAAAGAAAACCGACTCATTAGTAATTCAAATCGGGCTGAGTCAGGAGCAGAAAACAGTGGCTCTGGTTTGAAGACATAATTATTACTGCTGAACAACAACACATCCCGAGTGGAAGGTGGAGGGGGAGCAGAGGGAAGTTGTTGTGAGGCTAAAAAAGATGAACAGAACTTGGAGAGAGACGCATTGGCGCAAAGCGATGACATGTAGTATGTTTCTAAAAACTGCCCAACAAAGGATGGCAAAACCCTATGTTCAAAGATGTCCCTATTACATAACATTACATGTTACTTGTTAGACGCTTTTATCCAAAGCCACTTACATACTCAATACTGTGGGCAATCCACACAGGAGCAATTTTGGGGTGAAGTGTCTTGCCCAGGGACACAACGACATGCTGACTGCAGTAAGGTTTGAACCTGTGCTCCCCTGATCCGAACACCAACGCACTAGCGCACTGTGCCACACGCCTCCCTGTAGGGCCGCCCCTCCCTACACACAGATCATGCAGACTGCATGGGGCCTCACCTTGCTGAGGGGGCCTCATATTGCAGACGATCTATGCGCAAATGCGGCGCTCCACAGTTTCAGTTTCCCCGCTGCGAGGCTCCGGTGCTAACAGTTCTAACAGCTCTGGCGATCCACTAGCGATTTTTAAATGGGTGTCACATGGCCTAAAATGTAAACTGACCACTACAACCACATCAGTGCACAGCTCAGAGTTTTAGGAGGTCTTGTCTCAATGGATATGTGCCAATCACATTTTAAGCTTGACCAAAGGGTGTTTGCATGTTTTTATTTTATTTATCAAGCGTCTTTATTGACATGTATCTTGTTATGCCACAATCTGTTGAATTCAAGTTTTTCACAATAAAACCAATATTCAATATTCCATGTTCTTTGGAACAACACCATTTTTTCAATGCTTTCCAACAATGTTATTATTCACAACTTATACGGCCAAAGTTTGGTAGGATTGACGTAACCATTAGTGTTCAGGCCAGAGATAAAATAATGGTTATTCAAGAAAAACTAAATCAATATTGACTCTTTGTAGGAAAATAAATATAAACAGCAATCTCCAATTTCCAACACAAGATACGTTTTGAGGTTACAAGTTCCCCTTTCTATTACCTCTTACTAAAGTGCATTGATTTATTGTTGGGCCATGACTGCTACATAAATGGCTCACATGTACAGCAGAACTGTATTTGTGTAACCATCATCCCCTCACCCCTTTAGGAGGAAGTGCAGCGTTAACAACACCAAGCTACTTCCAATGTTGGTACAAGAGATAGCTTGTTGGAAAAACATAAGCACAGGTCAACACTAACATGAGTTTGAAGTAACAAAGGCAAGGAGTTGGGTTGACATATGGGCCGATCTGGATCAGGAGGTAGAGCTGCTATCCATTTATCAGAGGGTTTGATCCTTGGCACATGCAGAGTACATGTCAAAGTGTCCTTGGCCCAAGTTCATGTGCATATTTATCACTTTAGATGAGTAGGTGTCAACCTGTATGGTAGCCTCTGCCACCAGTGTGTGAATGGGTAAATCCTGACCTTTGTTGCTTTGAGTCTAAGACTAGAAAATGCTACATAAATGCAGTCCATTTACCATTTGAAATGCCACATCATGCACATGTGATCTACATTTTACATTTAATATTCTGGAAGTTGAGGCAGTTAGGGTTACCTCATGTTTACAATGAGACAGTGTGTGTTTTGTTTGTGTAATTTGTTATTGTAAATGACTGGAGATCAGCAAGATTCATTATTAAGTATTGATTGATGTTCACACCACGTATGTTTTTCCGCAGTGCTTTCTTGTTCTTTTTTCAGAAGTCAAATCATGATGACTTTATTCCATGTTTACATGGCTTAAAGTTAAATTCTTCTTCTAGTGTTATTGAATGGCTTTACAAAGATTTTTCTTTTTCACAAGGAATACAAGGCAAAGGACAGTTCATAGATTGACTGTACCCAATATTGTGGTACAGTCAATCGAATAGGATGATTTATTAATTATGTATTATGATTCAAACAGAAGAATCCACCTAAAAAAGGTTGAACTAGATCAGCTGTAGTTTGAAGTTGAAATTGGTCAAGCAGTATCTTATCAGTCTGTGAGTCATTTTCTACTCTGGAAACAC
This sequence comes from Gymnodraco acuticeps, assembly GCF_902827175.1. Lineage (NCBI taxonomy): Eukaryota > Metazoa > Chordata > Actinopteri > Perciformes > Bathydraconidae > Gymnodraco > Gymnodraco acuticeps. The sequence goes on along the minus strand of NW_022991154.1, from coordinate 6,494,071 downwards.
ATATGTTTTTGGCCTATGGCCCCTTAAGGTAATGTTGGAGAGATAAAATGAGAGGTGAACAAAGACAAAGAGGGAGAGAGATGGTAGCAGACAGAGACGCAGACAGGAAGCAGCGCATTGGTATTCACGGCTGGTTTCAGCTCACCCATCCGTCCCTGCCTCATATTCTTTTCATCACATTTGCCCTTCAGAGCAGCAAATATCTCACACACAGCTGGTGGAAACTGCACTCTCAGGAGAGGCGGTTAGTCGATTGTGCGCCATTCGTGCGATCGCACCCATGTATGCTCAAACGCTGTCTTGCCAAGCCGAAGCGCAAAACAAGCTTTGTTTAATTGCTACATGGGAGAATCAGATATTTCACGCAGTTATTTGCATCATTATAACTTTGGGTCATAAGTTCAATGCATTATTGATAGGTTGCATGGAGAAAAATAAATCATCCAAGTCTAAACTGTGAAGTGAAATAATTGCTGCTCACTCCTTGGAAGTTTCAAGCATCATTTCCATATGTATTATGATTCTCTGACAGATTCTGCACTCAGAGGTACATTGTTTTGCCTTCTGAGCTCCTTAAGTGAGTGTCCAGATATTACAAAGTCTGCCGTGGTCTTGCTGGTGAGACATGATGTAACATGAGCAGTGTTCTTTTCTTTTTAATGAGGCTGTACTCCAAGACAAGCTCTGGAATCTTGGTGTCGAACAGAAGCATGAGTCCACTTTATTTAACTCAAGAGCAGAGTGGTCAGATAACACAGAGGTATATGGTAAACAATGATTGTAGGGTGTCATGGATCCAGTTTTAAGTGATGGTGGATTGATGCACAACTGACTAAAGACTTTTGGGGTATCAAACAATCAAAAGAAAATAATACTTTTTACTGTTTCCCCCCTCAATAGTGATTTGGTTATTGGCAGGTAAAGGCCGTTTGTAGGTTAAAAAATAATGTTTCAACTATACCAATCCATACATGTTGACTATAGTCTTTAAAATGCTATCTAAACTAGGACAGTATGCAAGCCACATCTTGTAACGTAACCATTTCAATCAAGAACTTTAATGTCGGTGTGCAATATCTTTTCATCTGCAAAATATGGGAACTATAGGCCATCTTTAAAATGTTTGGCTACAAACCCTGATCGACTAATCATACTTATTCCTCATTTACAAATATATGTTTTCCTATATTGATACAGTATGTCACCTCCATGAAAATGTATGTAAAATTACATGGGAAATAATCACATTGATTATTTAATAAATCAATGAAAGCCATGAACTGCACTCTCTCGTGCTGATGCGTTACATCACACCAACTCTTCAGTTACTAAAACTAAACTATTTTGAAGTAATTCTTTTTATTACAGGTTTAATGAATACTAATTTTGACAACACAATTTGTAATACTACTACTACATGATGGAACTGCTAATATATTGGTATCTATTAATACATGTCTCCAAGGGGTTAAATGAAAAAGGGTACATTTAAACAAGATATTAAGAATCATAAACTGGTCAAAATTATCTGACTTTTTCGGATAATGGTCATAAAACATGGAGTTATAATAACTAGTAAAACAAAGATGGAGGGCGTAAAGGATTCAGGGGCAGCACATGGAAGCAAGTGTAGTTTCTGTGACCTTATGATCCTTCAAATTACATATGAAGGGATAAACATGGGAGCCAGGGGCTGTTTGATGTTAATTCAAGCTTTACTTGAGCACATTACAGCAGAATTTGGACATTAACCAGAGGAGAGCTTCGTCCCAGAATACGTCATAAAACAACTCAACCGGAGAGCAGTGTGCAGGATGATGGGCATTATGAGATAATCTTCTAATAGAGACTGAGCTGAGGGATAAGGCTGTGTCAGGCTGAGGGATGGTGCTGTGTTGTAAGGGAGAGGACTATAGGCTACAGCTTCATTTTAACCTTTTAAATGTGGCACCTCTATACCTTGAGGGAGTTCCTTAACATCCAGGCCTAATTAAATAATTGACTTAAAGGTTTAGGAAAGTAAGCACTATATTATTAGATTTGATATATTTTAGATTAAAATAATACTTTTAGCATCATCTTGGTGTATATCTTGAGCCTGTGAATATGTTTTAAAACACCATATGTTATATGTATTTCTACTATAGTTTTCAGGGCCTTAAGAACACAATGACATCTTAAATTATGCCAAATGTTATGGTAATAGTTTTAGTTAAAAAGCCACAATCTGCAGTAGGCCTACAAACTATCACTATGCCTAAACAATTGATGTGGTGAAACAAGACTGTCATGATGAGTGTCTTAAGCCTTTGAGCTAATATTAGCATGCTAACAGGCTAGATTTGTTTGGTTTTTATTATATATAGCTGTTAGATCAGGGGTGCCCAACCTTTTTTGAACCGAGAGCTACTTTTAAAGTTGCCAGTCTGCCGAGATCTACCAGTCCAAATAGAGAGGCGTAGCCATTACTGACAGCCTACTACAAGATAAATACACACTTCTACTTGTATAAAACTGACCTTTGTACGATTAATACCTCATAAAATACTGCAGATCCTTTATCTTACCTCGGCTTTTTCTAATCTACACACATACAAGTATTTAACTGAAGTTACACAACAGTGTTGTTGATACAGAGTTGGAGTTTATTCACACGTCACTACAGTGGGTAATGTTTTCAAGAAACATTGAACAGTGCTGCCACATATGACACAGGGAAAAAAGAAAAGACGCTGAACCCTTTCTTTGCCATTATATAGAAATAGTGTTGCTTCAAAAGTATAAATTAGGCTTACTAATAAGACAACTCAGATCTGAAGCTACACAGGAATCTGCTGCCAAAGTGCAATAAATAAGACAAAATTAATAGAATCAAACCCTTTTTTGTTGCATTTTAGTAGAGTATAAAAATAAATGCCTTTAATAGGATGCAAGCAACACTAGTTTCTTAACCTGAATTGATAATAGACTATAATCAATTTAAGTTTGCATTCTTTCTTGTACAATAATTATAATGACTAAGTTCAAACAAACTAAAACTCACAGCTGATTAATAACGGTATCCAACTTGAGTTTTTATTATATCAAAAACCTGTTGAAATGCTACTGTTATTGTTGTTGTTTACTGTCCCCAAAAGCGCGTCGGCAGCCTCCAGGAATGCTTATTTCACAACTTCGCCATCTTTGAAAGACTTCATGTGTTTCGCAAGAACGTGACTGACACGATAAGATTTTATGGTAGCAGCCTTGCTCTTGTTGTTGTGCCTGGTGAAAATGGACTGCTGTGCATTTAGCTGTCCTTTCAGGCCCCTCCCCTTTTGGGAGCGTAGGGCAGAATTAGGAGGGAGTTCCGTCTCGTAGCGTTTGTGCACTGTTTTGAAAATGCCGCTCCTAAATTACCCTTCTTCGATAAAGCCACGCTCGCATTGCAGATGACAGATGGAGTTTGAATTGGAATAGATACAAATAATCATCCTCCCACTCGGAGTGAAAATGATATATTTTGGGCTCTTTTGCTTCTGCCATAATTGCGGTCTTGTGTGTGTGCGGACTGTCACTCCTGTTGACACGGACAACGTCAGCGAAATACTGCCCACTGCCCACCAGCCACACCCCGACACATGGGGTCACGCCGGCCAATAACAAAGCTTTGATGCGTTCAAGTGCATTATTCTGGCACAGGAAGATTATGTTATAGGACATTAACGATAAAACAGAATATTGTTGTTCTATTTTTAGACACATCTCGCGATCGACTGGGAATCTCCCGGTCGATCGCGATCGACTGGTTGGGCACCCCTGTGTTGAATGAATAGCCAACTTGAGCAGTACAAACTATGACTACGCTTCCACACAACCCAGTCTCATGGCATTTCGTGTTCACCAACACGATTTTTAATCTATTGATTCGTGTTCACCAACACGATTTTCCCCTTTTTTTTCGTGTTGCACAGCACAATTTTAAAAGCAATGTATTTCTACTGGTAATGTGTTTCGTGCCTGCAGCACGTCTTTTTCTCCGGTCGGGTTGTGGAAGACCGGAAGCTGTGTGGTTCATAAAAACATGTTCTTACTCAATATCAAGCCACAATTATTGCTTTTATTTTAAATCGTATAATTTCGGACTTTTGTTGCCGTCTGTGAGGAAAATAAATGGGGCTCAGAGCCTCAGGATACTGAAATCTGTATTTTTAAATCTTTTTTTCCTTCTAATTTGTTATTCTTTTCAAAATAACACACTGTTATTTACTCACCAATAACACACAATTATCCTTGCTTTTATTTATTGGTTTAATTCCATAATCTCTGGCTTTTTTGGCGTCCGTCAGGAACTGAATTTCAAAATAAAAATAACCGGAAACAGACGTAGCCTATAAGGGACATTTCGAGCATCATTGCGATTGTCAACATTTCTGAGTTTAGGATGGCCGAAGACACTACACTACCCATAATCCCCAGCTATCGTTTAGGACTACAGTCCCCGTGATTAATCTTCAAACTCCGGGATTGGATGTTGAAGTGGCAGTGCGCCAAGGTTACGCCAAGCGTCAAACAGCTGTTTGAAATGGAACGAAACCACGCCAGACTATCCAAAACTGGAATCGAACGCCCCCCCAGAACTACACATGCTGGCTATTGTGTTTCGCAAAATGTTCTATGGGACGTCTCTACTGAACGTTTTCGTTTTCCCCACAATTAGAAGTTGCCAGTATTAAACACATTGGTGTGTACAAATGTAAAACATATAATTAATAAATGGGTGAAAATCGCTTGTGTCCATAATGCGCAGCATTAATATATACCCACATGACAGCTCATTGTTACTTTGTAATTCTACTCCACTACAATTCAGAGGTTAACCTGGTATTTTTACTCTACTACACTTATTTGAGTTACTTTGCAGATTCTGATTAATGATGTGAAATATAAACAACCCTTAAATCAGACTTTAGTTACACCTGAGTAAAATTCAGGTAAGGTGATTGTCAAGTGCCAACAATCAGGAGAGATATTTGATAGTTGGTGCTTGAGAAGACTAAACATGTATCTGCAATTGACATGAATGGAAACGAGTAATAAAGTATATTCATTACTCGTTATTCTCTACTAATAGTTCATTAAAGACTGTATAATGGCTATTTTGCACATCCCTTTCAAGATTTCAAAATGTTCAAAGGTTTATTGACATATCATATACACAACTACGGTGTAGTTATGCAATGAATGAAAAACTTGGGTCACAGGTTCCTCAACAGTGCATTACAAGACATCTATCAATATGTGTGAACCTCCACCATTAAACTGTCATATTCTGCACATTTCTTATTCTAAATAAAGAACTACGGCAGATCTGTAATATGTATTGCAGCCGAACCGTGTATTACAATGCCGTTATGTGATGACTTTCAAAGAGAAAAGCAAGAGCACTCGGAATTAAGTATTATTTTATTCTTTAAAAATGTTTTCCGGATTTCATATCATATAAACACCAAATCCCAGCATGCATTGCGGCTAAAACATCCAATCAGCGAGCTTAAACCATAGCTGAGGATCTTGGGTAATCGCTCGAAATGCCTACGTCTGTTTCCGGTTATTTTTATTTTGAAATTCAGTTCCTGACGGACGCCAAAAAAGCCCGAGATTATAGAATCAAACCAATAAATAAAAGCAAGGATAATTCTGTGTTATTGGTGAGTAAATAACAGTGTGTTATTTTGAAAAGAATAACAAATTACAAGGAAACAAAGATTTAAATAAATACAGATTTCAGTATCCTGAGGCTCTGAGCCCCATTTATTTTCCTCACAGACGGCAACAAAAGTCCGAAATTATACGATTTAAAATAAAAGCAATAATTGTGGCTTGATATTGAGTAAGAACATGTTTTTATGAACCACACAGCTTCCGGTCTTCCACGACCCGACCGGAGAAAAATACGTGCTGCAGGCACGAAACACATTACCAGTAGAAATACATTGCTTTTAAAATCGTGGTGGTGAACACGAATCAATAGATTAAAAATCGTGTTGGTGAACACGAAATGACATGAGACTGGGTTGTTCGTTCCACATGGTAAAATATGCTGAAACCAAACAGTTTTAAGTGTTTTAATCCAAGGTAACATTGGAACAGTAGCTACTTGCAAACATTAGCATACTAACAGGCTAATGATGACATTGCTAACATGTTAAGAATTATTAGATAATATTCACCATGAAACTATCGTCATATGAGTGTTATCATACTAAAATGTGTTATTGCTGATGCTGATTGCTTTCATTTTGAAGCCATTTAGTCATAAACCAAAGTACTGCTGAAGGTTAAGTTAAGCTCATGATCATTACATTACATTGCATTTAGCTGACGCTTTTATCCAAAGCGACTTACAATAAGTGCGTTCGACCAACTAAATATAAACTTGAAGAAAACAGAATCATATAAGTACATCAGGTTTCATAGAGCAAAAACATTTCAAGTGCTACTCAACTAGCTTTAGATAAGCCAGTCCTTTATTAGTATATAAGTGCTTTGTTAATAGTTCTATTGCTCGAAGTGGAGTCGAAAGAGATGAGTTTTCAGTCAGCGCCGGAAGGTGTGTAAGCTTTCTGCTGTCCTGATGTCAATGGGGAGCTCATTGGAGATCATGATCATGAATGTCTGCACCAACAGTTCATGGCGATATTCAACATTGGTGGGGATAGTCAGTCTGCAGCAGCCATATATATCATTCTGGATCAGTTTTGAATATAATTAAAAGGGTATTCTGAATAGTTGCGACATACAACACGTTAACTAAAAGTAAGAACCAGCTCAAATGTAATTTGGTAAGTGAAACTGATGGTTTGATTTAAAAAAATAAATAACAAATGTTATATTGATAAAAGAGTGCAAATTGATGGCATCATTAACCTTATCACAAGGTTCTTGTTCATATCAGGGCTTCCACAATTTCATGACCTCCTTAGATTGACAGCAGTGGCCATGATAATGTGTGTGTGTTTCTGTATGTATGTATGTGTGTGTGTGTGTGTGTGTGTGTGTGTGTGTGTGTGTGTGTGTGTGTGTGTGTGTGTGTGTGTGTGTGTGTGTGTGTGTGTGTGTGTGTGTGTGTGTGTGTGTGGTATGACCCTCACCTCATGACCTCCTGTTGTGACTGACCGGGCCACATGTCTCTCTGTATCCAGCTAACAAAGTCATTTCAAAGGCCATTACCTTCATCTTACGCCATACTGTGACCCCTGACCTCATGATATGATGTGACAACGAAAGAAAGAAGGATGACGGGGGGAACAGATCAGCTTGGACATATGATTTTCAAAGATCCAAAGCGAATGTCAGTAAGCCGTGATGTACACATCAAGGTAAACATTACTTTTTGTAAAAATAATCTATACAAAGCTAAAGAAAAAGAGAGTTTAATATTAATGCTGGATTTGTTTCTATGTTTTATCCATTAAAATGCAGTCGTTTCCAGCCACTGAACCATAGAACAACTGTAAAATATCTTGTGGGGTAGTGACCTTGAACTTGATGTGGTCCGTCAGTGATGCATCTTTTGTCATCATTTCCTTTACACATACAACAGGACACAGATTGTGTACTGAAGTGGATCATCTGTCCGTCATCCCTCACTTTGCGGTTCGATCTGCATCAAGTTCGTTTTCAAAGAAAGGCCTAAAATGTATGTTATAATATCCAAATATTAAACTCACATAGGTCAATAAGAAAATTGTTGAGGACATAAATTGTTGGCCCATGTTGTAAAGTATTATAAAAGTGAATCTCTCCAATAATGACCCTCCATTCACCTGCCAACAGAGGTTCTCTATCCAAAATGATGACTCTCTCATGGGAATTTTATGGAAGGGATGTTAAAAACTGGGAGAATGGATGGACGGCAGAGTGTGTGTTATTAGCTGGTGCACTAAGCCATGTAATTGTGCGCAGCTGAAGGAACACAGGCTGGACATAGACCCACAAACATGCCAAAATACCAATAAATACACAAGCTAAAAGCTCAGTACTCGCTTGACCTTAATCACATTATACAACTATGATGCCCACACATATTCACACACGTTGGTGTGTTTGTGTATGTGTGCGCCCCACTGCTGACCCTGTATAGTAGGATTATTCTAGTTGTTAAGCTGGCACTTTCCTCCGAATGGGATCGAGTCAGGACATGACTTAACTGTGAACTGCTCACATACACACCCACACACAGATATACCCATGCCTACACACATGATATAGTCATGCATGTGGCTGACATTAATACACACTCATTCTAATCCTACACATACAAACATGCCTTCCAATGCGCATGGGTGCTCTCAACTCTTGACCTTGGCAGAGTGTGTGTGTGTGTGTGTGTGTGTGTGTGTGTGTGTGTGTGGTTTTTAGTTGTTAGGAAAGGGTGCAGGTCACTGAGACATTAGCAGCCGAGGGGCTTTAGAATTCTGATTATACTTAGTGTGCAACAATATAACATTACTAGTTCTACATTTTGGGAGATAAGCATATTTTATTACTTTGGTAAGACTCCAATCTGCCCACCTCATAAGTGATCAACAACCACTTGGGTTTGGCACCAAGTTTGCACTACTAGGGATTAAGAATTGCTCCTCTCTTGATTTGCATGCATAGGTAAGAACATTGCGGTTTTAATTAATTTAGTCATAAAATACAGTGTGTGACTAAATTAGTCCTATTACTTGGCAAAGCAAAAAAACACTACAACTGACTGTCTTCATATTGGCAGAAGGAGAGCTAGTTAGCTGTTAGCAGCAGCCGTTTCCTGCGGTGTGTTTGCCTGAGGTGTGTTTGGCTAAGCTGTTCAGACAGCAGCAACAATTAGAATGTGAGTGTATATTTTGCATTATACACAAGAAAAAAACATGTAATACACTAGTGCAGGGTTGCCAACTTTGGGTACCTGGCTGTAGTGAGATTTTGATATCATGGGTTTAATTACACATATGCACACTAAATGACTGCTATCGTGTCAGTAGCGGGACCATATATATATGATATATATACAATATATACAAATACACAATATTGGACACAGACTATAAAGGGCAGAATGTTTAATTCACTAATGAAAGTCAAACACCTGTTTGTTTCCACTGTTTTATTGTGTGCATAGGCCTGTCGCGATAAGCAATTCATTGACTTATCGTACGATAAATAAAAATGAACTCCATAACTTTTCTGACCTCGATACATTGCCATTTACATGAGGATGTGACTAGCAGTTTGAAAGGATGTACTTGAATTATTATTACAGTGTTTCTCCTATATACAAATAGCGGCGGCACTGCTAGGGGGGGCCAGCCAGGTACCAAAAAAAAAAAAGAGAGAGAGAGAGATAGAGAGAGAGAGAGCGCGCGCACCGGTTACTCGTATTTTTGTTGTTAGCATCTGATTAGGTAGCTGCTCTAAAAGATAGACAGTCCTCTGCTGTCAGACTGAGAGAGATAAACAGCTCAGGTGAGGTAAGGGACTCTCTAGCCTCATCCCAATACCCCTCCTCGACTCCTCTCTTCCCCTCCTCCGGGACTTGACCCGGAAATCGATCAAGACACGCCATTTTGAAGGATGTCCCAATAGCTGAAATGCACATGGAGGAGTCGAGGAGGGGTGAGGGAGGAGGGTTGAGGGAGGAGACGAAAGGGAGGAGACGAAAGAGAGGAGACGAAAGAGAGGAGACGAAAGGGAGGATACACGAGAGCAGACTACGCGGAAGTGTTTTCACTACTCGCCTATAAAAGCCCCGCCCCCACCTTTACAGCTGGTCGATTTCAACAGAGGAAAACCGACAACTGGAAGATGAGTGGAAACGCGTCACATAAATGTATAAGTGCTCACAGCTCCGTGGGAATTATTATGTGCAATTCATTTCTTAAGGTTATACTAACAATTTAAGTCATGTTTAATGATCTTGAACGTCACTAAAACATAGCTATTAAGAAAGCTATTTCATAAATGGCTAGATCTTGATAAATAACAATTATTTGTATTGTTTTGTTTTAAGATATTCAGGAGTTAAATTATTTAAAATTCACAGTCCTGAATGTGTGTTTGTGGTGAATGTGATCTACAGGACACACATTTTCAGAGTAAAGGCTTTCACATTACTATAATTATATTTTTATTTAAATGTAGGCTACATTTTACATCAAAACGGAACACAAAAGCAGGACCAACCATCATACATTGAATTCCTTGACTACCAAGAGAAAGATTCATTCATTTAAATAAATATTTAACAACAAATGGGCCGGTTCTAAGGGGTTATTCAGTTAAGCCCCATGAGAGGGGATACAGCTGTGCACATGTCATCATTAACAGACGTCATTTAAAAGTGACGTTTGAGTGAACGAGGACATCCCAATTAATACCTGAGGACTCCTCTGTCCTCGCGTCACCTCCTCGTGTCTCTCGCTCGCATCTTACGGAGGCGGATCTAAGACGCAAGGAAGGGACGCGAGTGAGGGAAAGGAGGAGTCGAGGAGGGGTATTGGGATGCAGCTTCTGAGTGTTTAGATAGTTAATTGTAGTCTAAGTTAACTCAGTGAGTCTCAAACAAATATGTATTTACAAATTATGTAAACACATATTTCCAAGGCACTCCTTTATAATTATTAGGATAAATAAAAACAGGTTTGAAATCATTCCAATGTATACTATAGGACAGTAAACCAAAAATATCGTTTAAAGTTGGAGAGATACAGAAATATGCATAAATAAATGTTAACTAGGTAAAATAAGATATAAATAATAAAATAAGTTACATTTATTTGTTATTGGCTATGGTAGGTTATTGGTTATGTTCACATACGTATTTGATTATTAAAATGTAAACCGATCTTTTTCATATGGGTGTTTTAGAGTTGTACCAGATCAGGTCTCTAGTAATTCTGCTCAAAGTGCACCAGATTGAAGCATTTTACTTTAAAATGTTCAAACAAATCTTCCCGGGGGGGCATACCCCCGGACCCCCTATAGAGGATGTGACGTCCACCCCCCAATTAAAACATGTTCATACAATACTGAATACATTTGAAGCCATTTTGACGTATATTACCTATGTCAATAAGTTTCTGTTTTTGTAGTGTATTTGTCTTTTGTAGAGATTTTTCATTTAATCTTTATATATAAAATCTCGCCTAGGGCAGAAAATTGTCTAGAACCGGCCCTAGTACTAGGCCTCAAGAGCCTTTCTTGTGCTGGCAGACTCATAGAAACAAATCGGCGGGGCGCACTTCGCACACACTAAACAATTCCACGCGCTCCGCGCTCACATTATGCTGGGCCCACATGCCTTAGCACCGCTGCTATGACTCCATCCTAGGGGAAACACTGTATTATATATTATCATTATGTCAGTGGTCTAAAATGGTCATAGAACGGTGCCGACAATATTATCGTTTATCGCAATCCTTTCCGGGAAAATGTATCCAACTAAATTAATTATCGTGAGAGGCCTATACATGAAACACACAGACACAAACAAATCTACAGACTTACTCCAAACTGCCAAATATATGAATTAACGCACTCTCACTCTCATATACTCTTTGACTCTATTTTGGCCTAGTAGAACAATAAGCAGCAGACTTTTACTTTTTATCATTTCTACTGGATCTTAGATCTGCGCATACGCAGTTCGGGTCGGGATTGACCAACCGGCTCCCACTGCTCTGCTGTCTGTTAACGTTGTTAAGAGTGGTGGGGGCGGGGAGGGAGCGGATAGACAGCTGAGCAGCTGTCAACTCAACATTGTAAATAACCAACCAAAAACGATCGCCGGTTCATCTTGTTTTTTGCGTGAGAATAGTTTGGGCAGCGTGAGAGCGTGAGATTGAGAGTGAAAGCGTGTGTCTCACGCCAGATGCGTGAGAGTTGGCAACCCTGCACTAGTGGTCTAGAAAAATGGCAATGTTTGGACATTGTGTTTGGCTAATAGCGCTAGCAGCTAACGGAACTCAACACATAGCATGACACACGGTCAAACGCAGTTTATGGTGACCACACTTCCTAGACTCCTGTTCGTCAACATAATAGATAATGACATTTTTAAACCATAGTACCTTTGTTGACAGCAGATATGTCGAGATCCATCTGAACCATCTGATAGACATCTTAGTTCCCTTCACATTAATATTTTACAAGAGAGCATTGCAGTGTTGTGTGTTAATTTTGGTCAGGTGGACCATTTGACAGTTTAATTTGTTTTGTTCATATACAACTTTAAAAAGGTGGTGTTAGGTGTATACTGTATTAGCTGAAAATTGGACAGAGCTAGAGAGACACAGAAGAATGGAGTTGAACAAAAGACTATGATTATGTGAACAGAGGGAAAGACTGTCGACAGTAGGGCTGTGCGATTATGGCAAAAATCATAATCACGATTATTTGGGTCAATAATTGATATCACGATTATTTTGACGATTATTCATTGACCATTTATTGAACTTTAAAACAAATAATATTTTACCAATAAACAAGAACAAATATGTTGGAGCGCACTTCCAAAACCATACTAAACATATATTATTAATATGATAAATAAAAATAAATTAGACCAAAATAAATGAAATCAAATATGATGCAGTGCACTGTCACAACCTACTGAAAACTCCTTAACATATAGCCAACATTTTGGTAAAACATATTCAACATATTCCACTCAGTTAAACGTTGAAGGCTGGCCAACCGTCATGGTCCAAAAGTAACAGGAAATAAATGTTGAACTACAATTTAAGACCAAATAAAAATGTTTAGGCCACCATGACAAATGCTGGTAGGACTGCTCATGTCATCTCTTAAAGATTTGTTGCAAGAAACACCAGCCTGTTTACATGGTCTGGTTTCAGAGATGAGCGCAGGCAGGTGACGATATTGCCACCTGTACTGAAGACCCTCAGCCACGCCCCGACACATGGGGTGACGCCGGCCAATCACAAAGCTTTGATGCGTTCAAGTGCATTATTCTGGCACAGGAAGATTATGTTACAGAACATAAAACAGAATATTGTTGTTCTATTTTTAGACACATCTCGCAATCGACTGGTTGGGCACCCCTGGGCTAGACCGGTCTGTTGTGGTAGCAAAGTAGTCAGCTGAAGCCACATCTCTCTCAACTTCCCCACGGCATTTGTCATATAGTGCAGGTAGCGCAGACCTGCGTAACGCTTGTCCAACGTGTTGACAAGTTGCTTAAAGCCCTGGTTGCTAACAGTGCTAACTGGGTGATTCTCACGAAACCACCTTTGGTCATGTCTGTGAGGAATTGACAGACACAATTACAAAAATAATCAAAATAATCAATTCTATATCAAACTGCATTGTGTATTGTATGTGGTACTATTGCTATTTTTGTAGTTGAGGTAGTAATTCATATTTTTTTCACAATTTTTCCATGTAGAAATTCATTACCGTAATGCGTCCGGAGTTTTTTTTTTTACATTTAACCCCAAAATATCACAATAAATCTGCACAATTTAATACATACATAAATACAAAAAATTGTTGAAATGGTACATTCTTACTGGTAATATAATCATTTTGGGTCTAAGATTTATGAATTAAAATATGTTTGGATTAATATGTGTGTCCGGAGCATGTGAAGTTCATTACCGATGCACTGCCTATTTGGCCCCATTACAATTCCTGTTTGTTTAAATTAGTTTTTTTTTTACCCATGATGCATTGCATGGAAGAGAAGATGCAAGATGGCTCCAAGGTAAGATGTCCTTTCAAGGTCAAGCTATAGATATGTCAAAGATTCCATTTACTGACACCCCAGTGTACACTACTAACTGTCATTACCGTAATGGGGTATTATATAATGTTTTTTTTTAAAGTTATTGATTCCAAAATCAATAGAAAAGTAGCTTTTATAGAGCCAGAATGATAGTGCAAATATTTCTTTTGTAGCATCATGGCTATGCTAACTATTATGCTAGCTAGTGTTATGGTCATTCATTACTGTAATGCTCTGCATTCATTACCATGTCATATAGGAGGCTGTTACGGTAATGAACAAAATTGTTGCGGTAATGAAAGAAATGTGTGCAGCTATGTATGGTGAGCTTTAACTATAAATAAATAATTTATATATATTATTTGAATCTAATTTATTTAATGAATACTGAATCCCTCTTGAAATGAAGTTCAGAAAAGGTGGAAAGGAAAAGGGCAGCTTCCAAGGTGAGGGTGGTGAAGCACAGAGAGAAAGTGTACAGCAACCCAGAGCTGCTGGAAGAGTACAGAGGGAAGGAAAGAGAGAGGTTAGAACAGGACATCTTCACATTGTGTGTGAGAGAGAGAGTGAGTGAGAAAGAGGGAGAGACAGAGAAAGAGAGAGACTGAGAAAGAGAGAGACAGAGAGAGAGAGACTGAGCCAGTGTTTCCGCCAGGGGGCCGTCTTGCCGTCATTGGATGCCCTTTTTCAGCTCGGAGCGCCCTCAACTCGAGCCGAGGCGGCCCAAAAAAAAGATTTATCCGAGATCGACAATTTTTATCGTTTAAATCAGGGTTCCGAAAGTGTGAGGCGCGCCTCCCCTGGGGGGCGCCAGAGAGCTTCAAGGGAGGCGCAGCCGCCAGAAAAAAAAAAAGAGAAACAGTGAAATCTAGCTAGTTAACTTCAGCTAACTTTATGCGAGCGGCAAAATATGGATAGATTTTTAGTGAAGTTACCTAAAGTGAGAGAGGAGACAGCGTCTGTCAGAAAACGAAGGAAGTATGACAATGATTATTTGAAGCTAGGATTTTCATGGACCGGTCCTGATGACACTCCAATGCCACAGTGTGTTATCTGCAACGAGGTGCTAGCTAATGACAGTATGAGACCATGTAAACTCCGGCGTCATATTGAGACGAAACACCCATGTTTTGGTGACCAAGCCACAGGAGTTTTTTGACCGGAAGCTCAAGGAATTGCAGTCACAGAAAAATGTCATTGACACATTTAGCACTGTGAATACAAAGGCAACCGAAGCATCATACCGAGTGGCGTTACGGATAGCTAAGGCAGGTAAACCTCACAACATTGGTGAAACGTTACTCCTCCCTGCTGCTAAAGACATCTCCGTCTCAACTATTTCTCTCCGAGTGCAACGTATGAGGAAGCTGCCATCCTTAACCTCAACATGTTTAAAACATAAAGATAAAGAGGTTTAAAAAAGCTATTGTTTAATGTTTTAAGGAGGTGACGCTCAGCCAATCAAAAAATAGGAAGGTAGCGAAAACAGCATTTTATGACATTTTCTCACCTTACATTTTCTCTTTGAAATGCAATTGAATACCCCTGCATTATAGCAACTACAACAATAATAGCAATAATAATTGGGAGGGGGGGGCGCGGCTGTGATTATGTTCTCTAAGGGGAGGCTCACCTTCCCACACTTTGGGAACCCCTGGTTTAAATGACAAAAAGGAAAATGACATCCCTCTGTTGGAGGGGCAAAGGAGGCTGGTGGGATTTTTTTCGCCGCCAGCAAAGCCGGTTCCTGTGACGGAAAAAAGTGTACTGCCAGCGAGCCTTGCCGTTGGCTCTCAGCCCGAGCCTGAGTTGCCGCCATCCTATTCTCCGCCAGCATCCCCCGCCCGTGCAGGTGCCCCGGGGCCGGAGTTGTCGTCATCTAGCCTCCCACCCCATCCAGAGCCTACGCCATCTGACAATGTCACTTCTACACCCGTAAGCCACGAAGAGAAACCGGTCAGCTACAACAAAAGGAAGTTTGTCGGAACCTGGAAAATGAAGTTCCCGTGGTTGTGCTATAACAAACAAAGTCATAAAATGTATTGTACACTATGTGTAAGGGAAAAAACGTGTTCACCGCGGGGACGTCCAACTTCAGGGTGAAGACTTTAGAGATGCACATAAAGGGGGTGGATCACAAAGCAGTGCTAGATGCACAGCATTTACGAAGAAACAACGTTCAAGTTGCCGTTAATCGAATGGTCTGTGCCAGATCAAAGGCGGTAATTGCGGCCAAGAGGAACGTGTATTACCTGGCAAAAGAACTGTTGCTGACACACAAAAACAAAAGCTTGAATGAACTGTGCATTCTGCAGGGATGTGAAACCTTGGCAGAACTGCGAGTTTCAGAGAACGCCCTCACAATGACATAGTGCAGGACATGCAGTGCGTCGTAATGTGCTGAAGGAGGATTTCATTGCAAAGTTAAATAACTCAACATTCAAGGGGCTCATGACTGACGAGTCCACGGACATTTCGGTGGAAAAGCTTCTTTGCACATATGTTAACCTAATAAATGACGGTGACTTAGAAACCCACTACTTGTGCAACACAAATATACTGCATGCGACGCTGCTACCGTAACGCAAACCATTAAGGAGCAGTTGCAAAATTACAACATCGACCTGAACGACATAACTGGCGTCCGTACAGATGGGGCAGCGGTTATGACTGGAAGAGAAAATGGGTTCGTGGCGCGTTTTAAAAAGGGAAAACCCAGCCATCGGTGGCACACACTGCGCTGCACATAAGCTAAACTTGTGTGCCCAGCAGGCTGCTGTGGCGATACCATCCCTCCAGCGCTACCAGAGGAGGGTGGGCAGCACCTATGGATACTTCTTCAACAGCAGCTCTCGGCAAGCACGGCTTAAAGAAATGCATGTCATCCTGGACACTGATGACGTTCAGCCTGCTGTAACCTCAACGATCAATGCGCTGTGAGCCATGCAGATTGGAGATGAAGGCGGCCTAAAATTCCAAGAATTCTTGGCCAACATTGCGGAGAAAAATGGCGAGATGTATTTTAAGGGAGAAAAGATAAAGGCCACCAGGGCGATGCGGCAGGCCGTGGATGGTGTAAGGCAGCGCTTCCTCGACACCCTCATCCAGAATATTGAAGATCGTTTCCCCGACATCGGCCGCTTTTCGCATATTTGACCCATGGTGTCTGCCACGGGACAACACTGAACGTGCGCGATTTGGACGCGATGAGCTGCAGACCATCCTGGATCACTTGTGCCCAGCGGGACGGGAACCTATCGTTGACACGGACACCTGCAGCGCAGAGTGGTCACCTTTTAAGGAGCTGGTCCATGCAAACTACAGCAAAAATTCCTTCCAGGAGTTGGTGAAGATCATGGCTACACAACATGCTGGCTTCCTACCTGAAACCACAAAGCTCCTGGCTGCAATCTCGGTCATTCCAATGAGCACGGTGCGGTGCGGACGTGGATTCAGCATTCAAAATCGCATAAAGACCAAGGGCAGGGCAAGATTAAAAGCAGAAAATCTCGACTGAATCTGCATTGAAGGACCACCCATTGAACAGTTTGACTTCTACAGAGCCCTGGAAAAGTTTAGAGTGGAAAAACACTGCCGCATTTTCCAAGGACCATGCAAGGAGCGGTGTCCGGCAACGGTGATTTTATACAGGTAGATTATGTATCATGTAACAAACGTTACGTTACTATTGTCTATTGTGTGTGCAAAGAGACAGTATATAAAAGTAACGGTGCAATTCAAAATTGTGTGTGTGTGAATATATATGTAAAGCGAAAGTATTTATAAAGCAATAGTATATCTCTTCTCCATGTAAGGTCATTACCATAACAAAAGCTTTTCATTACCGACATGCTCTGTTCATTACCATAACACTTCCTTAATAAGTTAATATTTGGATAGGAATATGGAAAACCTTCAAATTTTCATTTTGTACAGGAAATGTTTGGTATGTCTGTTCATATTTTAAAATTGTCTTTTTTCAATCAATTGTACAATTTACACCACAGTAAAAGTCAATGTGTGGAACATAAAATTGTGTTACGGTAATGAAGTTAATAACTAAAATTATTATATTATTATATATTTACCTGAATTATTACACTATGTAACTACTTGTGACTATTGACAGCAGCATACGTTAAAAAATAAAATGCCAAACATTTACTCAAATATTTAGTTATCATCAATTGAAAATGTGTTACGGTAATGAATTTATTTGGTCAATGACTCGTTAAAACTCTCTAAAAATGTGTTTTAAAACATATACAGAACTTTTCTTTTACTAGGGCTAGTTCATTTAGAACCTGGTTGATACTAATGAGAACAATTATTTTCAAAATCTGCATCGAACTGTTTTGGCTCATGTTACACCAAGTTCGTGAGAATTCTGGGCACATATCTTTAGCGATGTGAAATGTAATGGCACCTGTAATATCTCTGTGTCTCTGCGAGCTCGTCGCGTAGGCCGTTGCTCTGTACAATGCGTCCTGAATCGATGACTGTGATGATGTGGTGGATGAAGTCGAGCGGGCATCTGCTTTTTGTTGTATTACTGCGCGGTCGTATTGCACTTTGTGGTTGTATTTCAGATGATTAAAGAGATTGGTTGTGTTAGCGTGTGGTGCCAACACAACCTGGTAACAAATCCTGCACTGTACTTTATTTTGCTCCACGTCGGACTCCTGAAAGCCAAAGTACTTGCAAATAGTGGAAATAGTTTGACCCTTCTTTTTAACGAGTTACTGCTCTTGTTCTGACATCTTTGCTCGCGCTGAACACTCAGTCACTCCCACGTGGCCGAGTGGGCTTTTAGGGAGGGGCGAAAGCGCACCCAGCAAAATAATCGTATTTTGTCAATTATGCTGTTTTCATAATCGTCGCAAGCCATAATCGTAATCGCGATTAAAATACGATTAATTGCACAGCCCTAGTCGACAGTACCAGCAGCCAGCTCTCTGATGAAGTCTCTGAGCATTAGATTTTACTACCAAATCCTCAGCTACTTTACCATCCAAACACATGGCATTTGAGTGCAGAAAAAGAGTCAGTGTGTGCAATGTAATTGTAAGTGTGTGTGTGTTAGTGTACAGTATGTTGTATTCCTGCCAAGCTGCGGGCACGTCTTGCGTGCCTGGGAAGGAAAACAGCTCATAACAAAAGCCGAGCGAGAGGGCCAGAATGTGAATGGGTGTGTTTTGGACTTTACAATACTGCCTTTTTTTCCAACTGAATCTAGCGTGCTGGCTGACAGGTCGGCTGGACTAGACTGAGGCTTCACATGCAAGTGATGTGCACACAGAGAGCTGCTGCTGCACACACACACACACACACACACACACACACACACACACACACACACACACACACACACACACACACACACACACACACACACACACACACACACACACACACACACACACACACACACACACACACACACACACACACACACACACACACACAATGTGCTTAGCTTGAAGCACTCAGGTGGAGAAGGGCCGGTCATATATTCAGACTCCATTTGGAGAACATGGCTTGCAGGGAACCTCTCCTGAGAGGTCAATGGGCATCTAGACACTCACAAACACACACATATACGCACACACACACACGCACATGCACACACACACACACACACACACACACACACACACACACACACACACACACACACACACACACACACACACACAGTCCCAAACCTCTGTTTAGGGGTTAACATACCGCCAACAGGCACTGTGCTAACCCTTGACCTTCACTAATGCTGTATGGAGGGGTGGTAGGGGAGGTAATGGGTGAGAAAAATGCTCACACATGAACCTGACCGCTCTGTTTTAGCTCTCTGTCTCTCTCCCTCCCTCTATTTGTAACTCTAAATCCATTCATCAAACAAAGAGAAGCTCAGTCAGTCACCCTGCCAGGCAACTGAAACAGCACACACACACACACACACACACACACACACACACACACACACACACACACACACACACACACACACACACACACACACACACACACACACACACACACACACACACACACACACACACACTCACAAACACACAACATAACCAACAATGTATTTTGAGGACATTTCTAACATTATGAAACACAAGCAACACCAGGAAGCTCTGCGGGGGATCCTTGCAAAAATATTACTGGGTTAATTCAATTTAAATCAACAGTCAATGAGCTTTTCAAATGGTCTTGTATGTGCTTTCCATCAGGCTTCATTTTAAAGATATTCTGAATCAGGAACACATATAAAAGCCCAGCCCAGACCCCTGATGTTTCCATTCCCTTGATCTCCCCCACACTGCAGGACAGAGGTTTATAGCATGAATTATTGATTGTCCTCCAGACATCATCCTGTCCTTTCTTGTGTCACCCACAAAAAATGAAAATCGAACAACTGACACAGGAGTCCCACCTACGGTTGAGTCTGATTTGTGGCTCTATAAGGCTGTTGTGTGTTTTCTTTGTGTTTGTCCGCTGTATTGCTTTGCAGTGAGTAACAGTAATCACCACCAAACCTGAAAGCTGAAGCCAAAGCAAAAGTAGCATAAGATCAAGGACAACTAAAGGTCAGCAGTAGCTAGTTCGAAAACAATCTTTTTGTAACCTCCAAAGAAGATTGTCAAGGGGCAATTTTGTGAATGAGTGTTCCTTTAAGATGTCTTGGCTATACATTTAAGGAACCATATTCAATCAGATTTCAGTTTGACCTCAGGCAGAAAAATGCTCCAGGTATTAATCACAGTGGTAACGGATCTAGAGAAGCCAAACAATAGTGGGTTCATTTGAGGAACACATATTTTTTAAGAGGGGTTAATCAAAATGTCACCAGCACAACAACAAGCTTCTTAGAGGTACAACAACTTTTCAAACATCATCGATGAATTATCGCCACCTGAGCAGCCACCATAATCACAGCTACAGCCAATATGTTGACCCTGGCCTTAACAATGTTGACATCAGCAAACCAGTAGAAACTAACACACACACACACACACACACACACACACACACACACACACACACACACACACACACACACACACACACACACACACACACCACACACACACACACACACACACACACACACACACACACACACACACACACACACACACACACACACACAGACCCAGAGAAAACAACCTCAGCAGACTGCCGTGGCCCTAACAATCAACCACACACCTGCTGTATGACCTTTCTATCGTCCTCATAGAGCGTGATTGATCTGTCCACAGCGTTTTGTTTTTGCAGACGTTCACCAGGCTTGCTCAAAAGACAATAAGCCTCAATAAATCAGCAAGCTTTTTACCGTTTGTCTTGGGGAATTTATATCCAGATGAAATCTTGTTTACCATTCTGCCACTGTGATGAGCAGAAAGTCCCAGACACACCAAACTGACACCAAAGAACACGTCCCGACAGACCCGATTTTTGTGTCGCCTCACGTCTCCTGCGTCTTGGCCAACAGTCGCACTGGAACACACCGCAAAGACTTCAGCCGACGGCCAAGTAGCACGTACGCACTGCGCATGCGTGAGTGGCAATAACTCTCCTTACCAGCAGGCGGCGGTAGTGTATATTCGTCATTCAAAAGAGGCAACAACCGGAAGACAGACTGCGTGATACACCGAGAGAAGAAGAACAGACTGCGTGATACAAACAAACAACAAATAGCGTGTGCGTTCCATTTTCACTCTACAACGAGAAGCTCATGGGGCTTTCCCGAACCTGTGTCGAGAGCTGGAGTTCAATTAAATCTCAGATTTGCGTTTGTTTGGGTCCCTCACTTCCGTTTCGCTTCTCATGCACTGATTTGCTAAGCTGAACAGCCAATCAGATTGATTTATTTTGCCAACAGCCTCCCGATTCAACATGTTGAATCTATGGCGGAAGGTGTCGGCACGGCCGAAAAGACACAACAGTGCAGGACACACCAATCTGAGTAAGGCGACAGGACGCTCATCGACGGCCAGACATCTATCGATGCCGAAAATCGGCCTGGTGTGGCCTTAAGGGTCAACTGAGGTTATGTTTCGGTTGCCTAGCTAAATACAGCCTTCCAGAGTTGATCAAATTAAGTTTTTCTCTTTTAGACCCACACTTTTCATCTAAGAAAGAATGTTATTTTTCTATGCTTTCCGGGAAATATTGCTGATGTCGCAGAAACTGTGCAAACTGTTTAGTCCATATACACTAAACCAGAGCAGCCACACTGGGTCCAGCAGAGCAGGAATGCATCAAGAAAAACATCTCAAAACCACCATATATTGTTACCATGAACTCTGTACATCCAGAATGTAAACCAAACTAACAGAGAGTTAAGTTAAAGCTGTTATTTCATGCTTCATACTCAATTTATCTCAGCAGCTTGTGTAAGACGTTTATGTTTTCCATGTAATTCATAAACCAAATGTGTGTTTTCCAATGCAGTTTGTGGTGCAACGGGGAATGTCATGTTCCCAACGTGAGAAATGTATGAAAATACACTTGAGAAACAAACTTCAGGCACTGAGGACAAACATTTGAAATGATCCACATTTGTGTGCTACGCAAGAGTTAAAGCCATGTGAAATCATATTGACAGTATCATACTGTAACAGAATTAACCGTTACATACCAAAGCAGACACAAATGCTGCAAAGAGAAAGAATGGAATACTTTCTGTGTACAGTATGGTGTGTGTAAATGGGGAAAGGAGAACATTTGTGTGCATGTCAATTATCCTACCTGGTGCAGTCTGTATCTCCATGAGACCTCCTGTTGCAATTATAGCCTCCAAAATCCTGACGTGATGCTCTGGGTTTACATCCGCACTGTTGACAAAAACAATACATACGGTAGGTCAAATGTTTTAAGGTGCCACTGAACAATGTCCTGTATTAACATTTTTCCATTTAAATAAGTACTACTGTTTACTCATAAACAGCAGGAAGTTAGCCTGGTAAGGTTTTAATGGCCTGCAGAGTAGGACAGAACAAGTCAGATTGTATAGAAGTTGATGAGAAAATTATTTTATTTATTAATTCATAACACATTTTCCAAATTGGTTTAGTGTCTCAACCTTTACTTTCAAGTCTTCTGTGTTATTGACAAGTTACTAGTACAACGTTCAGCATTGGGTTTTTAGTACATAACAATCTAATGAGTTGGATTTATTTCATAGTACAATTAATAAATAATTTCATATCTCAATATCAGAGTTAATGTTAATAACAAGTGCACTTGCCTAACCAAGCAAGCAAATTAGCTAGCATTGGAATATTAACATAACACTAGAGTTAGATGTTATCTTAGCGCTAGCATTAGCTGAAATCTTAGCGTTTGTTATTCTAATGGTACCCCACCCTGCTAGGGCTCTCTACTGCCCAGCTTCAGCCTCTCATCCAAATAGGCCAGATAACAGCCACAAGGCCTCAAAACTGCAGTCCACAAACTAATTGTTGACCTCCTGGTCACTACATACACTTGTTTTTATACAGTCTATAAATAAACTAATGTGTGTGAAACATTTCACCCAGTGCAACAGTTTGTCACCATCATATTTGCCATATGGTAGAATGTGTGTGACTGTTTAAACACTTGCAGAAGGAAATCGAATCTTTAATCAACATTTCCCCACACACGAAATAAGCAAACATGGGATCAGGTTGAAAAAGCATAGCATGCTATGATACACCACTTTGATCTTTATCCGCCTGTTGTGCACGTCAGATATTAATTGATTGACCAGGCTATGAAAACAATCACTGCTTCTGACTCATTTCACTGCTTCCCCAAATCCAATATATCTAAACCGCACACAACATCACAAGGATAAATTCCTCAGTAATTTCTGGAAAAACAGACACAGACGAACTTGCGCAGGGTACAGAGAAATGAAACGATACCATCAGCCTTGTTAATGCCATTCTCTCAGTGTTCAAACATCCAGCTCTTAAACTGCAGGATGTTGATATAACAGCTGAGCCAAATCATTCTTGGTTTTTCTGTTAGCAAGGGTAGATCTTTTACAATAAAAATATAAAGATCCTTGTCTTGGATGAAAAAAATCTTGTTAAATTGACTGAGGTTTTTCATGGAACTGAGCAGTGGTTGATTTGTTGATAGACTTAAATACAAATATACACATTCTGCCAAAAATGTTGTTTAGATCTTTCAATAGAGGATTCACAAATGTAGATAAAAGGGAAATACCCTCTCCACCCATATGCTGGTGGACCTTTGCAAGAAAATAACTTATTTGAATTCATTTTTTACACAAAAAATGGTATGAGAAAATAATATTTCACAGCTGTATTTCATTGAATTACATTGTATAGTTTAATCTTTTGGGTTTTCTGTCACATTTTAGTTTTTTGACTTGAACTAAGATTTTTCAAAATTCTCCTACTGTACAACCTCAACATTTTTGGAAATTTAGCAGACGATTTGATTTTTTTTGTATTTAAATTTGAACTTAAATATATATATAAATGATTTCCCTTTTCTCCTATATGCATGATACTAAACCTCTTTAATCTTAACACTGCTTCATTTCCCACAGTTGGCCACCAATATCTAGCAATATGGTAATATGATATATATACTATAGGATCTGTAAATACAACGTATAGTTATAATTCACTGTGTTAAGAGCTATTTACCACATGCGACTTGAAGTTGACTCATTCCCATATCATAACTTAACCCTTTTTATCATAAATACCATTATATTATATGTTTCTAAGATAAGATATATTTAGGTTTCAAAGGGAAAGTTACAGCAAAGTTAAATATTTCAAAAACCAGCTGTTCAAAGAAAGGTTGCTACTTAAATGTTGTTAAATGTGTTCAGCTATGCACCTAGTGGAAGTTTCGTAGCTCACCTGGGTTTAATTTGAATAGATAATTAAGCAAATAAAATAAAAAATAATAAAGTCCATATAATAGAACACAATTTACGGCTTGGGGGTTAAAAAAAAATGCTGCAAAGTTTTATGATGTTAAATTACATGACATTGCATTTAAATCTCACCATGGCCAGGTACCAAAGGAAAAAAAGGCATTTTTATCATTAGGGTATCACATGGTTAGGTTAGTTTCAACAGACAGTAAACTGCTTATAGAGCCTAAGGCTTCAGTGCTGTTGCTACGGTTACCTGCATTACCTTGAGCCATGATTAAACATGAGGAGAATTACACTGAACACAAATATAAATGCAACACTTTTGTTTTTGCTCCCATTTTTCATGAGATGAACTCAAAGATCAAAAACATTTTCTATATACACAAAATAACCATTTCTCTCAAATATTGTTCACAAATCTGAAAAAATCTGTGATAGTGAGCACTTGTCCTTTGCCGAGATAATCCATCCCACCTCACAGGTGTGGCATATCAAGATGCTGATTAGACAGCATGATTATTGCACAGGTGTGCCTTAGGCTGGCCACAATAAAAGGCCACTCTGAAACGTGCATTTTTGCTTTATTGGGGGGGGTCTGAAAACCAGTCAGTATCTGGTGTGACCACCATTTGCCTCACGCAGTGCAACACATCTCCTTCGCATAGAGTTGATCAGGTTGTTGATTGTGGCCTGTGGAAAGTTGGTCCACTCCTCTTCAATGGCTGTGCGAAGTTGCTGGATATTGGAAGGAACTGGAACACGCTGTCGTATACGCCGATCCAGAGCATCCCAAACATGCTCAATGGGTGACATGTCCGGTGAGTATGTTGGCCATTCAAGAACTGGGATGTTTTCAATGTTCAGTTTTATCACACAGCACAATGCCACAGATGTTGCAAGTTTTGAGGGAGCGTGCATTTGGAATGCTGACAGCAGGAATGTCCACCAGAGCTGTTGCCCGTGAATTGAATGTTCATTTCTCTACCATAAGCCGTCTCCAAAGGCGTTTCAGAGAATTTGGCAGTACATCTAACCGGCCTCACAACCGCAGACCACGTGTAACCACACCAGCCCAGGACCTCCACATCCAGCATGTTCACCTCCAAGATCGTCTGAGACCAGCCACTCGGACAGCTGCTGCAACAATCGGTTTGCATAACCAAAGAATTTCTGCACAAACTGTCAGAAACCGTCTCAGGGAAGCTCATCTGCATGCTCGTCGTCCTCATTGGGGTCTCGACCTGACTCCGGTTCGTCGTCATAACCGACTTGAGTGGGCAAATGCTCACATTCGATGGCGCCTGGCACATTGGAGAGGTGTTCTCTTCACGGATGAATCCCGGTTTTCACTGTTCAGGGCAGATGGCAGACAGCGTGTGTGGCGTCGTGTGGGTGAGCGGTTTTCTGATGTCAATGTTGTGAATCGAGTGGCCCATGGTGGTGGTGGGGTTATGGTATGGGCAGGCGTATGTTATGGACGACGAACACAGATGCATTTTGATGGCATTATGAATGCACAGAGATACCGTGACGAGATCCTGAGGCCCATTGTTGTGCCATTCATCCACGACCATCACCTCATGTTGCAGCATGATATTGCACGGCCCCATGTTGCAAGGATCTGTACACAATTCCTGGAGGCTGAAAACATCCCAGTTCTTGCATGGCCAGCATACTCACCGGACATGTCACCCATTGAGCATGTTTGGGATGCTCTGGATCGGCGTATACGACAGCGTGTTCCAGTTCCTTCCAATATCCAGCAACTTGGCACAGCCATTGAAGAGGAGTGGACCAACATTCCACAGGCCACAATCAACAACCTGATCAACTCTATGCGAAGGAGATGTGTTGCACTGCGTGAGGCAAATGGTGGTCACACCAGATACTGACTGGTTTTCGGACCCCCCCAGACCCCCCCCAATAAAGCAAAACTGCACGTTTCAGAGTGGCCTTTTATTGTGGCCAGCCTAAGGCACACCTGTGCAATAATCATGCTGTCTAATCAGCATCTTGATATGCCACACCTGTGAGGTGGGATGGATTATCTCGGCAAAGGAGAAGTGCTCACTATCACAGATTTTTTCAGATTTGTGAACAATATTTGAGAGAAATGGTTATTTTGTGTTTATAGAAAATGTTTTAGATCTTTGAGTTCATCTCATGAAAAATGGGAGCAAAAACAAAAGTGTTGCATTTATATTTTTGTTCAGTGTAACTGTTGAACTACGCTTTAACTGTTCGGCCAGAGGATTTAATTGGACACCAATAAGAAGAGTGAATCTATGCTATCTGTTGTATGCAACTGACAAAACAAGTTTATAAAATATATACCTGAGAGGAGAGTGCTTGAAGACGGAATCAGATAGGGCCTGTCCCAGCAGACGGGGGCCCGACTGGTGGTGCTGGCTGACCTGGGCCAGGTGTCTGCTCAGGTGGACCAGGAGCTGCTGGTTGGCCTGAGGGATGCTGGGACATTCCAGGATCCTCTTCAGCCTCTCCCCGCACTCCTCCACACTCTGACTCTCTACAAGACAAAAGCAACACCAGAATAGTTTATTTTAGACCATTGAACCTGGGTAATTCATGATTCTTTGAATGTTCTTCTGCAAGGAATTCTGTTTTCAGGACAAGATATATTTGTCCTAGAGCAAACAATTTTCTTTCATTGAAACTAGGAGGACTTTCCTTTGGCAGTATAGTGTACACAATGTTCTTGCTAACAAACCAAAGAAAACACTTTTTGTTGAAGTTCTTGAATATTCTCAAGGAGATAAAATGGTTTCAACTTTTTTTTACATGGACACCCCTAGTTCCCCTCTAAGAAGTGTTATTTTGGCCACACATAGCATTGTTTCCTCTCAAAAGTTTGGCCTATCCTGCATGTTATTTTAAAAGTGTGATGTCAAAAATGTATTCTGAAGGGCCTCCCCACACATGGGACAAAGCCCATGTACTGGGTCTTGGTCCCCAATAGGAGTAACCGGGTTATAATCCGACTGGGGTCCTTTTGCTGCATATTATCCCTTCTGTCTAACCGTTTCCACTCTGTCTCTACAATAAAGGCAATGATTGCCCGATGTTCGGTCAAAGCCAGGAAGTTTCAAAGACAGTATGGAATTCAGTGACCAATAACACCCTTAATGTACAAATGAGAGTGATAAGATTTGAAAAGAAAAATCTGAAACCAACCTTTTGAATCACAAGATATTTTTGCAAAATGAATAGGCACATATTACAGCTGGAAAGACTGTCACTGAAGTGTCAAACAGTTCTATTTAACAGTTGCTTACCTTCATCTAAGGTTATAATCTAACAAACAGGATTCAACTTTACTTTACCTTCAGATCAATTGTTTAACACAAAGAGAACCTTGGTGTATCTTTATGTGAGAAGTAATCAGACATGGGAATATGAAAGCAAATGCATGTGTGTGTCTTAGTGCTTGGTTAACACACTTGATGTTGCATGCATAATCATCTGTCACATTAAAAAAACACTTCACTACTTCACTCATTCACATGGAGCACAGAGCAGACGTCCCCAACTGTGCAGCCTGGTGAGCTGCACCTTCACCAACATCCATCGGAGCATGTTGCCAACTGCTGGCTGACTTTGAGAAGATGTATGGCCCTGGCAGGACATCAGTGATTTAAATTCAGAACCAGTGCAGCAGCCATCACTATGGAGAAAATCACAGGGGCTGCCTATACGGATGCTTGTAAAAATGAGTCAGCGGGAGGTGTGCACGGGATAATACGAGTTCTCTTTCTTGTATTAGCCGGGGTTCAGACAATGGGCCGTGTTTGAAGAGCACCAGACCTATTGACGAGCGCACTCACCACAGGCTCTTTACCACTCCGAAACAAGCTGCAAACAAGAACACAGCTGTGCCTTAGCCATCGCAGGGTTTATGGTGGGGGGGCTACTCAGTGGGGGAGCATTGAACACCAGACTTATCAAGGCCGTTTATCCCTGTCTGCTCAGAGATTCCATTGTTGCTCTTCTTTTTCGATTAATTAAAAAAAACATTTCTTATCAAGTTTTGGAAACGTCTTGGAAAATATGCGTCCTCAGTTTTTTTGTTGAAAACATTTGCAAGCCATGTTTATTGTGACGTTGCCAGGCAACAAGCAAAGACTTTTCAAAGTTACTCAAACAAACAGTCCGGCATTAAGCTCCACATATATATTTTTTTAACCCTGGATCACAGATCAATTAATTACATGGATTTCAATATTCTCCAAGTCATTTTTTAAGTAAAATGTATTCAAGCCTTCATAGTAATATCCACTGTTTATCAATATCATTCATTAACCTTTTTATGTTTTGACAGTATTCACAGCAATAGCATTGGGTAAAGTTTCAATGAAATAAATAAATTGCTAAGGAAAAGTTTGAATAAGAGTTCATCAGAAGGAAGACATAATTAAATGTTCACACTCAAAATAAATCAGATACTGTATGAGTATGATAGCTGAAGTGAATAAAAATGTAAACTCCATAGAAAACTAACAGAACTTTGTTTCTGTCCTTTCCTCACATTAAATGTTTTAAAGTTACAAGGACTGTAGAGTAGGACTTGTATTATGCAAGGGTCTATAATGGTATTTTTCAGTCAAAAGCAGACTTTTGCTTGTAGCACATTATAAACTGTTCAAATTGTATCCTGCCATCTTGACATGCAACTGCTTTGTTTTGTGGAAACAGCCTTACTGGACTACTATTTTACAGTGATTTGGGTAATGCAGAGCTTTGCATGTGTACAAGCTGTATGTATCCATGTGTTAGAATGTTGATATGTATTGATTGACCATGTGAGGAATTGGTGTGTTTGGCCCTCTGTGTGTGAACCGTGTTTGAATCGATCCCAGTAACAGATGCCAACAGAGAGCCGAGGGAACTGTCAGAAGGACTGACTGTATATCTGACAACTGACTGATTGAGTATGGAGAACAAAGAAGGCAAAGAGAGAAATTGCTACAGAGGGGCTCCATATTCCCAGAGACATAAACATTCAAAACTGCGTCATTGGTGCCATACCAGTTTTCAAAAACCCCAATCGGAAAAATGTCCCATTTGACAGAAAGCCAATTTTTCCTAATGTCAGTTACCCCGAAAACAAGCGACCATTGCTCCTTAGCCCCATCGCTCCAAAACAAACTCTTAGCGGGCACAGGAGCAACTCCTATTTAGTATTTGTCATGGTGGGGAAGGCCTGACCCTCCCTTATTTGTGTCTTTATTGAACAAGGATCATGCATAAAATACATAAATCTCAAAGAGAGAAAATATGCTTTAGGCCAGATTATAGTTTAAAGCCATTTTCCATGTGCAGTCCCTTGACAGGTACATGCATGACAATCAACAAACGCTTAAAACAGTTATTTGTCTCTCACACTATCAATTACGCACAGATGTAGAAAATATATATCACCACATTTATCAGTACAACTATAAGATTGCAATGATCTAAATCACAGTCAAATTAATGTTGAAAAGACTAGTTGCCTAATATCATTCCTGTTGCACCATGGGAAAAACAGTGAAAGTGTGTGCACGTTTAAAGCTTAGCTGGAAGCATATTCCAATGCCTGATGGTCGCAAATAAAAAAGCTGATTGTGCAAAGGCAGTATGTCTCAGTGGGATAAGTCTGCGTCTACGGCAGATCCTGAGGTTCTGCCCATTTGCATAGAGCAGAGCTTGAAAACTATTCTTAATGGTGGTAGTATGATTGTAAATCATTTTGAATACCAAACTAACTTTAGCCCCACCACATACGGGAAACAGCGATGGGGTCGGGTGCGCTGCCAGAAGGGTGGCAGTGAAAGGAGAGGGTATCAACGGACCAGACCCGGGCGACAGAAGCTGGCTTTGGGGACGTGGAACGTCACCTCTCTGGGGGAGAAGGAGTCGGAGCTTGTGCGGGAGGTGGAGCGTTACCAGTTGGATCTGGTTGGGCTCACCTCTACGCACAGCGTCGGCTCTGGAGCCTTACTTCTGGATAGGGGTTGGACTCTATTCTTCTCCGGAGCTGCCCAAGGTGTGAGGCGCCGGGCGGGTGTGGGGATACTCACAAGCCCCCGGTTGGGTACTTCTTTGTTGGAGTTTACCCCAGTGGACGAGAGGGTTGCCTCCCTACACCTGCGGGTTATGGAGGGGAAAACTCTGACTGTTGTGTGTGCTTATGCACCCAACAGCAGTTCAGAGTATTCAGCCTTCTTGGAGACCCTGGAAAGAGTCATGTATGGGGCTCCTGAAGGGGACTCTTTAATCTTGAAGGGAGACCTCAACGCACATGTGGGCAATGATGGAGACACTTGGAGGGGCATGATTGGGAGGAACGGCCCCCCTGATCTGAACCGGAGTGGTGGTTTGTTACTGGACTTCTGTGCTAGTCATGGATTCGCCAAAACAAATACCATGTTCGAACATAAGGATGCTCATAAGTGTACGTGGTACCAGAGCACCCTAGGCAGAAGGTCCATGATCGATTTCGTTATCGTATCATCGGACCTGAGGCCGTATGTTTTGGACACTCGGGTAAAGAGGGGCAGAGTTGTCAACTGATCACCATCTGGTGGTGAGTTGGGTCGAGTGACGGGGGAAGCCTCTGGACAGACCTGGTAAGCCCAAACATGTAGTGCGGGTGAACTGGGAACATCTGGAGGAGGCC
Organism: Gymnodraco acuticeps; assembly: GCF_902827175.1. Taxonomy (NCBI): domain Eukaryota; kingdom Metazoa; phylum Chordata; class Actinopteri; order Perciformes; family Bathydraconidae; genus Gymnodraco; species Gymnodraco acuticeps. The sequence continues at coordinate 6,462,712 of NW_022991154.1, read as the reverse complement.
CAAGTTCAGGAGGCCTTCAACTCACACCTCCGGCGGAGCTTTTCGGGCATCCCTGTGGAGGCTGGGGACATTGAACCAGTGGGCGGTGTTCAAAGCCTCTATTGCCAAAACTGCGGCGGGGAGCTGTGGTCTCAAGGTCTTAGGTGCCTCAAGGGGCGGTAACCCTCAAACCTCCTGTTGGACACCGGTGGTCAGGGAAGCCGTCCGACTGAAAAAAGGAGACCTTCAGGGTTTTGTCATACCGGACTCCCGTGGCCGAGGCAAAGCAACGGTTGTGGGAGAAGTTCGGAGAAGACATGGAAAAGGACTTTCGGGCAGCACCAAAGTTGTTCTGGAAAACTGTCCGACACCTCAGGAGGGGGAAACAGGGAACCATCCAAGCTGTGTACAGTAAGGATCGGACGCTGTTGACCTCAACTGATGGAGTGTTAGGGCATTGGAAGGAACACTTTGAGGAACTCCTGAACCCGAGAACTTCACCCTCCGCCCTATGGTAGAGGCAGAGCTGGAGTATGACAGGGGATCAACACCAATCTCCCGGGGGGAGGTCACTGAGGTAGTCCACAGTGGCAAAGCCCCGGGGGTGGATGAGATCCGCCAATAAATGCTGAAGGCTCTGGGTGTTGAGGGACTGTCATGGTTGACACGTCTCATCAACGTTGCGTGGAAGTCGGAAACAGTACCGAAGGAGTGGCAGACCGGGGTGGTGGTTCCCCTTTTCAAAAAGGGGGATCAGATGGTGTGTGCCAATTATAGAGGCATCACACTACTCAGCCCCCCCGGGAAAGTTTACTCTAAGGTACTCGAAAGGAGTGTCAGGCCGATTGTCGAACCTCAGATTGAGGAGGAACAATGCGGATTCCCCATGAAGGATGGTCATGACCGAAAGAACGTGATTGCGGATACAACCAGCCGAGATGGGTTTTCTCCGCAGGGTGGCTGGCGTCTCCCTGAGGGATAAGGTGAGAAGTTCAGTCATCCGGGAGGGACTCGGAGTTGAACCGTTCCTCCTTCGCGTCGAAAGGAGCCAGTTGAGGTGGTTCGGGCACCTTGTAAGGAAGCCACCTGGGCGCCTCCCTAGGGAGGTGTTCCAGGCACGTCCAGCTGGGAAGAGACCAAGGGGTAGACCTAGGACCAGGTGGAGGGATTATATCTCTTCGCTGGCCTGGGTGCGCCTTGGAATCCCCCAGTCAGAGCTGGTTGATGTGGCCAGGGAAAGGAAAAGTTTTGGGGCTCCCTGCTGGAACTGCTACCCCCGTGACCCGACCACGGATAAGCGGGAGAAGATGGATGGATGGATGGATGGAATCTTCCCTTAACCTAAGTAATCCAGGAAATGATGGCAACAAATACTATTACCTTAAATGCAGATTAGGGCTGGTCATGACATCAATATAACAGTGTGTATTATATTATATTTAGGGCCGGGACTCGATTAAAAAAATTAATCTAATTAATTAGAGGCTTTGTAATTAATTAATCGAAATTAATCGCATTTTTAATCGCATATAAATATTTGACCTGAGAACAGTGAGAAGCAATTTTTTTCACATGGATTTTAGTATACCATTAGGCGCATTCACACCGCAGTACTTTTCCCACAAAGGTTCATGAGAACTTAGTTCATGAGAACAAATGAAGCCGCTGACGTCACTTCTTCTTCTTCTGCTTTGGGTTTACTGGCAGGCCGCAAACCACTTCACGGCGTATACTGCCGCCCAAAGTCCCCGGCCGGAAGTCCCCGGAGTTGGGGAAGGCTTCAGTAGAAGCTGCTGGGAGTCCCAGCAGCTTCTACTGAAGCCTTCCGAGTAAATCGCCAGAACGCCGACACCTCCTCATCTCCACCGCTCCCATGTTTTATTTTGTGTTGCCATAAGTTAGTCTCTCTGCGTTTCTGCGCTGGGCTAATGCTAATGCTAATAATGCTAATGCGAGGATAATAAAATGGCGGCTTCACCAAACTTTTTGGGAGTTTTACAGGGCGTGGTTTGCAATCCGCCCAGCCAATCAGAAATATAGCTCTTTTCTCACAAGAGAGCCGTACGAAAGTCCCTGCTCTCTAGCAGCTCTCTGCTCTCTAGCAGGGACTTTCGTGGGGGTAAAAAGGTTCTCATGAACTAATTTTAGTACCGGCTCTTTTTGGTGTGAACCATAGACTGTATGGTGTGAACGCGATAAAAGAGGCTAACGTCCACGCTAGCTTCCACGCTAGCTGCTATATGTTTTGCATTGAGGTGATACTTGAGGCTTGATGTGCTGCGGTGATATGCGAATTCCTTTTTGCATAATTTGCACACAACCGTGCTCTTATCAACGCTTCCATCCGTCCGTTTTTTTAAAACAACATTTCCCACTGTTGTTCACTGTGGTTTGTTGTTGTCTGAAGTCATGAACGTTAGTTGGTGCTCCAGTATAATCGGTACGCCTGAAACTCATCCAGTGAGAAACGTTCCGCGGTGCAAAAATAAGTGCGATTAAAATGCGTTAATTTTTTTAACGCGTTAATTTTTGTGTAATTAATTAATCTTAATTAACGCGTTAAAGTCCCGGCCCTAATTATATTATATAATTATTATATTATTATTATATTATATAATTATATATTATATTATTATGATATAACAGTGTGTATTTCTGGAGCTACGGTTAGTTTTTAGGTTAACAATTAGGCAAAATTGGCTTTCGTTCCAATGGAAAAAAAATGTACGGACTATTATATTGGGGTTTGGAAACAATGTGGCTTTGGAACAGTGGTCAGTCTTGCATAATTTCCCGGGAGTCCCTTGAAAGACAATGTTTGCTGTTTGAAATCCACCCAGCCTGATAGTCTGGTGAATTACTCCAATTAGGAGGTCATTACTGTAAAGCATGTAAAGGCATTTAATGGCCATTGATGAAAAATGACGTCCATAAAGACTATCAAAATGGGTTGTATAACATGATGATGATGTTACTAATACCATAAGGATTATAGGGGGTGTGGTAGACTTAAGGAAGTGTATGGACACTTGAGGTGCGTGCTTGCGCGTGTGTGTGTGTGTGTGTGTGTGTGTGTGTGTGTGTGTGTGTGTGTGTGTGTGTGTGTGAGAGAGTGTGTGTGTGTCTGTGTTTTGGGTGGGCAGGTGGACTGTGATGGATGAATGACAATCTGCCACAGCCTGATGGGGGTCATGGAAGTCACCTCTCTCCGTCTGACCACTACTGATCATAGTAGAATCCCTCCCACACACAGACACACACCCTGCTCTCCTCCCTCTGTTATTATTGATTGTTGTTGACCCCACTGGTCGATAGAGGTCAAGGCTGGAGAGGGGAACTTGGCCTGTCCATCTGCCCCCACTCCCAGACTCTGGAAGACTGGACAACTGGACAGTGGGGGAGTTTAAATGAGGGAGACGGGGGAGGCGGACAGAACTAGGGTTAAGTAGCTTCACCGTGGGACTATTTTGGAGGATAATTCTCATTTAAATGAATTGCATTTAGAAGTTTTTGCCAATTCATAATAATAATAATTCATTTATTTTATATAGGCGCCTTTCAAGGCTCTCAAGGTCGCCGTACAAACACAACAAAAACAAGATACACAATACATAACACCAGCATAAGAAACATAAACAAGACAATGCAGTATACAAATCAAATAAATAAAACAGAGGATGTGTGATGGACAATGATCAGGGTGGATATGCGAGTGTGAAGAGATATGTTTTGAGACGTGATTTGAAAATGGGGAGAGAGCCAGTGTTGCGGATGTCAGGTGGGAGGGAGTTCCAGAGGCGGGGTGCAGAGCGGCTGAAGGCTCTAGACCCCATGGTGGTTAAACGGAAGGGGGGTGCAGTGAGGTGGAGGGAAGCAGAAGACCTGAGAGTGCGGATGGGTGTGTTGATGTGCAGGAGGTCGGAGAGGTACATAGGAGTGAGGTTATGGATGGCCTTAAAGGTGGGGAGCAGAATCTTAAAAACGATACGGGATTTGACTGGGAGCCAGTGAAGCTGCTGAAGAACAGGAGTGACGTGGTTAATGGAGGGGGTTCTGGTGATGATGCGGGCGGCAGAGTTCTGAACCAGTGGAAGTCTGTGGATGGATTTGAGAGGGAGACCAAAGAGAAGGGAGTTGCAGTAGTCAATGCTGGAAGTGACCAGGGTGTGAACAAGAATGGCAGTGCTCTTAGGGTTAAGGGACCGGCGGATGACGCAGTGGGTTGTGCGTCAGTGTTCAGATCAGGTGGTCACAGGTGCAAACCCCACTGCAGTCAGCATGTCGTTGTGTCCCTGGGCAAGACACTTCACCCCAAATTGCTCCTGTGGGGATTGGCCACAGTATTGAGTATGTAAGTCGCTTTGGATAAAAGCGTCTAACAAGTAACATGTAATGTAATGTAATGTAAAGGGACGGGCGGAGGCGGTTGATGTTGCGTGGATGGAAATATGCAGACCGAGTGATATGACTGATATGAGATTTGAATGAAAGTGTGCTGTCGAGGATGACACCCAGACTCTTAACCTGAGGGGAGGGGGGAGACTGAAGAGTTGTCTATTGTAATGGAGAAACTGTCAGGTTTGGTTAGGGTGGATTTTGTGCCAATGAGGAGAACCTCGGTTTTACTGTCTTTAAGTTTGAGAAAGTTAGAGGAAAACCAGGATTTGATGTCCTGTAAGCAGTCAGACAGGGAGGATGGAGGGAGGATGGTGGTTGGTTTGGAGGACAAGTAGAGCTGGGTGTCATCCGCGTAGCAAGGAAAGTGGATGTTGTGTTTAATTATATGATTAGTTTGTTTGAAAACAGTAAAAATACAATTGAAAGCTCCCCACCCTTTAAGTTACTGCTCCATATATTTTTTATATGACATTTTAAACGATAGACTGTATACTTTTTAAGGGAGTTATAAGCATCATGTCCCATTTAAAACAATTAAATGTTTGAGTTGTTTTGATTTCATCTTTTTTCTTTTTAGAGTGCGGCTCCAACAAAAGTTGATAAATTAGAGCCAGATGCTCTAATTTATACGGACTTTAAACACACTTATTGTAGGTTGCTCCGTAGAAAGGTGATAAATAAATTGAATTACATTGCATTACACTAATTCCATTTATAAACATAGATGCTAAATATATGATCAAATCAAATGATCCCAGGATTGGGGTCAGTCGTTGCATGCAACAGCTTGAGGAAAGAGGAATAGCCATTTAGGTAATTCAATAACAAAAATGCAAAAATGCCTTTAGCTTTCAAAAGCTTTATAAAGACAAAGAAGATCATAACTGTTTTTAAAATTAGGGTGCTCTCTAACCTGTCCACCTGTGACATATTGAGGGGTATAAAGATTGAGTGGGAATTGAGGTTTCGGGTAATTTTGGACTCGATATTCTCTCAGGCTGCAGATTTTGGTGATTGGCCAGCAAAAGCAATGCCAAATTCAACGGATTATGTCTAAATGAGGGATGCACATGTTCGTCCTGCATCTCATCTTTAAAAATGAGTCAACAGTTCCTGTCAGCAGCAGCCTCTCTCCTCTGAAGCTCCAGATGGACAGTGGTTAATCAGACTCAGCCAGCTGGCCTTTAACCCTCCACGATGACCTTGGTGAGACCATTCAGGTTAACTTACTCTCGCAAAAACTAATAAATGAGAACAGACAGGGATATGGTGAGAAATAGGCTTGGGGAGGGAGGCAAGGGGGTGAGGAAAGGGAAGGAATACAAACAAAAAGGGCAGAGGGGAGGACGTGTAGATGCTGGTGGTGGATGAAATCATTTAGATGAGTGACTCAGGAACCGCAGACGGGAAGGAAAAGCAAGAATAAGGGAGGAAACAACAGTGACTTCTAGATTTAGGAAATTAAAATGGGACTTCCTACTAAACCAGCATTTAAAACGGTTTAAGGCACTTTGGCCCCTGTGACAGCATCACGATCATGACATCTTCATCATAGTGGTTGCAGTTATAAAAATGCATTTGGCAGAGTCCAGATAACAAAAGGCTGACTGTTTTCAGTATGTTGCAGTAACAGATGAGTGGAGGATTATAGGAGGATTACAGCCATCTGACATGACAACAAATGTAATTATTCTATCACTGAAAGAAAAAATAATGAAAATATAGAATAATATGACACGGAATTATTGTATTTGTCCGATGGTCAAATGGAGTTTAACATCATTCTCATGTTTTGCAGCCATGTTAAAAAAGGACTTAGCATCTTTTTTCTTTTTACACATGTTTCCCTAATTGTATATTTAAAGAATCTCAAGAACTCATTATTTTGGGTAGTTAAACAAAATTCTGCGTAATAATTTGTTTTATTGTGGTCATGGCTAGTCTCCCACTGGTGGGTGACGTCTACAGGGATAGAACTCCCACTCTAAACCTTTGGGGATTTCCCACGATGAGCCACTGACTTGGAGAAATGAACACATATTAAACAGATGAGAGAATGACTCGTCTCCCAGAGCAGGACAGCCTGAGGACAGGTAACAATTATAGAGAAATGAGACAGGATTTTATCTGTTAGTACATCAACAAATCTCAGGGATTACACCAGAACATTAACGTTCTTCATATGAGGGAAACTTTGTTAATTCCATCCATATGGGTATATTTGCAAAAGTGATTGAACATTCATGTTGCTGCTGAATATGTGCAGCTATTCACCCTTTCCCAAGTTCAAACAACTATGTCTTGATTATTCCGGTAAGCACTAGCAACATTGAAAACAATACATTTGATTCAAGATCAAGTACAGCTACATTGAGGTGATCGGATGGTTTTACAGAACCACATCCATCATCATGGCCCAAATTCTTATAGGAGGACATTTTATTGATAATTCTGTAATGTCTATAGATGGGCCCTGCTATGAGGAGCATAGAAAAATATACAAACATATCCCAGTTGGGCTCATATGGAGAGTTTATAATAACTCTCACTAACAAGTTAACAAAGAGACCAAACTCAATGAGTCAGTGCGCTATTTAGCTAGCGAATGTTTTATCTATATCTATCTGTTAATCATGCTACCTAACATTCACTATCTATCAACATGATAAAATAGATTATGTTACCTATATAGCTAGCAATCACCAAGTGTGTGGCCTACGCAATTTCAATTGGAATTATTGTTTATCACCCTATGATTAGAATTGCACTAGAAACCTGTGTCTATCGTTCAAGTTGTGAGAGTATTTATATAAAGACACGTTTTTTTTGGCAAAGTACAGGTTGATAAATCTGGTGACGCTATGCTAAGTGATAGCAGTTTCGCTTTAACCGGAAGTATCAGACATTATACAGCAATGTGGATGTGTCTTAGAGAGGCAAGATGAATATGCTCACTGAGGAAAACTTTCAGTAGAACCTTGGTTTTGTAGATCTAAGTAAAGTAGAGTTTTAAATGGCAGCTAAAAAAGAAGAAGAGAGGGACAGAAAACATTCTCGCCCCTCAAGCAAATAGTTAATTTTTCAGGAATCACCCAATAATATTGTGTGACTGATCCTAACCCTTTGATTTCACAGAATACATCACTCTATGCTCTTAAAGTGACCCCTTCCTAAATAAGAAGTTCAATTTCAATGGGCTTAACCTCAGACGACCTCCGCAAAATACTTGATGCATCGTCTCAAAGTGGTTTATCCTGACTTAAAATGTTTCAATGAATAAGTAAAACAAAAAAAGGGTTGTCGCTTAACAAGATGAGGACTTTAAGAGAGAGAGAGAGAAAAAAGCTCTTACATAATTGAGGGGCTTTTCAGTTGGAGATCATGTCGGGGAGCTAAGCCAAGTAATATTTTGGGAAGACTTCCTTGACTTCCTGCGAGCTCAGACGATCCCTCTGCCCAGACAAATGCTCTAATGTGCACAACTTTAATACACACTGGTCTGTCTTTTTGTTCATGTGTCTATGACTTTCTTTTTTTACCACACACCGGCACACTCACCACCCTAGCAAAGCACGGAACACCAAATGTCAAGGTAGGGGTCATTAAATATAGATAAGAGTGTGAAAGTCCCTAAAGGCTGGATCGAGGTAGGCCTGCTGGGTGAGGTGGGCGGCAGGTAAAAGGGTGAAAAGGCAGGTCAGCTGTACAGAAAAGGTGAAAACCTGGCAACAAGCCGCTTCAAGCTCAGAGTTTGTTTTTATTTAACCCTGAGACTGTCAGGGGATTAGCAGAAATGTGATGCTGACGAGAGGGTACAGCCTTGTCGTCTTTACATCCAGATATGGCAGAAATCTGTCAGGTGTGACGAGTGTCAGCGCTTATGCCAAGTGACAGAAGCCAAAAAAAAAACGCCTTGGGCTCAGACTGAGCTCAAGAATTTAACCCTGCATTGCGTGAGAATGGAAAGCACATGACTAAAGATACAGCTGGAGGTCTAAACTCACACAAGCTATGACAAAAAATGCTTAGAGCTAAAGCAAAACTCAAAATCCCACGTTTTAAATGGGTCATAGCTATCCAAAGGATTCCCCAAACTCTAACTTGTTCCTTTCCTGGTTACGATTTGTTTACGTAATGACTGAAGATGATAAACTAAATAAATACGTTTAAATAAAGACTTTTCATGCTGCTAGTTCTGCTTTTATTTGACTAGGTTTACAAAGATCTGTCTCTTTTTGCCTACAAACCAGAGGAACCGTAAGTGCAATTTTTGGGCTAACATCAGTGCACTGTATTGTGGTTTTAAAAAAAAACACTGTACCTTGAGCAGTGTACACCAGTTCGCTGTAGACGGCGGCAGGGATGATGGGGACTGGCAGCTCCTGCAGGAAACCTCTGAGAGCATCGGTCAGAGAAACCACATCATACTGGTCTAGGTCCACTGAGAGGGGATCTGAGGGGTCAGAAAAAAAAGAAAAGTGTTATAGATTATTTATAAAATACAGGGATGGTTCTTTATTGCGGGATAAGCATGGATTTGTTACCGAACTGGCCTATATAGGACACAGGTCCATTAACATTTCTCATTGGATGGTGGAAAGGCCAACACAAAAGGCATTGCTATCTCATTCACATTTAGGCCCAATTTCAATCCGGACAGTACAACTCTGTCATGGAGTTTTCTACGTTTGTAGTCAAAGTTAGCTAAATTAAGTGTTGTTCTTTAGGGTGAAGGGTCTCAATACAGAAGCAAGCTTTTGGACGGGCTTTTGGACAGGAGTTAGTCTCTTGTGGTGGAGACAGGAATTGTTGTAACTTTTCCCAAACATCACGCATCACTATTTTGCTTCTCTGTCTTCTGGAACTGGCTACATAGGTTTATGGAAGTTTATTTTACAGGAAGTTCACTGAAAGTAACTCACTTTTGAGAGGTGAGCAGTGGTTTAGAGATCTGTAACCAATGTATGTCCAAATATCTGATTCAACATGTAACACAATGTAGTAGCTCAGAAATGTAATTGAGTGTTTAGTTGTTTTTAAGAAGTGACCATGCACTGTAAGTTGAACTGCAGGAACTAATGGGGTCCTAGCTTTGGCCAAAAAACTCTTTATCAGAGAAATACATGTGGGTCAGTGTTAATCTGATAGAGTAGAGTGTGTCACCCTCACAGTCACTTGTCTCTGGGAAAAAGGAATACTGTCACTCAGCCACTGATAAAAAAAAGATGCTGAAATGTCCAACGCGAAGAGAATTTACAAATCTAACCTCGGTAGACGAAAACAAGAGATAAGAAGCCTGCATGAGCGCTGCAGGAGATTAGCAAAGGACAAACTAAAGGGCGCCACAGGACGTTTTTCTTGTCCTCCATCTTTCACCTCAACCTTCTTTCGCTAGTCATCCTCTCCTTGTCCTTCCCCATCTCTACTCTTAACCTTCATCCCCCATAATATCTTCTTCATTTGTTCCCTTGACCTTTCTCTAGTTTGCCTTTTATCTTCCATCTTTCCACACCAGCTCCACTTGCTCTTCCTTTTTGCTTTCTCTTGCTTTTCTTCTCCCTTCACCCTTCATCTTCCTCGTCCCATCCTCCCCTTCCAGCTCCCCCTTCGGCATCATACACACTAGAACTGCTGGAGTCAAAATTGCAGTTAAATCTCATTCATTTGCCCCTCTAAATAATGCCTGAATAAACTTAACCAATCACCACAGACCAGTAACCCACTAGGCCCATTAATATCAATGGATGACCTCTTCACATGGTGGTGCTGAGGCCTGTGTTATCGTGCAGTGATTTGTCTGGGGGATTCCATCACCCCAACACCCAGACAGAGCAAATTTGGTGTTGCCATGGGACCCATTCTCATGAAAAGATATGAATACACTTTTTCTTCCGTGTGTGGGTGAAGGGGTATAAGAGCATACAACTATTTGATTCCTGAAGAGCAGATTGTAATTTGTTAATTTGGGAGTGATGTTTTTCTCATGAGATCGAATTCAAAGTTTAATTTGTCCTCACTTGACTCGATGATTTCTCCTAAATAATCTTTCAACATTCCTGCAAGGGAGATGCTATGAATGCATTACTATTGATTCCTTTGTTAGAATGAACACAGCAAGAAGCACCATGATCCCCAACAAATGCTAACATTAAACATCATACTGTTTTAGCTTATTTTAACTGTTATGGCACGGTCGCTACATGTCTTTATTATAGGCATAACATATAATGTTTGACAATTCTAGTTGTATATTATTATAATGTTGGCAGTTTATGCAGTAAAACAAAGGTCAACTTTCCTCTATGTTGTCAGATTTTCCCGCACATTTTGTGATTCTAGGGATGTTGTTTTAAACTACAGAACTACAGCTGGATTTATGCCAGAGAAAGGGAATACCCTAGACCTCTTCTTTTGTTTTCTCGTTGGTCATGTAGCAGTCATTTTCAATGTGTTGCTCCTTCCTACAACATAGACAGGTCTGTATGTACTACTTCTCTATGTATTAACCGTCTATTGTGTCCAATGGGTATCAACTCATATGCATAAAATGACACGGTTCAATTTGAATCCATTTTATTTAAATAACCACAGACTTCAGTGAGAAATTGATCCGGTCCCCTTACTTGAGTTGGTTGTAAGGTTAAAAGTTTAGTCAGCCTGTTCAAGAAAGGCTCTGTGTAACTTCATTGTGTAAGACAATGACATTATTTTAGTCTGAAAAACAAGACAATGTGTTGGCTGGTCATGAGTTACTTTTGACTTCAAAGAGTGGAAGGAGGCAGCAATGACAACAACTGCTTGTTTCGGACTGATTTTGCTGAGACATGGCTGTCTGCCTTTCCCACGCCAACAGCAAAATGGCCTGATTGTTCTTAAGAGACGCACATGATTTATTTGAAGCCACTGGTTTGAATATTTAGTGCTGCGAACAATCAGATGAACACAATCTGGACACAAATAAATAAGATTTTACAAGCATTTACCATTTCTGCCTTTTACAGATCGTTAAGTACGACTATTTTTAATCCATGATAGAAAACACAGAGTTATTTTTAGCAGAAGTAACAGCAGCTGTTTGTTTGTATCAGACACCACGGAAATTGGTGTCTGATATCAGAAACCACCAGATAAATTGGCAGTCTATTTAACCATGATATGTCTGTGCCTAGTTGGATTAATCCAAGCTTCTTTTGTTGCCTCATTCCAGAATTGTATCCGAGTGACCCTGTTGACTGTCTGGTCTTAATGGCAGCCTGGCCATTTAAAGATGGGCCGCACGATAGAGTAGCCAAACAGGAGAAGATACGTATTGTGGAATGTATCTAGACAAAAACAATCATAGTAGGGTGTGCGTACATTTTTAAATGAATGTCAGATTTCTAGTTGTTGTTCTCAGTCTGGAATAGCTGGTCAAATGAATATCTCTTTTGAATAGTCTGTGAACTTTCTCTCCCGTTGCTTAGTTTACTAGCAGTTAAATGTTTCCACACAGCACAGTAGGTTTCCAATTGTTGCACAGTTGATTCGCCCTAACCCCAGTAGCATAGGCTCTCAACACATCACTGGTCGAATGTACTTATTGTAAGTCGCTTTGGACAAAAGCGTCAGCTAAATGCAATGTAATGTAATGTAATGTAATCACTCTTGTCATCGCGGAAACTATAATTCTGGTTTAAATCCCTTTCTAGAGAGAGGCAAGCGTCTGCTGATTTACATCACAGATTAAAACCAGACAACTGTTATCAGCTATGAGACAAATCAGCCAGCATTAAAACACAAGTTCTCAGAAACGGTTTCAGAAGTCATAACTCCTGTCCTCTCCTGCACTAATCCCCATTTTATTATTAACAATGGACAGAAATGACTTTGGGTGTTTAATAAAGAGCATAGCTTTGTTGCAACCAAGTCACAGACAATGTTAGCTAACTGTAGTCTCACACTCACTGTAGTGCTAGTCTAGCTGTCAAGCTAAAGAATAGCTGGTGAACAATTTAGCAATGTTGGCCAGATATGTTTCTCCTTAAAGTTGGTAGGGAACAAACCCGAGCTAAAAGAAGGGGAAGATATTGGTGTTTTTATCATCAGTTGCACACAAAGACAGCCCATTTTCTTTTGCGCATGCTTGATGTGTACGTGTATCGGTTTGCTAACATGTTATCATAATAAAATAAGGTGACAATATGCCAGTGTTCCAAGCTTCTTAAACTGCCCCTGATGTGGCCATATATCAAATCATTCAGCCCTAAATAAATGACGAAAGTAAGATAAGATAAGAAAGGCTTGGCTCTGCTCTGCTGGGTTTAAAAGGTTTTGTGTGCATGGTGTATACCGGGCAGAACTGCCTTAGTCAGCAAGGCAGGTTTAATGACATCTGATGAAACAGAGTAGTCCTCTTGGGGCCATAGCCAATGCAGCATCATTATACTGCTCACTGAGGAACTGGAAATTAGAAACCCCAGATCAATCTTCCTCTCCTTTTGTCTGTCTCCTTATATAAAGTTTCGGTCTATATTTCCTGTCTCGCTCTCAATATTTAGTTATTCTGCAGCCTTTTTAACAAAACACCTCCCTGTAACACCTGCCCTCTTAAAATGTCTTATCAAATCAGGGCAGGAGCTGTGCAGATTTAGATCCCATTTGATTGCTCAGTTTAGCATTAAACCAACGTGACCTCGAGATCCGTGGAAACACACACATCTAGAGACACGCCTACGTGTACACTCATACCCAAATAGGTCATTATTGATTATCACTTCCTGTACATGTCTGTGCATCGACAGGTTGGGGCAGATTTTTCAGATCTTCCTCCCAAAGGAACAACTTTGACCTGACACTTCACCTACGATCTTTCTAACGGTCTAATATTTTTTCTTTTTTTTTTACTTCTCTACTCTGCCTAAATCATATCACTGACTATAAGCCTATTCACACACACAAGGACGTGGCCAATTTCCTCTATGTACTTGATCCGTCAGTCGGCTAATCAAGGCTTTGTCTGACACTTGCTATGGATCAGTCGACAGATGGGAAGATGAATGAAAGGATGGATGAATGGATAGTCAAGAGCAGGGACTAATTATTGGATTTCTGCATCTTACACAGGACCCATGCGGCAGGAATGGTTGATTGGCTTCAATGAGACTGAGTGGAGAGTTAGACGTATGGACAATAGTTAATCTACATTTCCTGTTTGAGGGTCAAGTGCATTCATTTTTATGGAAGGTAAACCATTAAACCTCAAGTAACTCAGCAAGGTTTTTTTTTGGATGGCATTACCGTGAATAGAAGACCATTGTAATGAAACCATAGGATTCAAAGAACCTGAATTTGACTGCCAATATTAGAGTTAGTGGCGAAACATTTTTGGTATGAAACAACGGATCATACAATTTAGGCTATTGTATGATTTTACATATAAATTGTTAGATTTTTCCCAATAACTTGTGAATTCTTTAATACAAATCTTCCATTATTACTAATATTAAAAATCTGAAAAGGACTCCTATGTTTTCAGTTAATATCCTTGAAATAATTTTTCAGAGAAAGGACTAAAGTGCACTAAGTTTTGTCTGCTCATAGAAGTATAGGCAACATTGATGGCTGTGACATCATAGACAATAATTGTATTAATAAAATGCAATTAAAAGTTCACCAAGGTTGTCAAATCACAGACAAGCTGTCTACCGTACAGAGCTCTATAGGAACTCAAAAAGCCTTTTTTGAATTTTGTTCGGACTAAAAACCTCAACAACGAGGCTTTCAATGACAAAACTCTGTGTGTGTCTGTTAACTAGAACCAGCATGTACAGGTGCATTAGATGTTTGGTGTGAAAGAAGAACCCCGTCTTGTCACAATCTTAGTTGTATGTCATGGTTTTAGTTTGTCTTGTCATGGTTTTATTTTGCAATTATGTTCTCCCTGTGTCTGGTCTTCCTTCCTGTCATTAGTTTCCCTGGTGTGTCTGATTGTCTGATTGTGTTCACCTGTTGCCCTTGTGTTTCTCCTTCCCTGCCCGGCTGTTTCTCGTCTCGTGATTACCCCTCCCTGTATTTAGTAGGGATGCTCTGATCGCCAATTTCGGGGCCGATCGCCGGAATCAGTATCGGCCGATACCGATCGCCGATCCGATCGAGTGGGAGGGGCCTAAATGGAAGATTTAAACATCACTTTAAATCTTCCATTTAAAGTGATGTTTAAACTGAGTTAATGGGGCTCATTCACTGGAGCTTCCACAAACAACAATCAACTTAATTATTACATTCAAATGATGTACATTATTCAAGTTTACATTCACTTTGGATAATAACACGGGAGAAATGAGCGGAAGCGCTCTCTTTTCCTCTCTCTCTCCCCCCTCTCTCTCTCTCTCTCTCTCTCTCCTGACAGCCTGTCAGTATCTCATGCAGCTCACTGATCCAGTAATGAGTGACCCGACAGTGAAGAATACATATATTTATAATAACTAGTTTAGCTTGTTCCAGAGGTAGATAAAATAGCTAAGTGTGTTAGGTCTAACTCTTGTGTGTTTCGTTCCGCTTACCGGTCCGGCGGGCGGAGCTGCAGGATTTCTGCTTCACACACACGTTGCATACCGCTATTTTACTGTCTTTTTCGGACACCTTAAAATAATGCCAGACCGGTGAAGCCATTTTGGCGAGCTTGTTTTGCCGCACACAGAGAAAAGTGTATTTTACGTCATGCGATCGGCATGTTTAGAGAGCACCGATCGATCGGTAGAGAGTGAGTATCGGCCGATCTCGATCGGTGACCGATCGATCGGAGCATCCCTAGTATTTAGTCTTGTTTATTCCTGTGTTCGGTGTTGGTTCATTGTTTGTCTTTCATGTCTCCCTTCATGCTGGTCACAGTCACCTTTTGTTTGGATGCTACCTCGTGCTACTAGGGGTGTAACGGTATCCGTATGCGTCCCGTACCGTCACGGTTCAGACGTCACGGTTCGGCACATGCAGTCACACGACGAATACGCCTTTTTTTTTTACGAGTGGGAAAAAAGTCTGTCATTCAGGGCAGTATCCATTACACTATTTATAATCCAGGGGGCGGTATTGCGCCTAAAAGCTGTTTGCCAGCCGCCCTTAAACAACAAATGAAGAACAAGAAGAAACACAACAACAAAACGAACAAAATACAAGAAGAAGAAAAGTTAGTATGGCGATTTCAGATAACACACAGGAGCTAGAACCCACCTGCTTCTTTTAAATCAGCTGTGTGGGAACATTTCGGGTTCCCTTTGGACTACAATAACGATTGATTGATTGATTGATTGAAAAGTTTATTAACAGCTTGTATATTGGGTACAGTACAGTACAGCTCAAAACATACAATTGTTAAGGGCATGCAGACCAGAGAAAGACTTTCGTCTTGTTTACATCAGGGTCCACCATTTCCAATTCATCATGTCATTTAAGACATATAAGACATATTTGACATACAGATGGCTTATTTACAATTTACATACAGGTGGTTTTTTTACATACAGATTGCTGTTTACAATTTTCATTTTAGATTTCGTTCTAATACATCCTAACCGCGACATTTAAGACATACCAAGTCTACAGATATACAGTTAGTAACAGAGTCTAAATGCGAGTATATACATAGATGTGGGGGGGGGGGAAGCTGTCCATTGAACGACAGGTTGAGATTTGTACCATTACCGGGGCCAGTTTTGCAATGCTCTCCCCGAAGGTGCTCTTTAAGAGAGGTTTTGAAGGTAAGTATAGTTTACTTTCCTTTACAGTTGTGGAAGAGCGTTCCACCCTTGATGTGGCATAATTGCGAAACGTGTATTCCCCCTTTTTTGTGCCAAATCTGGGTTTCACATGATTTGTGGAGCTCCCTCTGGTGTTATGATCATGTATTCCTTGACCTTTGGGAAGAATTTTGACATGTACATGGGTACCATAGAGGTGTAGTGGATCTTGTAGACCAGGCCCATTGCAAGTAGCTGTACTCTGTCGTCTACTCTAAGCCATCCTAGGTTGTCAAAGTGGGCAGAGGTGAGGTGGGTTCTAGATGAAAGGTCAAGCAGTAGTCTGACCAGTTTATTTTGCGATGTTTGAAGTTTTATTTTTAGCGCCTTGGAGGTGCTATGGTACCATGACGTGCAAGCATAGTCATAGTACCCTTGAATGAGTGCTCCTGCCAGAGTTTTCAGGGTGTTTTTGTTTACCAGAGAGGAGATCCGGTATAGGAATCTAGTTCTTTGATTGACTTTTTTTATTACATTGGATGCCATTTTGTCACAGGAGAGGTTTGCCTCAAGAATAGATCCTAGGTATGTAATTTCCTTCTTACTTGTGACAATAATGTCGCCCACTGCAACTGAGAAGTCGTCGGATTTGCTGAGATTATGTTTCGAACCGAAGAGAATGGACTCTGTTTTACCCAGGTGTAATGATAATTTATTATCGGCGAGCCAGGTGCAGATTCTGCCGAGCTCGGAGCTGAGGGTTTTTTCAACCTGCAACCTGTTCCTGTCAGAGACCAGCAGGGCTGAGTCGTCCGCGAACAGGAACAAGTTGCAGTCACATGCTGATGACATGTCATTTACATAAATTAGGAACAGTAACGGACCTAATATGCTTCCTTGTGGAACACCACAGCTCACTGGGAGGGGGGGGGACAGAGTACCGTTTACCTCCACCATCTGTTCTCTCCCCTCCAGGTAGGATTGCATCCAGCTCACCGATAGTTTATCAAAACCAATTGCTTTTAGCTTGTCAATCAGAATGGGGTGATTGACAGTGTCGAAAGCCTTTTGTAGGTCCAGCATCACCATGCCGCAGTACTTGCCCTCGTCCACCTCTTGTTTGATGTGGTCGCTCAAATAAAGAGGCATGTGTCAGTGGAGTGGGATGTTCTAAAGCCAGATTGAAATTCATAGATTAGTTTTCTTTTCCGCGAGGTACTTTTCGACCTGTTCATATACTATTTTTTTCCATGACTTTCGAGATGGAGGTAAGTATAGAAACAGGGTGGTAGTTGCCTGGGTCCAATTTGCTGCCCTTTTTGTGCAGGGGGGTTACTCTTGCAATTTTGAAGTCTTTGGGTACTTTTCCCTGTTTTATGGAGAGGTTAATTATGTGAGCTATGACTGGTGAGATGGCGGTTGCTGAGTCTCTGAGGAATTTGGAGGGGATATTGTCGTGGCCAGTGGCCTTGTTAGGTTGGAGGGCGCTCAGTTTAATGAGTACCTCTGCTGTTGTTACCCTTGCTAGACTGAAATCATCTTTGCGTACCCCTAGGTTTTTGTAGTAGGTCATGATGTGATCTACTCCAAAAAGCCCTGAGTGGGAGGGTAATTTATTTACAAGAGTTGTGGCTATGTTTGTGAAAAAAAATGTCAAGTACTTGGCCACATCCAGTTTGTCTGTGATGAGCCTGTTATCTGTCTTTATGTTTAAGTTAGAAAATCTCGTTTTGAGTTTTTTACTGCAGCCAAGCTGGTTATTGAGTAATTTCCAAAGTTCACAGGGTTTATTTTTGTTTTCCTCAGTTTTGACATTGATGAAATTCTTTTTGGCAGTTTTGATCATGGAGCTTACGTCATTCTTAGTCTGTTTCTTTCAATTTTGAGTTCAGTCACGTGGGCCTGGAGTTCACTGCTCGTGCTTTTGGAAAGCATTGACTGACTTTTATGAAACTCAGAGCATTTTTTGTCTCTGGTTTTCATGGCGGTCAGTATGCCGGAGTGCATCCACGGCTCAGCGCGATTTTTTTACCCTGGTTGTTCTTAGGGGGGCCAAATCATTGAGTATTGCAGAGAATTTGTTTTTGAAACCAAGCCATGTTTCTTCAACTTGTGTACCACTGAGCTCATCTGACCAGTCCAGGCTCTCCAGTTCTAGGTTAAAGGCCTCGCTAGAGTAGTTTTTGAGGTCTCTAGATATGACTGTTTTGTGACAGCCGGCCCTTTGTTTTAGCTTTTTGCGGGTACAGAATATCATATAATGATCACTTAACCCGCATGCTATAACCCCTTTACTGGAGATCCTGGACTTGTCAGAGGTCAGAATGAGATCAATGGTAGTTTGTGTTGTTTCACATACCCGGGTGGGTTGGGTGATTAGCTGGCTGAAGCCGTGCAGATCACAAATCCTACTGAAGGACTTGAAGACGGACGTGTCTTTACGTTGCATATCCGTGTTCCAGTCTCCAATAATAATTGTCTCTACATCCCCCACATCAGCCAAACACCCATCTAATGTATCATAAAAGTCACTCTGTTCCGGTGGTCTATAGATTGTCCCGACTATTACAGATTTAGCATTGTCAAAAAGAATTTCAACCCACACAGATTCAATATTTTCATGATGCAGGTCAGTACGGTTTTTGAAATTGGTGTCTTTATGTATGTACATGCAGACACCACCTCCATTCACGTTCCTGTCCCTTCTCACTACAAGATAATCTTCAATTTCAATCTCTGAATCTGTAATGGAATTGTCCAATTTGGTCTCAGAAAAGCATAATATGTTTGCCTTACCGTTCATGAATAGCTGCCTGAGTTCAGCCAGTTTGTGTCTCAGGCTGTTAGTGTTCAGAATGATGAAGTGTGCAAGTGGTGGATCGGACGAGGACGGTGTGTCGGCGTTGTTAGACAGTGGTGCGGTATGCTAATTGTACACACGGCAAACATGCTAAATCATATCAGAAGGCATCACCCAGATTTGCCAATCACCGGAGCCCGGCAAAAGACAACAGCAGTTCAACAGCTGATCCCCGCTGTTTTTGATAAACCAATAGACATGAAAACCGTGAGACCAAAATAAATAACGGAAGCTTTTGGCATATGTTTTTCAACGACTATGTGCTCTTGAAACACTTTCTTTCTTATTATTTATGATGTAATATTTTCAAGACATTATTTTTAGTTTTACAGCTTGATGAAACATTTTTGTTTGACATCAGCCATTATAGATAATATGGCCATCTGAGTGTGTGTGGTACTGTTTGTGGTCTGTTTTTAACTGTTTAATACAGTTAATTATTCAAAATGTCAGAGTTCCTTATTTTTAAACTGAAACTTGCACTACTGTTCAAAAATAAATAACAACAAACCTGGAATTATGCATTTGGGACTTTGTTTTGCTTTTCCTTGTTGTACCGAACCCGTACCGAACCGTGACCCCCAAACCGAGGTACGAACCGAACCGTGACTTCTGTGAACCGTTACACCCCTACGTGCTACAGTACCTGTTCATGGATTCATGTTTTTTTCAGCTTTTGTAAATAAAGCTCGCCTTTTGTTTCATTTTGAAACCCGCTTCCTTCCTCAATCTGCATTTGGGTCCTATTTTTCCCCAACCCTGACACGTCTCTTTTGAACTAAATGCTGCCTCGCATTGTGTGGCGTCCAAGGCCGTAACAACTGGAACTGACACAGAGAAAAATATGCACTCTATACAAATCAATGCGGTATGATTTAATCAGATAAAGCTGCACTTTAATGTAATACACAAAACCCTTGCATTCGTCTCTCATCGTGTTTTTGCCTGTTTGTTGTATTTATGTGTATGTTTGTTTTCCCACGCAGCAGCATTCCTATAAGAATCAAATTGCACTACAGAAGCTGTGTGATCATCGGCTCTCGCCAGCATTACAGTGCTCGGATTCAGTCGAACAAGCATTTTTCAGATGAATAACTGCAACGCAATCCAGAGGATTCTAGGAAAAGTTGTTCCCTGTCTAATCCAATAGCAGTGATTAAACTAAAGCAGGGAGAGTTAGAGATGGCAATCAATGCTGTGAAGGACAGCCACTTTGAAAAGCCACTTCTCCTAGAAATAAACTGTAAACCTCTCGAGTAATCCAAAACGGATGTAAATTAGAGTATTGATAGACTCAGCATTGTCATGGCAGCTGCCAGTGTTTCCGCTAACACCTGAAATAATTATAACCAAATGTTGGAATCTCATATTCACCGCCATGGATTAAAGTATTTACTCAAAGAGAAACGTGGGTTTTACAGAAACAAATTTAGAGATAATCTGACATAATGCAGCTGAAATCAAACTAGGTATTATATGTTTTGTCAGCTCACAGTGTCACCTAATATTAGTGTTCAATATGCATAAAGCTGAGCTGCTGTATGAGGTACAGCAGCAGAGGAATATGCTATCTTAATGATATCTATGTAATGTCTGCTGCTGGTGTGACATGACATGTGAAGCTCCAGGGGGGAAAGGTAACATGATCACTGCTCCTGTAATGTTAATGAAAAAGATCATCAAGGGAGACGTTTTGTAATTGGTTTAATGAAATGCCCTGATGGATAATGTCAATTACCATCAGATCTTTTGGCAGATTAAGAAACATTAAAGGGGCCCTATTATGCTCATATTCAGGTTTTAAAAATTATATTTGTGCCTTTACTGTGATATCTTTACAGGCTTTAATGTTCAAAAAGGTAGTTATTTTTCTAATACTATCTGAGCTGCAGCACCTCTTTTCACCCTCTGTCTGAAACCAGAGCCCAGTCTGCTCTGATTGGTTAGCTTGCTGGCTCTGTTGTGATTGGCCAATGCTTGGTGATATCCCGTCCATTAACATAACATGTACAGTTGTGTTACGGCCAGTCCACACAGCGGCGTGCGTTGAAGCTTCCAACGCTTCTGCCCATTCACTTTGAATGGGGTGACGTCACTTTTAGCCGAACTGCATTTTGGGAAGCGACGTGGAGCGTTGCTGGCGTTGCTCGCTACAAAAGTTGAGCAATGTTCAACTTTTGACGCCTCGACGGAGGCGTCAGCCAATCGAATCATATGCCAGTACAAGCTCTAGCCAATCAAACCACGTGCTTGTGTGTCTGGGGCAGGAGATTCATGTGATTGGTTGTTGGTCGAGTGTCAGACACGCCCGCCGGCAAGCGTCAACGCATGCCGCTGTGTGGACGGGCCGTTAGAGCAATAGCCAATAGAAGTGTGAGTGTTACAAAATGATGTCACTATGTCACACAAGTAAACAAAAGAGTCCAATGGAGGCGTTTCAGGCAGGGGGGAGGGAGTGTGTGGAAGAGAAACTCCCTCTGAAGGGAACTTTATGATGTTAGCCTTTGCGGATCATTTACATGCACAAAAACCCATATTACATACTACAGGAAAGGGAAACCCCCAAAAAGCATAATAGGGCCCCTTTAATGCATTATTTTTTGTTTTCGTGTCTATTATTAACATTTGGGTTGAATCAAAATATGGTCCTTTTGACATCTATTGACTTGTTTTGTTTAGCCTGATGTTCCCGTTTGACCTATTAGAGATGATCATGTGGGCAGTCAAAGTGCAGCATGTCTCTTATTGAATTTACTAGTATTTAATCACACAAATGTACAAATAGATCTCCTGATCTCCTGCTGTATGTCCTCAGAGAACACACACAGACTGGTCATGGGTTCTATGGAAGCAAACAAGAGACAGAAGTATTTGAATTGTATCAGACACCGAATTTATAGTATTGAAAATAACTACTTTGAAAATCATGTATCTGAATTTTTTTGCTCGAATTTACCTATGTGAAATACAAATGTAACAATTCAAGTTAAAAACTTTCGTATAGTCAAATTCAGATCCCAACAATTCAAGTGAAACAAATTTGAATATACAATTTCGGTGTTTAAAAATTCGACGTCAAAAATGTCGGTGTTTAAAATTCGATGTCCAAAATTGCGATGCAACATCATCCGGGCTACTCAGACAGGATAAGCAATCAAGCCCGAATGCAATCAAACCGACTTCTGGCCTATCAGAACCAAGCGGCGAACTCCGGGAGTGCGGTGAAGCCCAATGCTGCAAACTGTAGGCGATGGATGCAGATGGGAGCAATTCCCGTAGACCCTATGTTAAAATGTCCAACTTAACATCAGAAAATGAACATGTTTCTAGCCTGGATCTACAAAAACATATTCTGTAGTTAGATTCCCCCTTCATGACAACGGGACTGCTGCTCCTAGCTCCTCTGCTAGCTCTGTTAGCTCCATGATGCTACAGGGGCTCAGCTCTTGAGGAGAACACTACTTGAACTCGGCCGTGTTTGTTGTGTTGGTTCCTGGTGGACTATTCGTTATGCAAATATAGGATTTATCTGTGGTTAAAACAGACCTTCAATGAACGCAGTTTCTTCGGTAAGTCAACCCTGCGTACTTTATTTGATGTTACTGGTGTTTTTATTAAGCTAACGTTAATGAATGTTTAGAGTTGGGTTAGCATTTGAGCAATCGGTAGCTCCATCTGTGCTAACGATGCTATGCGTAGCATTCAAGTTAAACGTAATAGAGAAGTATAAAACATTCAGTGGGATGCTACTGTATACCAAAAGGCTTCTGTGCGAGGTTGGTAAAATAAGGTCATCCTTGTACGTTAGATAGTTAGTTTGCTAGTTAGGTTACTGTAGGCCTATGCATTGTTAAGGTTAATTTCAATTCGCTATGCTCTACTGTCTAGAGCATAAAATAGACTAGCTAACGTCAACGTATTGTTGAAGAGAGTTAGTGTATATTAAATCAACCTCACAATAAAATGTGTGTATCTTTAAAATATGAACGTCATATTTCAAGATGGTCCAGAAATAACGCTCCCTTAGATATTGTAATATGGTTTGTTGAACTGGAGTTATTTATTGCAGCTAACCGCCTATCCGACAAACGACTCAAACATTGTTGTTTTTAATATTGTTACCAATGCCTCTTTTAATAGTATTATCCTCACACTTGAGAAACAGCCTTATCTAAATCACACACAACCAAAACAATACATTAAATAGACTCAGGCTGGAAAACAGCTCTCTCTATCTATCTATCTATCTATCTATCTATCTATCTATCTATATATATATATATATATATATATATATAAATATAAATAAATATGAGCACACATTGTCCCACAAGCAAAAAAAGCCTCCTTAAAACAACAGTCAAGTGTACAGTCCACTGTCCATACAAAGACCCAGATGCCTCAACAGGCCATATCCAAATCTGTTTTTCAAAGTTTTCGAGCAAGGAACACCAACATGTTTGCATTGTCGGGCAAATCCATCTTTGATTGCAAACTGTCGGGAAGGTGGGGACTCTCCATCTCCAGCTGCCGTGTTTGCTCCCAGCTGGGAAAACGGAATGGTGTGGTTGTGTTTTAGGTGTAGTTTAAAATGCGTGGTATTGCCTGCTTTTGTCGCTACCTTTTTTAAATAAATGCGACACACCACCCGGCTCATTCAAGTCCGTTGATTCGCCTCGTTGATTTGGCTTGAATCCAAAATACTGCCACACTGGAGAATCAAGATGTGTATTTAGGTTTTGTAACCAATTCCATTTCACTTTAAATTCCCCGAGAGTAAGTCACACGTTGTCTCCCGCTTGTCGCTATATTATTCATTTGGCTGCTACGCTGCTGCACGTGTTGTGCATGCGGAGTGTCCTGACCTGGCTGTGTGTCAGCCCCGCCCCTCACAGCGCGCCTGGCAGCCACAGCGCTCCTAGCTAAAATGCTGGTCACATCCTTATGTAAACGGCAATTTATCAAGCTCAGAAAAGTCATCGAGTCCATTTTTATTTATCATACGATAAGTCCCTTTATCGATTATCGCGACAGGCCTAAGTACAGGACATTCACTAGGAGACACTTATATTGTAACACAAAGACCTGCACAATGAATAGTTTTGTAGTCTAACAGGAACTTAATTTGTGTGTTGTTTTTTAGATTGACAGGGTTTAATAATACAAACAAAAGGAGAGGCGCCGTAAAATAAAGATTGGTCTTTCAATCAATTGTGTTGATTTTGTCTTTTGAATTCTTTGTCTAAAGTCAAGTAGCTAGAACTGTTACTTATAGTTTGAATGATACAGTCTGGTTATAATGTTTGGAGGAGGCATCACAGGTAAGAGCACCATTTGTTGTGTTCCATCCAACAAATGCCCACAGATTGATGTGTGTGTATTTATTTATCTACTATTTCTTGAATCATTACTGTCAGTCCAAAACAAGAGATTTGTGAATTATGCTGTGTTGCTGTTTTAATTTTTTTTTTTTTTTAAATTTTATTCTATTTTATCATGTTTTATCAAACCACTGTAAAGCGTCTTTGAGCACCTGGAAAAGCGCTTTGAAATAAAATGTATTATTATTATTATTTTGTTTTAGTAACATGTTTTTAAAACATTATCTCTTTTCCACTACACTATCTTGAATATTTTAGTGTTTACATCACTACATTTATCTAACAGCTTTAACATTGTAAAGGTGTCACTTCGGACTCTGGGTAATTATGACAGCATGTCCTACTATTTTGAGAGTTTGAACAAACCAGACCTTAATCTATTAATGTAGAAAACAGTCAGCACATTAAACCATTATGAAAGTAATCATTAGTTAGCTCATTGTTCAAAATGAGCTCCAACTACAACAGTTAAAACAATAACAATAAAACAAATGATATAATATAATAGTATAACTTGTGTCTACTTTAAATACTTTAACAACACTTTCCTAATTATACTAGCATACTTTTACTAAAGTAACATTAACATGTTTAAATGCAGGGCTTTTGTAAGAGAGTATTTGTATAGTGTAGCATGGTCTACTTGACTTATCTAACTGAAGTGATCGTTACGTTACTTTGCAAACCGTCACCCCCCACCCCCCACACACACACAAAAGGACACGGTAACATTGTGATTCACTTCAATTAATGATAACTACGGAGCTTGCTAACAGCAAGGCACAAGGCTACTTCACTCATTTAGCTAGCTAATGTAAGATACAAATGCTGTCGAGCCCCAAGCCCCCAGGAAGTGCGCCGGACTCAGATGAAAATATTCGTGCTGGCCAAACGGCGGTACTACACTTCCGTTTGGTTGCCAGGCCCGGAAACACTTTTTCCCATTGACTTACATGGGGAAAGAGTGGTCTGTAACTCGTTGGATAATTTTCTTAAAACTAAATAAACTACCCAGTATGAACACTTGTATAGCCCTTATTAAAAACATTCGTTCCTCAAGTTGTAATAATTAGCTAATAACGTTATTCTGAGAGTTATTTCCCTCTGCATTATGAACGCGCATCTAAACCACGGGACCGCGCCGCCCGGCACGTTCATGTTACGTGTCCCGACCAATCAGAGCACACTGTGCTCCCAGGGAGGGTGGGGCTGGAGCTATTGGAGCTACAACGAGCCGTTAAAGGCAGAGAGTGAAATTCAGTGAATACACGTAGTTTACAGAGATGCTGTATGAGAAACCAATGTGAGTTGCGTTTATCTTTACCCATGGATGCACAATAAGAACGGATCCATATCGTCTTACTGCCATCCCACGGAGCTGTAATAATGGATATATTGCACATGTTTGCTGTAATTCATTATCATAGTACATGGGGTGTATGATTAAATCTTGTACCGTAAATGTTGTATTAAATAAAGTTAATATTACCGACATTATTAACGTCCCTGTAACTTCGTATTGCACTAAGAAGCTTATTGCACTGTATATAAATATATATATATATACAGTGCAATAATAATTTCATGCTAAATGAAGCTCTGTTATCACTAGATCCTGTTACAGCGTAATATAAGTACTAGGGCCGGGACTTTAACGCGTTAATTAAGATTAATTCATTACACAAAAATTAACGCGTTAAAAAAATTAACGCATTTTAATCGCACTTATTTTTGCACCGCGGAACGTTTCTCACTGGATGAGTTTCAGGCGTACCGATTATACTGGAGCACCAACTAACGTTCATGACTTCAGACAACAACAAACCACAGTGAACAACAGTGGGACATGTTGTTTTAAAAAACGGACGGATGGAAGCGTCGATAAGAGCACGGTTGTGTGCAAATTATGCAAAAAGGAATTCGCATATCACCGCAGCACATCAAGCCTCAAGTATCACCTTAATGCAAAACATATAGCAGCTAGCGTGGAAGCTAGCGTGGACGTTAGCCTCTTTTATCGCGTTCACACCAAAAGAGCCGGTACTAAAATTAGTTCATGAGAACCTTTTTACCCCCACGAAAGTCCCTGCTAGAGAGCAGAGCTGCTAGAGAGCAGGGACTTTCGTACGGCTCTCTTGTGAGAAAAGAGCTATATTTCTGATTGGCTGGGCGGATTGCAAACCACGCCCCGTAAAACTCCCAAAAAGTTTTGTGAAGCCGCCATTTTATTATCCTCGCATTAGCATTATTAGCATTAGCCCAGCGCAGAAACGCAGAGAGACTAACTTATGGCAACACAAAATAAAACATGGGAGCGGTGGAGATGAGGAGGTGTCGGCGTTCTGGCGATTTACTCGGAAGGCTGCTGGGACTCCCAGCAGCTTCTACTGAAGCCAGTCCCCAACTCCGGGGACTTCCGGCCGGGGACTTTGGGCGGCAGTATACGCCGTGAAGTGGTTTGCGGCCTGCCAGTAAACCCAAAGCAGAAGAAGAAGAAGTGACGTCAGCGGCTTCATTTGCCTAATCCTCCCCCAGGTTCAAAGAGTTCTCATGAACTAAGTTCTCATGAACCTTTGTGGGAAAAGTCCTGCGGTGTGAATGCGCCTAATGGTATACTAAAATCCATGTGAAAAAAAATTGCTTCTCACTGTTCTTAGGTCAAATATGTATATGCGATTAAAAATGCGATTAATTTCGATTAATTAATTACAAAGCCTCTAATTAATTAGATTAATTTTTTTAATCGAGTCCCGGCCCTAATAAGTACATAACGATTGATGTGTACATTAGCATCATTACTAGCTAGCCGCTAGCTGCTAACTGCCGCCTCGTTCATATCAAATCCATGATAACAACAATCCATTACCATGCTGTCATGAACGCACGGTGCTATTACGTGTACGCAAATTGACGTTGTGAACGAGCATTTTGGTTAAAGTTGCGCATGCTCTATGAGTGCACATACGGGTACTTCTCAAGCATGCTGGGTAATCTGTGACGTTTCACTCTCTCAAAAGTTGGGCCATTTTATCATCATGCGCTAATGAGCAGCTCTCATAGGAATGAATGAGGCCCCGCCTCCCACGCTGTATCCAGTTCTTATTATACATCCATGTCGAGCCCTCACTGCTTGTAAAATAAAGAGCACAAACTGACTACTTACCCGAGCCCCACTGTTCTCCATCATTTTTCTCCCGGGTTGTTGTGATCACGTGACTGACAAAGCCGTGCTCTGATAGACCAGAAGTCGGTTTGATTGCATTCGGGCTCGATTGCTTATCCTGTCTGAGTAGCCCGGATGATGCTGCATCGCAATTTTGGACGTCGAATTTTATACACCGAAAATGTTGACGTCGAATTTTTTTCACTTGAATTTTTTGGATCTGAATTTGAACATTCAAATTTGTTTAACTTGAATTTTTACTGCTGATAAAATACATTATACAGTATGTGCATGTGTGTATGGAGTGCGTGAGAAGGAGAGGTCAACAAATATTAAGAAAGATAAAGATAAGCAAAGATAGCAGTCAGAAGGGTTCTGGTCGTATGACTTCTTATCAGAGGCTAATTTCAAAGATAATTACACGCCTTAACATGCACTTACACACACAGAGTCTGACAATGGTTAAGAATAGTTGTGTTTTGCTTCTTAGAACATATTTTCATTGGAGTTAAAATAGTTTGTAGTTCTTCCTTTACTCCAACTACGTCACTGTCAACCTTTGAATGCATTGGATGCAGGAAGTATAACAGATTGCGCAGCTTCAAACTTTGTCTGTCAATATAGCATCCACTTTATTTATAATTAACAGCTTCAGCTGGTTGCATTTACCATTACATGTCACCTTTTAGATGCTTTTATCAAGCTCAATACTGGGGTGAAGTGTCTTGCCCAAGTCCACAACGACACAATGTTGACTGCAGTGGGGATCGAACCATTGCTGCTCTTGATCTGAAGATCAGCACACTAACCCACTGAGCAACATCCTCTACGTATATGACTGACTGGACATCCACATAAGAGTATTGCAGTGTTATAGTTATTATAGCTTTAAAGAACATACAAATAACTTCTGCAGGTTCGCTGACCAAACATTTAACATTTAAAGATGTGTCTATTATGTCTTTTTGGGGTCATTTACGGACATTTCTAAGGTGTGGCCGGTTTTAAAAAATATTCCAGTCTTTCTGAGAAACAGATAACCAAACAAGAGAGGACACAGAGCACCTACAAGGTTCGGTGTGTGAGTTTGCTTTCTAGAGGGATAATCTGAGTCTGAACCCACTGAACTTATTCTGTTTCTTTACCGAATATAGACAAAAATATTTCCCATGGAGTGTGTGTGTGCATATTTGTATGTGAACCCGCTCACCTCTCTGTCTACCCATCCGTCCTTGGCATTCGCTCACACACTATCATATCACAACATGGACTCAGAGATGCAACAGGAGCACAGCGAGATAGAAAGAAAATCACATTTATAGAGAGATAACGCAAGGCACTGAGACTCTTAAACTGACAGAAGACAACACAAACGTAGACAAAAAAGTGAAGCATTAAGATTGCAGAGAGAAAGGAAGTTCACCCGAAGGTCAAAATGTAATAGCTGGGAGAGAATCGACTCTAAAGGATAAATCAGCTTGTCTGAAAGAGAAGCACATTTTTTACACAGCTCTAGTTTGTCAGTCTTGCGGACTCACTATCCTGCATTCATCAAAATACCATGTGTTTCATTTCTCATTTCAAATGCTGCATGTCACTTTTGAAAAGCTGCAGATCCGATCTGACAGAAGCCTTATCGTGTTTGAGTTGAATCAGAGTGTCAAAGTTTGGTCACAGTGCAAAACCTCCAGTCGCTGAGTCAGGATGTCAAATTCATGCCTGTCACACCAAGTGCTTATGAACACTAGAAAGGCTGCAATTTGAACAGAAATAAGAATTTAAAGGGACTATTTAAACATCAATTCTGTACATTTTAATATATATTTGTTTTGGAACATGTTGAATTAAATCATCATAGGGAAAAGACAAAGAAATAAAATACCTGTATCGTAATAGTTGATGTGTTGATGTTTGCTAAACTACCGTCAATTGAAGTCCATATGTCCTTCTGATTTTTCAATGATTATATTTGTTTAAGCTTCTAGTAAAGTACATTAAAGGTGCAATATATAATTGTCTGCCACTAGGGGTCTCTCATTTTAGTTAGTTAGAATAAAGTAGCTTGAATTCATTGTTGTGTGTCATTTTCAAAATCAGCATTGACCAGAGCGAAAAGCAAAGTTAGCTTGTTTCTCCGGCTCCAATTGCGGTGTCGAAAGGCAAAAATACTGTCATCCGTTTAAAATATATAGTTAAACTCAACAGTTTTATGTTATTTTTTTACCATAAAAATAAATATAATCCGAATGCTGACGCAAAAGGGATAGCTTTATTAAAAGTATGGATTCCTCTAGGTTAGAAAAAGTGTTGGTTACCTTTTGGACAATGTAAAAACACAATTCAGAATATTTGAATGTGAAGAGTGACATAATATACCCTTGATATTGAATGGATGTGTATTAATGTGTCTTTATATTCATTGTTTGCTCACATGTGATTGTCTATTTATTTAATGTTAGCCTACACTTTTTTATCTTTTGCATTTATCTGCGCTGTAAACGTACCTGCTGCAAGAACAATAAGGGATTTATATTGAAAAAATAACTAAGTAGAACAAATTAATCTTGAGTAGTGAGAGATGCAGGCAAGATAGGATCAGAATGGTGAGCATATTTAAATGTTACTGCACCATTAGGGCACAAATCCTACTCAAGGACACTGATTGATATGCCTCATAGTAAAAGGTTTTGCAAATGCATCTTCTCAGGGACAAACTGTGTGATTGTGGGTTAGGACAAAGAGCAAGATATGATTAAATACAATGCTAGCTTGCAGGTGCAGAGGGAGAGAAGAAGAGAACAAAAGATGCCGAAAGCTGAACTGAGTGTGGTCCGA
The DNA here is from genome assembly GCF_902827175.1 of Gymnodraco acuticeps. Taxonomy (NCBI): domain Eukaryota; kingdom Metazoa; phylum Chordata; class Actinopteri; order Perciformes; family Bathydraconidae; genus Gymnodraco; species Gymnodraco acuticeps. The sequence continues at coordinate 6,432,382 of NW_022991154.1, read as the reverse complement.
ACAGACGGTGAAGCCACAGGTATCACTTTAGTTGTTCATGTTACAGGGCAGCATATGGCAGAGATAAGAATCTGAGACAGGAAGTGAGCATACAGAGAGGAGAGAGAGGAGAAGGTATACATTAGATATGCAACCCGGTACAGTAAATAAATCCTAACGCCGTATTGGCAGACAGCCTGTCGCACCAGCACTGTTCAAGAGATGACATCATTGAAGAGGCTGAGAGCTTGTTGGAGGAGGAGGAGGAGGAGGAGGAGGAGGAGGAGGAGGAGGAGGAGAGCGAGGGAAACATGTTCTGTAGTTGCAGTGAACATTTCCGAATGTTGTCTACTTTGACAACAGCAACTAGTCCTTCGTGCAAAATCTAATGTGTGCCTTCATACGAGGGTTTTATGTTTATTTTGTAGGTACATAAATTGTTACATGGAGTCCCAGACCGACTGTTGCTATGGTGTCTAATAGACTATCAAACTCAGGGAGCTTCTAGGAATATGTTCTAAAGAAAGACAGACTTTTTAACTCCTTTTCAACATTTGGCTAAAGTGATTGCAGATGCATATTTGAGCTACTGAAATATTGAAGTGTAAAGTAAATGTCAGCATCAACAACTTTAACCTTTAAAAAATACATTTGTGCACAGTCTAAAACACAAAATGTTAAAATTGGATGAATCAGCGAACAACAACAGTTAATTGGTTAGGAATGAGAATTAGCAAACATGGTTACAGATTGCCCAATCCATCAGCATTGTATGCCTCCAAGTCTATCAATTTATTTTATTGATGGATCTGACATCAACATATGCCTCTTTGCTCCTGGTAACTCTCAACAACTAGCCGTTTTTATCCAATATTTACCAACATAGGCCCACCACAGATTCATAATAAACCAATACATACGTTGAAACTTTTGGCGCATGGTGTGAACACATTCTATCCGAGGGATTGAACTTGGGTCCCCCCCAACTCCCATTATTCTGACTTGATTAAATGTTATAAGGCACACATTCCCCACTGCTAGTAGGACTTTTACTTCACACATAAATTGGTCAATAGGGGAATCGCTAACGTTTTGGACCAATACGCCAAATCAATAAGGGCACTGGTATCAATGAAAATCGTATTAATGCCTATGCCTACCAGGGAACCCTTAATTTAAGTTTTCCACCAATGTTCAATATCTGCCAATGGCAACGACTTTCCAATGTTAGGGAAAGAAAAGTGTTTACGATAACTAGAAAAAGTTTGTTCAAGGTCCGTGACTGGATGTGAACTCCGGTTTGCTGGGCGAACAACACACTCAACAATCATCCCGGCCTCAACACCCTCACTTAATTTCTGGCAACTTAAAGAACAAACTACATCCGGCATTTGTGTGAAGAACTGGTGCAGAGTGTAAATCAAGAGGGGAAAGATCGTGATCATAATAGGGCTGCATGACAGACAAACACAGATAGATTTCTGTGTCTTGTTTTCTCTCGGAGGTGGAAAGGGTACATGAAACCACACTAAAGAAGGATTTAAGGCTGCGGAGAGGAGAAAAGACACCTCACTTTCACAGCTTTCCTCTACACTGCACAACATGGAACTTGCTGCAACGACTCATCAATTTGACCAAATATCTCTATAAAGACAGCCGGGAGCTTTTATGGCTCCACCTCACGTCCATTGTGCATGAGTGTGTCAGTGTATCGGTGTGTGTGTGTGTGTGTGGTTGCACTTTGTCGCTCCCCAGCTGACTGTAAAAACGGCAGCTTCTAATTGGTTATTGACGGGCGCCAGAGGAAGATGATGACATCACCTCCGACCAATAGCGTGGCCAGGACTGACATACGAGAGGCAGGAGGGACGGGGATGATGGAGGGATGGAGATTGAGGTAAAAGGATGGAGAGATGGGAGCAGAGGAGCTCTTTTAATTTGTGTTTTGCTGAACTCAGCGGCTCCTGTCACCGAGGAGGGGGAGAACAAGGACGGTGATGAATGAGTGAATAAAAAAAGGGGAAGATGAGATGGGAAGAGAGAGGGAGAGATTGAAGAGTACATCAAGCAGGTGCAGTGAAATAAAAGAGTATTTAATGGTTCCGGGGCTGCAGATTGGTTGATTGGTTGTTAGCGGTGAGCAGTTAACGGATTGGATGGGAGGATGGGAAGAAAGAAGGAAAGTACTTCTCCATGTATCTGAATCAAGATGAGAAGATGTATGTCTAGAAAGATAAAAAGTTATTAAAACAATATTTTATTGCTGCAGGATGTCTCTATATGTTTGCATGTGTCTATGTTTTGTGTATAGTTTGTGCTAAGGATAAAGTATATTCGTCTGATTCCTGAGCCAACATGAGTCATCGTTTCCAAAACAGAGACTGCCCACACCATGCCTGACATGTTGACGCAGTGTGTGTGTGTGTGTGTGTGTGTGTGTGTGTGTGTGTGTGTGTGTGTGTGTGTGTGTGTGTGTGTGTGTGTGTGTTAGTACATCCATGTAATCATCATATAGAAAACCAGACACTGTATTTGTATTTTCTAACCCATAAAACCTCAACCCCATTTCAACCTAATTTCCATAGTTGAGTTACACCTAAAACAGATCCTTGATATGATATACTTGATTGTCCCCTTAAGGAAATGTGTTCTGGTATCAGTCCTGCAGTTCCACATACATGTAAGTATACAAATTAATTAAACCTGTTCTGCGGAACCCTGAATCTTCTACCAGAAGGTAGGAGCTGGAATTCTGGGTGGGATTATACACAATTGTGTGTGCCTGTCTAATAATGGAGTGATCATATATATTTTGGAGAGATGGATGTTTTTCATGAAGTGAGAACAGGACAAAACCCTTAAAAGACGCTCCCATTTCCAAAACTGGCGTCAGCTTTAAAAAATGTCCTCACCGATAAAAAAGAAGTCTGTCCTTCCCGAAAGATGTCATTGTGTTCTACAAATGTCACCACTTTACAGTCATAGCATGTGGTCGGTTTCCAACAATGATCTCCCAGTCCAAATATGAATTAATCTATTGCAAATTCCCAAAAAAAAAAAAATATGTTGATCTTTAAAACTGACTTGTTCAATGTCTTCCTGATGTCCATACTTTTTGCCAACGTGCTCACTGTCCAAATATGATTCCACCTTCTAGAAATGTCCTTACCTTTCCAATAGTGTCCCCACTGTCCAAAAGCACGTCTTCACTTACAAAAATATGCCTTCATCTTTAAAAAATAATTGACCTGTCAAAACATGTCTTTACTTTACATAAGGGATTCTCATTTTCCAAAATGTCCCCACATTTCAAACTAAATATCATTACTCGCCAAAATGTTTTCACCTTTTAAACTGTCAGCAATGTTAAAACATGTCCTCCTAAATGTCAACACTTTTCTCAAATGTCATCACATCAAAACATTTCCCGTGTCCAAAATGTCACTTTCCACAAATGTTGTCAGCTTCAAGGTATACGACTCAATCTAGACCTCACAAAAATAGAAGTACAGTCACACACACACATCTGCATGATGATTACATGGATGTACAGTAATAACACACTCACACACTGAGTGATGTGTGGGCACGGCAGAACCAACCAGCCAAAAAAAGCTAACTATCACCATGGCAACGTATGGGCCGTGTACCAATCGGAGGTCAACTCGATGAGGTAATGGGTTTCGAAAGCTTTCTGAGCCTGTCTGACTCTCACACACTTGCTCACATACACACACACACACTCTTGCTTTGTTAGGAAAATACTGCACATATGCGGATAACCAACACACAGATCAATTAGGCGGGATCTGTGGTACAGCCTGAGAGTTCTTGTGCAATGCAACAACTCCCCGTTACATAACGTGGTTCCATAACTCATGCAGCACAAACACAACAAAGAGAGGCAGAGCACTGCAGCAGCCTGATACTCCTCCTGCAGAGTGATTGATGTTGCATCATGCTCTAATAATGATCCATGAAACATACCAGGGCACTTTTGCACAACACTGATACAGGTCATTAACGACACTATCTCGCTTCGTTCTTCACGTTAAGAAAAACATTTTCTCTTTTTTAGTTTAGGATTTGTTGAGAGGATTTGGAGACACAGTCTGTTGAGTTTACAAATACATGTTGATTCCCTAAAGGTACCTAAAGCTGGGGAAAGGCTTGTATTGGTGTCATTTGGCAAATATTCCATAATAACTCATTTCATTTCAAACCTTTATTTATCCAGATAAATCCCATTGAGATCATTGAACTCTTTTACAAGGGAGACCTGCTCAAGTAGGTTCCACATGAAACATAAAAACATTAACAGAACAACAAAAGGACATCTTACATCATCATCACAGGGATTACAATTTACATAACTATCCACATGTACAGGTACCAACAGCTTCCGATTGAGTAGCATCCAACCGAGCTTTTAAAAACATTTAGTGGCACCAGATTGCTCAGTTTCCATTTCAGTTGCAGACTATTCCAAGACAGAGGCGCTGCACATCTAAAAGCTGTCTTCCCTAAGACAGTCCTAGCAGTTGGCACATTTAATAAAACTACAGCATGCGATCTCAGGCAGTAGCCACTTACAATTCGCCGTGAGATCAGGGAGCAGATATAGGATGGAAGTTTCCCTAACATGGCTTTGTAAATAAAAATGTACCAGTGACTGAGCCTCCGTACAGTTAGTGAAAGCAAACCAGCCCTTGCATACAGGGTACAGTAATGCGTTAATGCTTTACAGTTTGTCACAAATCTCAGTGCACTGTGATACGCAGCATCTAACTTGATCAGGCAATTGGCAGGTGCATTCATATAAATCAAATCACCATAGTCCAGCACAGGTAAAAAGGTCACAGTGACTAGCCTTTTCCTGGCCTCAAGCGAGAAACAGGACTTGTTCCTGAAAAAGAAACCTAGCCTAACCCTCAGTTTTTTAAGCAGGTTATTGACATGAAGTTTAAAAGTGAGACAATCATCAAGCCAGATACCAAGGTATTTGTAACAGGCAACAACTTCAAGTTTTGTTCCTTGTGTAGTTACAATATCTAAAACATGCTCTGGTGTCTTTTTAGCTTTAGAAAAGAGCATTACCTTGGTTTTCTCAATATTTAAAAGAAGCTTTAATTCAGAGAGCTGAGTCTGAATAATGTTAAAAACAGTCTGTAATTTAACACCAGCCTCCTTAATGGAGGGACCTGCACAGTACATCACGGTATCATCCGCATAAAAATGAAAAGTAGCTTCATCCACATTTTCACCTAAACTATTGATGTAGATGGAGAATAAAAGTGGACCTAAAACAGAACCTTGAGGAACACCATTAGCAATATTTAACCACTCAGAAGACAGCCCATCAAAATGAACACATTGGGAGCTTTCAGAGAGGTAGTTTACAAACCAACCCACTGCATGGCTGGACATGCCTATACTGGCTAGCCTCTGCTTTAAAATGCGATGATCGACGGTATCAAACGCTTTGGACAGGTCAATAAATAGAGCTGCACAACTCTGCTTATTGTCTAAAATACTCGCCACATCATTCACCACTTTCATTGTCGCAGTGATGGTGCTGTGTTGCTTTCTGAAGCCTGACTGATGTTTAGACAGGATGTCATTTGTACATAAAAACACCTTTACCTGTTCACTCACTAGGCGTTCGAGCACCTTAGCCAGAACTGATAATTTTGAGATGGGCCTATAATTATTTAATAAAGTGGCCTCCCCACCTTTTAGTAGAGGCAGGACATACGCTGACTTCCACCATTTTGGAATTGTGTTAGTGCTGAGGGAGAGGTTAAAAAGAGTAGTGAGCGGTGGAGCAATAAAATCAGCAGCTATCTTTAAAAAGAAAGGCTCTAAATTGTCCGGGCCAGACGGTTTCTTAGGATCTAACTTGGTTAAAACTTCACGAACAACATCAACAGTAAAAGGAGTAAAACTAAAAGGGTTTTCCAAAACACCTTTTTCAGAGTTACAGACTGTGGTGTTCACAGAAGCAGAGTTAGTGACATAATCAAACAGAGAGCCACAAGACACAAAATGCTTATTAAAACAATTTAACATAGTGGCCCTGTCCGATATAGAGCCAGATGCTGTGGTAATGCACGGAGGTAGCTCATTACGGATATCACCGGTGGATATCGATTTTATGGCTTTCCAACATTTTCCAGGATTATTCAGATAACCTTTTATCATATAGTAAAAACTAGACTTTTGCACCAACCTTTGGCTTTGTTTTAAGGCTTTCAAACACTAAGCCATGATGGGAGGTTTTGACCGATGACAGGTCATTTCAAAGAGAGGGCTTTCCTATTGGCTGTTCTACAGATGCAGATTTGTGTCCAATCAGATGGTATAAACCTTAATCTACAGAGCAATATCCTCCTTTTTAGAAAATGAGAGAAAATGTTTCCAATAGTTTTACAGTTTACAATAGCCAAGGCTAATGGCTGTGGTTATCTCAAGGCAGCCTCAAAGGTTAGCAGAAGGCTAAGCTATTAGCAAATGTACTCTGTATCTGAAACCTTTCATCGATATTGAAACACGCTAAAGTCTGAAATCATATAATGTCACGACAAAGGGCTTTACAGGGCAACAAGTTTGCAAAGAAATCTTGACGTAGTATTCATAGAATAGCCCGTATTTAAAGACATTGAAATTAATGACTAGTACCCTTGAAGGACTGAGAACACACTGTGAAAGGGGTTAAAGTTCCTAAGATGAAACCATGAACAAAACCCGTAAACCGGACAACACCATGTGCCAACTATCATTGAGAATGTAGCCTTGCCCTAAAGCATACCCTGCCTCATTGTCAATTGATGTATGGGACCACCAGGCAAATAATGAACATTATGCTGCGATCAAGTAGACCTTGAACTAGTTATTTAGACTTTGCACCCATGCATTGGGAAAATGTTCAAAATATAAAGTGGGAGGTTCAAGTGAGAAGTCTATGATACATTAGTCTTCTCATAGTTTGTGTTCCTGATCTAGCGGCCATTGAAGTGTAGACTGCATAGAAACTAGGAAAAAGAGACTCAACTCACAAACAGTCACATATTTCTCATCTTTACATTCCATCTCCTCTGTATATGCAAACTCAAACAGACACTCTGATGACTGACAAGGAAAGAAAGAAAGATATTTCTAAATACAAGGCAAAGATAATTAGACATGTATTTTCCATTCTCTTTGCCCTCCAATTGTCCTTTATCACACATCACACTCATATCATCCATCTCTGCCCTTTAACATTCAAATCAAACTTTTCCTTCATGTGTGTTCACATAACATCACAGCCACATGTCAGCACAAATCAGCACACAGGCTACCTTCTTCATATATATTCCATAGGATCTGTCCATGTTGATAAGACAACTTAATGTACATAAAGCCGCTGTGACTGCAGCTTCATTTCTCTGCGTTTTCCACCATAATGTGCGTAGGATTTCTCTCATGCAGCCCCCTTTCTGTCTCAACGTATATGTTGCTATGCGTGTCAAGCCTGAATGCTAAATTCTTCTGAGTGCCCACATGTCAGCTCCTTTCAGTCAATTACTTTGAGTATGTGCATATCTGTGGCCCCATGCTGACCTCCCACCACTGTCCAAGGAGGCCAGGTGTATGTGCGTGAAGTGTTCTACACTAAATCTATTGTGCTCAAATGCTGTATTGGATTTGCAGATGTGTTGATGCTTTGTGAATAACAATGGATGTGCACAGAGAAACATATCTGTCATAACACATCTTTTACCTTTAGTGTGGGACATATGATCCCAGTCTTCTGAATAAAACATTTAGAGGGAAATGCACTGTTCCATTCAACTTTTGGCTGATTTCCATATTTCATATTACTGAGTCAGGAGCTCAAAGTACGTTTTCCCTAGATAGAGCTCTAACTGAAACCTACGAATTTCAGGGCAAATGTTATTGTATTATTTCATTTCAATACATTGACATGGATTTTCTTCCATGTGCTCATCATTTTAGATCTCTTAGGACTATGACAGATGGCAGTAGCTCAGTTCGGAAAGGAAGATTGAAGGCTCAAGTCCCCTAACGGACCAAGTGTATGTATGGAATGGTAGTTTTTGCCAGTTCCCCTTCTGGTTACTGAACAAGGCCCAGGACCCCCACACTGCTCCCTGGGTTATGTGAAGTAACTGCTCACTTCTCCTAATACTAGTATAGGTTCAATCAATGTAATAATGTAACTTAAAGGTCCCCTATTATACTGTTTTTCATCAATATATTATAGGTCTCAGATATATACAAAACATATCTCTGAAGTGTTTGGCTGGAAATATCAAACAGATCATGCATTGTAGTATCCCATAAACCCCTCTGTTTCAGCCCTGTTTCAAAAGTGCTGATTCTCTGTATGTTACTTTAGATGAAAATAAGGAGCCACTCCCCACGTCTCTCTGCGAAATATTTGGTTAAAAAGAACACAGTGGTGCTCTATGAGGATATTCAGGTGAAAAGGTGGGCGAGTGTTACCTTGGTTGGTTATTGGCTAATGGTTACACAAGCCAACAAATTGTTGTGACATCATAAAGTGGCCAAAATATGATCAGCTCATTTTCAGCAAGGTTTTTATATAAATGGATCAGGACAAAAAGTGAGCGAATATTTTTTCCTGAAACTACATGTTTATGTATAAAAGACGTGAAAAAGTGGATTTTGCATATTAGGTGACCTTTAATGTATGTGTAACTATATACAATATTTAAATTGAACCCTCCATTTCCATTTCATCATACATGGTTTGTGCAATTTAATATTATCCAAACAGTGTCTGAAGTGCTACCTCTTTAGCAACCTCATTATTACTGGTTTCACCCAGTATTTCAGGTATATGATAGTTACTTGAAGTAACTACTTTGTTGTATATTTTACGGCTGACTTCTCAATAAAGCCTGTTGACCATCTGCTTGAAATTGTGCCAATCCAAACCAGTTTTGTTATTTATGTTTAATCCTCAGTCTACTAACATATTCAAAAATGCAGGGATTAAAGACTGGGTTCCATGGGACCATGGGCCGTAAAAAGCAATAATAACAACAACATTTTAACTTATTTCATCAAGGAAGATCATTAAATATGTAATCACTGTCATCTGAAAAAGAAAAAAATCTAACTATTATTGTTTCTTTTTTGTTGTTAGAGTTAATTTGCATATTGTGAAAAACATTTTCGTCAGTTTCCTTCAAAAAGACGGAGCCTTTCTACCCTGAGAGTGTGTGCTACTTTAAATTAGGACGCAGAGTAAACTCCATGGATAGTTCCATCTGAATTTGGTGTTTTCATCTAAAGTCTTTTTAAAATGACTAATTGATACAGAAAACAATGAGTAGGAACAACTGACATGACATATTAATAAGAAATTGGAAGTATATAATGTAGCACCTGTGACATATGACTGGGTGTGCAGGCACTGCATTTGATAATGTAAAGGTTGAACAAAATGATATCCAAAGAAAGTGACACCAAACTGGATAACAGATCATTATAAGTGACTGTGGTAATTAGTTTACCCGAGTCAGGCCTTTACCTTCCATAACCAAGGACATTATTTAAACAAATACATGACTTAGTGACCTAGTTTGTTAATGGTATGCTGACTTACAAACATGGGACCTATACAAAACAACTTTTTGTGGCACTTTTAGAACTAACTATTATTGTTTTGTTTATTTAGGATGGAGTGAAAGCTGTCAGTAAAACCCAAATAATCAAACTTGCCGAGCAAAAACTGTCCAATGACTAAATGTCCTGTCAGTCCATGCTTACCCTTACTGTAGTTTGATTATAATAAAGTGACAAATGACATACATGAATGACTAAGGTCCATGGATTTGTCACAGCAATAAATAAGACTAATGATTCTAATAGGATATGTGAGTGATTAAGTATTAATAGGATCAAAGGTCTATGTGCAAGTCTCACCAAACAGGTAGGGATGAATGAAATAGCAGTAGCATCATACTGTATAACATGTTTTCGGCCTTCCACCCTCTCTCCCTTCTTCTCTCCTCCTGTGAGTGGGGTCGGGATTTAGATGTTGTGAGTTCCCCACCTCTCTCCCAAAATAAAGTACGGAGCCAGAGCACTCCCTGGTGGTGCCAAACCTGAACTTCAACAACTCAAACTTGGATAACTTTTTTTGGCTGAGTGAGTCTGTCTCCGTTCAGCATCAGCAGCCTGATAAGACCCGGGACAGTCCCAGCAGGAGTTTGCTTTGGTTTGGATACAAAGTGGAAAGCAGGAGGATGTGAGATCTAGGGGAATTGGAAGTTGATGTCGGGCCACTTGTTGCTTCCACAGTGTGTATGTGATCCAAGCAGAGAATCACATAGAAAACACATGGATTCCCTAAAGTTTTCTTTCTTACTTTAAGTTTCATACTTATCAGATATGGATTGGTAGATTTGCTAAGTCATCTATTGGTTAAAATAAAAGGCTTTCTATTAGGGGTGTAACGGTTCACAGAAGTCACGGTTCGGTTCGTACCTCGGTTTGGGGGTCACGGTTCGGTACGGATTCGGTACAACAAGAAAAAGCAAAAACAGTCCCAAATGCATAATTCCAGGTTTGTTATTTATGTTTGAACAGTAGTGCAAGTTTCAGTTTAAAAATAAGGATCTCTGACATTTTGAATAATTAACTGTATTAAACAGTTAAAAACAAACCACAAACAGTACCACACACACTCAGATGGCCATATTATCTATAATGGCTGATGTCAAACAAAAAGGTTTCATCAAGCTGTAAAACTAAAAAGAATGTCTTGAAAATATTACATCATAAATAATAAGAAAGCGTTTCAAGAGCACAAAGTCGTTGAAAAACATATGCCAAAAGCTTCCGTTATTTATTTTGGTCTCAAGGCTTTCATTGTCTATTGGTTTATTAAAAACAGCGGGGATCAGCTGTTGAACTGCTGTTGTCTTTTGCCGGGCTCCGGTGATTGGCAAATCTGGGTGATGCCTTCTGATATGAATTAGCATGTTTGGCGTGTGTTTCCATTAGCATACTGCACTGCTATCGAACAACGCCGACACACCGTCCTCGTCCAATCCACCGTCCTCGTCCAATCCACCACTCATCCGATCCACCACTCGCACACTTCATCGTTATTGTAGTCCACAGGGAACCCAACATTTTCCCACACAGCTGATTTAAAAGAAGCAGGTAGGTTCTAGCTCCTGTGTGTTATCTGAAATCGCCATACTAACTTTACTTCTTCTTGTATTTTGTTCGTTTTGTTGTTGTGTTTCTTCTTGTTCTTTATTTGTTGTTTAGCCCTAAGCCTGTTTTTCAGGTCTCAGGCTCGAAAATGACATTCCCAGAACAAATTACCATATCTTCCCTTCTAAAAGGGTTAAATTAATAATCTTTTTTTCTCAAAGTAATGATAAACCTGTGAGTTGGATGTAGAAAAGTCAGAATCAATATAGATGTTTTTTATTTTAAAGAAAATTCAGATTGAACATAGTAAAAAACTGTAAATTATAGTGTCCGTCCAAATTATTTTTTACTTATAGTGAAAACTACCCTTGGATGATGGTAAGGTAGACTAAAAGCTTTATAAATCCAAATTACAACATATAATAAGTACCCTGTATCAAGAGTGATGCAAAACAAGTGACATTTGACCTTTTTAGAGAGGTTTAGCAAAATAAACTCCACCTCGGAGGTGATTTGGGTGGAAATGGGGGTTTTACCGTTTCTCTGGAACCCATTGGTCGATTTTGGTGATTGACATATCTTTCTGACCGTTAGAGCCAATAGAAACGAAGAGGAATCTCCCCACTCACACACATGGTAAAACAAAAAGGTGGGGGCTTCGCGGACGCAGTTTTGCATGAGAGTGAAGCTATAGAGCTATAGCTCTAGCTCTGACATCTGTAAACCGAAAAGCAGGTTTATTGCTCATGGATTATCAGAAATAATTTCAAAGGGACACAGACACATTGGATTAACCTATGGATTAACTTCAGCAGCGTTTTTATCATTTTAAAGCCATTGAAGACCACTTTTGACCAGACTACGACACAGGTGAGCCATTTTAGCGTTTTTAGCTACCTAGCGCCATATGTTTTGATGTCTGTTCTTGTTATTACCTCCACAAGTTCGTATCATTGAGTGATAATGAGGGTACCCTTTGATTCTGTGTCACCTCACGATGTGTTGGATGTGCACCAAAGATAAATAATAAGGTTTTGTGAGTGAATTTCGGTGCAGTCATCTGTTAGCATTTTTCGCTCGTTGCTAATTCAGAGGCTCAGCGTTAGCATTGTGGGTTTTTTGAAAAACAATTTTTTTAAATGATCAGTTAGATGAGTTTCTTCCCGTTACATGGATATAAAACATTCATATTTTATTAAATGAACATGCCCTCAAACACTGTTTCCTGCAAGATGTTGCGGCAGTACCCCGGTACCGGGGTCTCTCGGACTTAACAGGTTAAGGGCGGCTGGCAAACAGCTTTTAGGCGCAATACCGCCCCCTGGATTATAAATAGTGTAATGGATACTGCTCTGAATGACAGACTTTTTTCCCACTCGTAAAAAAAAGGCGTATTCGTCGTGTGACTGCATGTGCCGAACCGTGACGTCCGAACCGTGACGGTACGGGACGAATACGGATACCGTTACAGCCCTACTTTCTATCACTCATACATGTTATTTACATGTCCGTTGTGGCTCTACTCAAATATGACAGTAACATATATTACAAAAGCACCTGCATGATATTTGACATATAGCTATAGCTATCAAGTTATAATAATGTTATAATGAAGACAAAATGTTCTCTGTTCTCTTACAGGCTCTCAAGAATATGGTGATGCGATAAGTGTCATTATACAGGCTTTTTGATTTCATATATTGCAATTCTGTATATTTTTCAAATCTGATTTTGGGAAAACTGTCAGTGTTCCTCATTTTTATTTAATCTGAACAGAACAATCTGCAATTGCTTTTGTCACAGTCCCTGACTTTACAAGAACCAATTCTTAGGTTCGAAGATGATGCCAAAGTTTGCAAACTGTGAAAGTAAAACAACTTTTTACAGTGGGCTATGCAACTGCAACAATGCCCTTTAGCTCCTTTTGAGCCATAAACTAAGAGTGTCCCGTCCTCCAAAGGTCGATAGAAAATATAGTTGGGACACAGTGAACTCACTATAGAAACATCAAAGGATCACACCTTACTTTTTTCCTGGGAATGCTACATTGTAAACAACAGATCAATGTTGAAATTGGTAGAAAAAGAGCTAGTGAAGTTATCTGTTAGCTGCTGCTTAAAGAAGATTCCATAGAGTTGCATTTAAGTTCGAAGCTAGGCAGACAACATGACAACACCCCAATCCTAGCCTCTCCATTGGCATATTTTGGAATTGATTTAGATTTTACTGATCACTCCCGAGCACGTTTTGGTTTGGCCACAAGCTACATAAGTGTCCAACATGCTGGGTATTCTTACTGTTGGCAGCTAACACATATTGAATGTAAGTTTGGTGGACAGTGTGCATTTGATTCATCTAGTTCATTGTGTGGACTGACACCATTTATATATGCTCACAATATGAATTGTAGGGGTAATGATTTTGGGGTTAGGTACCTGAGTCCAAAGCCTCCCGCAGCTCTGCAGGTCCACTGGTGGCTGGAGGAGCTCGATACAGAGAATCACTGTTCAATCCTGCAGATAAAAACAGGTAGAAGAAGAGGAAGGAAGTCAGCAGTCAGCCTGAAAACATGTGTTTACTACAGCTAACTTGTAAAGTTGGGCTGCATATTACAGTGAAATACGTTAAAGGTTTTTTCAACAGTGAAATAAGGATGGTTGTCCACCTTATGCAGGAGTTATGATGTTGATAAATTAGCTTAGCATAAAGACTAGTAGCAGGATGCAATTGCTACCCTGCGGTTTAAAAACACACACAGAAACACTTTTTAAGCAGATGGAACAACATGTCTATATTTGTTGTCCAGTTTATAGGTAAACAAAGATGTAAAAATGACAGTTTGAGTCAATATTGATAATAGTCGGTGCCGCAACAATGTGCAGGGAAGTTAAAAAGTTTGCTACCATAATTAAAAAAAAATTAAAAAAGAAAGTGCTACACATAAGTAATGGGTGACTTGATACACCGATGTTCCAAAAAAAGGACCTCGATCATATAACTCTTGATAATTATTCAAAGGTCCCATAATATACTATACTTATAACCATATATGTGACCTGCTCCATCGAAATCAGTTGCATTGACCCGAAGACACATTTTGAGTTGTAGGTGTCACGATCTGTCTGTGTTGTGTTTTGTCTTGTCTTTTTCTGTCTTTGGTTTCATGTTTTATTTTGAAAAGTCTTCACCCCCTGTCTTGCCTGTCGCTTTCTGTCTGTTTTCCCTCCTACCTGATGACCCGATTGTGTTCACCTGGTGCCCCTGTGTTTTCTCCTCCCTCCTCACCTGTGTCTTGTTTGTGTGATTAGTCTTGTGTGTATTTAAGTTCTGGTTTTTCTGTCTGTCATTGTTGGTTCATTGTTTGTCGTTGACTGTGTTCACGAGGTAGTGTTCTGTTTGTTCCTTAAAGACCTTGAAATAAAGGTATTTTTTCTGTTTATTCTGCATTTGGGTCCTGCCTGCTTCACTCACCCTAACAGTAGGCTATACACTGTGAGATTCCTAGCTTTCTAATGATATCAGGATTGTTTTTGTACTCCAAATATTAAGCAAAATATGTCACATTATATAATTACTGTCACCGAGTCATCATTTTGAGAAAAAGGCCTTAAAGTTTCCTCCATCGGAATCTATCGATCTGATTGATTATTAGCGGAGCAAATGATCAAAGTAGTACTGAGGGAAAATATTTTCGTTTGGATTACTGGTCTGGGGGAAGCAAGCGAGTGTGTGTGTATATGTGTGTGAAAACACTCATGAGAAACACTGGCTGTTGTTATGCCTGCTGTGACGTCAAGTTACTCCGTTCTCCGCTTGTAATTATGCCGTTACAAGCTTCAACGTTATATTTATCATCTGAATTTGCCAAAACAAGTTTAATATTCTGAAAGCCAAGACTTTGTTTAATTTAAATCAGATGAAAACAAACTGTAACGGACCCTGCCGTGTTATCTATGATTACTATACGAATCCACGTTTATTTTTTAAATGAGCCGTTGCGACTTCCGACTGATTTCGATAGAGCAGGTCACATATTATAGGGCTATATCTATACAAAACATGTCCCTGAAGTTTTTGCTCAAAATACCAAACAGATCACCCATTGTAGCCATGCCTCATACCCCTCTATTTCAGCCCTGGTACAAAAGTGCTGATTCTGGGTCTGTAGCTTTAAATGTAACCGAGCAGCTGCTGGCCACGCCCCTTTGGAGTGCAGGCAAGCAGTGAGCTCTGTGAAGAGAAGAGTGTCAGCAGAAACTCAGCTAAACGCTGCCGTGATTAAACGCAATATTATTTTCCAAACCACATCAAGGATTATTTCTGAAACAGTATGGAGCTCAAACGCTTTCTCTCGCGCGGGTTTACCACAAGGTGAGTACCTGTTCATATCCTGCTTCTTTACACATATTCTCTCCAGTACAGCTTTAGCTCTGAGTGTTAGCAATGCTTGCTAATGTAAACACAAACCATATTACTTCCAAAGCACGTCGCGCATTGTTTCTGATACAGCACATAACTTGACATGTATCAAGATGGTCGCAGCGTGAGCAAGCGCATCTCAAGCTTGTCTGTTTTTCGCTGTTAAATTAGCTCTTTAAAGCTTATGCCATTGATCCACATGATCTGAACCCATGAACATTTGAATAACTTAAGAATACATAGTAAAGCGGCTCACTACGGTCTCTGGATTAGTGTATTTTTTTGATTTGCAACTATGGAGGGAAACATGTCTCTGCAAACTTTGTGGGACGCGATTCAGCAAATCAAGACCGACATGCTGACTCACATTGACACAAAAATGTATCCCATTCAAAGTAGCTTGAGCAGGATACACAGGATTCCCTGTCTAGTTTGGGAGACCAGGTCAATTTGTTAGAGCAGCGTGTTGGGGCTAATGAGGACAATGTACACAAGTGTGTCGCTCGAGTCAAGCAGCTTGAGAAAGACAACTCCTTCCTAACGTCTAAAGTTGATGACTTGGAGAACCGGAGCCGACGTTCTAACCTTCGCTTCGTAGGAATCCAGGAGTCCGCTGAAGGCAGTGACATTATCGGCTTCATGTCTCGGCTCATCCCGCAGCTCCTGGGGCCAGATGCTTTCCCTACCCTGCCGATCATTGTATTATGACATTGGGGTCATGCAGAGTGAGATCGCTGTTCCTTTAAGAGAGGGATGTGGGCTTGCATGTGTGTGTGGGTATGGTTGAGCGAGAGTGAGCGAGCCGGATATATGTTTTCGAGAAGTAAAACGAGGCAGCAGAAAAAGGATAGGTCTGTGATGTATCTTGTGAAACAGAAGAGCTAAATAAATGCAACGACCTCCCAAGAAGAGCTCGCCTCTCTCCAGTCATTCCGATAAAGTGGGTTATTGAACCCGAAGCGTGTTGCTTCTGCCCTGGGAGACGACAGAGAGTCATCCCCCCTGTTTCCTCGACTATGGTCTGGGAGCCGACTGGAAAGTTCAACAATTGAGAGGGCACACCGCTCACCGACTGCCAGGCAAAACTCCCGTGCCAGCCCCGCGGGCCATCATGATCGAGCTGCTGAACTTCCAGGACAAAGTGAAAATCCTTCGTCTTGCCAGGAAGAAAAAGTCTCTGGACTACAACGGGAAACACATCAGCATATATCCCGATTTCAGTCCCGAGCTTACCAGAAGACGCCGGAGCTTCGATCCAGTCAAACGCAAGCTCCGTGAACTCAACATGAAGTACTTTCTCCTCTACCCGTGCACCCTCTGCGTTGTTGTTGATGGCACACAACAACGCTTCTCGACCCACAAAGATGCGGAGGCAATCTTTATGTCTACCTCAAACTCTCCTGGGTGACAAACATCCCCAGAGATGAGGCTGCTGCTAATGGTAGCATGTTGATCCACTACGATGGTGCATCTAAGTGACTTTCTCCTCGGTTTCCTCTCTTCTCTTCTCTTCCCTTGTTTTTTATTTTTCTCATCTTTTTACGTGACGTGTCATCAGGGCCGCCCCTCCCTACAGGCCAATCACGCAGGCTGCATGGGGCCCCGCCTTGCGCAGGGGGCCTCAGCTGCTGTGCATAGTTCTCCACTCAGTTCTGTGCGCACCCCTCGCGAGAGTGAGAGTGAGAGGTGACAAGGGGAGCACGTCTGTAACCCGACACCGTTTAAATGAATCGACATCTGACCAATCACGGCTTTGATACGGCCACTAGTGCAGGTGAAGAGATGTCAGTGAAAAGACAGTTTCAGTCCGGCACAAGCAAGAGGGAAAAAAAAAAAAACATGAAGAAACTAGAGCATCACTCGAAAGTGGGTTATTGTATGAGTCAAATGTACAACTTGTGAATGTTGTATAAGTCAAATTGCCAATTGCCATATTAAAACATCAGCTGCAATTCACGACATGAAGAAGGCAGTCTCTGCATCGCATATAGGCTAATGGAGATGCAGTTATTTCCAGCATTCTTTATTTACCATTCATTCAAGTATGTGATGCCTTTTATCTGCTAATGTACAGGAGGAAGAGTGATAAACTGTCTGTCTAGTTGGCTTACATAACAGTTAAAGTTTACAGCCTAAAAAACATGGAGCATTTTTCCCCCTTTTATTCATTTTTATGTCAATTTGCACATTTCATGGTGATGCTCAGCCTCTCCCCTTAAGGCAAGGCAAGTTTATTTATATAGCACCTTTCAACACAAGGCAATTCAAGGTGCTTTACAAAAATGAAAGACTTCCAGACAAAGGCATTTAAAAACAGTAAAAGATAATAAAAGAAACATTAAAAGAAAAAATACATGAATAAAAAGTAAACTTTTACTCCTAACAGTCATCATCATGTCAATCACAACACAGAGAAATACTGATAGAAATGTGTGTGTAGTTGTTGATACATTGCTGACAGAGGGAACTACATTTGAATACAGATTTAAGAAGTATCAGTTTTTGAGTCATGTCATAAGCATGTTTTGTCTTGACTATATTACAACTCTATTATAATAAAATAATATAGTATTTATATTATTGAATTGATTATGATTATTATTATTAGTAGAAGTAGTTTATTTGCATTCATTATATTTAATATTTTTGAGGCTAGTATTTGGCAGGAAATGCAGACGTATTCACCTGTAAACGCATACTGAACGACATAAATGCACATTTACCATTTACCTCACTGTATAAAAAAGTAACTGTGTTGATAATAATAATAATAATAAACAGGAATTATATTTGCAAAGTAGCCTACTTTGTTTCCAAAAAAAAATGTTTCACTCCTGTCGGTTGGGGGGGGGGGGGGCCTCATCTCACAATGTCGCTTGGGGCCCCAAGTTAGCCAGGGGCGGCCCTGCGTGTCATGACTGCTGAGATGTTGTTGACACTCTCTTTTGTGTTTATTATAACTTAATATAACAGGTGGGAACCCACCTGGCTCTTTCAGTTGTGTGGTTTGTTTACATTTTAACAAGTGACAGGAACATTATTTGCTATTATTTCCAGACTGGATGAATTAAAGGGTATACAAATCATTCATTTGAATATCAGGAGTCTATTGCCCAAAATTGATTTACTTTGGATATGGGTTGTTCTACATAAACCTAAAATCATCACACTCTCTGAAACTTGGCTTAATAGTAACATTTCCGATAGTGAACTACAAATCACAAATTATTTGCTTTACAGATCTGATAGATGCCCCAGGGTTGGAGGTGTGGCTATGTATGTCTCCTCTGACCTTGTGACTGAGCTAATTGCTACTTCTATAGAGCCTCTACATTTTGAATGCATTTTTCTTAAAATTATTTTTCATGAAAATAAATGCTTAACTATTAGTAGCATCTATAGGTCACCTTCTTCACCTGCAGAGTCTTTTAACCACATCATTGACACTATCAACTCCATTTCCTGTGGAAATGAAATAATCTTGCTTGGTGATTTCAACAAAAATTGGTTGGATAAATCATCTGATAGAGAGAAAAAACTTTTCAGTAGTCTAAATGTTAAACAGCTAATTAATGAGCCAACTCGTATTAATCTTAGAACCCAATCTCTGCTTGACTGGATACTGGTGTCACACCCTGACAGAATCTTAAAAGCTGGTGTCATGTCGGATTGCTTCAGCGATCATTCAATTGTTTATTGCGTATGGAAAATCAAATTAATTAAACTGCCTCCAAAACTAGTCAAAATCAGACAATATAAAACATTGAATGTTGATTCATGATGTCATGAACAAAGATGCACCCGTGAGAACGGTTAAGGTCAAAGGTCAACATCTCCCTTGGATCAATTCTGAACTCATCAGTCTCTTTAGGGAAAGGGATAAAGCATGGTCGATATATCGTCATTCAAGAACTATAGCCGATTGGGAAGTATACAGGCATCTTCGAAATCTGAGTAAAACCAAAACCCGAAATGCTAAATCGAACTACTATAAAGAATCTATTTTAAATAAATCAGGTAAACATTCTATTAATAAAATAAGAACTGCTGATACAATAATTCATGACCCATTATCCATTGCCCAAATATTTAATCAGCATTTCGCTAATGTATGTTCCACACTCTCCTATTTGACGACTGATATTTCTAATAGTAACTCATACTGCAACAGTTATTTTTCTTTTTAGAAGATTCTACCACACGAAGTTCATAATGCTATCGCTGAATTAAAAGTGGATGGCAGTGCAGGACTCGATGGTATAAAAAACAGGTTCATAAAATTGGCGTCCCATATTCTCATGTACCCACTTGCTGATTTGTTCAACCTGTCTTTGTCCACCTGTTGAGTTGCCGACTATTTTGAAATGTGCACACATCATTCCACTCCATAAAGGTGGTGATTTACTTGATACAAATAATTATAGACCAATCTCTATTGTCTGTTCTATTTCCAACGTTTTGGAGAAAATAATTTATAATCAACTGTCACATTATCTCAATACTTATAATATTTTATCTCCGGTTCAATCTGGTTTCAGGCATAATCACTCCAAAACAACTGCCCTACTTAAATTTATGAATGACTTGTACTCTGCTGCAGATGATGGTGAACTCACAGGTGCCATTTTTATTGACTTGACAAAAGCCTTTGATTTCGTTGATCGATATCTGCTCTTGGATAAACTTCACGGCATTGGCCTTTCTAATAATACAGTGTTATGGTTTAACTCGTACCTTCACAGTAGAAAGCAATGTGTGGTTGTTATTGCAAAACAGTCTGACCTGTTGATCCAACAAAAAGGTGTACCCCAAGGATCAACTCTGGGCCCACTTCTGTTCTCTATTTACATAAATGATTTATCTTCTTGTCTCATTAATTGTTGTATTCACCTTTATGCTGATGACACTGTCATATGTGACCCGCTCTATCGAAATCAGTCGGAAGTCGCAACGGCTCATTTCAAAATAAACGTGGATTTGCGTAAAAAAATATTTTTTCTGGGTTCGGGTGTTTTGTTTGATTTTAAACAAACAAAGTCTTGACTTTCAGAATATGAAACTTTTATTTCCAAAATCACACGATAAATACATTTTTGAAGCTTGTAAAGGGAAGAAGACAGACACCTCTCACTCGCAATCTGCTCTTCCGCAGCGCCGCCCCCCCTCCCTCCGGCTGAAATTATGAATGTAAGAGTATAGTAATCATAGATAACACGGCAGGGTCCGTTACAGTTTGTTTTCATCTGATTTAAAATAAACAAAGTCTTGGCTTTCAGAATATTAAACTTGTTTCGGCAAATTCAGATGATAAATACAACTTTGAAGCTTGTAACGGCATAATTACAAGCGGAGAACGGAGTAACTTCACGTCACAGCAGGCATAACAACAGCTGGTGTTTCTCGTGAGGGTTTTCCCCGGGAAACAAACGCAATACACACAAACGCAAAATTACACAAACACACAACACACACACACACACACACGCACACTCGCGAGCTTCCCCCAGACCAGTAATCCAAACGAAAATATCTTCCCTCCGTAGTATTTTGATCATTTGCTCCGCTAATAATCAATCAGATCGATGGATTCCAGAGAAGAGAAAACTTTGAAGGCCTTTTTCTCAAAATGATGACTCGGTGATAGTTATTATATAATGTGACATATTTATGACATAACAACAATCCTGATATCATTAGAAAGCTAGGAATCTCCTCTTTCCAGCAGTGTATGCAACTCAAAATGTGTCTTCGGGTCAATGCGACTGATTTCGATAGAGCAGGTCACATATATACATCCAAATCTGACTTTTCACAAATTCAGATCTCTCTTCAATCAGATTTTAATATCTTACAGGACTGGCTATCACACAATAAACTACTGCTTAACAAAACAAAATGTTATACCATGGTCTTTGGTACCAGGCAGAAGCTCAAATCCAAACCTAATGTAGTAATAACATGTACGGATGGCACTTCTCTGCATAAAGTTGATATCTTTTAATATCTTGGTGTATGGCTAGACTCTGAACTTTCATTTAAACTACATATAAAGCATGTAACGCTCAGTGTCCGAAAGATAATCGCTTCTCAACTTATTCTTCCGATTATGGACTATTGTGATGTTGTCTACCAACATGCTCATAAATTAGATATTGCTCCACTCAACATAGCCTACAATAGACCAGTGGTTCCCAAACTTTTTGTGCCCAAGGCACACCAAAGGACAAGTAAAAATCTCAAACGACTCGCTTCACCCTCGCTGCGAGGGGGACCCAAGTTCCCATCAGCAAAAACACGTGGGTTTGCTATCCTGGCTCCAAGATGGTGGAATGAGCTCCCCATTGACATCAGGACAGCAGATAGCTTGCACATCTTCCGGCGCAAACTGAAAACTCATCTCTTTCGACTCCACTTTGAGCGATAGATTTATTAACAAAGCACTTATATACTAATAAAGGACTGGCTTATCTAAAGCCAGTTGAGTAGCACTTGAAATGTTTGGCTCTATGAAACCTGATGTACTTATATGATTCTGTTTTCTTCAAGGTTGTGTCTTCCTGGTCGAATGTACTTATTGTAAGTCGCTTTGGATAAAAGCGTCAGCTAAATGCAATGTAATGTAATGTAATGTAATGTAATAAAACAAGTTGATCGGGCAGTTTAAAATGACATAATAGGCTCTCTACCAGGAGATGCGGCTGCATTGTGTTAAATGCAACCCGGTATCACGGCAAGACGTGAACATGTGACGATTTACCATGCTGGGAGACGTGAAGATGTCACGATTTCGTCCCCTTCAAACGTGACAGCTACACGGTATTGTTAACCCATGTTAACCAGTGGAGAAATAACCGGAAATACCAAGCAAATGCTACCCCGACGTAATGATTTATTTTTTAATAGTCACACTCGATTACGGCGATTTTCTTGTTGCCCCAGCTGGTCGACACCTCTTTTAGCAGAAACAAAGGCTACATTAATGTATTAAATCGATGTTAATCCGTGCGTGTGGATGTGGAATTAACGGACGTGACGTTGTGCGATTGAGTTGCCAAGCAACAGCTTCGGTTCATGTTAATTTACAAACTATTCAACTACAACCGTAGTTATATTTAAAAACATGTTAGAAGGCCTCACGAAATACTTTAATGCACATTCAAATGTAAATGTGAAGGAATGTGTGTATAACAAAATACATCGGTCATTAAACGAAACCGGAAACAGATGTAGGCAAGATCCTCAGCTCGATGATTGGATGGTTATCCGCAATGCATGCTGGGATTTGGTGTTTATGTGATGTGAAATCTGAAAACGTTTTTTAAAAATACAATAATACTTTATTCCGAGTGTGCTTGCTTTTCTCTTTGAAAGTCATCACATAACGGCATTGTAATACACGGTTTCGGCTGCATTAAATATTACATATCTGCCGTAATTCTCTATTTATAGAGCCGTGCTGAGAAGACTTCTGGACAAACAGGAGAACTGCCGCCAAAACTGAAGATGTGACATGGATCATAAATATATAAGCAATTAAACAACATCTTACATTTATTTTCACACAATACGTCTCCTTGCAGTATCAACACTAATTCGGCTGACTTTTATATTTGATCCAATTGGTAGATAGGCTGTATTTACACCATAACCGTGCAGAGCTGATAGAAAGGGACACCTGGTGGTCAAAGCACGTTATTGAATTGTATTATTTTATTATTAGATATTAATAGGAGGATGTGCAAAACAGACAAACTAATAAGGCTTAATTTAAACATTAAAGAGTACTTTAGGTTAAGGTCTTATTTTGAATAAGAAAAAAGCTTTAAGAAGAATATGGAGGGATGAAACCCTCTTGAAACCGCAGGTCCTTCCTTCCTGCAGCGGTCAGACTTTACAACCAGCACTGCCCCTTGTAGACCCTCCTACACACACCACAACACAGACTATAACACCCCTTGCTGCTAAATACAAACCAACTTTGTGCAATATGTGCTATATGTGCAATATATATATGCCATTAATAACTGTGTAATGTATACCTGGCCACTAAATCAATATATATGCCGTTTTGTTTTTAATCTGTATTTTTGAAAATTATGTAACTTTTTATCTTTTTTTTAGCATATTGTTTATTATATTATAACTTAGTACTTTTTTAGCATATTGTTTATTTTATTCTAACTTAGTACTTTTTTAACGCATGTAAGATATGCAACACTAAGCTATCTGTGGCTCTTTCCTGCTGTAACGCTGCACATTTCCCCTCTGTGGAACTAATAAAGGTATTCTGATTCTTTAATGGTCACACATGCAGAGCACACAGCACACACAGTGACATTTGTATCTACAGATACATATTAAGCCTGACAAAGTACTTAACGTCTAATATATTGCTTTCCTGCAATGTTAACTATGTTTAAGCACTTATTTGTTTATTATTTGTTTATTATTAAACTGATATTATACATATGTATTATACTCTTATAAGATGTATGTAGATAGTATAAGAAATGTGCAGAATGACAGTTTAATGGTGGAGTATACACACATATTGATAGATGTCTTGTAATGCACTGTTGAGGAACCTGCGACCCAAGTTTTTCATTCATTGCAACACAGTAGTTGTGTATAATATGATATGTCAATAAACTTTAGCTTAGAAAATCTTGAAATCTTGAAAGGGATGTGCAAACTAGTCATTATATACAGTCTTTAATGAACTATTAGTAGAGAATAATGAGTAATGAATATACTTTATAGGGATCCTATTAATATCTAATAATAAAATAATAAAATTCAATAACGTGCTTTAACCACCAGATGTGCCTTTCTATCAGCTGTAAATTAACATGAACCGAAGCTGTTGCTTGGCAACTCAATCGCACAACGTCACGTCCGTTAATTCCACATCCACACGCATGGATTAACATCGATTTAATACATTAATGTAGCCTTTGTTTCTGCTAAAAGAGGTGTCGACCAGCTGGGGCAACAAGAAAATCGCCGTAATCGAGTGTGACTATTAAAAAATAAATCATTACGTCGGGGTAGCATTTGCTTGGTATTTCCGGTTATTTCTCCACTGGTTAACATGGGTTAACAATACCGTGTAGCTGTCACGTTTGAAGGGGACGAAATCGTGACATCTTCACGTCTCCCAGCATGGTAAATTGTCACATGTTCACGTCTTGCCGTGATACCGGGTTGCATTTAACACAATGCAGCCGCATCTCCTGGTAGAGAGCCTATTATGTCATTTTAAACTGCCCGATCAACTTGTTTTATTACATTACATTACATTACATTGCATTTAGCTGACGCTTTTATCCAAAGCGACTTACAATAAGTACATTCGACCAGGAAGACACAACCTTGAAGAAAACAGAATCATATAAGTACATCAGGTTTCATAGAGCCAAACATTTCAAGTGCTACTCAACTGGCTTTAGATAAGCCAGTCCTTTATTAGTATATAAGTGCTTTGTTAATAAATCTATCGCTCAAAGTGGAGTCGAAAGAGATGAGTTTTCAGTTTGCGCCGGAAGATGTGCAAGCTATCAGCTGTCCTGATTTCAATGGGGAGCTCATTCCACCATCTTGGAGCCAGGATAGCAAACCCACGTGTTTTTGCTGATGGGAACTTGGGTCCCCCTTGCAGCGAGGGTGCAGCGAGTCGTTTGGCTGATGCAGAGCGTAGTGCACGCGCTAGGGTGTACGGTTTAACCATGTCCTGGATGTACGAAGGGCCAGATCCATTGGCAGCATGGTAAGCAAGTACCAGTGTCTTGAAGTGGATTCTAGCAGTTACCGGAAGCCAGTGAAGGGAGCGGAGGAGCGGAGTGGTGTGGGAAAATTTAGGAAGGTTGAAGACCAGACGAGCCGCTGCATTCTGGGTGAGCTGCAGAGGTCGGATGGCACATGCAGGTAGACCAGCCAGGAGGGAGTTGCAGTAGTCTAGGCGTGAGATGACGAGAGCCTGGACCAGAACCTGCGTCGCTTTCTGTGTCAGCTGGGGACGTATCTTCCTGTTGTTGAAAAGAGTGTATCTGCAGCAACGGGTTGTAGCAGCGATGTTTGCAGTGAAGGACAGGTTGTTATCTAGGGTCACACCCAGATTCCTTGCAGTCTGAGTCGGGGAAACAACTGAGGTGCTGATGTTGATTGTTAGGTCAAGAATGGGACAATCTTTTCCCGGAAGGAAGAGCAGCTCAGTCTTGTTTATGGATTTTAAACTTTCTAACTAATAGAGAGCAGAAGGTGTCTGTCAATGGACGCCTCTCTGACTCTGTCATCACTTCCACGGGCTCGCCTCAAGGATGCGTTCTTTCGCCCCTACTTTTTATAATGTACACTGATAAATGCAGGAGCATGCAAGACAACAGCTACCTGGTTAAATTATCTGATGATACCGCCCTCTTGTCCCTCCTTAACGGCTCAGAATCAGGCCACGAGTGTGCTCTTGCCTATTTTATTTCCTGGTGTGATGATAGTTCTATTTCGTCCCGACTGACCGCCAGAGGCGGTGCTTTAAGCACTGGATATGTCCATCGCGCGCATGCGCAGCTCGAGTACCAATAACAACAAAGTCACCTGTGACCCACGTGACACCGGCTATATCAGCCGGTGTCGTCAGAGGATCTGTTCCTTTCATCTTCTCGCTGCGCGGGTACCGTGGCTACATTTTTGTAGCCTACAGCGTTCAGGTTTGAACGTTTGATCTGAGGGATTTCTCTGCAAGCAGCTGGCCGCGTGCAGCTTCGTGACTGACAGTCGGAGCTACGGGTCGTTAACGCGTCCTCCAGGAGCTGTGGCCGGCTGTGCGCTGTGCAGAGCCTCGACAGACAGGTTTGTGTCAGCTTGTTGCTGGTGATGGCTGTGTCCCCGCACCCTCTCCCAGCCAAGTTGTCCTGATTGCTGTCTTATTTTTTGTTTGGCTTAGACTTTCTGGTGACGACAGTGTTCCCGCTTCAGCTCCCATAAAGTTGCCCTTATGCTCTTTTGAAAGTTCTGCTTGTGGCGTTGTGCCCGAGCTATCATTAGCATTTGAGTCCCAGCTTTGGCTGTGTCCCTCATTCAATTTAGTATGGAAAGCCCAGAGTGTCATATTTTAAACCCGTTTTTAGTTTAGATGCAGAGAGTAAGGTAAGTACTTTCTATTTCTTAGAAGCTATTATCTGGTCTTAACATTTGTGTTCTGACTTGGTCGCTTGATTGTTAGCAGCAGCCGCTTGGCTAACACCTTGCTGTTAACCAGTTAAGCCCGAAGGTCCCCCCAGTGGACCCCTCCCACAGTTTTTTTTTTCTCACATGTCTCAGGGCTTCTTAACATTTATGAAACTTTTAATGTTTCATACCCTTTTAAAGGTAAGAAACTCCGCTAACTGACAATAAGAACAATTGTTAGCTAAAAAAAACACAAGAGTAATACCAAGCCTTTGAATTAACTAATGCTAACGCTTTTTTACACACAACACACGGTAGAAATGCCCTTATTACTATCTTAACTGCACAAACAAGATATACGATTTAAAGCTGAGACTCCACAGATTCCACACATGTAATGTCATCACTGTCCGACCTCGAATTCCTGGAGCTATCAGCCAGAAAAGAGAAAGTAAACAACATCCGGTTCCAAAAATATTACAATAATTACGTTTTACCTTTTTTGATTTGTGATCAAAGAAATAAAAACGCATCTCAAGGTTAATCCAATGTCTTTGTGTCACGTATAATTTTTTTACTGATAATCAATCATCATATTTATGGCAATATACTCGGTATAAAGTATTGCCGTCCAGGCTTGCACTTTCAGATATGCTTCGTTTGCTTCTCTATTACGTCCGCTATGGTAATGTTTACGTAGATTTGGGAACTGCCCATCGATTCTATTGGTTCTGATGGTTAAGAAAAAGGTGTAAATCACACGAATCGACCAATGGGTTCCAGAGATATGGTCCTGCGTAAATTATAAAGAATGGCAGCCAACTTAAGTACATTACGCAGCCCACTTCATTTATTGTTTACAACGTAACGAAGCAGGAAATGCAGCAGGACCCAGAGCGCACGGAGCACAGAGCGGACAGCAGATAACGGAATTGCAGTTTTATTGCTTATAGATTATTAGAACATTTCAAAGGGGACACAGCCCCATTGGATATTAATCTATGGATTAACTACATCATCGTTTTTATCGTTTTAATGCCATTGAAGACCAGTTTAGACCAGACAAAGAGGAAGGTAAGTCATTGTTAGCCTAGCGCATTAGCGCTAGCGCCATTTGTTTTGATGTACGTTTTTGTTGATAACGTCGCGAGTTTGTATCTTTCAGTGTTGGGCTGTTCAGGTGGGCACCGTTAGATTCTGTGTCTCCTTGCGATCATAAACAATGTGTTGGATGTGCAGCTAGGATAAGTAATAAGGGAGCGAGGAGTGATTTTCGGTGCTGTAATAGGTTAGCATTTTTCGCTCGGGGCTAATTCAGAGTGATAATTCAAAGTAATAAAATGATTTTTACAGTGAAAAAGTTCAAATGGAACCGATGGTTCCCAAATTACCCAGAGGTGAGTCCGCTTAGACTTTATTTTTGTAAATCTCTCTAAAAAGGTCACATTTCACTTGTTTTGCATCAATCTTTATACAGGGTACTTATTATGTTATAGTTTGGATTCCTAAAGCTTTTAGTCTACTAACCCATCATGCAAGGGTGGTTTTCATTATAAGTAAAGGTTTTTTTTTAGGTGGACATTAGAATTTACATGTTTTTACTATGTTCCATCTGAATTTACTTTAAAATAAAAACATCTATATTGATTCTGACACTTCTACATCCAACTCACAGATGTAACCTTGCTTTGAGAAAAATAATTATTAATTTACCCCTTTTAGAAGTGAAGATATATCATTTGTTGTGTTAGTGGCATTTTCGAGCCTGAAACCTGAAAAACAGGCTCAGGGCTTAACTGGTTAAGCTTAACAATTAACTCAGCCGGTGAGGGCAGTGCTCCCGCTCCCGGTAACATAGGGTTTGATTGCAGTAGCGCTAGATCGTTGTATTACTGCTCCTAGTACTAGACTCCTAGCACTAGGATGATATGCAGAGAACATCTTCACTGCGGGTGCTGTGTGCTCTGCATGTGCGGTTAATACTGTAACCATGGCCTACGGTTCTATGCGGGCTGTTCTCTTTCTTAGAAGCTAATTATCTGGTCTTAACATTGTGTTCTGACTTGGTTGCTTGATTGTTAGCAGCAGCCGCTTGGCTAACACCCTGCATGTACTGTTAAGCTTCATTATTTAACTCAGCCGGTGAAGGCAGTGCTCTCGCTCCCGGTAAATGCATGGTATGGTTGCAGTAGCGCTATATCGTTGTATTTACTGCTCCTAGTACTAGACTCCTAGCACTAGGACGATATGCAGAGAACAATCTTCACTGTGTGTGCTGTGTGCTCTGCATGTGTGGCCATTAAGGAGGATTTCATCCTCCCAATATTATATTATCTAGTAGGCAGCCGCTGACACTTTTAGGCACCGGCCACAGTTACTACTGTAACTAAGGTTCTAAGCCGTAAGTACTGGCCATAATTACTACTGTAACTACGGGTCCAAGCCGTGTAAGTACTGGCCATAGTCAATACCGTAACTACGGCTCTATGCTGTGTAAGTACTGGCCATAGTTACTACTGTAACTACGGTTTTAAGCCGTAAGTACTGGCCATAATTACTACTGTAACAAAGGTTCCAAGCCGTGTAAGTACTGGCCATAGTCAATACCGTAACTACGGCTCTATGCTGTGTAAGTACTGGCCATAGTTACTACTGTAACTACGGTTTTAAGCCGTAAGTACTGGCCATAGTTACTACTGTAACTACGGTTCCAAGCCGTGCAAGTACTGGCCATAGTCAATACCGTAAACGGCTCTATGCTGTGTAAGTACTGGTCATAGTTACTACTGTAACTACGGCTCTATGCTGTGTAAGTACTGGCCATAGTTACTACTGTAACTACGGTTCCAAGCCGTGCAAGTACTGGCCATAGTTACTACTGTAACTACGGTTATATGCCGTGTGAGCACTGGCCATGGTTACTGCTGTAACTACGGCTCTGTGCTGTTCTCTTCTTTAGAAGCTAGTTATCTGGTCTTAAACATGTGTGTTATTTGACTTGATCTCGCTTGATCGATAGCAGCAGCTGCTCGGCTAACGTCTTGCGTGTACTGTTAAGCTTCTTTATTTTACCCAGCTAGGTGAAGGCAGTGCTCTCGCTCCCGCTCCCTTTACCGGTATTGCGGATGTAGCTACATCCCTTTTTCTGTTCGGTGAGTAGTAGCACCGCTCTACTCTTCCCGTTCAGCAGGTAGCTGGTGAAGGCTGTGTTCCCGCACCCGCTCCCGGTTACGCTGCATCTGGCATTCGTCTCAAACTCAACCAGTGAAGGCAGTGTTCTCGCCCCCGCTCCTGGTAGACGCTGAACTGCTTCGCTTTTCCGTTAAGCAGGTAGCCGGTGAAGGCTGTGTTCCCGCACCCGCTCCCGGTTACGCTGCATCTGGCATTCGTCTCTAACTCAACCAGTGAAGGCAGTGTTCTCGCCCCCCGCTCCTGGTAGGCGCTGAACTGCCTTGTCTTTCCGTTAAGCAGGTAGCTGGTGAAGGCTGTGTTCCCGCACCCGCTCCCGGTTACGCTGCATCTGGCATTCGTCTCTAACTCAACCAGTGAAGGCTGTGTTCCCGCACCCGCTCCTGGTAGGCGCTGAACTGCCTTGTCTTTCCGTTAAGCAGGTAGCTGGTGAAGGCTGTGTTCCCGCACCCGCTCCCGGTTACGCTGCATCTGGCATTCGTCTCTAACTCAACCAGTGAAGGTAGTGTTCTCGCCCCCGCTCCTGGTAGACGCTGAACTGCCGTGTTTATTAATCCAGCCAGGTGAAGGCAGTGCTCTCGCTCCCGCTCCCTCTGCCGGTAACGTGGGTGTAATTACATCCCTCTTTCTGTTCGGCGAGTAGCAGCAACGCTCTACTCTTTTCATTAAGCAGGTAGCTGGTGAAGGCTGTGTTCCCGCACCCGCTCCCGGCTACGCTGCATCTGGCTACCTACAGAATGGCTCATTCATGTAGCGCCTGTATGGCTTCTTTTGAGCCCGAGGACGGCCACGACCGCTGCCCCTCCTGCCTCGGCCGCCTCTGGCGGTCAGTGGGGACGAAATGTGAGCATCTGAGGGAGGTTCTCACGGTAAACGCCTGCATGAGCTGTAGCTGCATGCCTCGGGCGCTCAGAGTGGCTAGAATCACTGAGGTGGAACGTCTGGCAGCAGCCAACAGACACCTCTCCTTGTCACATCCTCATCCAGATCAATTCGGCAGTTCCCGGCGACTTGAGAGAGCGATGGCTATGTGTGCTCCCCCCAATAGAAGGACTAGAAACAGGCTGTCCTCTAAAGTGGATCGGCTAGCTGCCGATAGGGGCATGATGAAGTCGCCTCTTGGCCCTTCAGCCTGGGCCCGGTGTAGGGGCTGCTAGCGGGCCGCCTGTCCTAACCCCCTTCGGTTGACGCCCCTCCTTCGGTTGGCGCACCTCCTTCGGTTGGCGCACCTCCTTCGGCTGACGCACCTCCTTCGGCTGACGCACCTTCTTCGGCTGACGCACCTCCTTCAGTTGACGCACCTCTGTATGAGGACGCCTTGTCGCTGGTACAGACTCGTCGCCAGGTTTCGCTGGCCCAGTCACCACTAATAGAGGCATGTAGGAGAGTCCTCCGTAGCATACCAGTCGAGCCAGGGGAGCTGTTTAGGTCAGCTGCCCTGGAGGCACTGGAGCGTGCCGCCCAAGCTAGGCAGACCAGGCAGCAGCTCTCGGGTCTTCGCAGACCTGTGCCCACTCCCAGCAGGCCCAGGGGCCGCTCTAGCAGCCGCACTCAGCCGCCGGATTACAGGGGTGGTCTGCAGAGGTCTTAGCGGCGCGACCCAATGACTTTCGTGCCCCAGGTCGCCCGCCTTCCAGGCGGCCTCGTGCCCCAGAGCCTTACCGGCGCCCCCCAAGAGGCTCCAGGGGCCGGGGGGCTGGGCCCTGAAATCCCGGGGGCAGTCGTCGGCAGCTCAGTTACTGGGCGTTCTGTACTTCCGTCCCTTGGGTGGTTTTCACCTTAACCCAGGGGTACGGACCGCAGCTCCGTACCCCTTCGGCTGGGTCTAATTGACAGTCGTCAGCGATCCGGCAGGGGCCCTAGCTCTGGCCCAAGAGTTGTCCGTCCTTCTGTCCAAGGACGCAATCAAGCCAGTAAGACCCTCTGCGTAGCCCAGGGGGTTCTACTCGGCGTACTTTCTCGTGAGCAAGAAAGTCGGCGGATTTCGCCCGATCTTGGACCTCAGAGGAATCAACAGATTCCCGAAGGTGCTGCCATTCTATATGCTGACCACTGCATATGCACAAGGTGGAGTGGTTCTCAACCGTGGACTTGAGGGATGCCTACTTCCACGTGGGCCGGGAAAGATGGTGCCTTATATTCAGTTCCTCCGGCCCTTGGGCAGACTGGCAGCTGCCTCGGCCGCTGGGCCCTTAGGCCCGCTGTCGTTGCGCCCCATGCAGATGTGGCTG
The DNA here is from genome assembly GCF_902827175.1 of Gymnodraco acuticeps. NCBI lineage: Eukaryota > Metazoa > Chordata > Actinopteri > Perciformes > Bathydraconidae > Gymnodraco > Gymnodraco acuticeps. Next base: position 6,400,202 of record NW_022991154.1, on the reverse strand, counting down.
AACAGCCTTCACTTGGACGCCAAGTGGCACAGGCACAGGGAAGTCAGAGTGTCGCAGCATTGCCTCCACTCTCTGTCACGCTGGAGGGGCAGGGCCTATCTCCTAGTAGGCTTGCCCATGGGCGCCATCCCATCCCGCCAGGAGACCATCACCATAGGTGCATGTCTCTCAGGGTGGGGTGCAGTGCGGCAGGGCAGGACCGTTCAGGGTCAGCGGTCTGCCCAGGAGAGTGCGCGCCAAGTCAACGTGCTAGAGCTTCGGGCTGTGCAGCTTGCACTCACGCACTTTCTACCCCAACTGGGTGGCAAGAATGTGTGTGTTCCTTGGGGACAGCATACGTTGTTGCTTAGACAACAGTCCCTTCTAGATAGTGGACGTTCTCACTCCACTCCGAATTTATGTGGCTGCGATTTCTGCCCGACATGTTCGGGTCGACGGCGCCACGGCGGGGTGCCACAGGTCGGTGTCCCTCTTTATGAGAAGGGCTTTACGGCAGCGTCCCCCTAGCACCCCGTGGGCTCCGGCTTGGGACCTGCCCCTGCTGCCGGATGCCATATCATCTCCTCCCTTCGAGCCCCTGGCCCAGGTGGGGCTTAGGTGGCGGCCCAGGTGGGGCTTAGGTGGCTGCCCACGAAGGCAGCATTTCTGCTTGCCATAGCCTCAGGGAAGCGAGTCGGGGAGTTGCATGTCCTCTCCATAAACAATACATGCCCGAGGTGGGACTCTCAGGCGTTGCCCTTTGGGCAAATGTGGCATTCCTGCCCGGGGTCCTTCCACAAACCCACTTCAATCAGCCTGCCCAGCTGGCACGCTTTGACATTCAGGAGTACAGCACGTCGAAGTTGCTGTGCCCTGGGGGTGCTCAAAGGGCGTATATCAAGGCTACTGCCTGTATACGGCAGTAGGAGCAACTCTTGATTTTGCCCTGGCGGCACTAAAGGAGGTTATGCCCTCTAACCAGTGGCTGCCCCACTGGGTTGTCGATACCATCTCACAGGCTTACAGGGCCAGTGGCCGCCCCCTGCCATCAGGCTGAGATGCCACTCTACAAGGAGCATCTCAACATCTTGGGCTGCCCTGAGGGTGGTGCCCCTGGAGACCATCTACGCCGCGGCGTCGTGGGCGTCTTCTGGCACATTCTCCAGTTGTCATCAGGTCAATGTCGCCACTCCCCATTCTTTGGGCGTGGTCCTTTTGCCGAGCTCCGCTGTTTCCAGTGGTGAGCAAGGGCTTGGATTATTCATGACATTGTTGGTATAAGTCATCCAGTGCTTAAAGCACCGCCTCTGGCGGTCAGTAGGGACGAAATAGAACGATAGTTACGGCTGTAACTACGGTTCTATGAGTCCCGGATGACCGCCAGAGTTCCCTGTCACTCAGAATTCTTGTGTGCTCGCGAGAAGATTCTGGGAACAGATCCTCTGACGACATCGGCTGATATAGCCGGTGTCACGTGGGTCACAGGTGACTTTGTTGTTATTGGTACTAGAGCTGCGCATGCGCGCGATGGACATATCCAGTGCTTAAAGCACCGCCTCTGGCGGTCATCCGGGACTCATAGAACCGTAGTTACAGCCGTAACTATCGTTTTCTGGATTTAAATGTCGCTAAAACCCAGGAATTGATCATTGATTTTAGACGTCACAAGGATGTTCCTAAGGAGTGCATCATACACAATGACAAGGTAGAAATTGTCACATCATACAAATACTTGGGCACCATTTTCGATGAACACCTCAAATTTGATGTGAATACTGAGTGTATTGTGAAGCGGGGTCCACAGAGAATGCCCCTTCTTCGTAAATTGAACTCTTTCTCTGTCAGGCCTTTCATTCTTTGTCGTTTTTACCAAGCATTCATTGAGAGCCTTATTTGTTTTTCTTTTATCTGCTGGTTCCATAGCCTTACACTGAAAGACAGGAACAGCCTGAACAGCATTGTTAAAACCTGCTCCAAGATCATCGGCGTGAAACAGAGAGACTTAAATTCCTTCTGTAACCAGCAGATTCTGCGGAAAGCAGAGAGCATTCTGAACTCTCCAGGTCATGTACTTTCGCATGAATTTCGTCTGTTGCCATCAGGGCGTAGATATGCTCTACCTGATCAAAGGACTAATTGCTTTTCTAAATCATTCATCCCTTCTGCACTCAAACTTTTAAATTCTTGAAAAGGCTTTTAACTTGATTATTTATTTATTTATTTATTATTGTGATGCATTTTAACTATTTATAGTGTAAATTGGAATTATCCACATCTGTGCTCCCGGGTGTATCTGTGTGTTTTCTTCTTGTATGTTCCTGCCTGTGTACATAACCAATTGCCCCTTGCGGGGTTAATAAAGTTGTTGATTGATTGATTGATTGCTTGAATTTTACTTAACAGACTGTATGTGGTTTGTCTAGTGTGTCATGTTTTGCATTTTGTCTTTTTGTTAATGTATGTCTGTAAGTTGCTGCTATTGTCGGGACCCCCTTGAAAACGAGATGGTGCATCTCAAGGGGTTTATCCCAGTGAATAAACATGTCTATATATGTTCTTTCTTCAGGGTTTACTGCTAGAACAGTGCCATTGTATGTACTATAGATATATGACAACTTTACTCTAAGTCTCTCCTGAGGACATCCTGCTGAATACACAGACAGACAGACAGCTGCAGGAGGGGATTCAGCTAGCCAACTGTATATGGGGGGACGTTGCCAGGAGTTCACTGTAAAGCCAGCCCACATTTTAGCATTGTCGTCATGACCGCAGTAAATCTGGATCAGCTCCGTTGAACCCCCTTTTTTAGAGGTGGGTAAGGAGGAAAAGAGAGAGGGTTGTACTTTCGGACAAATATATGTATAAAAGACATAAAAAAGTGCATCTTGCATAATAGATGACCTTTAAGCTAAATCTGATTAATACAAATCCAAATGTGCATGAGGTGCTATATGCTGAAATATGTTTTCAAAATATCTTCTGGATTAATAATTGAGTTGCTGCAAAGGTGTTCTGATATACAAATGATATTCTAGAGATTAAAGATTTATTTTATTTTATATATAATTATTTTTTCTATGGTAATGGAACAAATGATACCAAATCAATCCCTTCAATGTTGTGAATCATAATGAAATTGGAATAAAATGTGCAAACAGTGCAGGCTTAAACACATGCATTTCCCCAGAAATGTTGAAATAGTTTGTGTCTGTGTTTCTGTTTGTATGTTCTCACCATGTTTCTCGATGGCATCAATGAGTCTCCAAACAACCACAGGTGCCAGTTCAGAGAGAGGCTCCGCCTCCACGCCTGAGGGAGAGGGAATAATGAAATTAGCATGTTATTGTTTATTCAAAAGAAATTGCTCTTTAGCACAATACCTTGCCAGAGACGCATATTAACAGTTTACAGACTCAGCGACCATTAAGTAGAGATACAGACAGGTTGTTATTGTAAACATTAAATTGGATTCATACAGCTTTACATTAGCACAATATCAACTTTCTCCTGTTCTGTCTCCTGCATGAAGCCGTTAGGTCGAGCTTCCTTAATCATGTTGTATCATCAACAAAGTCAATCATGTGAAGAACTGAAGAAACTGTGTTTAGCAGAAAAATCTAAGATGAATTTTTTAATTTTTTTGGCAAAACTTTAAATGATTTACATATCATCATAATATCCTTTGATTTAATTTAAGTTCTCTACTTCTCTGTTTCAGACAATTATATTTGACATAATTAGAAGTGATGTAATTATCATATGCATATCCTACAGTATATAATATATTGTTATCCTTCTTTGGCAGAAATGGTAGAGAATGATGGGATGTATTTAATATGTCTAAACTAATAGAGATAATCATCTCTAAACTGCTTAGACAACAACCTTTTTTTCATGCCATCATCCTAATTGAATAGATAGAGAAAAATAATGATGTTTTAATAATTTAATTAAAACAACAACCACGGCTCCCGCTACGATTTTCTTTCTCTTAACACCCCCTACTGATTATTATTTCATGATGTACAGTAAACTCAAACATACCATTTTAATGTTCCTGTGCAAAAACATCTTAATTTTCAAACAAAATGTTTAGGACAAAAAAATAATCACTATATGTGTTGTTTTACCCATCTTGTTGCACTTAAAATATTAATGTTAAACAATTCTGGGATTTGGGAAATAAACGTTTTAGTTTTCTTAGTATTTAATAAGTACTGTCTCCGGAAATCATCAGAGAATATGAAAAAATGAAAAATAATACCTCAATTACCTCAGCCGGTTATACCACGAGCAATACCATCGGCACTTTTTTTTAAAGTAAAGTGTACTGTAGCTCAATGCAGCTCAATTTACCAGCAACACACAAAAACACACAGCTGCCTGAATAACCAACACACACCCACACACACTACTTCCTGAAAAACCAACAACTGTCCATGAAAATAATCAGATATCCGCATACATTTCAATATTGTGCATGTGCTGCCTGCCAGCAGCTAATCCGCTGGAGTGGATGTGAAAAGGTTAAACAACATGTGGGATTTGATTACATCCCACAGGCTGCACAAGCAGCTGTCATAACATCCACTATTGGGAATCAATTAGTCACAACACAGACAGAATTTCCCCAATGAAAGATTACTTTACAAAGTGCTCAGTTATATGCAGGATGTATTGTGGTGGAGGAGAACCCATTAGGTGGAGGTATGAAGAAACCAAGTTCCACTTTCGCTAACACACTTTCACATGGAGCTCATGACATTGTGATTTTCTTATAGAAAGTTAAGGACACAGGGTGACTAGCATTGAAGCGAATTGAGTTCTGAATACATTGTTGCCAAATAAGTTAAATTAAATCCTTGTTTTCTCATCAGAAATGTGTAGTTATTTGGGCTCCTACGTTATATTTAGTGGTGAGAACCAACAACTGAAAGAAAACATAACTCTTGGGCAACACAAATGAAAAAAATATTCAGCATTTAGGCCTTTTTACAGCCGGCGGAAGACAAACAACACAAAACTTGAAATGCTCACATGCAAATATTTGGCGTTCAAAGTTACTATTCACATACTGGAAGCTATGCAAATGTATGGCAGTTGAAACAATTAAAATGTGCGCTTGGCTTAAACATCATTTTATACTTTATTGAGCTTTTGGAATGAAATTGGCTTTGGTAAACATAGGTAGTTTGTATATATCACACTTTTTATTTTGCAACGTTAAAACAGAAGGATAGATCTGGTAATCAACATCGTTGTCAATGTTGAAATAATACATTTTTCCATCTCTGTGCATTTATTTTATAGTCCTTTTGTAAAAAATAGTTGGCCACATTTCTTACCCTACACTGAGTTTTGATGTGTTCATTCCGCACAATTTAATAATTGATGCCTTTTATTATCGTGCTAAAGCTCATAAGACCACCTTGTTTTGGAAGGAAAATCATCCTTTTTTAAGACGTAACATTAGCATGCTGTATTTGGTAATCAATCAGACCAAAAAAAGAGCACCTAACTTCACTTTTATCAAACATACAACATAAGTGGACCATGATAACATCTCATGAAGTCAACACAACCTGAAACAAGTGGGATAGTAAAGAACGGAAGCAGAGATAGAACGTTGGATTACGTATTGTAACCCTTGTTATATTAGCACAGGCGGAGCCCTCTACTGGACTCTATGGGTACTACCTTACCCTGCGAGCATTCTCCCACTGAGACTTCTATAGACGTAGCCGGCCTTGGGCGGGCCTACCTGAATGCGCGCGCATCACACCGTATAAACGGAGGCCTCGCCTCCTGACTATCATCCTACACCTCTCTTCAGCGAGCGGAATCGGACAGACTGTGCCCTGAGTAGAGGGCTCCGCCTGTGCTAATATAACAAGGGTTACAATACGTAACCCAACGTTATATCTCTCACAGGCTCCGCCCTCTACTGGACTCTATGGGTACAGTGGGTGGAGCCCCGATGTATACGCGCACTGTCATCCAGCAACATTCCACCCTACTGCCCCTGACCGGCTTTTCTGGTCAGCAGCTGCTGCCCCACATTCTCCTTTAACCCGGTTGTAACCGAGAAGAAATCTGGGCTGTGGCTGACAGAGCACACCCTGCTGCGCTTACCTCGCAGAAAGTGCATATATCCTCCACACTCACACCCTTGAATAAGGCTGTTGACACAGCTACAGCCCGTGTGGGACAGGCTCTCCCTGCCTGTCCGTAGGCATGTGCAATGCACTCGCAGAGCCAGCCTGCCAGGCGTTTCTTGGACAGAGCTTTCCCGATCACCCCGCCCCCGAAGCACACGAACAGCTGTTCGGTGCGTCTAAGGGCAGCCGTGCGCTCCACATAACATGCTAGCGCATGCACCGGGCAGAGGAGGTGCAGTTTAGCTTCCCTGTCCCCACCATGGGGGGGAAGACTAAAACCCCCTAACTGAATAGCCCTCGACCTGAACGCACTCCTTAGGCTATTGGGCACAAAGGAGGGGTTCTGTCTGAGTGTCGCGCCGCTCCGGTCACCCCGAATCCGTAAACAGCTCGGGTGCACCGACAGAGCGGTTAACTCGGACACTCTTTTGGCTGACGTTAAGGCAAGAAGCAAAGCTGTTTTCCACAACAGTGCTTTTAGGGAGGAGAGCTCCAGAGGCTCAAATGGTTCTAAGACCAGAGCTCCGAGCACTAGGGGCAGGTCCCACTGCGGGGTGGAGGCGTGCACTACTGAGCGCAGCCACCTGACCCCCTGTAAAAAGCCATCAGTGGTTGACTAAAAGCTGACCTGCCGCCAAATCCCTCATGGCAGGACGAGATGGCTGCTGCATACACTTTCACTGTTAAATGCGCAAGCCCTCTGTCCACCAGTAACTGTAAGAAGGAAAAAATAGAGCCTAACTCACAAGATAGAGGCTCTATTCTCCTCTCCTCACACCATCGCTGGAATCCTAGCCACCTTGGCCTGTAATAGGCTGTGGTGGATCCAGCTCTAGCTGCCTGGATAGACTGAATAACACTGTCAGACAATCCACCCTGTCTCAGCCTGTCCCTCTCAGGAGCCAAGCCTGGAGAGGTTGACCGAGAGTGGGTAACGCCCCGATTGCACCTGCCACTTGAGACATCGCCCCCCAGAACTGGGGAACCGCCCAGGGCTGGCCCACCTTCATCTGTGTCATCTCTGAGTACCACGGCGCCCCGACGCGGTCCGGAGCCACTAGGATGACTGACAGACGTTCTCGCCTCACTCTCCCCAGGAGAGGGAGAATGAGACGCAGCGGTGGAAAGGCGTATAGCAGCTTCCTTGGCCATGGCTCGTGTGCAAACGCGTCCACCCCCAAGGGCGGGTCGTCGCCCAGGGCCATGGAGAACCACAGGGCACAGTGGTTGTTGCGCCGGCTGGCGAACAGATCCACTTCCGCTCTCCCGAACTGGGCCCAGATCTGCTTCACCATCTCCGGGTGAAGCGTCCATTCGCCTGGCAGGGGGCCGCCCCTCGACATGAGGTCGGCCCCCCTGTTCTCCAGTCCCGGGATATGGAGGGCTCTCAGGGCTAACACCACCTCTGAAGCCCATAACCACAGCCTCTCCGCTGTGGTCAACAAGGCGGTGGAGCGGACTCCGCCCTGCCTGTTGATATAAGCCACTGTGGTGCTGTTGTCGCTCCTGACCATTACATGTCTCCCTTGAATTAGGGGCATGAAATGCTGGAGGACTAACACTACCGCCCGTAGCTCTAGGAGGTTGCTGTGTCGAAACTCTGTTAGAGCCCAGCGCCCACCTATAGCCCTCTTCAGGCAGGTCCCTCCCCATCCTGTTCTGGATGCGTCCGTGAACACTGTGATGTAGGAGGTCATCCGTCCCAGTGGAGACCCCCTCCGGAGGTGATCCGGGGACCCCCAAAACCGGAGGTTGCCCTCCACTGAGGGGGGGATGGTCACCAGCCGCCGTTTGTCCCCCTTGGGATCCAAACGCAGGCTGGAGAACCACCTCTGCAGTCTGCAGGCGGCGCATATGCAGTAACCCCAGCGGGACCACAATGTGAGCAGCCGCCATGAGACTCAAAGTCTGCATGACAGTTAAAGCTGTCACTGTCGCCCCCTGTCGCAGCCTGTGAACCGCCCGGAGAAGGGACGCACTTCTGCTCTCTGACAGGGTGGCGCGTAGCGCGCCTGCATCGAGCACCACTCCCAACTACGCCTGTTGGTGAGGTATGGGGGTGCTCTTTTTTCAATTGATCGCAAAGCCTAATTTGGTTAGGTGTGTGATCAATTGTGCTGTGCAAAACATTGCCTGTTCCCGGGACCCAGCCATGACTATGAGGTCGTCTAGTAAAAGGAAACTCTCATGCCGTGGGCGTGCAGTGGTTGAAGCGCTGTGGCCACACATTTACTGAACGTGCGTGGGGATAGGGAATAGCCCAACGGTAGTCTGTGACTCTGTTGTACTCATAGGCTATCCCCTGGAAGGCAAAACACAGACACTTTCTGTGCTCTGGAGCAATTTCTACATGAAAGTACGCGTCTTTCAGGTCGATGGTGGTGAACCAATCGCCTGGCTGCACAAGCCCCAGTAACTGTTTCATAGTTAACATGCGGAATTTCCTGCAGGAAATGTGGCGATTCAGGCTGCTGAAATCTAGAATAGGTCTGAATTCCCCTGTCTTCCTGAGAACCAGGAAGTACATGGAATAAAGATCATTTTCTCTGTGCTGAGGGTGCACGACACAGCCTGTTTCTGCACCAGAGCCTGAATCTCTGCTGAGAGGAAACACATCTCCTCCTGGGAGGACAGATTTACCTCTTGCATGCCCATAAAAGAGGTGGGTGTGGGACACCCAGAAGACAGTGGTCCATGTGATATAGTGGTACAGTGTATAGACATGTGGTACAGTGGGACGCTGTAAAACTGGAGTGAATGACCCCGTTTCAGCGTCCTGTCCCTCCACCTTGTTAGCACACAGCTGAGTTTCCATTCCCCAAAACATTGTGTTAATGGACAAGCCCTCAGCTGTGGGGCCGCAGCTATAAAGCTGTGATACTCTCTGGTGACCCGTTCCGCCGCAAAACTCCCCGCGAAGGGAAGATTTGCCCATGGAGGGTTGCCACAGAAAGGGCCGATTATTTACTGAGGACCCTGAACGCACCACCGCGCGCTCTTGTGTGAGCGCGTGCTCCACCCTAATGCTGTTCTCACCACTACGGTAAACAGCATTAATCGGAGTCTTTATAGGCGTAGTGTGTTTTACTAAGGTCCGTGAACGCACCGCCACGCGCTCTTGTGTGAGTGCGGGCTCCGCCATAATGCAGCCTTTACCACTACGGTAACTGCATTGGAGTCTTTGCTCTAGGCGTAGTGTGTTCCCTGACAGTAATACGCCGGCTATAATGTCCCTGTACCCGCATAGTGCTCTCCTTTAGATAGCACTCCCTGCGGTTCATCCCTCTCATCTGCGCATGCACTAGCCACCTCCTTTACAGGAGCTACAGCTGGGGCAGCGAATGGGGAATTTGTACGGTTAACATTGTGTGTAAGTGTAGCCTTTGTGGAAACAAAATACACTTAGATTTGGATACAGATCAACCTCATTCTTATTAGAAAACGTAGTGATCTGTGCATTATACAGGGAGGAGGCGGGATTCGCCCCCTCTTCCCGGGCGGATAGATTTTCTCCCCCCGCCAGTCAGATCCGTAAAGCCCGTCCCCGTGAGTGCCGGCACGCCGGTTCCAAAGGGTGGGCCGAAGAGGTGGAGGGCGCCGCGGGCACGGGATCTCCGTGCCGGCACCTTTCCCTTGGTCTCACCTCTCTACTGAGGTCTTTGAACGCACCGTGGCCCGCCCTCGCGGGAGGGGAGCCGCGCGCGCCGTCACAATGCCGTCTCTTTGAAACGGACATTATGGGGAAAAGTGGAATTGTGGAGAGAAATAACTCTTACTCTGGGATAAATGCAATAGTCTTTACTGAACTTTTTACTTTTCCCACACACACACCTCACTCCAGAACTAGAGTTTACAAACGTAACCACCGTTCTCCTGCGGGGGTCCCTGAACGCACCGCGGCCACTCTCACGAGGGCCGCGCACCCACGTATTAATGCTGTATTTCCCATTGCAACGGTGAAATGCATTAATCGGAGCTATTATACCAGGCAAGGTGTGTTTTCTGACAACAGCACGCCGGCAATAGCGTCTCTTGAACCCGCATAGTTTTTGCTCGGTTTATTCCACTCACGTGCACACGCCCACCTGCTGGCTCCCTATACTGGGGTTTACAGCAGGGGCGGGGAGTGTAGGACAGTGTTTCTTCCTCTGGGGATGGGCAAGAAGCAGCCACGCTGCGACTACTCCTCATCCTGTGAGCAAGGAGATCGAGCCAAAGAGTCCTTCCGTAAACACGGGGGCTCCCAGGAGATCAACACGATCCTCTTTGGAAAGTGCCACGCGGCGTGATATCCCAGGGACATCACACGGCGGGCAGCGGCGGCGGCCTGTGATGAAGTAGGGTCGACCCTATATCATGTGAAGCCACCGAGCACCGGTCCCCGGGGGAACCGGGCCTGGGGCAAGGCCCGTGGACCAAGCTACTTATTCGGCCTTGCGGCCCAATAATCGCTCTGACCTGGTGAGGCGGGGGCATCTCTAGCAATGAGTGAGTAGCCCACACACCCGCCGCCATGATCATCATCCAGGGAGAGTACAGCCCTGGGCGGTGGACTTCCATGGACGCCAGACCCGGAAGGAATGGCGAACGTGAATGGCACCGCCTCGGCCATATCCTGGTCCCCAAACACTCGAAGCAAAGGTGGTGGTGGGGATCGGCGCCCGCTATTTCAGCCAGGGCACGAAGGACAGGCCCGGGTCTCTAGCAGTGGCGACTCCCTGGAGGTATGATAACTCTTTCTTCTTCTTTCAAATGTCTCTCAGTCTCTCGTGGAATCACTTCCACTGCTGAAGAGAAAAGGATGATAGTCTCCTTCTTCTTCTTCTTCTTTAGTGTTTATTGGCGGTTGGCAAACCAACTTTTAGGTGCATTACCGCCAGGGCCGCCCCTGGCCAACTTGGGGCCCCAAGCGACATTGTGAGATGAGGCCCCCCCCCCCAACCGACAGGAGTGAAACATTTTTTTTTGGAAACAAAGTAGGCTACTTTGCAAATATAATTCCTGTTTATTATTATTATTATCAACACAGTTACTTTTTTATACAGTGAGGTAAATGGTAAATGTGCATTTATGTCGTTCAGTATGCGTTTACAGGTGAATACGTCTGCATTTCCTGCCAAATACTAGCCTCAAAAAGATTAAATATAATGAATGCAAATAAACTACTTCTACTAATAATAATAATCATAATCAATTCAATAATATAAATACTATATTATTTTATTATAATAGAGTTGTAATATAGTCAAGACAAAACATGCTTATGACATGACTCAAAAACTGATACTTCTTAAATCTGTATTCAAATGTAGTTCCCTCTGTCAGCAATGTATCAACAACTACACACACATTTCTATCAGTATTTCTCTGTGTTGTGGTTGACATGATGATGACTGTTAGGAGTAAAAGTTTACTTTTTATTCATGTATTTTTTCTTTTAATGTTTCTTTTATTATCTTTTACTGTTTTTAAATGCCTTTGTCTGGAAGTCTTTCATTTTTGTAAAGCACCTTGAATTGCCTTGTGTTGAAAGGTGCTATATAAATAAACTTGCCTTGCCTTAAGGGGAGAGGCTGAGCATCACCATGAAATGTGCAAATTGACATAAAAATGAATAAAAGGGGGAAAAATGCTCCATGTTTTTTAGGCTGTAAACTTTAACTGTTATGTAAGCCAACTAGACAGACAGTGTATCACTCTTCCTCCTGTACATTAGCAGATAAAAGGCATCACATACTTGAATGAATGGTAAATAAAGAATGCTGGAAATAACTGCATCTCCATTAGCCTATATGCGATGCAGAGACTGCCTTCTTCATGTCGTGAATTGCAGCTGATGTTTTAATATGGCAATTGGCAATTTGACTTATACAACATTCGCAAGTTGTACATTTGACTCATACAATAACCCACTTTCGAGTGATGCTCTAGTTTCTTCATGTTTTTGTTTTTTTCCCTTTTGCTTGTGCCGGACTGAAACTGTCTTTTCACCGACATCGCTTCACCTACACTAGTGGCCGTATCAAAGCCGTGATTGGTCAGATGTCGATTCATTTAAACGGTGTTGGGTTACAGACGTGCTCCCCTTGTCACCTCTCACTCTCACTCTCGCGAGGGGTGCGCACAGAACTGAGTGGAGAACTGCGCACAGCAGCTGAGGCCCCCTGTGCAAGGCGGGGCTCCATGCAGCCTGCGTGATTGGCCTGTAGGGATGGGCGGCCCTGATTACCGCCACCAACTGGACTGGAGTGTGGACAAGAGACTATGCAGAAAACAATAAACAAAAGAAACAAAACAAAGAACCAAAACTCTAGATTATTTTACATTTATCAATTTCTCTTAGAAACGTAATAATCTCATAATATATATTGCCTGATTTTTTTCCCTAACAGCCCTGATAGCGACAAGTCATGGAATTTTGCTTTCTTGAGTGTCTGGAAAAGCAAATTTCTCTGAGTACTATATTTCCTGCAAAGCAGTAAAACATGCTCAACAGTTTCTGGCTGGTATACACTTTCCGGTTGGATGCTTTCCTATTATACTTAATGTATGATTGAGACCTATGACCTATTCTCATCCGAGAAATTACATTTTCCTCCCTTCTTTTAAACCCTTCCTTCCTTCCATCCCCCACATACCTTTGAATTTTATAAAGATGTCTTCCTGTATCACTAAGGTCCCAATGTTCTTGCCATGTTGTTTGTGCATATTTCTGTATGAATGTTTTAACCTCTGCTTTGCTGAGTGGAACTTCTATGTCTATGTTCCTAATTCTGAGTGTTTGTTTGGCCAGAATATCCACCTGTTCATTACCCGCCACACCAACATGAGCAGGAACCCAGATGAAACGAGTTGCTATGCCTTTGTTTTGCATTTTATATAAAATTAGAAATATTTCATTTATTATGTCCATTCTAAATGAAGATCTGCCTGATCGTATACTTGATAATGCTGAAAAGCTGTCAGATGCAATTATACTATTATGTATTTCTTTCTCCTCTATCCATTTCAATGACAACACCAATGCCAACAACTCTGTGGTGTATACTGACACATGGTCTGTTACCCTTTTCTTTATATGTGTATTACTCACTGGAATATACACTGCTGCCCCTGCACGCCCTGTCTCTGGATCTTTGGAACCAACTGTAAATATGATTGTTGAGTCTGAGTGATATCTTGCAAAAATAATTCTGGACTATGCGCCATACTGGTAGTTCTTTCTTTTCCTTTAACTCCTCTAGTATATTGAAAATATTAAATATTTAAATATTATTAAAAATAAATAAATCCCCACACCATATTACTTTGTCTTGCAGTGAACCCCCAGCATCCTCTAATATACTTTGATCTAATTTGCCACATGGATTATAATAATTTACTATATCTATAGGTCCTCTATCATTCCATACCCTTATAACTATTGCTTCATGATCTGTACTTACATGCATAACTTTGTAACTTATACCACTCTGTATGAATGTTGCAACTCCTCCCCCTCTGCCAGAGTCCCTATCTCTTCTAACTGCAGTATATCCCTTCACAATAAAATCCAGTTGTGGTTTCAGCCATGTTTCCTGAATACAAAGAACATTAGGTTTCTCTCCCAGGTTGTCAATATATTTTTTGAACTCTTGTCCATTTGCAATTAAACTTCTAGCATTCCACTGCAGTACAATTAACACCATCAGGATGATCCAGTCCATGTCTGAGGTTGTTGGACGTCATCATTTAGGATATCTTTCACATTTTCCCAGTGCATCCCTTTCACATCAAGGTACTTTTCAGCTGATTTGACAATTATTTTGATTATTTCATTCCGGCTTGTAGTCTGCACTGAACAGTTGATAATCTCTGCCATAAACAGTACAAACTCTCTTTTACTCACTATCAGAGTGTCCTCCTTCAACTTAACACAGTTGTGGACTTTTCCTGTTTCTTTGCTCTTACTGTTGTTTCCCCATTTTAACCTGCGTTCCTCCTGAAACTGTCTTCGCTGCCTCTGCATAGTTAACTCCCTGCGTCACCCTGACTCGCTGCACCTCTTCTGCTTTCTTGCTAACCTCACATCCCCGGTATGCTGAACTATGCTCCCCTCCACAATTGCAACATTTTAGCTTTGCCCCTTCTTCACATTTTCCGTATTCATGATCTCCACCACATCTGCCACACCTTTGTTTTCCCTTGCACACTGCCGCCACATGTCCAAATCTCTGACATTTAAAACATCTTAGTGGTGGTGGAACATACGGTCTCACATCATAACACATATATCCAATAAGTATCTTTTCCGGAAGCCTTTTTTCATCAAAGATGATCAGAACCGAAAGACTATCTTCTTAATTGCGGTTTGCTTTCATGCGTTTGACATCACTTATTTTTGCATTTGTTATATTCCTTTTCACATCATCAGCTGATATTCTGACGGGGATTCCTGTCACACCTCCCCTGACTAGCTTTCTGCCACTCAACAGTGAACATTCCACTTTCTTACCCTCCACGGTACTCATCTTTATTGCTCTCCCCTGTTACTCTCTATCCCTACATTTGATCAACATTGATCCATTCCTCAATACTTTAGCACTCATTACCTCCCCGATTTATTTACCGATGGATTTAGTTAACCGTATTCTTTCACACACAATGACGTCACGAGCTACCCACAATGCAACGCGCGCCATATATCTATATAGAAATACGCCATTTTCCTGGAGGTGCTAATATCCTGGAGGTGCTAATATAAACAGCTAGGTAATGTAGCCAGGCAGAGCGCACTAGGTTTTTTTTCTGAATTAACGACCGAAGAAATCGCTGCATGTCTTCGGATTACATCTCTGGACTTGAGGGGTGTGCTCTAGGTCGTTACCAGCGTAAACTAGAGCTGTGTGGGTTGCCCGATTGCCCTTACAGACTGCCTGCAGATGTATGGAAAAACGACTCTCGAAAGTGGCCTTCGGTCGATTTTGGCAGCATCTACGTCTATCTTCTAGAAACACCAGGTGAATACCCCACTTGTCACAATAATATTATCATGCCAATGCATATATGTGGTATTTTAGAGTTGACTAGATATTGATTAAGGCAATAGACTATGATATTCTGCTTGCACCTCGTGTGAAATGGTGGATACCGGAAGTACGGTGTCGCCCTCGGCACAAAACCTGTATGTGTGTGTGAAAGAATAGGGTTACACACGCCGAACGAAGCTCCCTCTTGCGCATGTTTCACAACCACCATGAACTCCTGTTGCCTATTTCCGACTACTCTTTCTCTCCATTCATCCTCACTATTGCTCTCATCCGAATGAGTATTTCCTCCCTTTTTACGTTTCTTTCTCCTCACTATATCCCATTTTCCATTTTCACAACTCCCGCCTCCTACGTCCATGTCTCCTAACTCGCTTCCTGCCTCGTCACTTCCCTCTGCCATCTCTCGTCCAGTCACAGTCCAGTGTTGCCACCGCCACCTGGATCCTCAAACCAGGATGATAGTCAGGAGGCGAGGCCTCCTTTTATACGGTGTGATGCGCGCGCATTCAGGTAGGCCCGCCCAAGGCCGGCTACGTCTATAGAAGTCTCAGTGGGAGAATGCCTGCAGGGTAAGGTAGTACCCATAGAGTCCAGTAGAGGGCGGAGCCTGTGAGAGATATAACGGTACATTGTCTGCAAAAAACATATAAATGCACATATTATTACAGATTATGACAATACTAACATATCTTGAATACAAGTTGGTAATGACAGGAAAAGTATACTGAATAAAGGCCAGAAGTTAATGGAGTTAACGGCTCAGTAGAGCCATTTCATTCACTAATTCAATGTTTCTTTGTAGGGAATGCCATTTGGCTACAATGAGAATGAAACTCAACTCTCAACACATTCAACTTAGAATTATGTTCATCTTTGAATGATTTGACAATAATTTGCTTGGTTTATAAAATGCAAGAAAGACTGAAGCAGCTCTACAGATTTTATGAGAGTCTAGGAAGATATTCAATCATTGTTGTGTCGTCGTTACTTTGATTCAAGATAAGACACATTAGCATTCTTAGTAACAATGCTATCAATGGAAGGTTTAGTCGGCTCATGCAATATCTCAAATTGTTCCTCAAATAATCTGTTAGCTTTATATTTATTTGTTCTATCTCTACTTATTTGCCTTCCACCCACCCTGCCTTGTTCCTTTTTTCCTTTTACATCCCTTATTTCTTCTATAACTCTTTTTTCTTTATCCATTCCTTCTTAACTATTTGTGTTCCCTGTTGTAAATGTCATACCTTCTCACTTCCTTCTGCTCACTTGCTCTTCCTCAGCTTTGCTTCCAGCTCAGCTAATCCCCCGCTGTTTTGTTGTGCCATTGATAGTTGTGTCCAACACATCCTCACTCCCAGGTCGGCCTATGTTGACGTTATGTCAAGTCCCCTGTCGGCTTTTTCCAACGCAAGGGGGGGGCCTTAGCGTCCATTTTCAACGCAAGGGGGGGGGCCTTAGCGTCCATTTTCAGCTTTCCGGGATGTCCATATGCTTCTATAGACGCTCATGGAAGCACGGCATTCGTTTGTGTCGGCTGCCCTTAAAGGCAATGTGAGCGTCCATTCTCATTGGATAACGGAGAATTGTACACCCGGAAGTAAGTATTCCCCTTACTGTCGATTGGTTTTACAGTGATATCTGCACTACTCATCGACTAAAAAACACCAGATTATCCTTGTTAATTACACAACATTGATTGGTTTAAATTGTGTGCAATGCTTTTGTATTTTTCCCCTTCGATTCGGAGAAACAAATATGTTTTCGGAGTAAAGGATGGCAGAAGACACTACACTACCCAGAATCCCCAGCTATCGTTTGGACTACACTATTTGCTCTGTTTGACGTCACGTGATCTTCAAATTTCTCCCTGAAGAAAAAAAAAACATGGCCGAACTTCGTTTTATTCTCGATGGAAAATGCCTATTTTAAAGTTAGTTTGGCCATTAAAATGCGTTTTGATGTCATTTGATGCGAGAAATATGAGTTGTTATTTCAGATTATGTGTGCAGTGGATGTACATGATCTTTAGTTTGCTAGTTATTACGAAGATTACTTCAGGAAATTGCGTCCATAACGTTTTCATTGTTACCAAGGTGGTTGCTAGGGACGCTGCTATCGATATTATTTCTGTTATGTTGTGTAACTGTTTAATGGTGTTATCTTTATTGCTACCCCCTTCCCCGTCAAGGTATAGTGTTGGTCCACAGCGAAAACATATTAGTTTAACAAAATCCGCATCTAAAGATAGCCTACGTTATTTCCCCCTGTGCAATTCCAGTCTCACATCTCACAGCACATCGTCATTAACAAATAACGGAAACAGACCGAAAACATTGAAAACATATACAATAATACTTTATTCCGAGTGTGCTTGCTTTTCTCTTTGGAAGTCATCACATAACGGCATTGTAATACACGGTTCGGCTGCATTAAATATTACATATCTGCCGTAGTTCTGTATTTATAGAGCCCTGATGAGAAGACTTCTAGACAAACATGAGGAACTGAAAACGTGACGTGGATCATAAATATATCAGCCATTAAACAACATCTTACATTTCTTTTCACACAATACGTCTCCTTGCAGTATCAACACTAATTCGGCTGACTTTTATATTTGATCCAATTGGTAGATAGGCTGTATTTACACCATAAAGGTGCACACCTAATATAAAGGGACACCTAGTGGTTAAAGCATGTTATTGCATTTCATTATTTTTATCATTAGATATTAATAGGATCCCTATAAAGTATATTAATTACTCGTTATTCTCTACTAATAGTTAATTAAAGACTGTATATAATGACTATTTTGCACATCCCTTTCAAGATTTCAAGATTTTCTAAGGTTTATTGACATATCATATAGGCCTACACAACTATGGTGTAGTTATGCATTGAATTAAAAACTTGGGTCGCAGGTTCCTCAATAGTGCATTACAAGACATCTATCAATATTTGTGCGTACCTCCAGCAATGTTAACTATGTTGAAGCACTTATTTTAACTGATATTATACATAATGTATTATACTCTTATAAGATGTATGTAGATATTTCATCTCCGAACCTTGTCAGGTATTGAACAATCAATAAATAAAGAACACAGAATTGTTGAATATAAAACACAGAATTTGTGTGATTATACTAAATGATTTACAAATAAACACCACTGCATATTTAACTGTTACACATGCTGATGTAACGCAAATGTTCCAACTTGAGATCAATAAAGTATATCTTATCTTAAGCTGATCGATGGCTATACTGCCATATTTGCTAAATGTGCCTCTGAACCTTAACAAGTGCATGTTTCAGGCTTATCAATTAATGTAATGTAATGTAATCAATTAACAACAGGGGTCACAAACATAAGACCAGCTGTTAAATAAAGCTCTTCTGACCTTAGCTAGCATGTGTGTGTATATATATATTAATGCTGCCCATTATGGGCACAAGCAATTTTCACCCATTTATTAATTATATGTTTTAAATGTGAGTGTTTCCTATCCCCTAAACCTCCAGGGATGTACACAGTTTAATACTGGCAACTTCTTATTATGGGAAATACGAAAACGTCTTTTAAAACTACAACTCCCAGTAGAGACGTGCCATAGATACAGAACATGTTGCGAAACAGAATAGCCAGCATTTGTAGTTCTGGGGACAGGGTGGGGGAGGGGGGACGCGGTGGACCCGTTCAAATCCAGTTTTGGACAGTCTAAGTGGTTCCATCCCATTTCAAGTGCTGTTCGAGGCTCGGCGTAACCCTCGGAGCACACTCTCCAATCACAGAGCTTGAGGACTATCACGGGGTTTGTCAAACAGAGCACATGGTGTAGTCCAAACGATAGCTGGGGATTCTGGGTAGTGTAGTGTCTTCTGCCATCCTTTACTCCGAAAAAACATTTGTTTCTCCGAATCGAAGGGGAAAAATACAAAAGCATTGCACACAATTTAAACCAATCAATGTTGTGTAATTAACAAGGATAATCTGGTGTTTTTTAGTCGATGAGTAGTGCAGATATCACTGTAAAATCAAACGACAGTAAGGGGAATACTTACTTCCGGGTGTACAATTCTCCGTTATCCAATGAGAATGGACGCTCACATTGCCTTTAAGGGCAGTCGACACAAACGAACGCCGTGCTTCCATGAGCGTCCATAGAAGCATATGGACATCCCGGAAAGTTGAAAATGGACGCTAAGGGCCCCCCCCTTGCGTTGAAAATGGACGCTAAGGCCCCCCCCCCTTGCGTTGGAAAAAGCCGACAGGGGACTTGACATAACGTCAATATAGGCCGACCTGGGAGTGAGGATGTGTTGTTGTGTCATATCACAACACACACACACACACACACACACACACACACACACACACACACACACACACAGTCACACAGTCACACCGAGTTAAATGACGTAGTTATCCATTGTTGAGGCAAAAACAACAAACACATATCTGGTGTGTTTACAGGTGTCCAAACCTGTATCTGTATCTGCTGCTGCACTAATTGCCTTTCGTATAGTTTCAGATGTGTGTGCGTTTGTGTGTGTGAGAACAATGAGAAGCGGCAGAGGAATTTCCGGAGATATAGGTCGTTAAATGTACAGTGCTTCCATTAACGTCACTGTCACAGCCCATCACACTGGCAATATCTCACCCCGAGGAGAGGAGAAGAGAGTAGAGAGAAGGAAGCGGAAGAGGACAATTGAGAAGAGGAAGACAAAAGAAGGACAATAGAGCATATGGAGAGGAGGGCAAAGGGGATATGTGAAGAAGGAAAATAGACAAAGTAGGGGACAATCAAAAGAGGAAGAGAAAAATAAGGACGATGTAGAACAAAAGAGAAAAATGGAAAGAGTGAGACATAAAAGAAGAATAAATGGGAGGGCAAAAGGAGGAAATAATAGAACAAATAGAAAAGAGAAAGAAGGGGACAATGGAAGAGACAAAGCATATACAACAGAAATAATGGGGGAGAAGAGGACATAGGAGGACAAAGGAACACTAGAACATAGAGAAAAGAAAGGAAGAAGGGGGCAACAAGCAGATAGGAGGAAAGAGGACAAACGGAGAAGAGAATAGAGGAGGACACAATCAAAGAAGATTAAAACAAGAGCATAACGAAGATTGAAGGCAAGAAGAAAGAACAGAAGAGAAAAGGACAATAAAGAAAATGGCAAAAGTTACAAGGGAAAATCAGAAGAGAAAAGACAAAGACAGTAGAATAATACAATAAAGACGAGGACAGCAGTAGAACAGCAGAGGACAAAAGACAATAATGTCATACCAGAACATGAAGAAGAGAAGGCAAGTGCAAAGAAGAAAAGAGAAGAGCTGATATTAGAGACAAGGGCATGAGGGAAATATACAAAGAGGAAGAGAAAGAGAGGACAGAAGGGTTGAGAAAAGAAGGGACACCAGAGAAGAAGACAGGATGGTGGCAAAGCCAAGAAGACCTTGAAAATAGAGAACAAAGCAAAAGGGAGGGAAAAGAAGGACAATACAACGAGATGGTGAAAAGAGAGGAAAAGAAGAGGACAAAGGAGAAGATGTGCAGGCAAAAGAGGAGGAGAAAAGGACACAAGAACAAAGACAGGAAGAGCAAAAGAGGACAGGAGAGGAGGGGAGGAGCTGCAGAGAAGGAACAATGAGTCTGAGCAGCTCTGCAGCAGATCAGCCTCCCAGCAGCTCCTATAGAGGACGTATGGAGCTGCACACAAAGGCACATAAACACCAACGCAATAACACACTGACACACACAAGCACAAAGACACTGCCACGCAGTAGGGAACACATTCACATAAACAGACATGCACACACAATCAACTACAGCATCATACATTTACTAATGCACCTTTTCTCAGAGTTTTCCCAACAAATACACTTTATTTATGTTGCACGATGTAGACATTGAAATGTTATATTTTCAGCAAGGGTTTACTATAGAATGAAGAGTTTAAGCAGCGTCCAACGCGTGTTTATATGTAGGTAACACAACTTCAATGAGGTCCCTTAAATGTATTGAGTAGCCACAACAGAGTTCGAAATCTGCATTGTTATTGGGAGGCTGTGGCTAAGTGGATAGAGTGCTGGACTTTGAATCAGGGGGTAGCAAGTTCGAGTCCCACTGCAGTCAGTATGTCGTTGTGTCCCTGGGCAAGACACTTCACCCCAAATTGCTCCTGTGGGGATTGTCCACAGTACTGTAAGTCGCTTTAACAAATTACATGTAATGTTATAATTTGCGGTATAAAATATGCTTTGCAAATCCTACGTAGTAAAACCTGCTAGTGAGCCAGTTTTGCCTCATCATGCATGATTCCTTTTTAAATGTATGTGAACAAATCAATAACACTAAAGTCACGATCAAACCCTCGTTATGACCTAACCAGTATGTTATGGGCAGCACAAATAAGTGCAATTGTGCCAGACAAAACATGGTCGAAAAAACGAATTTTTACAATGGACAGTGTGTAAAACAGATTTAGGTTTTACCTTTATACTGTAGAAACACGTGTGTGTGTGTGTGTGTGTGTGTTTCCCTCTGTTACTGATTTGGTTCGTCATTAATACATGCTTTATTGCATTATACCGCATATACCCTACTGTATACTGCACACATTCCCTTACTGGCTGTCATTCCCTTTCTGCTTAGTGAACACAAAACTCACACACACTCACTCACCCACACACACAAACCCACACACACACACACACATATGTGTTCCCCAACCTGTGGTCTCCGATCAGCAGCATTTGAAAATGATTTATTGATCAGAGTTGGCATTATGAAGTAGACCCTGAATCGCTCGCACTCTTTTCAATATAAACTGAACACACACACACACACACACACACACACACACACACACACACACACACACACACACACACACACACACACACACACACACACACACACACAACACACACACACACACACACACACACACACACATGAAGATCATGATAAGAGAGTGCAGTTATAGATTGAGATGGCTGCATTACACATCTGTAACATATGGTGCCTATGGGGCTGCAGATAATCATATGATAGGATGTTCTCTTGATGTATAATGCATCACATTCAGATCAAATACTTAAACACGGAGTGGAAAGGGGAAATTCATTTATATTTTATGTTCACGTGAGATTATAAGTAAATTTGATCTTTACCCGGAGTCCCTCTGCAGAGCTTCAGAGGCTCTGATCTCTTCCTCTCACTCCTGCAGTAACACACAGGGGCAGCAGGGGGCAGCTGACTCAAGCCTCACTGGACATTAGTGCTGTGGCCTTTGTCTGAAAGCTGCTGTCACATTCAGCAGAATGAGAAGTTTACTTTTTCACCAGGGATGAGATCTTTCCCACCAATGTTTCCTACATCAAAAAAGACAGGCATTAAGTGATCTAAAAGGTAAACAGGCTACATTGTGCAACAGAAATTATGGGTTTTTGTATGTACTTTGAGTTTTTGTTTTTACCTTTTTATGAACTATATAGGTGTATTTAAATATATTATATATAATAAATATATATATTGTCTCAACCTTCTGAACCCCAAGTAGTTTGAAGGCATTTTTGCTCCTGTCAGATTTGACTCACTGTGGCCTCGTTCTTCTCTGTAATATATACACTATCGTTTTTGTAAAAAATCATGGCACTATTTCGAGCACAATCATGCAATATACAGTTATAATTCCACAAGAAACTGAAAATAAAAAAGGTCTTTGATGACTTATTTTACAGGATTTGGTGGGAAAATGGAATCTATATCTACAAGTACAGTATTGGGTTAGTACAAATGGTTTGTTTTGGCTACATTTTAGATAAAAATCAGATGATCGCTGATGAAATGTCATTGTTTCAATCTTAGATTTTGTTATTTTTCTCTGACTGAAGCTTATGCCATACATGATAGGCTCAAGAACAATAAAAAACTTGAAAATCTGAAGATAATATCTGTTTTTTACATCTTCTGGCTATGATACATGCTGTTATTTTGCCTTTTTCATTTGGGAAAACATGCCTTTCAAAGCTTCATAGGTGATTATTGACTCTTTGTTTTACCTATCTGTGAACATTTTCTCTCAGATATAACCTATAAAATATTGTTGTGAAAAGGGATCACAGGATCTTGAGAACGTAAGAATCAAGGATAAGAGTTGCAAGGGGTTTCAGGTTCTTTTTATCCCTCCATCCTTCCTTTGCTTTTCCCTGACATCCTGACCAAACGCCCTCTGTGTGTCCCGCGGGGCTGCTAAGTCAAAGCCAAACAAGAGTTTAAAGAATCCCGGTGAGATGCCCATCTCCACTGAGCTTCCTGTCCTGTGATTTGGTGAAGCAACTCTCTCTGGATTTATTGTGTTTTGTTTTCTCTCCTGCTGTAGTTAGACTTCTCTCCTGTTCTGCCACAGCGTTTAAAGTGACTGCAGCTCTGGATATGAGACAGGTAGGCAGAAGAAAAAAAGATCACGAGAGATGAGGTGCAGCGCTGAGGTGACCTGAAGGCTGCTGGAGCATGACGGCCGTATCCTGTTACTAATGTGAAGGCTTGAAATGACAATCTCCCCTGTACCGCTGCTCATTTAATGCTTCTCCTCTGCCTCCTTCCCCTCTACCTGCCACTCGCTGTCACTGACTCTGCTGCTCTCCT
Source organism: Gymnodraco acuticeps (assembly GCF_902827175.1). Taxonomy (NCBI): domain Eukaryota; kingdom Metazoa; phylum Chordata; class Actinopteri; order Perciformes; family Bathydraconidae; genus Gymnodraco; species Gymnodraco acuticeps. The sequence continues at coordinate 6,376,375 of NW_022991154.1, read as the reverse complement.
TCCTCTGTGCCTCTTTGTTCTGAACAGTTATTTGTGTTCTGCACCCCCTCCTTTATAGGTCTATATCTCTAGAGCAAGTCCAAATATTTCTGTGGACTTAAACACAACATTAACTGGGAAATTAGAACGTGTTTTTTGTTAATTTTGTACCCTTTTAGATCACATCTCCAGTTATATTCTGCAACTATTAATATATTCCAAAAGAAAAAATCTATCTTTTTTAACAAAATCCAATCATCTTTCTCTTTGTGTAAAACACAATATAACTCTGCTTGCATAAATAGTATCAGCCAATTTTTAACCAACAATAAAATGGTTCCATCCCATCAATCAATTTGCAACTTTGAACCACATGGAGAAGTGCGTAAAGCATGGCATAAAGCCTTGGTAGTGATACGTTATAAACCCCGGCCCACTTTTGAGCTATCCAATCAAATGCCAAGGATTTAATTGAAATACTAAACTGTACAGCGCTCAAAGATTTGTCTGACTTCAATTCCATTGGTACTGATGATATCATCCAATTTGCCAAAAGTAGATTTTTACTTAAAATGAATGAACTGTATGAGCTAATACTACAGCATTAGGATCACAACATGAGATACCAAAGAAGTACTTTACAGGAAACACTTTGTCATGTTGAATAATCATGCTGAAAACTTAGAATTATACCAACATCTGGTTTCCTTGCCTGGATGTCAACGCTTTTCTGAACAAGAGTTTCACGTTATGTTCCACGACATAAAATACATCAGTATTTACCACTTGAGTGTGTCTGAATCTTCTATGTGTCATAAAAACGGTGGTTGCTGAAGTGGCTAATTCAACTTTTAAACTCCATCATGTCAACACAAGAGTGCTTTGCTTTTACCACTTTTTGCGGTGGTGACGTGCAGCCATGCAACCGTGATGAAGTTCGGTTATAGCATTACGTTGGCTTTTTATTTCTGCCCCATTTGCATTCCCTCCTCAAAGTGATGTGGAGATTATCCTGCTGAACCAATCGTGTTAAGTATCACAAACGTGTGTTGGCCACAAAGACTATCTTCTGCAATATTCCCAAATCCCAAAAAGCTGCATTGACCCGTAGATAACTGGCGAAACACAAAGGCCATAGTACTCAGTTCATTAAAGCCGCTTGTGATTTTATTAGAAAAATCGCTTCCCCGTGGCAACTGTTCTACCTTTTAACACAGGCGCTCGCTTTGCCTTTTCATCCCGGTTGGTGCACAGTCTGCACACCAGCCTGATGTTTCCTCCTCATGCGTGTTGAATGTTAAACAGCATGCAGAAGAACCCTCTGCAGTGGTGGGGTTAGTAGCTAAGCTTCCATAAAAAGCCCAGTGAAACCTTGATCCCCCCCATCTCCTCCTGACCAATCTCCCATGACAACCTACCACTCTGAGGAAACCCCGCCTCTCTTTTCCCCAGGGGCCAAGAGACCAGCTCGCCGGGATACTGTATGTGCACACTCTGACTTGGATACACACACATGCATACATTAGCATACACTCCTATCCATGCATCTAAACATGGTGACTGCCTTTGTCATGAAATCCAACCTGCTATTTAAATGTTGGACGGTAGAAACACTGATTTACATTCATGGAGCACTAACAGTCAGACACAAGCTAAATGCTATAAATGTGTCTCGCATACAAACACATGCAAGTCATTTGTCTTGCTCTGTGACCACATATACTGCCGTGTTACCCTACACATACTCAATGTACATCTTGAATGCACATTATATCTGTCTTCTAGGCTGTGAAGCATCATCTCTGCTTTGATATGAGGTTCCATTTGTGCTGAAAGTGTATTTATTTCACATCCCATTGCCTTGACTTTAGAAATCATTTACGTTGTTTGTCTTTGTTCAGAGATCCTGGCCTACTGAAACAACAGACATCAGTCCACATTAAACCGTAAGGATGTTGGACAGATGTGGCTACTCATGCCTTATAATACAAACATAGAAACAGGCATGGATAGAACCTCATAAGCAATGAATAACATTGAATGAAAGGGATGTATTAGCAGAAAATAGCATACAACAGTGAGAAACAACAATGAAAAACATACTGTTATTTAACCTGAATACTACTAATGTTAATAGAAATATGGCCCAAATAGAACCTCATACACAAAAGTTGATATGTATCTAAGTTCATGTAGGCCGATATTCATTTACAGTTAACAAATCCAATGAATAGAATAGAGAAAATGCTCAATAACACTATGAGAGGTGGAAAAAAAAAGAGAAATTGGGTTTGTTAATCCGTTAGGCGAGCATGTGCATCTTTTTAAATATGTAAAAGAAACTAAGTGTAAAAGAAAGTGAAAGATAAAATTGCATAGTTGCATATAAGATTGCATTACATTGCATATAAAATTGCACTCTACAGCGCTGTTAATGGTCAAAAACTCAAAAAGTTACATTCAAATATGCATCTTTGACAAATGAAGTAAAGGTAAACTTGGCAGCTGCAGTATCATTGCAACAATGCTACAACAAAAGTACCAAAACAATTCAAAAACATACATATGCTTTAGTAAAATGGAGGCAGCATTGTATGATTTTGCCAAATAAATTGAAAAATGAGAACAAATTCTGGTTTAAAACCTTTTATGGTAAGTCTTCACGGACTTGGTCAGTGTTGCCAATGTTTTTGCCAAACATTAACAACTCCTTAACCACAAAAGTATCGTATTAATATGGGAGGCGAACAAACTGTACTTTTATTCATGTTGAAGGAGAAACTTCGATCATCACAACTTCATTCAAACTGTTCAGCCGCACTTAACACACCCGGGTCAGTGAAGTCATAGCAGGTGTTTTCACTCTGCTGGGACAGCTACTTCAATAACTGCCAACTATTTTTCCAAATCGTTCTTCTAAATTCTTTGAAGGAATATTCCAAGCAGCCACTGGGCTCAGGTCATAACGGTTTGCTGTAAATGTAATCTTGCATACACAAAGGCAAAGGAAAATATTTGTGTCTAATGTATATGTTTTTGGTCTAAGTGTTAGCTGTTCGAAAATGCAGTTGTAAATGGAGAAGGCTTTGAAAACGTCCTTTCCAGAGTGCTTCAAGGACATGTTGATGTTTTAAATCTGAGAAAATAATGTTTAATAAAACCCCAAAAAGCTACAAAAGGAACGTTGGAATAATTACAACACATTAATTCATAATTGTAGCTAATATTTAGTATTTTAGAAAGACTTACCTAGCTTAAATAACTATTTTAAGCATGTCAGCCCTTTACCTCCAAGGCATTACTGTCTGCATCATTCCACAGCCATATGGCTCACAAGGTCAATAATAAACATATATATGATCTAATCCATCTTCCATAACACAATAATATTTAGGCAGCAAATAAATGTGGTTTATTTGGTTAAAAGGCGACTGGCTGTTGAAGATCATATCTAGTCCGACACTCTCTGTAACAGGCAGCGAGTCCCTCTAAATCATCCTCTTCTCTATTTGTCCTTCCTCACATTCATCACCTCTGACAGATCCCCCCCCTCCTGCTACTCATCATCACCTTGGCACCATGTTACCAAACACCCTGACGTTCTGCTCAACAGGGTCTCACATACAGTATTAATGGCCGTTGTGAGGACATGCCACAGGTTCACATTCATCATCTAGACTTTTCCCCACAGCAAACTAACTTTGTCTGCTGTGTGGTGCTTTGCAGGAAGTGTAAAATGGGTCTATCAGGGAAAAAAAGCTACCCGCTAGAAACACTGGGGCTAAATTGGAATGGAAGTTTGTCAGAAGACCAAAACAAGGAGCTAAAAGTGGCAAACAAAAGCTCAGTATTGCTGCAAGGGGTGATCATTTTGCTGTGGGTTTGTCCTAACACAGAACACCACTTTGATTCATTGTCTCTGCAAAAAATACAGATTGCTGCAGCTTTAAGGATGGTTAAGATTCAAGAAGACAAATGCCCAACTTAGAAGCAGGCTATTGTTTGAGCTAGCTAAATCAAGTGCTTGCTTACAAAAAATGTTGCCAGTGTTCAGTGCATGCATTACATTACTGTGTGAAATTATTTCCATATTAACAAAAAAAATGTTCACATTGTACATAATATACTGTAGTTGTGTGTTGTACAGTGTAAGCTATCTGAGTTGTACCTTTCTTTTAGTTTTGTGTGGGTCCATGGCTGGGTCTTTTTCCCTCCAAAATATTTGTAATGAAGATGAATTATTATACTCCACAAGCAGGGGTTGGAGCAACCAACTGTTTGTGGTCAGCAGGGGTGTTCTGCCACTCGGGGTGCAAATACTTCCTTTGTTCAGATATCTCTTTGAATTAAGGTTGGTCTGTAATATATACTTGATTGCAACTTATTTGCCCACTGAGACAAAGATAGTGTCACGACCTCGATCCTCGATACAAACTGATGAACCCAAATGCACGACCCAGAGACAAAGTCTTGAATGTAACAAAATGTATTTGTTAATTCCAAAGATCAGGTAATCCCTCTTAACAGAGTAGGTACTGGAATAAATAAAAGGCGCTCACAAGGAAGAAAAAACTAAGCATAACAAAAAGAGAACTTAAGAAGAACTTAAGCCTACAAAATTAACAAAACAAAACCTGACATGAGTGAAAGCGATCCTTTCTGAGCTGAGGCCTGGCACGACCATTCGGGGAAACAAACAAGACGAACTGACACAGGACAGGGGAGAGACAGGACTATTTAAACATGAGGTGAGAGGGAACAGGTGGAAACAATCAGGGACAGGGCAGACGCTGATGATGGCGGGAAAAACACACAAGGGGAGAAAGAAACAGGGCCTGAAATGAAAGACAAGAGGTAAGTACAAAATAAAACAGGAAATGACAGACAAAATACATAAACATAACGCAGCGTCCACACGGCGGCGTGCGTTGAAGCTTGCCAGTGGGCGTGTCTGAAACTCGACCAACAACCAATCACATGAATCTCCCGCCCCGGACACACAAGCACGCGGTTTGATTGGCTAGAGCAGGGGTGGCCAACCAGTCAGAGGTTAAGAGCCACATTTTTTCTATGTTACTGCAAAGAGCCACATCAAACACACAGTCACTGATACCGCTTGTTTCAGTTTTTTGTTTTCTGGAGACAAGATTTCAACCACGTCACTGATGCATTTTTGTGGCATTGGGATATATATTTTTAAAATCCTCTGGAGCAGAGAGGAGCTGTGGATTATTGTTATTGATTAATGCATCAGTGTTTCTTAGGGTCAAAAACACTAAACTCACAACTTCAAATGAAAGCGTTTAGTTTATTTAATAAAAGAGCACATGTTCAATGTGAAAAGTGATAGTAGTTATAGATTATTTTCAATTTGGTGCGATATATATATATTTTAAAAAAAATTATATATATTTTTTAAACACCTTGAATTTCAGGGGGGGGCGCGGGGCTCCGTTGGCGGGGTGCAGCGCCCTTCAAAGACAATGGTAGGGGAAACACTGGATAGTAGTGTTTAATCAACGATAGGTTTCCCCCCCCTCAAAAAGTGATTGGTTCACTGCATCGCAGGTATTATTGTGATTGGCTCTTGGGCCACATCAAAATTAGACGCGCTGTCATCCTCTCATACTGACACCTGACACCACACATACACACGTAGGGAGAGCCGGGACGAAAGTAACGGAGCAATTTTATCCGAGCCCAAACAACTTTGACCGGCCAAATTACGTCAGAATTATCAGCATTCAATACTTAACAGACCTACTAAATATCAGGTTTAACTGTCGTGTTGTCACGATACCAACATTTTGGTTTCGATACCAAGTCAAGAATTGCGATTCCGATTATTTTTCGATACTTTTCTTAAAAAAGGGAAACAGTCTTAAATGTAATTATTGTGCTTTATTTCAGACCAGAACCAGAACCATAACACAACCTTTAAACAATGAGAACAATAAATACAATAAATGACAAGAATTCGTATTAAATAAAATTAATACATTTCTTACAGACAGGCCTCGTGGTGTCCGTAGGCTTGCCCTCACTGTCAGAGATATAGCTAAAATACTTCCACATTTCGCTTCTGGCGTCTTTTTTGTCAACAAGCCGAGGGGCAGCGGCAGTTGCACTCCCACTTGCAGCCATGCTTCTCGTTTTCTCACATGCTCTGGCAGCTAGCGCGTGCACGAGAGAGGGGAGGCACTTGAGCGTGCTTTAGAGGGGCGGGACTGCAGGCACGGCTGCAGAGCAGGGAGTGGAAGCAGAGCGCTGAACACACACAGCTCTTATTTAAACGGCGCTTTCTCACCGGAGTACTTTCCGCCGTCATTCTTAAACGGAGGAATCGTAACGTTTTTAACGGCAGGGTATCGCGGTATACCTTTCAAGTATCGGTACACCGTGCACCACTAGTCAGGAGTCAGTGTCTCTCCCCCAAACTCACACATATAAAATTCAATATGAACTGAAGAGCCGCATGAAACTAGGCAAAGAGCCGCATGCGGCTCGAGAGCCGCAGGTTGGCCACCCCTGGGCTAGAGCTTGTACTGGCATATGATTCGATTGGCTGACGCTTCCGTCGAAGCTTCAAAAGTTGAACATTGCTCTACTTTTGAAGCGAGCAACGCGAGCAAAGCGAAGCAAAGCGAAGCAAAGCGAAGCAAAGCGAAGCAAAGCGAAGCAAAGCGAAGCAAAGCGAAGCAAAGCGAAGCAAAGCGAAGCAACACTCCCACAATGCAGTTCGGCAAAGCGTGACGTCACCCCATTCAAAGTGAATGGGCAGAAGCGTTGAAGCTTCAACGCACGCCGCCGTGTGGACGGGCCGTAACTAACACATTTGACAAGACACATCAGATAGTTCTATTTTGTGTAAATAAACCCTTCACATTAACCATTTGGTAGATCAGGCATGTTTATGTCAGTCTGTAGTTCTGGTGACATCATTTTAAGCTAGAGAGCCCATATTTGTTAAGTATTTTGCTTTTCTTCATCTGTAAATATATAATCATTATAGGTATAAGAGGCATAGCATGCAATCACAACGTCCTGAGGTACATTTTGGTGAAACTAAGGCAAAAACAATATATGGTGTTGTATTTACTTTACACAGTTGGTAGTAGGGGTGCACCGAATGGGAAATTCTTGGCCGAAACCGATACCGAAAATAGGAAACAGTTGGCCGAAAACCGAATGCAGAAAGGCCGAAAATGATTAATAGAAATATATATATATATAATGTATACATTTTTTACCAATGTTGTTCAGCTACCTGATTATGGAAATAGACATGATTATGGCAAAACTTAACTTAAATAATAATCACTATTATGGGTCCATAAAACATTTATTCAGCACTTTTGAATGCATACAGTACATTTATATATGTCATGTATTATTGCTAAAACACATTCTATCGCAGTCTTAGTGTCGCCAACTCGTTTCTAATATGCAAAGACAACAAATTCGTCTATGATGTATTTTCGATCAGACGAGATCTCTCTCCCCCGTCTGTGTGCGAGGGGGCGGGGCAGTTTACACACACGCAGCTGCTACATGCACCGGAGCACACTGCGGAGATGGCGGAGAGAACGCGCTCCGAGGTGTGGTTAAACTTTACCCGTCTCGATGTGGAGAATACTTGTTACCATAAGTGCAATAAGAGTTTAGCATGTAAGCACGAGCAATTTCTCTAAACATTTAGCAAAAGTGCACCGCATGCAGACGGAGGAATGTACCGGGTTCGACCGTCTTTCTAGCAGCTCTGTAGCCCCATCCAAGAGTAACGTTTCCACGTCAGGTGTTATGTATGCTAGCAGCAACACACGGAGTTAACTACATTATACAAACATGGGTTAATGATTAGAGGAAACTGAGTTATTTAGTTTGTTAAAATTTCAGCTATTCTGTTTACAGTCTATCATCAGATTATTTAATACGATTTGTTAAAGGCTCAGGGCAATCTCGATGACAAAGGTCAATGTCCCCCCCCCCCTGTGAGCCAGCCGCGAGCATGGTCGGCCGAAAGCCGAAAGGGCCTTTTTAACCATTTTCGGCCGATAATTTTCGGTGGCCGAATATTCGGTGCATCCCTAGTTGGTAGCTTTTCTTCTTCCATGCACTTGTTACATGAACACTGTGGAAGGCAAGGCAAGTTTATTTAGAAGGTCTGAGTTGAAGTTAAACATTGAGACAATTCACCCCATGATCAGAACAAAATATATATGTTCCTTTTACCTGTAGTGCTATTTATAAAGTAGATCTAGATTGTTTTGGTGTGAGTTGCTGGGTGTTGGATATATCGACCGTAGAGATGTCTGCCTTCTCATTAATATAATGGAACCAGATGAAACGAGATTGAGGTGATCAAAGCGCCCAAAAAGGACATTTAAAAAACTTAACAGCAATGAGTTCACTTCTCTTTTTGGAAATGAAGGTTAGTCAAGATGATCCGCAGACCTTCATTGAGTGTGTGTTTGTGTGTCCCCAGATAGCATAACTGGCCCTCGCTACTGGGTCTGAGTGGACTTTATTGATCCGTTACTCTGTTTTACATTCCTACAGGAATACAAAACTGTACGTCACCCAGATCAATGAACAATTTGTGTGTGTGTGTGTGTGTGTGTGTGTGTGTGTGTGTGTGTGTGTGTGTGTGTGTGTGTGTGTGTGTGTGTGTGTGTGTGTGTGTGTGTGTGTGTGTGTGTGTGTGTGTGTGTGTGGCGGGGGTTGATCACATTACTGCGGGCCAAAGTGATGACATCAGGAGAGCATTATCCATCATGGTGGATTGCATGCTCAGCCACTGACTATATTTGTACTTGTATACTTCTAAGGACCCTCATCGACATAATACATTTTTAAGCCCCTTACCCTCACCATAATCTAATTATTACGTTAACCCTAATACCAAGTCTTCACCCCAATACAGCCACCAATACAGCCAAGAAAAGGTGTAAGTGGCCACAATGTCCTCATTTCCCCAAAACATCACTTTCAAAACATTTCTGTAATGTTTCAATTTACCAAACTTGCTTTCCAGAAATATCTTCACTTTTAAAAAATGTCCTCAATCTCTAAATATGTCGTCACTTTTCTACTGTGTTCACACTTTCCAAAGTATGGTCAATAGCCAAACCCACCCATTTAAAAAATGTTCTCGCTTTTCAGAGATGATCTCACTTTACACATTATTCTTACTTTCTAGATGTATCACTTTCCAATACGTCCTAAGTTTAAAAGAAAGGCTCTGACAGTAACTCTCAAGGTGCCCACAAAGACACAAGAGCATAAAGAACGAAGCCACATTGGGTGTGTTTGGACCCTGACACATTCTTTGCATAAAGCATGAAGCTGACAGTCACCCTGACAGCTGACCTTCGCCGTGTGTTTGTGCATGCATGATGTGTGTGTCACACCCAGCTTGTGACCATTTACATGCATGTATGCATGCAGCAGCTGCCCATGCATTTGAATGTGTCTCTGTGTATGTGACTTGTCCTACTACACAGTGTTTGTCTGCATGTTGCACAACCCAACTCAACTCTAGCCTCTGGCGTGGACTCAGGATATTTGTGCTTCAAGCCTTTGCCTTTGGCTGAACTACTCTTATTTAGAAAACTCCCATCATGACTCCTTCTTTTTGTTGGCCAACCACTGCAAGAACAAACTAGAACAAAGTGTCACAGCCAAGCAGGGAAAGAGCCAAGAGGCTGAGCCCAGAGTGAGGTTGAAACACAAGGCAGAGGGTGTTTATGTGTGTGTCATTGTGGAAATTAGTGTTGTTTTCACCACAGCCTGACATTCCAAACATCTTCAAAAACCCTGAACTGTTTTCAAATGTATGTCAGAGTTCTTAAAATAGTCCTCAAAGTACATTAACTTGCAAGTTACCACAGCAATGGTTTTTGTAGTTTTAGTCTTGTTTAGGTTAGCTTACTGGTACATATATTCTAACTATCAACCCAGACTTATTAACATGTAGGATGAAACACCAATAGCCAAACCAAGGTTCTTTTTTTACGTTTGATTACATTATTAAATGAAAATGCATTAGCTCTACAGTAGCTCAGTCTGTAGGGACTTGGCTTGGCTGGGTTCAAGTCCCAAACACAAACTGGTTTAGACTGGTAGCTAGACGGGTACCAGTCTAGGTACCAGTACTGGGCACTGCCGAGATGTTATTGAGCAAGGCACTATAACCTGGGACTGTAAAACGTTGGCAGCCTCCTTGTTCTGACACCTTTCCATTAAAAGGTATGTGAACTGTGTATATACATACTGTAACAGAGTGAAAAACTGAGTCTCCTCTTGGCGATTAATAAAGTGGATTCTCCTTCTTGTTTGACACTACAAACCTATGTCCGGTTGTCATGACCTACGTCAGTGGCATCTCTGCATACTTACATTTAATACTAGTGGAACCGACTCTGTTGTCCTCCTATGTACCTGCTCTCATCCTCTTAAAAAAAAAAATACTGAAAAGAGTCAGATTTTCCAAATGTCAGTTCATGTTTTGGTATCTTCCTCTGTGTGCAGCACACACAATGACAACACATGTTGTTGCCAACACTGTCTCCTAAGCGTCTCTGGAACTCCACCAAACACCCACAATGCTTTTCCTTAAAGAAGAACTTCCTCTATATGCCACAAAGTCTGAACCACTGCAAACAAACCAGATAATGGTTCGCTTTAGATTGTGGTAGATGTTAATGGTATAAGAGACTTAACATATTAGGAGGTATCCTTTAATGGAAACAATGCGTTTCTAAATGTGCAGAGGTCTGCGCTCTCCAAAAGCTATTATAGTTTCAAAATGTAGCTATTTTTATGAATTGTGACTAAAGCAACCGGGTCTAATGGCAATTTGTACAATAGTCACGAAATGTGATTGTCTGATTTGTGTATACAGACACAAATTGGCATGAAAGATACTTCCAATTATATGCATTGTTTTTTCAATCTTTCTCTTTGACACGAAAAAAAAGTTCAGGTTGATGTACACAAATCAGTAGATCACATTCTGTGACTATTGCACACATTTCCGTGAGACTAGGTTGGTCTAGATATGTTCATCTTTAGTAACAACCAACCATCTTTGATCAGAAAGGGAAGGTAAGTCAGAAGGTATTCAGGCAGACTACCATGTTGATGGTTTTGTTCTTTTCAAGTGACTTGGTAACAATAACAAAGGTAAAGAATAACACTCGTTGTTTTATTCTTCAGGTAAAGGATCTGAATTCTTCCTCCAGCATTACCGGTGTTATCCACACCGAGAACAAAGAGGAAGAGAAAGGAATCTATACATCCAGTAATTGCCACACTTCAGGATTAGAGTGCAAAGACCACAGCCTTCCTATTCAATTATTCTTCCATAACATATAGTATGCTGCAGAGCGTGTGTGTGCATGTGCCCACACAATCATACATCAGCCACCGCACCATTTGTCTGTATTACACAATAATGAGAGCCCAGGAGCTGGTGTGCATTCACAACCAAACAAAAACACGGTAAAACGATATCTCAACACTTTTGTTCCATTCTTAAAAAAAAACATCAGCAAAATCCTCTTGTTTTCATGAATACAAATGTGCTCGACTGGCATCAACCTTTAACTATTTTCCCTCACCTTCTGTGAGGCTACACGATCCCGCTCAAACGGATTCTGAAACAGCAAAACACTTGTTTTTATGGATAGTTTGCAGATTTGCCTTGAAGGACACTTGAGCAGATATACACAGTGTTCCTCCAGGGCTATTTTCTGTAAGTGCTCTGAATATAATGTCATGTAGCCAAGGTGCCTGAAGAGGGAACAAAGAGGGGATGCTTTGGAAAAGAGCATGAGTAGAGGAAGAAAGTGAAAGATGAAGAGTTTGGATAATAGGGCTACAACTAGGCAACATTTTATTTGTTGATTCAGAAAATTGTGAAAATGTAAATCCTTTTTTGGGATAGGAAGGCGTCCCAAATTGCCTTGTTTTTTTAAGAGGCTGTATTCAAAGAGGTTTGCCTTTTTTTCAAAGAATTACTCAAACTTGACAATCCATTTTCAAAGTAGTCAAAATAGCTTTGCAGCCCAGTTGGTATTACTGTACTTGAATGCTGAAACAAGCCACACATCAAAAACTATAGCCTTATACAAACACTTATAATTGTCAGCTGCCTATTGAAGTGTGTATAATCCCCTATAGTGAGCTATCCTACACAGAACTATTGTTACAGTAATTGCAGAAGCAGCTCATTTAGCGCTGAGGGCTGATATAATATTGTATGTGAAAATGCTGTGGGCTCTAACTCACATTAATATTTGACTAGGACTGTTGACATGTACTGGTCTCACTCACACACAGCGAGCTTCAGATCTTCATCTCCAGGCAATCTGCCGTCCTTTATGTTGTAAAAAAGCTCATTAATAGAGGCAAAAACAAAACAAATCTGTCTGACACACACACACACACACACACACACACACACACACACACACACACTGTATGTAAATAAATCCAGCAGACAACCACATTCGTTACTGTGAATCACAGCAACCTCTTTCTTCAAAATGGCCAGTTGATCGAAATAACAAAACTAGCCTAGTTTTAATTCATAATAATCCCAAATTGTGATGTTACAAAAACCTGGGGTTCCATAGAGTAAAGTATACTGTGTTCAGTTAACTGACCATTTGGAAAAGATACATTATAACGTTAACATGATGATATTCAAATTTGGTTTTGTAACAACTTTGGTCTTGAACTTGATTAAATAAACATATAAATAGATGTTGGAGAGGGAATTTTGACCTGTTTAACTTCCTGACAAAACAAGTATGCAAACCATTATAAAGGAGTGTATGTTGAAGTATATGTTATACAGTTCCCTGGTAGAGGTTTGGTTTTGCGAGGCCACATTTTAAGAATCCAGCCTCCACCTCAGAGGAAGTCAGCTCCATAAACAATGATTTCATATGGACAACACATTTGTAGCTATGGGATAGAATGTTGGCATCTTGAAACCCATTGGCCTAATCAGAAGTAAAATGGTTAGTTGCAGTTATAGTAAATATAATTTGGTTTTTCGTAAATGTAAAAATTCACTCTTCATAATCAACTTCAATGTGGAATGTTTTGATTTGGAGCTGTTTCTGACTTTACCCAAAGACAAAACAAAAATCTCAAACGAGTCTCCATTTATCTTCACAGTATTGCCTTTAAGTAGAGTTAAACCTGATGAGTCAATAAGGCACCAAAGTATTAATTGTTGCAAATATTATGCTTCTTCTTACATCTCGTCTACGTCTCTTTATCCCAACAGATTAGTACTAAGTTCTTTGCTTCTATGATTTATTTTTATCTTTTCAGGAAGTCTCTCTGTTCAGATTAACACAGGTCTAGTTTCCTCTGTCTCAGCAGGACAGTGACAGATTGCTGTTGACCCCCATCACAGCTCTCTGACCCCATCCAGCTTTTCTGAAGGCAGAAAGACAGCAAGACCGGCAGGGAGGTTGAGGCGGCTGATCTCAAAAGATTTAGTGGAATAAGTAGTATGTTGAAGGAAAAGAGAATTAAAGTGTGATCCCATCCACTACTGTTATGCAAATGCTAGGAATTGGGGGCCTGGAGATTAACAGTTGGTGGAGCTAATTCTCCAGTTCGTACCATTAAACCATCATGTCATTTTAAAAAGCCACAGTCAAAGCTCAAATGGGGAAAAATTATGGGAGAAAACGTAATGGAACTGTGACATTTCCGTGTGTTCCCATGTATTAATGAGGAAGGTTATAGTCTCCTATTACAGCCTCCTAATTTTCTTCTTTTCATTGTGACATTGACATTTATATTGTAAGGAGTGAGTTTTGCCTAAAGCGATACATCGACTTTTCCACCTCAGCCAACGAAAAACGTTTTTCTGGCAAAACGTTGACATTTACATGTATTGACCATGTTAATTAAAAACAGGTGTTATTTTCTAATAACAAAAACGAACATTGAACATACTTTAAATGTGAGAGTGTAAGCTAGTATAGGTTGTACATTTTCAACTGTCATTCCTTAGCTGGATGTTAATCACTCATTTAAATAATTACGAGGCGGTTACAACTAACAGCATAAGCCAATGCGTTAATGAGTTCAAACTAAATATCACATACAAGAACACACACACATAAAGAGAACACTGGAAATCAATTGTAAATATATGAAGTGGAGTGAGACGAGGTTACAGTCGGAGCAAAACCCTCTACATTGCCACAATCAGCTGATGTTATGTCAAAGTTCGACCAAACACAACCACAAACGAAATGCAATTTACTGTAGCTTAAATATAATCACGCATGCACAAACCCACGCAAGGGTCGACCTGAAAAGTAAAGCCAATGCGCAATTCCCTTACATCTGTATCTTTTCTGATGGCCAACTGATGGCTCTATTGATTGCAAAATAGAAGTCTTACTGTATAGAAGTCCATGAGAAAGTTACAAGACTTATCACTTGATGTATTACCTCGGGGAACATGTTCCTGAATGGTTTATTGTTTCAACTGCTAGTTACTTGTCCTTTTCAATATAGCGTGTTTATTTTGTAAATGATGGGAAGGCAATCCTTTTTTTTCTACTTTTTTTTGCAGCAAATATAAGCGTACCAATACATAATTGTGAAAATGCCTACATGAATAACAGATGTAACCATATAGCTTATCTAGCTAGCCCTAGCATTAACCAAGCAGACCCCGCTCTTTCCCAGATCTACTTTGTTAAAAGATATTCTCATTTCGGGTTCCAAAAAACCAAGATGTCGGCGACCAAAATGCCAAACTGGAGGCTTCAAAACGGTAGTCCACAAACCAATTGGTGTTGTCAGGGTAACTACGTACACTTTATTTTATACAGTACAGTATATAAGACGGACAGTTTAACTATATTGCAACTAACTATCTTTTATTTTTCTTAGTGAATTGGTGAATCGTCTGGCCAAAGGTACAGCAATCTTTTTAATGTCCTGTTTTGTCCAACCTGACGTGCAAATCTGAAAACTATTACATATAAAAGCATTAAGGACTAAGGAAACCATCAAATTAATCTACTATAAAAATAGTGGCTTATTACTATTAACAACAACAACATAATTTATGTTCTATATTATATCAGTTTATGTATATTCCACATGGTGTGCCTTCAAAAGGAACCAACAATGGCATGTTTTGTTGTTGAAGGATTTTGCCATTTGATCGTCAGACAACCAGACAACCACAATACAATTCAAAAACATAAATAATATATGCATTCTAATTTAATAACTTGGAGAAGATAAATTAAAAGATAAATTGTGTTTTTCAGAGGTGTTGATGCAGATTTGCAATAGCATGAACAGGAAATGAAAGCAACAGAGGCAGAAAAAAGGCTTTGGAAGGAGAATGTGAGATGAATAAAGTTAATTAATTCATGTTAGTTTTGACCTTTGATGACCAGACCATGACTGTAATATCTACAGCAGACAGGTCTTCATGACCTGTCATATGAGCGAGGAACCAGGCGAGAACAAAGCCACGTCAAACAAAGAAGCTGTACGGGATGTTTGTGTCATTGCATTTTGGAAAGTGCATAAATGAATATTCATGCATACAAAATGTGCATTAATATGAAGTGTGATGTGAGGCGAACAATTGCATAAAGATTGTGAAGCTGTGTAAGCTGCTCTTTCTAAACATACTGTAAAATGCTGATAGTAAAAAAGTGCAGGATGTTGGACCAAATGACCATTTCTGAGAAGTTTGTGATACAAAAACTGCAAACACCATAAACACCAGCCCCCCCATACAGTATCTCACCCATGGGTGCAATGCAGCGTGGACCTCCTGCACTGGAATGTATTCACCTTTTCAAAGGTTTGGAATATTTTTATGCGCACAGAGAATAAAAGTGAGAAGTAGCAGGAGGATGCACCTTGCATAAACATCGGCGAGATAATTATGTGACTCTTTATTGATACCAAAGGGAAAATACTATTTCCACTCACTCCCCTGCAGTGTATAAACATGGAGTTTCCTGCAGAGACACGATGTTAAAGGCGGCAGCAATTCAGTTCCATAGCACTTCAGCCTGTTTAATAGGTGTCAAGAAAGGTTAAGAAATGCAAGAGTTCTGCTTGTACAGCAGTTTCTCTGCTCCTTGGATATGTTACATTGTATACTGAGAAAAGAACATTTGCATAAAGATGAAATTGAAGGGGAGTACTCATATAAATGGCTTTGATGACCTCCACAGTATTGAAAAAGTAGAGCGATCTTGATTTGAGCCCTGAGCTTTAAATCACATCTTAATTTCAATTACAGTGTTGGCTTTCAAAGATTATACAAAATAAAATAATTGGGAAATCATATGCCACATTTTGCACAGCCACACAAACACAACACAAAGCACTGTTCCAAAGCCACAACAAAGTGCATCCCCCTCAAATAGAGGGGAGTGAATGAGCAAAAAACTTAAATAATAAACAGTTTTCCATTGGCAAATGTTGACCAATCAGATTGATGATTCCCACCCTTAAAGGGGCCCTATTATGCTTTTTTGGGTTTTCTCTTTCCTGTAGTGTGTTATATATGTGTGTGTGTGTGTGCATTTAAATGGTCTGCAAAGGCTAAAATCCCAACGTTCCCTCAAGAGGGAGTTTCTCCCCACCCCCCCGCCTGAAACTCCTCCATTGGACTCCTTAGTTTACTTCTGTATAGTGACATCACTATATCACACTCGCACTTTTGTTTGCCAGTGCTTCCTTTTTGTACGTGATTGGTTAAGGAGGCCTGACAACTTTAAGCGGTTGACCAATCACAACAGAGCCTGCCAGCTAACCAATCAGAGCAGACTGGGCTCTGGTTTCAGACAGAGGGTGAAAAGAGGTGCTGCAGCACAGGCAGTATGAGAAAAATAAAGAGCTTTTTGAACATTAAAGCATGGAAACATGTCACAGAGACAAAAAATACATATATCAACCTGAACAGGAGCATAATAGGGACCCTTTAATCTGCCATCTGAAACATTTACATTCCATTTAACCAAGGCCAGACATTGGAAACATAAAGGACCAAAATGTTGTATAGCTTAAGAAAAAACAGTGATGGTCATAACACTTCCAATGTTACAGTAACAACAGAATGGAAATGTTTCAAATTAAATATTATTTTAGTCGTCACACAGAGTGAAATGCATTCCCTGCATGTAACCCTTTTAACATAAGAAGCAGTGGACGGCTACTCTACAGATGGATCTGTGTTGGGGTCCAGCACCTAATTCACACCCCATACCAGCATACCCCACATTTGGTCCATTCGGAGACTAACCATTGCATGTAGGCAGATGAAAAACAAGACATTAGTTACATCAATAAAATAACATTCTGTAGTTCCACTAAAATAGATTTAAATCACTAAAATAACTGTGATTCTACCCGGCTGTTACGTGCTCCCTTTTCTGTTCTCTTCTCTGTCTCTCTCCTGCGCAGGTACACCTGGTCCTCCCCTGGCTCCACCTCCCCCAGGTGTCCTAATTACATTCAGCTGGGGACTTAAAAAGTAGAAGCTGGAGGAGAAGAGGTCTCTCACCCCCGATCCTGATGCCGGGAGACACTGTTCGGGAACAAGCTAGTGTTTCGGATCTGTAGCTTCTGTGTGTTATAATGATAAACTTGTGTGTTCTGGAGGACCTGTTAGCATAGTTTTTCCGTGGCTTTGTTTCACCCGTAGTGATTTGTTAGACTTTTGGGTAGGGGAGGGACGTCTGGGTCCTACTCAGTACTCGAGTTGAGGGGGGATGAGGGGGGATGGCATCCCCCCTGAAATAAAAACGGTCAAAATCATCCCCCTTCTAAAACTGCCATTCCCCCTTTCCATCCCTTATGTAATTTTATCAATGAACGTGGCACTGGTATTACTGCTATTTCAACATTCATTTTGTGCATTTTGAGTAAAATACTGTGGGCGAGTGAGCACGTTTTTCTCTTGTGTTAACTAGCTGGTAAGATTCAAAACTGTTGATGAAATGATACCACCAGCACCAGAAGAGCTGAAACCCCTCCTTCAAGCAGTGAACACTCTGGTCATCTCCACAGCTGAGTGTGAACGTGGGTTTAGTCAGATGAACATTTTAACCACAACTAGAAGCTCCCTAGAGGCATGTCAGCCTTGCTTTTCATCAAGTGAACCCTCCACTGAACAAGTTCAGACCAGAGGTATATGTCAAGACTTGGCTTCAAAGCCATTGCTTAGCTAACAATCCGAAAGCAAGAGCCAGACAAATTGAGACCAAAAAGCATGATTATGAAAATCTTTGGAAACTTCTATGAGATGGGGGAGAGTGGAGTAGGCAGCCATTGACAACATTGGTCCTATTTTGTATTATCTGTATAATCTTTTAATATATTTTCATATTTTGTAAACAATTTCAATTTGCACTTAATGCCCTGTTAAAAAAAGTAACATTGGGAATGTTAACATCAAATATTTGTATTTGAACTGCAATAAAATGATGACGGATCAATATTTTTCAAATTTTTTTCTTCAAATTTTTCATGAAGAATTTACATAATGATTTAATTAATTACGATACAAATGTAACCCTTTAGATACCAGTTTTGATTGTATACCAGTAACTGCTTTTTTGAAAAAATACACTATAATTCAATATTCTTAAAAACAATTTTGACTTTATTATTAGTATAATCAGTTGATCCATCTGAATAATAAATGAGGGACTGTTAACCTACAAGATTTGTACCATAGACTTCCATTATAACCACATTTGTGTATCCCCTCCCCCCTTTAAATTAAAGTGAAAAAAAGATTTTGCACTAATTGTCCTCTGCATTTGACCCTAAATGTTAGTGGTGCCATGGCAGCCTGGGGACCGACTCTAATTCTGAGGTGCCTTGGTCAAGAGCAATGAAAGGAGTATCTGAACATCCATAACATGCATGTTGTTTTAGGAGTATAATAATGATCTTTATGCTGGTTGGTCTCCACCCTCGGCGGGTTATCAGCACAAATTATGTCCCCATGTGATAAAATCCACCATCCCCCCTGATTTTTTTTTACAACTGATGTCCCCGTGGTGTGGCTGTCCCAAGGCCCTCTTCTGCTTTTGTTTGTTTCTACTAGTCCTCCAGACCTCGTTCTTTTGCCGGTTGGCCTTTGTGTTTTACGGCTGTAACCCACAAATAAATGGTCGCCGTTAAGTGCTGAATGTTTGGTGTGTTTTCTTTTATGTTGCGGGTCTCCCCACGAGCCACTACCACTGAGTAGAGGGCGGGTCGTAACACCGGCTGAATGAATGAATCCACCATGTAGCCTATCTCGCAGCAGCAGGAGTTCCTTACACCTTCCGCTCACCTACTTCTTGTATGTACACTTCATTTACATGTTCCCTCTCTCCAACATCTTACAGTGAAAGACCCCCAGCAGGTTTCCTGTGGACTGCATCCCCCCCCCCAGTGAGCAGTGGATTAATCTTTGCAGGCCTCCTCTGGCTGGCCAATGGGCCATTACATTGAGAGTGAGATAAATTGAAAGATGTAGAGGTAGGAAAAGCTTCATTGTCCTCTCAGTTGGGATGCAGCGCAACTGATGGAGTCACATGGGCTTGGCGGTGTTATTTTATTATTTAGTTTTATTAGACATTCATGAACGCTTAAAGAGAGATAATGAATGCACACCCAGAGAGCACTTACGTAGTCCATACATTCTCCATGGTTGCAAAAACCTCTAAAGGTCTTTTTAACCACATTCGTTTTTTCAGTAATTTAAAATTCTTGGGGAAATAATAATGTTAAGGGATAGCCAAGTTTAGCCAATTCATGATTCAAAGCAAACCGCAACATTATATTTTACAGAACAAAGTAGACTTTCTTCGCACCCTTGAATGAAAACATCAATAAATAATGTTGTGAGGAATGGGTTTTGTTGTGTTTCAATTTATGAACACTATAAAACAACAACTTGGAGGATTCAGGGCGCAAACCAAGAGGACAAACTTTGTTACTCCTTTAAACCTTGACAGAAGCAGCACATACCAGATCTTAAGTTTTATTTCTCAAATATTTCTTACACATTAATTTTGCAGGCAAGTATTAAGCATTTAATGTTGCTAATTTGTCATACCACTAGTGGGTAAAGACCATAAAGGGAACATATTATCATCATCGGGTCTATACTTTTATTCTGGGTGTCTGCATAAAACAGTTTTCACCCTCAGTCTGAAACGCTCTGTTTTACATTCTATCTCTTTGAGTCCTCGACTGAAAAAGCTAAGTTGGGTCAGAATGGCTTTTTAAATTCTGTATTTTCTGACCAAGGCTGCCTACTCAACACTGACAGGGTCATCTTATTTCACATTAGCGGGTTTTTAGAAACTCCAGCTAGCCAAATGTATCTGCAAAAAATAAGTTAGTTTTAATGATAGTTCCTGCTTAAGAACATCCCACATTAGGTTTACTGTCTTCATGGCTTATAATGCATGTTATCTAGCTGAATAAGAAACTGACTAACTGTTAAAATTGATTAATTTTTAGTTACAAGTTGGACTTTTAAGGTTTTATTGCCAGAACATGGATAAAAAACATCTCTGCTTCCCTCAGTAAGATGACAAAGGTCCTCACATCACACTTTCTCTCTTTATTAGCTGTCCGTTCTCTCAGAACATCAGCTCACCGGCTAATTCCTCTCTTGTAGTGGCTACTGAATGTAATCACCCCTTCGATTCCGTCCAGCTCTAACCTTGAGGATCAGAGGAGCGCCGAGCCTCCTCCCTCCCTGCTCCCCGGCTCTCATTAGCTAATTGAAACGGCTCTTCCTGGGAATGGGAGCAATATGTCGCCTTAACGAGGAAACCGTTTAGAAGTGATTTGGGAGGCAGAGACCGTCCTTCGGAGGAACCGAGTGAAGCGAGAAAAAAATGCAGGATTCTCTGGAAACACATTTCAGATGCAGCCAATGACATTCACACTATAACGGGATAAAGCCAAACCTAATCCCCTCTTTCTTGGCCATTCCATTGGGAGATAGTGAACTTCAAAACAGCAAACAATGCTGGATAAATCCTCTGCAGAGGTGTGTTCACCTTTAAAATGCTTGATTGTTTATCAAACAGCGGAGTGTGAACTTTATAGTTGGTAACTAGCAACACAACAGAGTCTCATTATTTCATTATAATGCTTCTAATAAAGAGAGGAATCTCGTACATCTACCGTAAATGCAAACATCTTTCAATGCTTTGACATTACCACACACACACAGGTGCTGGTTTGACTGTACTTGTGGGGACTCGGTGTTGACTTATATCCATTGGAGCCGTTTTTTAACCTGATTAATAACCGTTTCATATTCTATCAAGAATGTTAAAATGAATCCTGAATTTAAAATGAGGATTCATGTTGTTTCAGATACTTATCTACAAGGGTGTAGAATTATGTTTTTATTTAAAATTGTCACCTAGCTCCAGAATTGTGTTATCCATCACATGAATACTGTGGATGGGGGCAGCAGCAACACATATTTAACCTGTTAAGCCCCAAGCCTGTTTTTCAGGTTTCAGGCTCGAAAATGACATTCCCAAAACAAATGACTATATCTTCACTTCTAAAATAATCTTTTTTCTCAAAGCAATGATACACCTGTGAGTTGGATGTAGAAAATTCAGAATCAATATGGATGTTTTTATTTTAAAGTAAATTCAGATTGAACATAGTAAAAAAAAATTAATTATAGTTTGCGTCCAAAAACAAAAACATATACTTATAGTGAAAACCACCCTTGAATGATGGGATAGTGGACTAAAAGCTTTAGGAATCCAAACTATAACACATAATAAGTACCCCGTATCAAGATTGATGCAAAACAAGTGACATTTGACCTTTTTAGAGGTTTAGAAAAATAAAAACACCTCTGGGGTTATTTGGTATATTTGCCGTTTCTCTGGAACCCATTGGTCGATTTTGGTGATTGACACCTCTTTCTAACCGTTAGAGCCAATAGAATCGAGGGGAAGTTCCTAAATCCATCTAAACATTACCATTGAGGATTGAGAGTGATGCGCACGCAGTTTGCCCAAAACCGGAAGCTCTGTTACACTCTATATGAAAAATACAATTATTGCCATAAATATCATGATGGATTATCAGTAATCATTTCAAAGTGACACAGAGACATTAGATTAACCTTCAGCAGCGTTTTTGTATGCGTTGTAATGCCATTGAACAGAACTTTGATCAGAAAACAGCAAAGGTAAGACGTATTTGCCGTTTTGGCCAAGTTCTGTGTTGTCTGGTTTCGCCTTCGCTGCCGCGAGTTTTGGTCGTGGAGTGATGATACTTATACCATCTGTGGAATCTCAGCTTTCATATGATATCTTGTTTGTGCAGAACAGATGAAGTATAACATATTTATATCGTGAGTTATGTGCTAAGTGCGTTAGCAATCTTTCGCTTAGTGCTCATTCAGAGGCTCGGCGTTAGACTTGTGTTTTGTTTCGGTAAAAATGGTTCATATCGTCAGGTAGCTGAGTTTTTTCCCGTTAAGTGGGTATTGTGGTGACACGTTATTGGACATAATTCACCTTGCTTATTGTGTTGCCACACGGACCCTTTAGTGGGGAACACCTGTAGCTTTAGCTGCCATTCCTGCTAGCTCATCAGGCAGAGCAGTGCATGTGTTAACCTCTCTGATAGTAATGGATAATACAGATTGTAACTCCATTCTTAATACACCGCCTCCGACTCTCTTTTCACAGCACTACAGTATGACACATTCATAGTTTGTTAAATGTTAAGAAGCCCTCAGACGCTGTTTCTTGCAAGATGTCCGGGCTTAACAGGTTAAAAGGCCCTTATGTCCTATTGCAGGTTTTCTATTTCCTTTAGTTTGTTTTGTAGGTTTTTGTAAGTGTAAATTGTCTGCGAAGGCTAAAATCCCAAAGTTCCAGCCAGAGGGAGTTTCTCTCCCACATACTCCACCCCTGTCTAACACACCTCCATTGGACACATAATGACATAACTATGCATCATTCAAGCTCCAATTGGTCAGCGCTCCAATACATTGTACGTGATTGAACAAGGGGCGGGACATTTCAGAAACGGCCATATAAACAATCCGAGCAGACTAGGTCCTTATGTCAGACGTTTTTTAAACATTAATGCATGTCAACATGTCACAGTAGAGGCATACAATACAAATATGAACCTGAAATGAGCATAATCTATCCTCTTTAAAACAGTTATAGAGAGGCCCACCAAAAAAATATCAATATCAGTTTTATGATATGCTATATTTATCATATTCCCCTTATTTACTTTGCCGTAAGACATCCAGGAAATTAACCGCTATCTTTGCTCTCGTCAAAGCCACCAGATTCCATTGACAAAAACATCAATTTACCCAGGCAGAACATGGAAGTGCTTGTCTACCAAACCGTTTGTTTGTGTTATTATATCCAAAACTACCCCTTTAACCTCTTTTGCTCCACAGATGAAACTAATTTAAGGTGGTTGGATTTAATATTGTTCTGAGCCGTTTTGCATACTGATTGGATGATGTAGCAACAGACGCTGTACTTGTTTACTCATTAATCACAGAGTGCAATACCTTCCAATCGTAATGTTCTATCTGTATTCCCTGAGCAGTATATTAGCATAAAGGAAATAAGCATTGAACATTGCATTGAATATATTAACTTTATACTTTGAGACATCTATTAAATGTAAAAAAAAAGTGTTCAATACTGAAACACACACAGGGGTTCTGCTGTATTGGACAATTTGTATATTGCAGTATGTTATGTCTTTAATGTTAAGTATATTGTATGTTGCATTGTTGGAGGGGACTGAGACTTAAAGAGCCCCCATTATGCTTTGGGGGTTTTCCTTATCCTTTTGTGTGTTTTATAGGTTCTTATGCATGTAAATGGTCTTCAAAGGCTAAAATCCCTGAGTTTGTCTCCCACACACTGTTTGGAATGAAAGTTAATTTACACACTTCGGAAAGTTTTGTGATTTTGGTGAATGCCCTGCCAAAATAAACCTCTAGAGCCTTCAGACACAAAGATATTCATTGGCTCTGACTATATAAACACAGTACAGCTAGAAAAGACTTGACCGGAACATGATGGAAATCACTGAAATCATCTGCAGCAGCACTGGTGTGTGTGTGTGTGTGTGTGTGTGTGTGTGTGTGTGTGTGTGTGTGTGTGTGTGTGTGTGTGTGTGTGTGTGTGTGTGTGTGTGTGTGTGTGTGTGTGTGTGTGTGTGTGTGTGTGTGTGTGTGTGTGTGTGTGTGTGTGTGTGTGTGTGTATGTGTGTGTGTATGTGTATGTGTGTGTGTGGTGTGTGTGTGTGTGTGTGTGTCATGCTGACTGAGACAGACACTGAGAGATGGAATGAGGCAGAGCGACAGGAAAAAGGAGGAAAAAAGCAATTAAAGCATCGTCTTCCCTCATGCTCGTTGCTCACCTGGTCTCACAGGACGGAGCTATCGCACGCACGCACGCACGCACACACACACACACACACACACACACACACACACACACACACACACACACACACACACACACTCCACCCTAGGGAAAATGAGCTGATTAGGGGTGTCGGACAGGTTTATTAGGAATGTGTGTGTCTGTCACTGGTCACTGTCAGACAGCCGCCGCATGGCGAGCAGCACAGCTGGGTCATCGTGTTTATAATTAAGATAAGACTAAAAGGCTGCTGCTATCGCTCCTCTTTAATTTCCATTCCCTCCCCCCTTTCTCCTCCTCTCTTTGTCTGCTCCTTATTCTCCTACTCCCTCCCTCTGAGTTTTCCCATTTCTCCCCATCTTCTCACATCACATTACTATAAGAAACAAAGCAGAGCAACAAAGATAAATTGAAAGACAGGAAATAAGGAGAAACCAAAACAAAAAGGGAAGAAAAACATTTTTAAAAAAGAAAGAAAAAAAAGACGAAGAAAATGTTTGGGGAAAATTATAATTTAAGTGAAAAACCAAGAAAACTTCAAAATATGTAAGAAGGACAGAAAACAAGGCACACAATGAATGGAAGCGAGACGCAAAAAGACAAAGAAACAAAATAATAGTAAAAAGAAAGAGAATTAGAGAAAAAATACAGAAATTAAAGAAAAAGAAAGGTACTTTTTCATGCAGGTTAACAGCAGCTGCTTAGCCAGACATTATGTTACTGTATGGGAAACAATAAGAACAAAGGGTTGTGCGAGTGAAGAAGCGGTGCTGTGGTGGTATTTGAGGAGGTGGTTCTCTTTCCTCAGCTAAGGTTGGTGTGCTTCCACCATGGGTTATATCTAAATGGTAATCTTAATGGTGTCCTCGAAATGCTCAGAGGCAGAGCTGGACCCAGAAAACCGGCAGAGCCTCAGCGATGTCCTTTCAACCTGCATACATCTATATTCTTGTTTTTGAAATTGAATAAAATGACTGTGTTGTGTGAAATTGTCCAGTACTGTTAATCCCAGTGAGAATCAACAATGCTGCAGCTGTTGAAGCCATAAGCGTTCTGGACCATTATTTAGTTTGTGTTGTCAGATGGTATGTTTGGCTCCAGATCACACTTAACGTAATTACAAAAAAATCTCAAAATGACAGAGAGGCGATGTTAGCCAATAGTTAGTGAAGGAATTATAATAATTATATATGTATACATTTTGCAGTTTTTGTAAAGGACATTTTGGGGACAAATTATGGATGTGTTAAGGATGAGTTATGACCATTATTGCCTCCTTAAGGTGAAAACAAATTCTCAAAATGCAGCTTGAACATAACCTGTGTATCATGAACAATGTGTACTAGAATGTGTAGCGGTGTAAGTATCTGTGGTAAGAATTAGATCAAGTTTAAAGTGGAAAAGCAGTCAACAGTCATGCTAGCAGCCCTGTAGATGAGGTGAAATGCTAACGTTAGAATGCTAACATGCTCACAAAGACAATGCTGACATGCAGATGTTTAGCAGATACTCTGTGCCATGTTTGCTATGCTAGTTTAGTCACTACACAAAAAGTTCATGATTGAATTTCTCCACTTTTATTCTCCATCTACATTAATAGTTTAGGTGAAAATGTTGATGGAGCAACCATTTTTCTAAAGCTAAAAAGACACCAGAGCCTGTTGTAGATATTGTAACTACGCAAGGAATAAAACTTGAAGTGGTTACCTGTTACAAATACCTTGGTATCTGGCTTGATGATTGTCTCACTTTTAAACTTCATGTCAATAACCTGCTTAAAAAGCTGAGGGTTAGGCTAGGTTTCTTTTTCAGGAACAAGTCCTGTTTCTCGCTTGAGGCCAGGAAAAGGCTAGTCACTGTGACCTTTTTACCTGTGCTGGACTATGGTGATTTGAATATGAATGCACCTGCCAATTGCCTGGTCAAGTTAGATGCTGCGTATCATAGTGCACTAAGATTTGTGACAAACTGTAAAGCATTAACGCATCACTGTACCCTGTATGCAAGGGCTGGTTTACTTTCACTAACTGTACGGAGGCTCAGTCACTGGTACATTTTTATTTACAAAGCCATGTTAGGGAAACTGCCATCCTACATCTGCTCCCTGATCTCACGGCGAATTGTAAGTGGCTACTGCCTGAGATCGAATGCTGTAGTTTTATTAAATGTGCCAACTGCTAGGACTGTCTTAGGGAAGATAGCTTTTAGATGCGCAGCTCCTCTGTCTTGGAATAGTCTGCAATTGAAATGGAAACTGAGCAATCTGGTGCCACTAAATGTTTTTAAAGCTTGGTTGGATGCTACTCAATCGGAAGCTGTTGGTACCTGTACATGTGGATAGTTATGTAAATTGTAAATCCCTGTAATGATGCTGTATGATGTCCTTTTTGTTGTTCTGTTTAAGTCTTTTTATTTCATTATAGTGTACAGTAGTCGATGCCATTTCATTTATATTGTAATATCACAGTACCACAGTACACTCCAGTTTCACTCCTGTTTATGTTTTTATGTTTCATGTGGAACCTACTTGAGCAGGTCTCCCTTGAAAAAGAGATCAATGATCTCAATGGGATACACCTGGGTAAATAAAGGTTTGAAATGAAATGAAATGTTCTATTTGGGATTTCTGTTGAATCAGACCGGCACTAAGACCCGTAACTTATCCAGATGAAGGAATATTCAAGAAAATACATTTTAGATGCAACTGATAACATTCAGACATCTTATAAACTGATAAACCCTAATCCTCTCTATTTTTCCAGCACAATGGTTTTACACAGTAATGCCAATACATCCTGTGTATTTCCTCAGCCTAAGAGCCTGCTTCCTTTGTCTGGTTAACAGGCATGGACTTTAAAATGTATCAAAGTGAATTATCTTCATCCCATTTATTAAATCAAGTGAATGAGTTTAAGGGCATTTTAATTACAAGAACCTTTTCAAATTCTTGGTAGGCCTATGAATGAGCAACCTTTCGACACTGACATTCTCCTCGCTGTAATGCCGTGATAATGACATGAATCTCTTATTGTACACAATGTAAGAGTTGGGTGAAGGATCAGTGAGATCAAAGCTAAACACAACACGCTCTCATTCCATCAAAAGCGCCCCGGCAGCAGGATTCTTACTCTCGTCACCACGCAAACATGGCAAGGTTCAAACGGGAGAGACAAGTAAACGGAGCTGTTTGCCGCTGTAATGACTTCCCCGGCTCGCTAATTGGCTAAACTCCACTGTTGAGAGCATTCAACTCGCATAATTACTGCCAGGGCTCTTCAACCTGACGACAAAATGGAATTTTCGTGATTGAATGAGAGTATTCTCCCGCGTAAGCTCCCCAATTGTGGGCTGTTTGACGTGTTCGCTTTACCCGCGCGCGTAACTCATCCGCCGCTCTGCTCGACAAACAAAACAAAGGGAGGCCAAAGGAGCACGAGAGCGCTCCGTCTCTCTCCATCTCTCTCCATCTCTCTCCCCACTCATCCCTCTCCCTCTCTCGCACACCTTTCAGCTGGGTGATTAATGAAACATGTAAGTCATTTATCATCGCTAATGTCACTTTCCTTAAGACCTGATTTTAATGCTGACCTAGTGAAAAAGACATCTCCGTGGAAGAGGGGAAGAGGGAAAGAGGGGGGGGGGAAGCAGAGGGAGAAGCAGCAACCTTGAAATGTCTATCCCTGTCATATGTGAACGAGTGTGTGTGTGTATGGGGCTGTCTTAATGGGGTAATGTTGGACTATTAAAACCATTAGCGCTGATCTTCCCGTCAAAAGCGTTCGTTCGACTCTGCAGCTTCTGAATCACTTCAGAGGTCCTGGACACTGAATATGTTCCCCGTATATACTCCCATTGAATTTCATCCCTTATTTACATATGGACTTTTTGCTAAACACACATTGTCAGAGGCCCAATTCAATCCAATATCTTTCTCTTGCTGCTCAAATGTCTGCTCTGCCTCACTGAATGTTTTGTACCACTATACTACTCTGTTACACTTTGCATTACAGATATTCCTTTTGCAAACCATGCCAATGTGATGTATTGTTTCTAGTGCTTCAGGTATCATTTCCTACTTATTTTTGGTTTGGATTGTTGGATTGAATTGACCCTATTACGCATTTGTTATACACTCCCCCCTTGCCTTAAACGACTAGTTTGGACTCCTTTGGACTCCTTTGTTTACTTTTGTCACAGAAGTGGCATAAAATACAAATGTTAACCTGAAAATGAGCAAAATAGGGCCCCTTTAAAATAAATATAATGGCTCTGGTGTTTCTTTGTTTGTTTAACAGCAGGATACCATAAATACTACTTGTCTGATTTTCATGAAAATTGGCGGCAAGTTGAGATATGAGCCAAGGAAGAAACCAATACAATTAGCAGTGGATCGGAATTTGGGGTGCAGATAGACACATTATTTTTCGGCCTTGTCAAAGACCTCTAAGAGTTTCCTTTTAGTTTAATTTATTCTTCCAAAAAAGAAAGTAAATAAGTGGAATCTTGAAACTAGCTTAAAGTGGTTAAACAACAAGTGTTATTTTACATTGTCATGAGGATGTTTTTTAATTAGCAAAATAATTTAAATGCATTACCACAATTTTATTTGGTTATATGAATAAATTAATTGAACCTTTATTTAAACACGAGGAGACTCTTATCTCTAAACCGTCATTAACAATTGTGCCAAAAGTTATGAAGAGTATTTACAAATAACTATTCCATTGTAAAAAATAGAAGAAGACGGCTGCACTGACAATAAGACACATACATCTTATATCTGTTATTGTTAAAAACACAATGGGAAATTAATAAAACCTTGAATTGTATATATTGTTTAAGAATCTGGATGGTGAAAGTCTCTCCAGCCATCAGTTACTGTACATTTTGTGGAGTATCGTTTGCGATATCCTGTCTGAAAAGTACATGTCACTAGAGAACATGTGAGCATGCCAGCTCTTCTCTCAGGAGAATTGTTAAAAAGTGTGCAATCCTGGTAATGGAGTCAGAAATAGAAGAAGAAAAAGTGACAGTGTGTGAACAGTCTCTCCTTCACCCACCCCTGCCTGTGGGTGTGTGTGTGTGTGTGTGTGTGTGTGTGTGTTTCTCTGGTTATTAAGCTGCTGTCAGCGGGAGGTATGGGCTCCATCCATTAACCCTGAGCACCTCGGGGCCCCTGGCAACCCTCTGTGTATACACACACTCACACACACACACACAACACATGCCACCACACATACACACGTGGGGGCCACAGGAAGTCTCATGGTACACACGCTGCGCTGATGGAGGGCATCTTTTGCATTACTGAGGTCACTGTCCACCTGCGTGTGTGTCACAAACACACATGTATAGCATAGTTGTTGTATTTGCTGTAAAGTGTCTCTACTGTAGGCTAATTTTATTATATGTACAGCACTTTGGCTCGAACCAAAAATCGTTTATAAATGTGCTATATAAATAAAACTTGATTTGATTTGATAGTAGAAACTATAGCAGCATATAATGTAAAGAACACACTGATGCATTTATGCATGTGTAGTGAGGGAGGGGGGGAAGGCAGGTCGGCCATTCTTAGATTCCTGAAAATAAACGTTTTAAAAGTGCAACGTGTTTTATACTTTAACTTTGTTAAACATACATTTTTGTTATCATTGTGCTGTGTTTAATTTTTTCAAACAGTTATCTATTTTAAAAGGATTCTCTCACTATTGTTGTTTTTTTTGTCTGATTTTCTTTTGTTAAAGGTCCCATGTCATGGCCATTTCTACTGGTCATAATTCCATTGTTGAGGTCTACTAGAATATATTTATATGGTTCAATGTTCCAAACTCACATTGGTTTCTCATACAGCCTCTCTGTATAGTATGTGTATTCACTCTCTGTCCTAAACGGCTTGTTGGAGCTCCTGCCCCCCCCACTCCCTATGAGCCCACTGTGCTCTGATTGGTCAGCTCGCCCACTCTGTTCTGATGAGTCCACCACCGTTACAGCGGAACATCAGTGATTATGTGTTACAATGACGTTAGCAACCAGAAGATGACACCAGTAATGACAAGTACTTCATTTATTACCTCAGTAAACCTTTTTTCATGATTTGTTATAATTTTATACAGCATGATTTGCATTTCATAAATGATGGATCAATTTAGAGTAAAACAGATGACACATGACTCTAAAAATGACAATCAAACAATAACCATATTTAAATCAAAGGCCTGTTGTTTACCCAGAGGCATTTGTTGTTGTTAGCATGATTCAGTGTATTCAAAGTCATAAGAGAACTGAGCCAACCTGTGAGGGACTCACACAGACATTACTTACCCCCATTAAATGCCCAAATAATTATATGGCAGTTTTAGAAAGTTCTAAATGACATTGCTCAAAACAAGTTTCACATTTAATAGGGAGATACATTTTTTTATTATGGCTGAAAGCGGCATTAAGACATTCACCCTTGGACTCCTTTATATTCATCCTCAGACACTCATGTTACTAACAAGAGGACATTTGCACATTCTGACAGATGTTGGCTGTTACACAGTACGCCTATAACACTTTTACAGCACTCATGTAGCACTTCCACCACACATGCTGTAGTGTCCTTCTCTTTGTGTGAGAAATAACTGAAGGTTGAGCGACATAAGGCGGAGAAAGAGACAGCGAGAGCATGAGAGAGTATATAGGCATAGGGTGACGTGGGACAAAGAGAAGGTGAGGCTTATGAGGTGGAAACAACCTCACAGGGTGAGAGGAGAGTGGAGTGAGACAAATACAGAATACAGTACTGTATAAAGACAGATTACATATCACAAGATTTGTTTTTGGAATGTGATCATTAACTGGGGATGGTTGCAGAAGCCTTTAAAGGTCCCATGT
Source organism: Gymnodraco acuticeps (assembly GCF_902827175.1). NCBI lineage: Eukaryota > Metazoa > Chordata > Actinopteri > Perciformes > Bathydraconidae > Gymnodraco > Gymnodraco acuticeps. The sequence goes on along the minus strand of NW_022991154.1, from coordinate 6,345,041 downwards.
CATGGCCATTTCTACTGATCATAATTCCGTTGTTGAGGTCTACTAGATTAGATTTATATTGTTCAATGTTACAAAATCACATTGGTTTCTCATACAGCATCTCTGTATAGTATGTGTCTGTCTTACAGGGCTTGTATGGAGCTCCTGCCCACCCCTCCTCCCTATGAGCCCACTGTGCTCTGATTAGGCAAGGCAAGGCAATTTTATTTATATAGCACTTTTCAGCACGTGGCGATTCAAAGTGCTTTTTGTGATTAGTCAACCACCGTTACAGCGGAACATCAGTGATTATGTGTTATAATGTTAGCAACCTGAAAATGACACCAGTAATGACAAGCAGATGAGAATGCTGCGTGGGGTCTGGGTGCCGTGTTGGCGTTGACCTTTGAGGCTTGAGGGGCTGTATTACTGGTGTCATTTCCTGGTTGCTGCGTGGGGTCTGCGAGACACCGTGGAACTCAGCCTGAACTCAGCCTGAGCACACACAAACACTCACAGCCTGGCTGTGTGCGGAGATCCACAGAGCCGCGGCTGAGAAAAGATAAGGCTGAGTGAGTGTGTGTGTGTGTGTGTGTGTGTGTGTGTGTGTGTGTGTGTGTGTGTGTGTGTGTGTGTGAGGAGCTCCGCGGATTGGTCCATTTGGACCTGGGTATCGTTACCTCACTATACTCAGGAAGAAAAAAATGGAAAAAGAAAAATCTCCAACGAGGCGTTCTGGGGCAGCATAGACAGGTATTTCCTGTGTTAGAGCTTTACTCGGCTACAGGGTATACTTTGAGGGTTTGTGACTTTGCAGACCGTTTACATGCAGAAAAAGCTACATAACACACAAGGAGACGGGTAATAACCGGAAAAGCATGACTTGGGACCTTTAAGAGACTGCAAGATTTAAATCTGGAAAATATCCTCTGTGGGTTGATTAAGCGCAGATACAGTAACTGATCAGGAAAAGCCTAGGAACCAGTTCTACATACAAATAAAACACAATAACAATCAACAAACAATCTAGTGCTTTCCCAATAAAGAAAGGCCTAGTAAATAATAATGAAAAAAAGGCCTCTTCAATATAACCAAATGCCTCTTCCATTATAAGAAAATGTGTTTACGAAGGTTTCCATAAAAATGAACAAATGTACAAAACAAAAACCTTCAGGTATTAACATGCATTAACTCTGGCAGGGACAGTACTAGTGGAGGTTAATAACCCTCAAGCCAGCTCGGGGGAATTGTGACATTCCTCTAACATAAATTGGGGAAATGGAATTGACAACAAGTACCAAAGAATAAGGACGGCCTCAACTGCAGTGTGTGTTCAACTTCTAATTCCTGCCACAACATCTACACCAGACACAGAAGTATCAATCTGTAGTAAGACTAGAAGAAAGAGGCAAAATGTGCTAGTTTCACAATGGGGGTAAAAAAGACTGATGCTTGAAGCTATTTCCATGAACAGGTGTTGGAACAAAGTGATCAGGTCGTTATATAACAATCAGGATGGGCTTAGTTGAGCTAAATCAGTAATTATCCAATCAACATGACAAACACTAACTCTCCTAGCAACCGCTATCACGGTGTTGGAATACAATTACTTCCAATTGGCAGGCAAATAAGTCAGTACTGATTGGTTATGGCAGAACAAATACCCTTTAAAACGCTAAAGTCCTCTGTATAGCTTCAGAATTGGTTTACAAGTAGGTTTAGCACTGATGCAGAGTCATATAATCCATTGTTCGTAGACGTAGGTGATCACTGTACTTAATAACATATATCAAAAATGAAAACTGATGTGTTTATGAGCTCCAACTCGTAAAAGTACAGGCAATGTGCATGCACTTTGGGCGAAGTAGCCTGCCCTGAGCAATTAAGGATATAAGAACAATGGATTCTCAACAAAAATAGACAGTAAAAATGATCTGTTGGTAGTCATATTGACATCATAGCATGGTGGTATTGCAAAATCAATGTCATAGCAGAAAGTGACATCTGTGGTAATGAAAAACTGCTATAAAATCCATCCCTAATTGTCATAATGAAAAATATTGATTAGTGGAGCTTTTAGGACACCTGCATTATTTAACTGCTTAGGGAACTGTTGTTGCATGTCACAAAATGTCACAGTAAATGTTTTTTTCACAATATAAAAGTTGTATTGTCCTTTTCTATCACACACTCAAACCTACAAAACACAAACCTTGAAGATTGTGACCACTTCTTGGTATCTGAGTCAAACAGACAGTGAGTAAATGTATGTGTGTTTAAGTTGCAATCGAATCAGTAAGTGTGTGTGTGTATCTGCTTGTGTGTGGCAGGGACGTTTGCCAGTGTTTTTGGAGGCAGAAGACCATGGACATCAAACATTTATGGCGGTTGGCTGCGGCGTAGAGAGCTACATGTGTGACAGCAGCAGGCGACGCTTCTGGAGGAGAGCAACATGAAAAATGGATGAACTTACAGAGAAAAGGGACCATCTATTCTGAGAAAGAGATAAGGAGGCCAGGATGGGTGGAGGCAGGCTGGGAGGGGGGGGGTCACCTTGTGTGTGCGGGGGTGTGCCCTCGCACATTTGTGGCAGGATGTCTGCCCTTGTGACAACCAGTTGGGACTATCGTACCTTTTAAGGTCCTTACACACCGAGCCGATTTTCGCCGTCGATAGATGTCAATAGATGTCGGGCCGTCGATGGGCGTTGTGTCGCCCTACTCAGATTGGTGTGTACTGCACCGTTGTGTCTTTTCGGCCGTGCCGACACTTTCCGCCGCCGATTTCGACATGTTAAATCGGTAGGCTGTCGGCCAAAGAAATCACTCTGATTGGCTGTTCAGCTTAGCGAATCAGTGCATGAGAAGGGAAACGGAAGTGATAGACCGAAACAAACGATTAAGAAGACAAATCTGAGATTTAATTTAACTCCAGCTCTCGACTCAGGTTCGGGAAAGCCCCATGAGCTTCTTGTTGTAGAGTGAAAATGGAACGCACACGCTATTTGTTGTTTGTTTATATCACGCAGTCTGTTCTTCTTCTCTCGGTGTATCATGCAGTCTGTCTTCCGGTTGTTGCCTCTTTTGAATGACGAATACACACTACCGCCGCCTGCTGGTAAGGAGGGTTATTGCCACTCACGCATGCGCAGTGAGTACTTGGCCGTCGGCTGAAGTCTTTGCGGTGTGTTCCAGTGCGAAACATGGCGAAGATGCAGGAGACGTGAGGCGACGTGAGCCGACGTTCCGTCGGGACGTGTTCTTTGGTGTCAGTTTGGTGTGTAAGGAGCTTTAGAGCCAGAGGAGGTTGTTGCAAAGTGAGGTCAAAGTGTTTGTGGGGGGGAACGTTTGTGTGTACAAGCTGAGGGTCAGTGTGCTTTCTTCAAAAACCACTTATGGCATCACTCTTTCTGAAAAACCTACATGGTTGTAGCTTTTTTTTTTTTATCATATCACATAATTGGCCATTTTTGTAATGAAATTAAATCTGAACATGTCATATTTTTACCAAGACATATGCAAACTGGGATTGGGAAACGGAACAAGGGTTGAAAAATACACCAACAGTACGAATGGGACAATAGCCCATTTTATTAGTTCCAGTATTTGACAAGAGCCGTATTTATGAGTTTCATGGATTTGAGATAGCGAGGGCTCAGCTCTCACTAGTTGCAGGCTTTGCGGGCTATTTATCTCTCATATGATCGCTGTAAATACAAGAGATATTGCCAGGTGTCCACAGAGTGTCGACAAAGCAGACTCAGAGCGAAATATTGCACTAAAAAAGTGGGTTATGAATCACGCCTATACTTACTCTGGAGGCTCTGATGTCTAAATTCAGATGACAAACTCTTTATTGACTACTTAGTTCTACAGATGACTGAATATTTTCATACCTGCCATGAATTCCCCAAGGCGATGAATCTTTCTCATACCCTTTTCCATATTGGTACATCTAAGCAAAAACTTCATTTAATGGAAAGCACACATTTAATTACAGTAAGATGTAGTTTAACAATGAACTGAATAATAGGGTTTCTCATTGTAATAATTTATTCTCAAAATGATCCCCATAATAATACAACTGTGCCTGTAAATATATATTGTAGCACTTAAAGTAGTACATTCAAGTTTAAAGAGGTCATACTAAGCTCGTTTTCAGGTTCATATTTTGTTCCTCTACTGCGACATGTCTCCATGCTTTAATGTTCAAAAAGGTCTATATTTTTCTCTTACTGCATGTGCTGAAGCACCTCTTTTCACCTTCCGTCTGAAACCAGAGCCCACTCTGCTCTGATTGGTCTGCTGGCCGGCATTTGTGATTGGTCCCCCTCTGTGTCATTGGACCACAAATGTGTCCGAAGCCTATTGCGTACAATGGGTGGAAGCACTAGCAAATATTATATTATATTCTTATCAAGCTCCACATTTGTGGAATCAGCTTCCAGTTTGTGTTCGGGCGGAAGACACCCTATCCGTTTTTAAGAGTGCGCTTAAGACCTTCCTTTTTGATAAAGCTTATAGTTAGGGCTGATTAGATTCAGCCCCTAGTTTTGCTGATATAGGCTTAGTTTGTCGGGGGACATCTTACTTCTTCCTTCTCTCTGTCTATACCTGTTCCGATTAACCCAGCTTCCCCAAATGTCTTTCTTTTTGGTGTCTATATACGCCGGGATCCGGAGTCATGGATGATCCTGCGGTCCTGTGTCCTGGATCGCGAGCCCTGGATCGCGAGTCGTGGCTGTGGTCCTGGATCATAGGTCCTGGATGGATATCCTCGTGGATTCATCTTCCTATTATACACACATGCATTTCCAAACATTTGGACTACCTATGTTGCAAATGTATTATCTTTTCAATTTACACACGGCATCTATTGCACGTCTGTCCGTCCTGGGAGAGGGATCCCTCCTCTGTTGCTCTCCCTGAGGTTTCTCCCATTTTTCCCTTTAAACTGTGGGTTTTCTCCGGAAGTTTTTCCTTGTACGATATGAGGGTCTAAGGACAGAGAGTGTCGTATTGTCATACTGATATTCTGTACACACTGTGAAGACCACTGAGACAAATGTAACATTTGTGATATTGGGCTATATAAATAAACATTGATTGATTGAAATAGAAGTGTTACGTAGTGATGTCACTATCTTACAGAAGTAAACAAAAGAGTCCAATGGAGGGGTTTTTTCAGGCAGGTGGTGTGTGGGAGAGAACATTAACATATACACAAACCCATACAGTATAACACATAACAGGAAAGGGAAAACCCCAAAAAGAATTATAGGGCCTCTTTAACAAAGTCAATATAGGTTTTATTCAGGTTTATCCTTTTGAAAATAAAGTGGATTATCATAACAGTAATCAATAAGTCCACATTACTCATAAAAATGTCATACTTGAGTCACCCGATGACAACTAAGCTCTATAACACATGGACAAGCTGACAATGAGGTGCTTTTCTAAAACCTCTGGAAAAAGCCAGTAAGCTTATAGGTGGGATAGGTAAGTTTGAGAAACCGGCTCGAGATACACTTTGTGTTATATTCCATTGAATGCTCTTAACATCCCGATAGCAATGAATATCTTAAGTGCTTTGACAAAAAATCCATAAATAAAATTCATCTGTGGAAGCCGTAGTACTGTAAAAAGCACGACCAATCATCTGAGCAGCCCGGCTAAAGTAACTGGATGGCCTACCTGCCTGTCAGCCTTCCATCTGTGCACAAACTTATCTCGTGCCCTCATTGGTCATGTGCGCGTTCGTGTGTGTTGGAGGAGGGGCTCTGTAAGGAAGTGGCAGATTTTTTCCGGTTGTGTATTTTCAAATTCTAGCTGGTTTCTCCAAAATTACCTACCCCACCTTTAATGTTGTGTTAGAGTCCGCAAGTTCATAAATGTTGCACCAGCTAAGTGTAGAAGCTAAAGATCATAAATGGTGTCAGTTTCAAGAGGTCAAGAGCCCGTACTAGAGAGGGGGACCATAGTGCACTGAAGGGAAGATTTGTCATTCAGCTGAGTATACGCAGGTGGATGGAAAGGTATAGAGTGGTTGGGTGAAGGAGGGGATGGGGAGGGGTGTTGGTGTCAGTGGGGGATTGAAGGAAGAGCTGGAGTTAAGTGGCATTAATGAGAAAAAAAGGGATCAGAGTGAGGGAGTTTGGCTTGGAGGCAGAGATAAGGAATTAGTGACGGGTAGCAATCGTCTGAGCTGTCAACTGCAAATAGGGGTGTGTGTGTGTGTGTGTGTGTGTGTGTGTGTGTGTGTGTGTGTGTGTGTGTGTGTGTGTGTGTGTGTGTGTGTGTGTGTGAGAGAGGGGAGAACAAGTGTTTGTGTTCCCTGGGTGCAATTAGTGTTATCAGGTATGCAGTGCAGCTGTAATAAAAGCACTTGTTTGGAATATTTAACAGGCTGGTTGAATGACACCTTCAGGTGGAGAAGCTAAGAGAGAGAGATGATTAATAAAGGTAATGTATGGAAGTGTTCATTTTGTTATCTACATTATGCCTTTGTAACGACGTGACGCCGTTACTAGAGCTCACGTGGACATGTGGATATAATCATTGTACTGTATAGGCAGTGATGTACCTGAACGCGTTCATATTTTGGGCGAACGTGAACTGAACGTACTGTATTTCCGCTAGATGAACGTAATTGAGAACGCGTTCATTCTCAGCACTGTATTATAACGGCGTTCAAAAGTGTGCCAGATTTCATATGCCTTTCAGCCGAAAACCTAGTTAAAACACACCGTAAACAGGCTTAAAAATAATGCGGAAAACCACCCAATCTGGCAACAGCAAGCTGCCTGTGACGCGTACGCGCTTGTCACCCCTGGCTGTCGCACTAAAATATACATCATCAGACTCCTCACAACAAACAATGTGGAACCGCGGAACCGGCGAGCATTGAATGAATGAATGAATTAGTATGGACGAAGCCGAGAGCAGCTGCAGCAGCACTCGCTCAGAGTCAGACTCTACGGCGTCGGCGTATGAGCATTTAAAAGAGTTTTACGTTAAAGTCAGTACTGACTCAGACGGAAAAAATCTAACGTTTGCCTGTAACCTTAGTTTCATACCTCAGCCTGGTTCCTAGCTCGTGTTGTGTTAGTACAGAGTTATGTCGGCACATGTTTATATGTTATATGTTTGCACAATGACTACTTTCACTTTTGGTACTTCAAGTATATTTAGATTATTATACTAATAAAGACCATTCAAGCAGCACGTTTTTCCTCATGTTTTTGAAAATATACTGTAGAGATGAAAGCTGCAGCTGCTACTAGTGTGGACTGAATGGGCGGCAGCAAAGCGTTATGGAAATGCCAGTATTCTGATTGCTGTCTGTGGTTCTATATGGGTTGTGGCAATCATTTTGACAAATAATAGCTCGCAGCAACGTATTGAAAAAATAACTATAAACTATAAATTAGTTCATTTTTGAAACCATGAACTTTAGTTCAACATTTTGAATTATGAACTATGAACTGAACTAGTTCATTTTAAAATGTGTGAACTGTGAACTGAACTAGTTCATGTAGAAAGTGAACTTTCCCAACACTGTGTATAGGGTATATTGACACAGTATTGGCACATGCTTTAAACAACACACTTTATTAATGGATAGATATGTTTATTGACAATTGATTGAATTGCATTGTTGTGTGGGTGAGTGTCGTGCGGCGCGGACGCCAGGCCGTTCTTGCTCGCCGGTCGCCTGAGTAAAGAAATGGATACGGTTTAAAATGCGCATATTCATACATTGCTAACAGTACGGGTAGCGAGGGATTGTTCACGAAGTAAACGTGAGAAGTAGTGATTGATTGTGTGATGAGTAAACTTACCTCTGTCTGTTCTCTCTTCGGGCAAAATAGTTCCCCGGGCCCGCACACCTCTAAATATGGTTCCGGGAGGGAAACGGCAAGTGGTAGTCTCCAGGGGGGAGTTCGACATTTTTGTACATAGCTGTATCTATTTAATGTATATTGTCATAGCTTTATTCATGTGTATTATTGGTAAAGTGGTGGGGAAATATTTAGTAAATGTGTAGTGGTAGTAAATCGTTTGCTTACATAAAGATAATGGTATGTGCCAGCCAATGAAGATCTGAGGCCTCCTATAAAAAGCAGTCAGTGTTGTTGAGAAGGGCGTTGTATACTGTGTGGATGGTGGAGGGCAGCCATGTGCTCACAGTGGATGCAAAAATAAATCAGTTTTCTATGGAAAACCCCAACCTGCCTGCTTATCCTATTTTCTCCTCCATGGCCGCTCTAACAGCCTTGTAACTAAATAATTTCTAAAAATAAAAAATGAAGATGTATGTTTGTATTAGTCTCTAATAACTTGGATGTTTTCTGTCAAAAAGTTCTAATGGTTCAAATAAAATAAAATAAAATATGATAAATAATACTGAATAAGATAAATAATACTGAACATAAAATCATTCAAATAGAGCCCCTTAGTTTTAAATGATATTCTATTCGGCTGGCGTCTGACTTTGATATGTGCTTTTCTTTCCACAAATACTGAACATGCTTTTGATATGCGGAGGCAGAAACAAACATGTAAGTCTCCACTGACACTATATGGGCCATTACTGTAATGTGTATCTTTGATACCATGTGTACGTTAGCATGCTTCTGAAGCTAAATATCTGCAGGCGACATTCTGCAGCTGAGCTCCCCTCTCTCAGCAGGGTCCCTCACTTTAAAGACACAAACAGCCTTGAAACCTCAATGTTTTCCGCCAGTAAATTATCATTATTTTTAAATCCTTGAATAAGTCTTTATAAATAGTATACATCAATACGTTACAGCCTACGTCCTCTAGTTCCTTCACGATTGAACTTGGCAGAAGAATGTCCAAACTTGTCACAAGGATGACAGTTTAGTGAGGATTATTTTGGCAACAGATTGTGCCTTTGTGTAAAACGCTTGATTTATAGAGCTAAACATCTGTTATTTCATAAATCCCTCTGACAATCTTTAAAAAACACTGATTTATTTTTTCTAGAATACTCAATCTACCACTCAAGAACTCAAGAAGGGCAGTGAAAGATGTTTTTCCACAAATAAGGAATATTGTCACTAGAATCAAGTACATTGGCTTGAACTGAAACAGCTACTTTCGAATTTTGCAGAAATCCAAACACACCCAACAGCGTTATTGAGTATGCCACCATAAAATTATCAAAACTAAGATCAATACAGAGTCAAAGAACTGTTTATTCAGAGAACTTGTTATTTAAGAAGATTTAAAATAAGGGCAGACAAAGGAGGACATTTATTTGTTTTGGTAAGGAGAGGGGGGAAAAATGACAGATGATGAGAAAGAAAATATGATATAAATCATTTAAGCAGACCAGAAGGGAAGAGTATAAAATAAACAGAAAGATGAGTAGAAGAAGAGAAACAAAGAAATAAGACAGACAAAATAAGACAAAAAATATGGATATTAATTAAAAATATGCGGAAGAAGGGGGGGGGGGGGCAGAAGGTAAAGTCATTTATATGGGGACAAGTAACAGGCCTGACGTGATAACATACATTACACACACACACACAGACACACACGTCACCTTTCTTGACATCAAACCCACAGGGACTATGCACGCTAGCAGACGTCTCGGCGATTAATGTGTGTGTCCATGGCAGTGCTGTACCTTATTTACATACATATTACATATATACATAGAAAACACACACACAGACAAACACATATAGGCGGCATACAGCACCAGCGAGAACACACACTTTCAAGTTTTTTCAGAAAACGCTTAACTTTAGTTTGACATTCATGCGCCATCCTCTGTTTAAACACGCCGTGTGTGTGTGTGTGTGTGTGTGTGTGTGTGTGTGTGTGTGTGTGTTGGTGTGTGTGTGTGTGTGTGTGTGTGTGTGTGTGGTGTGTGTGTGTGTGTGTGTGTTAGACAGGTTGTCTCAGACTTCATTGCTTATCTGTTTAGAAATGCTCCGCAAGCAAATAGACACAGAAATGACACATGCTAACAGACTGATAAGCTTTCAGGCAACACTGCTGCCCTTCCAAAATTAAAGAGAAAAAAATAAACATCAACACTGTGCATGTTACCGAGGCCCCCAGCACCATCTCCCTAGTAAAACCCATCACATTTGATACATGTCAGAAATATCACGGGGAAAAAAGCAGATGCGATTGACATTGCCCCATGATGCTTATTAGGAAACCGTATAAGGAAACAATAGGGGAACATATGAGCACAATGACATGTCGTTGTCTAGGCAAGCAGTCTTGCTAGTAGCACGCTAATGAGCTAGCTAACAAGAAAGTGAGCAAAACTAGCTATGTCTCGAGCAAGTCTCCCAAAAAACTCCCCAAAAAATGACCAAGACAGCAACTGACTTATGAAAGTAATTACTATACTGTGTAATACTGTAGTACACAGCAAAGAAGGATATTCATATTTGTATGTTTTCAGTAAATGTATTATGGAGCAATATGCTAGATTTGCTGTAAACGGAACATTCCCTGTTTATCTTTTGAGTGATTCTTTTGTATTCTTTGTTTATTACGTCATATGGAAGTATTAAACATTTGATATACATGAATGTAATATACATGTATGTCAGATGTCAGGTTGTTATAATAGAACGTGTAATTTGCCTTGTGATGGCAGAAGCAAAGAAAGAGTGGTTATGTTGTGCAAGTAGTTATTGAAATATAATATTTTTCACAGATTCAAAACTAATGTATTGAAAATCATTTAAAAACATAGCCAAATCAAGAAAGAATATTACCAGAGTTTAGCAAGAGTGTTCTTACAGAGCTCATCAGGGTTACACACATGCTAAAGGTGCAATCTGTGCACAAATGCTTCTAAATGATTCACTTGGATTAACTGTCCAGATTATTAAACCCAGGCAGTGTTTGATTGTGGGATGTCAGTTTTGTATTGTCAGCTCAGGATCTGCATCAGCAGTTTTTATAAATAGAGCCTCCATTCATCAATCCAAACATTGATCCAATTAAAAGCAACAGCAGCTGCCTGAGCGAGCTTCACGAAAACAGGAAACTGGACACTGAAGATTGATTTTCTTCTAAATTGTCTATGTTTTTTACACTTTTAGGACATAATACTTCCCTTTGGTTAGAATGTTTAAAAAAGCAGTAGTGGTGTGAGTGTGATATGACTATTTATTTGGCAATGGATATGAATACACAGTAACAATGTTTGTTTTCTTGTTTGTGCCATTTGATGGTGTGTGTCTCACAGATGAACATTTTTCCTTCAGCCAGGCCTCTCTGGAGACAATTGCAATGACTTTTATGTGTGTGTGTGTGTGTGTGTGTGTGTGTGTGTGTGTGTGTGTGTGTGTGTGTGTGTGTGGTATGTGTGTATGTGTGTGTGTTTTGTGGAGAGGATGATGTGGGATCCGCAAGAGCGATAAACCAGGATTTTCAGAGATTTAGCTCAGCACTAATACCCGGCTATCGCAGTGGACAGATGGGAATTACTAATCTCAGGTGATGTGTGAGTGAGTGAGGGAGGGAGCAGTGATATCGCCGTCAGATCCATGACAGCCAGGTATGAGACAGGCTTTAAGTTACAATGAGTTAAAGGCTAATCATTACCAAACAATACTGACAAGAACCTATTATTTATTTCATCTGATATTACATATTTAAAATGAATAGAAATTAATGTAAAAATAACCTGATTGTAGCGATATGTCTTATAATAGTGCTTGTGTGCTCGTATCTCTACGTTTACAAGGAAACCCTGCAAATGATTGCTATTACCGAAATAACAGACATGTAAATGTTAAGAGACATTTGTTTTCTCTTCATTTAGAGCATGTTCTTTTAAACTTCCAATATTTGAATGTTGCTATATTTCTAGATTCTGATAAAAGGTGCTTCAGAACATAAATGAAAACTGAGAAGACAATAATGAAGTCCAACAAGTAGTTTACGGGGGGATTGAAGCCATGTTCCTTGCATACATCTTACAACAGGTAAACAAGATAAAGATTAACGTGTTAAGAACAAAGAACCCGTTGCACTCTTCTCTTATTCAACTCTCAGATTAGCATGAGAGATGGGATTAGGATGCATACAAGAGTGGAGAGAGAGGGACTAGGGAGAGATGGGATTGTACTTTAGGATAGTCAAGATAGATAAACAACATAACAGTGTAATTTCCATACTGTCAGTATAACAATAGAAAAATACTTTTCTTTGAGATATCAATCAAGAATTCAAAATGAATGTTTTGGGGGCTGGAACAATGTACTGTATGGCTGGAGAGCCAGTGAAATATGAAATTAGTTTATAGTTTAGTTCATTTTGGACTAAGGTTTTAAACGTTTAGCCTTTGCAGATAAATTACATGCACAACAATGTCAAATGTAAAATGATATATAACACACTATAGGAAAGAGAAAACCCCCAAAAAGCACAATAGGGCCTCTTTAACTGGTTAACTCTACATCCCAAGCTTATATTGCAGTCGTCAAAGTCATCCATAAGGGAGAACTGCTGAGTTGCACTAACCAGGAATAGTAGATTCTCAATTGCCTTTCTTTCCGATTCAGAATGATTGGGCTTGTTCTCTTCCCAAACGGAATGCCCACCATCCCCGGAGCAGATAAACAGCATCATCTTTTCTTTCTGTTTCTCTTTGAATTTTCCTCTCCACTTGTGATTCCTCAAAGGATTGTATAATTCTCCATCAAACAGTACTGCGCCGCTCCCTCTCATCCCCTCAAATCTCATCTCTCCCTTCCCCTAAAGACATTTTTGGAAGTAAGTAACACTCTGCATATCTGCCTCTGCAGTTAAACAAAAAAAATTGGCTACGCTCCTCTGTACGCCTCTGAAAGTGATCTGTTCTGATTTGAATAAAGGGAGACGAGAGAGAGGCAGAGAAATCCTCTGGGTAGCAGGTTCTCCACATTTCTAAATTTAAACTCAAATCCTAATCACTCTGCCACCCCTCTCTCCCGCAGGCTTACAACTCAACACCGCACACACACTTTCAAACCCATCCTACGCCTGGAATCCCAAGTTCTTTTTTTGAGGGGGGGAAGCTTCTGATGCTGCTGCGAGATTCAGAATCAAGTTTTTAGACACCAAAGAGTGTGTGTGTGTGTGTGTGTGTGTGTGTGTGTGTGTGTGTGTGTGTGTGTGTGTGTGTGTGTGTGTGTGTGTGTGTGTGTGTGTGTGTGTGTGTGTGTGTGTGTGTGTGTGTGTGTGTGTGTACAGCCTAAAAAGAGGCAGCTGCAGAGATACTGTACATAAAGAAAATTATTAAGGCGAAGAAAAAGGGAGAGGTTACATAAGCACGCACAGCTGGAAGGACATAATGCCACAGAAGAGGGATCGTTTTTAAACATTCAGATGAACAGTGGGAGGGAGAGCTGTGGGATGAGGAGAGCATCAAAGATACAGAAATGAACGATAACAAATGCTGTTTATCAGTGAGTAGTTTTGTAAATCTGCCCCAAAACCCTGTTGAAAAGCAAAAGTGGCCCTTAACAGCAGTTTGTTGCAAATCAAATAGAATCTTGTGTGTTCATATTTTGTCTGAAACCAGAGCCCAGTTTGCTCTAATTGGTTAGCTGGCCAGCTCTTTTGTGATTGGTCAATCACTTAGAGGTGTGTTGGAAATGTCACGCCCGTTAGCCTATCATGTACAATGTGTTGGAGCGCTAGCCAATAGAAGCGCAAGTGTTACATAGTGAGGTTGCTATGCTGGAGGAGTAAACAAAGGAGTCTAATGGGGCAACCGTCACAAAACCACATTTCTGAAAATGAAAAATAATAGTCCAATTGAGGAGTTTTAGGCAGGGGGGGAGTGTATGGGAGAGAAACTCCCTCTGGAGGGAACACTGGGATTTTAGCCTTTGCGGACCATTTACATGCACAAAATCCTATATCACCCACTACAGAAAAGGGAAAACCCCTAAAAGCATAATAGGGCCTTTTCAAATGTTCCCCGTCTATGATAAATCGATATTAAAATACTTTGTACTGAAGCTAACCACAGTTTGGAGGCATTTGTGTGATCTATTACTGCAGCTTTAAGATTTAAAAATGCAATCAGTTTAATGAAGATGGGTCCCTTTAAAAGTGATGTATTACTTTCTTTTATTAAATCATATTTTTTCCAGATACATGACTGTACATTTAATGTGGCAGAAATCAGAATCAGCAAGTGCTACATTATTAAACATTTATTGTATTTAGTGAAATAAAGATTACTATATTTCTGGTTGAAACATAGTGGAATATAAACCTTTGAAAGAAGATGTGTGCAAACCAAGTTTTGGTAAGGCTGTGTCAAAGAGAAACAAAAAAGTAGTTGGAAAGAACAAAAGAACAAAAGGTAAGTAAAGTTGAAAGGGTGGTAATTTCTGTCAAGGTTTGACATCTTTTGAAGAACTTGGCCACAGAAATCCTTCCATTTTCTGCCACGCGTTGACTGTTTAATGACGGCAATTTCAGACCGCTGATCAGGCTCTGACACTTTTTCTTCTTCTCACTGCACTCTTTATGACAATGATTGCTCCAAGCCAGGGTTCAGAAATCTCTCTGTCATCTTTTTCTCACGCTCCCTTTTCCTCTCACTTGCTTACCCGGTAATGAAGACGATTGGCCCTTTGTGGAGAATCGAGAACTTAAGGTCCATGATGTCTCTCACCTCGATCTTCGCTAACACCTCATTTTCTTTGTCTTTTTCTGCTGTCAGTACCTAATAGCAGTGCAGCAGCTTCTCAGGGGCTCTTTCGAGAGAAAGCAGCAACCTTAACTGTTTGTGGATTTGCAGAGATTTATAGTCCACTGGTTGATTCGAGCAGAGGGGTTGCCTGTGCCACCATCAAGGCCGCTATCTTCCTGGGATGGAGCTTGTCAGGTTTCCAGCATGATCCATCTGGGTCATGGAGAAATATGCATCCATTTCAGAATTACCCACAGATCAAGAGCTCTGAAAGATGGATTTACAGATTGATTTAGCATTCAAGAGACAGGATGAATTATATGTGAGCGAGGGAGATAAATGGATGTCGTTTTTCTAGGGTTTAAAGTTGAAGGGAATCGGGTCGAAAAGCTGGTTTGGTTCAGATATTGCTACTCCTTTTCCCATTTATAAAATCAACTCAAACAGATCATTTTTCTACAATTGGATCCAGTAAAAAGAAAAAACAGAATTATGAACAAAGGAAGCAGCAGAGACAGAAGGAAGAAGGAATAAAGGAAAGGGGGGGTTGCTCTAAAAGGTAAGTAATGAAATGATAAATGGGAAGGATAAATTGCAGAATGCAAGATGTATAACTACATTTCCCACAGAGGAGAGCGAAGACGGGCTGGAGGTACGATTAGATAAGAGGCCGAGGGAGGAATGGAGGAGAAAAAGATAAATGAGGAAGAGATTGTTTTAGAGGTAATGGGGTAGTGAAGTGGTGTTTTATTAAATGAGAAAAGTAAGTGATGGAGGGAGTGTTCAGGGCGGAGGGGGTGTGGGTGGATAACGCAAACCGGAGAGCCTCAAAGTGTGTGTGTACGGGTGTTGGCGTGTCCCCAAACAGAGTTTAATCAAATCTCTCACGAACAGTGGGCGGGCACGTAGCAAAAGATTCATGGGTCTGCTAATAGAGGGTGACAAGTGCACACATGCGCGTACAAAAAGTGACAACGACTGCTGCAAATATGCGTGTAATCAAAAAGACGTCTCGGAAATCTTCATACTTAGAACACGTGGAGAGCACTGGGAGCTATCTTTGATACATTTTCTGTGTAAAAAGGAAATAAGCAAACAGAGGAGCGAAGAGGAAGCTCCCCTCCAAGCGAAGAGAAACAGAAAATGGGTTACAGAGAGAAACCCAAGCAGGGAATGAATAATTAGCAAAGGGAGAGGAGAGTGACTGAACAGAAACACGGAGGCAGTGACAAGAGAAGGGGGAATGCGAGAAATGGGGTCAGATCGCACAAACTGAGAAATGACAGAGATGTGAAACAGAGGAAGTAAAGAACAGAGAGTTGTATGAAACATTAGAGAATATGTCTGACACTACCAGTCTGGTACAACCAATTAAAATGATTCATGGGGAAACCCAAAATATGTTCCAAATACTGAATAGTTTGTGTTGAACAACCTGTAAAGTTTTCCTTTATTGATGTTCCATCCTGTTTTGTTCAACCTTCTTTCTAAAATTGCAACAAATGAACCAAAAGCCCCTTGTCTACCCGAAGCAGTGTGATTCCTCTAAACTTAAAAAAAAAAACTGCACCTATTTGTACAAAAGGTCTTGGCTCATCAAAGTCCCAATTCATCCTCTGAGGAATACGATTTTCCCCAAAAACGTTTTCGGCAATCCATTGGACAGTTGTTGAGATATTTCAGACTGGGCAGACTATAATAATACAATTCTTAGGAACATAAAAACATCAGGAAGATACGTCCCCAGCTGACACAGAAAGCGACTCAGGTTCTGGTCCAGGCTCTCGTCATCTCACGCCTAGACTACTGCAACTCCCTCCTGGCTGGTCTACCTGCATGTGCCATCCGACCTCTGCAGCTCATCCAGAATGCAGCGGCTCGTCTGGTCTTCAACCTTCCTAAATTTTCCCACACCACTCCGCTCCTCCGCTCCCTTCACTGGCTTCCGGTAACTGCTAGAATCCACTTCAAGACACTGGTACTTGCTTACCATGCTGTGAATGGATCTGGCCCTTCGTACATCCAGGACATGGTTAAACCGTACACCCCAGCGTGTGCACTACGCTCTGCATCAGCCAAACGACTCGCTGCACCATCGCTGCGAAGGGGACCCAAGTTCCCATCGGCGAAAACACGTGGGTTTGCTGTCCTGGCTCCAAGATGGTGGAATGAGCTCCCCATTGACATCAGGACGGCAGATAGCTTGCACATCTTCCGGCGCAAACTGAAAACTCATCTCTTTCGACTCCACTTCGAGCGATAGAACTATTAACGAAGCACTTTTATACTAATAAAGGACTGGCTTACCTAAAGCCAGTTGAGTAGCACTTGAAATGTTTGGCTCTATGAAACCTGATGTACTTATATGATTCTGTTTTCTTCAAGGTTGTGTCTTCCTGGTCGAATGTACTTATTGTAAGTCGCTTTGGATAAAAGCGTCAGCTAAATGCAATGTAATGTAATGTAATAAAGTATAAAATCAGCAATACTGTTAAGAATATTGGATACTGTTATTAGTTGTCGTAACACAAAATAACTACGATTTTCCCTTAAAAAGCACTCTGTAATCTTTGACTTTAGTAACATGAAGGTAGGACTAAAAAATGATGGCTATACTAAATACAATATAACCATCCATCCATCTTCTCCCGCTTATCCGTGGTCGGGTCGCGGGGGGTAGCAGTTCCAGCAGAGAGCCCCAAACTTTCTTTTCCCTGGCGACATCAACCAGCTCTGACTGGGGGATCCCAAGGCGCTCCCAGGCCAGCGAAGAGATATAATCCCTCCACCTGGTCCTAGGTCTACCCCTTGGTCTCTTCCCAGTTGGACGTGCCTGGAACACCTCCCTAGGGAGGCGCCCAGGTGGCATCCTAACTAGGTGCCCGAACCACCTCAACTGGCTCCTTTCGACGCGAAGGAGCGTCGAATTGTTAAATACAATATAACAACATTGTAAATTAAAATTGGCGAATTATGTGCTTATGTATCCCATAAAGAAAGTTTCACCAGTGAGATAGTCCCTAAAAGTCAAAAGTCCACCACCACAAATCTGCAGACAAACACAGTTTGTTCTACTACTTTATTATATTCCCCCTCCAAACTCATAGCAGATTTTCAAATAAACAGCTCAAATTGTTGCATTTACACTCGTTCTGGTTCCATTCTGCTGTGGCACACTGCCCTCCCAATAAACCAGGGGAAAAGTGCACTAAAGTCTCAGCTAAGTGCTTTGTCAGCCCCAGCCAAGTTCTTTTCTCAGCGTTCATGGTAAAAATGTCCTTTCCAGTTATTTGTGTTGGATGACAGAGAAGCGAACAAATCCAAACATTTGTTCCCACTTCTGTTTTCCTTCACAATTTAGGGCGTCTAATGGGCCCGAGACCTGTCTTGGAGAGACTCTGGAACTTCCTGATTACAGTCAAAAGGACTAATCGTCAGCATTTTGAGTAGACGTCTTGTCCAATTGAGGCTGAGCCTTCCAAAATATTCCCAGAAGCCGGATGAATTAGAGAAACAGAGAGAAAGGATGACAGCCAGCTCAAGTGGAGAACCTGATGTGTTAAACAGCAAATGTGGAAGAAGTTGGGTAGCTTTAAAAGCAATATACTGTACTGTATGAGCGACAAATGTAACACGTTACAACCAACACGTTAACTAACTTTTTTGTGAATCCTTTCATCGATATTCAAAAATGTTTGCTCCTTACTCAGGCTGGGTGTTAGTTGAAATATTACTCATGTAAACCTTGGTCTTTGTCCCAAATAGTGATGTCCCGATCCGATCACGTGATCGGGGATCGGAGCCGATCACGTGATTTTCAAAAGATCGGAATCAGGAGAAAAAATCGGGGATCGGGAATGTTTTTTTTTTAATAAAATATTTGTATTATTTTATTTAATGTTACAAAACAAAAATAGCCATGTTCACGTCTTAAAGTCATCCTGAGGCCTTAGTTTTGGTCATCACATCATGTATGTGTTGCTTCTTTTGGGCTTGTTTTCAGACCTGGTTATTTCTCTCAAATCTGGCAACAGAGTGGGCGCAGTGTCTAATAGTAGCAGTAAGCTAACGAGAGGCTACGTTCAGCTGGTGACTCGGGAGTCGGGACAGAGAAAATGTCAGCAGTTGTGAAGTATTATAAAATTGAAAGCGAAGGCAGTGTAACAGCCAGATGCAATGTTTGCAAGGCGGAGGTTCCGCGTGGTGGAAAGAACAGAGCTACGTTCAACACGACCAATCTAATACGCCAGCTGAGAAACAAACACCAACAACAACATGACGAGTACACAACGGCCACTCGGGTAACGGCACTGAAACAACCGACACTTTCAGAGACTTTTAAAAGGAAAGAGAAACTGCCCCAGAACAGTGAAAAGGCCAAAAAAATAACAGCCAAGATAGCTGAATTCATCGCATTGGATGACCAGCCGTTATCTGTTACCTTTGTTTTCTCTTAATGCATTGCATAAAGATCGGATCGGGAAAAATCGGTATCGGAAGATTGTCAAAATCAAATGATCGGAATCGGATCGGGAGCAAAAAAAGGTGATCGGGACATCCCTAGTCCCAAATCCAAACTTTTTTTAAGAAATGGAAACTTTAATTTACTAAAAGAAGTTCATGCATATTGTTCAAACATATATTGTCAAAATAGAGCAAGGGTTTATAGGACTATGTCTTAAAGGTGAAATCCATCATTGTTGCACATCAAAGCCCTATTAACTGCATATGTAAAAAACTTCTTTAGTGTCTCCATAGGAGCAGTGTGGTATCCGATAAAATGCTACATGTGAAAGAGGCGGGTTTACAAGACCTTTTGAAGCATATTGCTCATCTTTGCTACAGGCTAAAGGCTCCAGGCTACATCAACATACAAGCAGAACTAACTTCGATTGCCAACATAGGGGTTCCATTGTGGGTTTTGTTAGTGTACGATTTACCCAAGGAAGAACAATACATGGAATAAAACATGTAAGATATCTCTGGTTCTTCTGTTCATCGTGAATCCAATAATGCAACAGGGGTGCAAAGCTAAATCTGAGAAATGTAGTTTTAAGAAGGGACTGCAAAGTGACACCGAAGAAACAAACCTGAGTTTCTCTGGCAAGGCATTACAAAGTCTGGGGGCATTGGAAAGTTCACAAATGTAGTTTACTGCCAACACTGCTTTAGTTTTTCATGTTATCAGTAACACTGTAAAATCAATTATTTGAAGATTAAGCATACTTGCTGCTACATTTCAAATCAAATGTAGCTGAGAAAGAGAACTCGTACAGAAACTAGAAGAGCACTCAAAGAGCGAAAACCATGACCAAGTGGAACATCATGTGCATATCTGGCATGTGATTGGGATCAACTCCAAAATGAAACGGTTTCTTTGACCCATGCTAAACCCTTCTTTCAAGTGTCATTAAAAGCAGGCCAGTTGTATCCGTTATCCTGCCGACAACCAGACCAACCAACCAACCAACCAACCAACCAACCAACCAACCAACCAACCAACCAACTAGAACCTACATGGTAGAGGGGATAAAACGATATTACAGCTGTCCAAATGGGAAGAATGCCAATTGGCCCCAGGTTATGAAGCACAGGGTTACATTGATTGAGAGAACTGGACAGGTTGTCATGAATCACATACAAATAATTTGGAAGACAACATTTAAAAATCTTTAAACTGTAGAAAATCTAATCTAAAACTAATGAAAAGCCATTCCTAGCAAAGTTTGACTGCTTGATAGTTTTTGATACTTATTGTTACAGACATATTTCCGTGTACCAGCACCCAGCCCTGGTACACATACAACTCCACATGGGTCTTCACTGAGATTATTGAAAAACATAAAGTCACATAGATTAAAAGGCTCATGGGTACTCTTAAAACTTAACGACTGGGATTTTTTTCCCGTTCTATTAACTCCCCACATGTGTTTTATCTTCATGCAATCTGCTGCCAAAGTGAGAAAAAGAGCGAGAAAGTCATCCAATATTAATTGGACCAGGTTCCAACCGGAGCACTGTGATGCTAGAGGGGGGAACAAGGGATGACAAGGAGGAAATAGAAAAAAGGACTAAATGACATTGAGACAACAAGAGAGAGAATGATGGAGGGGAGGGGGGGGGGGGGGGGGGGGCACTGGAAAATAAAGGGCGGAGATACATCTGTGGAGACATCACCGGATCAATCCAAGCAGGCTGTGTGTGTGGATCAGAATTGGTGTGGTGAGTTCCGGGGCAGTTCATCTCTACCCTGGAGTGCAGCAGCCACGGTGATTTGAAACCAAGTTAATAGGAATTAAAAGAAAACCAGAACAAAGTCCGAAGAGACGCAGAAGGAACAGAAGGGGAGAGAAATTAGGAATGACTAATGACCGGACGGTAAATACGTCTCTCATCTGTGAGCTCTTTCATTAATAAAACATTAGACTGTCTCTATAGAATGCTACATTTCATCTATAATTATCTCTTTGCTCTGTAGATCTACAGATGCAAGCCCTTCATTTCAGCAGCAATTACAGTCCCTCTGCTCTGCTAAAATCACCTCTTTTCTCTCCGCAGATTTGAATGGGCGCCGTGTTCGGAAGTTTGAGGTGGGAGCGAGGGAAGGGAACAATAATGAGAATGATCAGAGATAGAAAGGTGGGAAGGTGAGATTGCGAATACAATTTAGGCATGGAGGAAGCGAGGGAAAGACGTAGAGAGCACATTTGTGCCTGCATCGCAAACAAAGAGAGTAAATACAGGTATTATCTGTTATCTGCCGCTGTAAGCGTTGCTGCCGTTTCTCAGGCCTCACAGGCAGACTGAGAGCTGATTGCGGAGCCGAAAGGTGACGTTTTTCCCACGGATTATAGAACAAGAAGAAGATGAGTGTACGGACGTGCAAGACATTTTGTGAGGCTGTAATGCTCACTGAAAAGGCAATCACATTGTTAAACGGACAAAGAAAGCGTGGTTCATGGGTTGCTTTTGATCCATGGCAGTTGTGTAAGAGTAAACTTGAAAGTTGTGTTTTTAGTACTAAACCTACGTTTTGTTATATATGAAATGAATATTTTGTGAGGCTATAATTGTAATGGTAAAAAAAGATAATATTGTAAACATGTCATCCACGGGTTGTTATTGAGTAAATGTGAAAATGTTGTTTGTAGTATTTATACCAAAGTATCATAATATGAAAATAGTAATGCCATAGAATCCAGATATTTCACTAAATAATGGAAAAATATTGAGTTTCTAGCTGTACTAGATATGTTAAAGAGCAACTTGCAGGTTAGAGGCCCCAGTGAATAATTGTGTAGGAAAATGATGTATACACTAGATTTTCCCAAAAATATACACTACAGTGACATCTGGCGTCGTTTTTGTAAGACATTTTTACTCCCGCATACAAAAAGACCACCTGCATGTGACATCATATCAGGGAGAGCGGCCGGTCTAACGTATGAATAAACATGGTTCTCAATGCTAGTTTTGACGCAGAAGAGGTTGAAAATGTATATTCAAATGCATATGACATACCACAACCATATAATTATGAACCTGCTAGGCGGCCAAGAGACCAGGAGCCAAGGATTAGAAGAAATAACGGCCATCGGAGAGAAATGGAGCTTTGGTGTGAGGAGAACCAGTGGAGAACAGGGCAGCTGTCTTGGTGAGTGACCGGCGTTAGCTACAGTTAATGTTAGCTAACGTCGGTCACATCACAACATTGTAAAGTTAGCTATCATATATCAGGCTATAACTAAAGTAGTATTGATAATATAGTAACGTTACTGGCAGGACTGTTGATACTGATCCATAACAGAAACTAATGCGCAAGTATCAGCCGTATCTCGCGTTACCTAATGCAACTCCACACTACGTCGGTGCCTGTGTACCGGCGGAGAGAGAGAGAGGAGCGAAGGGGGGGAGAGAGATGTAATACGGTTTCCTGATAAACGTTTTGTTTGATAGGCTTCAGCTGTGGAGAGTATGTGCTGCAGGGAGGTGGATGGACCTCGCACAACGCACCCAGGAACGAAAGCTAGCACCGGTCCTTTTCCTGTTAGGAAACTGTGGACTCGATGTCCTGACAGGCTGGAGTTTGTGCAACCTGCACAAACACAATAGCAATGCAATGTAAAATTACCGAAAAAATACCCTCTCACTAAATCACAACCGTTCAAACCAACTACAAACTACTACCGTGAATTGGGCAGAGAAGGAGTCTGAGAAAGTTGCTCCCCTATGTGACGTAATATGACGCGTTTGACGTATGATGTTAAAAAAAAAAACGTTTTTAGTAGCAGAGCTCAAAACGGCTACTTTCCCCTCTGAATTCCTGCCCTTATGTCTTGTAAAACATATTAAATCCTGCATTAACTTTTTTTAATTGTAATTGTCAGGCAAGGTTAAGCATAAATGTAGTAAAAAAAAAACTGCAAGTTGCTCTTTAAACATTTAAGGAACATTATTCAAGGTATTTGAACATCCTTAGATGTTTATAATAAAGCTTGTCTGATTCCAATATCAATAGTTGAGGGGTGCGATTTGATAAAAAGACATCAGATATAAAACATATTTCAACAAGGACTTGGCAACTATTATTACATAAATAAGAGAGATCCTTATGTTTCCAAAGATTCCAAATGTTTATGCCTCATTTGAATGGATCTCTCAGGCCTCAATTAAGATATAAACAAGATGACAGAATATTTGGCAGGGGTGGGAAAAGACTAATGACTAATGACGATACATTTTATATACATGTGAAACATATATATCAGGGCAACTTTTTGGATCACCATACATTTGTCATTGTTCTGATTGTTTTAATAAATTGTTTGGCATATCCATTATCCATCTTTACAAGAAAAAACATCAAACTAACTAAAACTATTGAAGGTTCCTGAGAAAATGTCTCTAAGTGTTACTGATTGAAGTTAACAAGTGCAAGTAAATACCAACCTGAATAAAATATTTTCCTGAAAGCAATTTTCATCTTTCATTTAAAAGCTGACAAAATACATGCAAATGGATGGTAATCATAAAACCAGAGTTCTTCTTCATTCTGATTGTATAATGTCACCCTCTGCACAAATCATGTTACGTTGCAAGGAGGCTGGATTTGATTATATTTAGCAATATATCACCCAAACCTAAGATGTTTAATGTCACAAATTGTGAAATAAGATTTGATTAACCCTAAAGCTGCTTAAGGGGAATACAAATTGCCCTTTAATGCTTTCAGAAGGTTTGAAATACACAGTTAATGTGTTCTGAGAACATGAGCGTGTTAAAACACGGTCACACTACTTGCTGATTAATGCATTAATTAGTAGAATTAATGAGCATGTTAGGATAACTGGTTATGTTTAATAAATGATGGTGATTCTGTGAAGACACCGGTTTCAGTATGAACACAGCTGAGAGTCATTAAACTTCCATAAAGACATTGTATCTCTGTGTGACAGAAGGAATAATGACACTGAGTCAGCCAGTGGAGCCACACACACACACACACGCACACAAGTGCAAAACCATGCAGCGTGACCAGGAAAAGGCAAGGTAAGGAATTCCAAAAGGCTAACAGGAAAATGTTTTTACTGAAATTACAGACGTGGCGGAACGAGGAACAAAGAGAAAAAAAGGAATCAGTCAGGAGGAGAAAAACACTGACCTTCAAAACCAAACAAACAACAATGTGTAATATAGTACCTTCCGCCATAAGGCATCAGTTGTGTTTATGCTAGAGTTTTCACCACACACACAAACTAATTCAACATACGCTGCAGAACTGTCACAACCTGCAGCATCTAAGATTCCTTCGTTTCCCAACAAACATTCTACCGAGAATTTATAATGAAAACATGGAAAATAAACAATTGGCAGAAAAAGACACTATGAACCTCGTTATAAATGAAATTGTGATGTAGTGAAACACGAGGTGGCTGGGGGAAAAAAGCCAATTGTGAGATGATAGATGAGCAAAATTGTTTCTTAAGAAGCAAGAGATGAATAATGGCTGCCATATTGTGATGCCTTTTGTTTGCATTTCAGAATGATTGTGGAGAAAATCCACACCCGTTTCCATAATTATAGGTTTTTTGTTATTTTGTTACAAGTTCTAGACATCAATGTTTTTTCAAAGGAAGGAAATCAAAAGTCTAATGGCACATTTCCACTGCAGCGCGTAGCACGGTTTAAGCGTGCTACGCCAAACCCGGCCCGTTTTTTGTTGCGTTTCCACTAGGGGTAGTTCCAGCTAACGGGTACTGTTTCACAGTTTTTCTGGCCCTCCAAAATCCAGGTTCTTTCCGGGCCAACAACCGGGCTGAATATGCTAAACTAGAGAGAGAATCCCTGGCAAGGGGGCTACAACTACAACAAAATGAACATATTTGACTGTGATTTAATTGCAATACACGTTTTAAAACGATGCCGAAGTAAAAACATACTGATACCGGTTAGTACAAACCATGAATTAATGCTTTGACAAGTCTGCAGACAAGACGGATTTAGGATTTATTTCTTTGGAAATGTTATTTTAAATACAATTAAATCTCTCCGTTAATAAAGTTATTTTGGTAAAACTAATGAAAAATATAACTAAAAAAATATTTTAAAAGAATGTTTTTTTTTATTAATGTTTTCAAATATTATTTTTTAGAATATCTTAGCCCCTCAGAGGCCTAGAGGGCCCTGACGGTTCGCCACTGGTTATGAGAATAATTAAAACTGTGTTAGTAATGAATAGCCTTAAAGGTGACTCATTACAAAGAAAATATCCTAGCAGAGTCCCATCTTAATTTAAGTTTCAAACTTAGTCGCATATATTCCTATTAGTTACTGAACAAAATGCTTTACTCATGACTGTGTCCTCTCCATTCTCATACATGTAACTGTATATTGTCTTGACATAAGAAGTTATAACAATTTGAATTCTTAAATTTTTTTCAAAATTAGAATGTACCCGCAGGCTATTCAAGATATCTTATCTATCAGTGCAATTTGTTTGAAGTTTTTTTTAATAAGGATGGGGTTTATGCAACCCTTATTTAGGAAATCCCTAATTTAGGACGGTTCTGTTATCAGAAAATTCATATCCTTAGATCATAATGTCAGATTTCCTATAGTGAAAGAGGACTCAATTATAATGTCATCTGATACTGTCATAATGATAATGTCATAATCAGAGATGGGGTCGTTACCAAAAAAAAAGTAATATATTACATATTACATTAAAAAAAAGTAATATATTACACTACTTCGTTACTCTCTACATAAAGTAATTCGTTACTTTGCTCGTTACTTTACTCGCAGGGCCGGCCCGCCCCTCCCTGCAGGCAGATCACGCAGACTGCGGCGCACCTACAGTGTAAACGCGCCACAGTTTTGCCTCTGCGAGACTCCACTTGCACCCCCAATTACTATTGCATTAAGGAAGACATAACACAAGTCTTTCTTTTTATATGCTCTAAAATAGGAAACGTCAAGACACTAATTAATTAAACCAGTTCAAGACGCATTATTCTTATCATTCTTTATGAGCGCATAACGGTAAGGTATCTAATTACTTATGTATTTAGTATTCCATAACTTAGTAACAGAGATGGTCAAACTAAAGTGGTAGAGACATGGCAGAATTCCTACAATGAAGCGGGACATTGAACTGTTCACCCGTGAGAGGGCGATCAACAAAAGAGAACGAGCGGCCCCGTTGAGGGAGTTTACAGATGAGAAGACTCAGCCATGTTTATGCAGCACTGCACGTGGAGATGTGGTCTCGCAAGTCGCGCAGATTACATGTACATGTATATAAACCTGCGGCGGAAACCCCTCTTGTCTGTCAGTGAGTGTGATTATTTTATAAAAGTAACGAAGTAACGCGTGTCGGGGCAATGTTAGTAACTGTAGTGTGATTACCTAATTATAAGTAACGCGTTACACTACTCCGTTACCGACAGCAGTAATATTATTACAGTAACGCGTTTTTGTAACGCGTTACACCCAACTCTGGTCATAATAATGTCATAATGTCATGATGATAATGTGATAATGTCATCTGATATAAATTGGGATTTTTGATTTCAATTTCTGTAATCAGACCCCAGGACCTTGTTGTTATATTCTAATAAAGTGTATAAGCTGTTGGGAAACAAGTGAGGGATCATATCTGATGAAGCCATATCTAGGAGCTTATATTATTTAATAGTTATCCATTTATTTTATTGTTCTTTTTTGTTTATAGTAAATCTTCCTTTTAATTCTTATTTAAGTTGATCAAATAAGTTGTACCATGCCTCTGTTTTGTAAAGACAGCCTTTGGGCACCGGGGGAGGGGAGACCGGCTCATTATAAATATGGGAAACAGGTGGTAGTGAGCGGCGCACCCGGTAGGCTTATGGTTTTTTACCATCGGGTAAGAAGGAAGAGAAATGCTTGATGTGTTGACAATAAATTGCACTGAAACGACTTTTGCTCGGACGTTGATTTTTACCCATGCGTAAGATTTGCTGTCGGGTGCCTCAGCGGCACTTTGCGTTATATTTATTTCTTATATTTTTATGATTTTGGCCGCTATAATATCCTTGTTGCCACAGTTACGACTCCTGGTTGGGTGGAATATTGTCAGCAAACATATAGAACAATAAAAGACAAGCAGTGTGCTGAAGCAGTGAATAACACTATAAATAACATTGTAAACAAATCCATCAGCTCAGAAGTGACACGGCCCACTGCCACATTTCACTGTTTTAGTTGTATTTGTATATCACGACAGGTACGGGTGCGGGGGAGCTCAGGCCGGTGATTTGTCTTCGTGTCATTTCAGCCAGAAAGCTTTCCCAACGACTCACATTCACACACTGTGTAAACTCAGACCTGCGTGTTTAACCCCACCCGCCTCCACAAACACACTTGTGTAGGGTCACCGTGTCAAAATGTGTCCTGCGTAAGCAACCACACTTCCACCGAGCTAGAGTGTGCGGCTGTGCGCTCATGGATCGGATGACCCGCTGGAAGGACTTGAAACGCTTTCATGTCACAGCGAGAGACAGCTGGATATAAATGTTTGGAGGAAGATATAAACTGAAGCCTGAGGTGTGTGTTGTGTGTGTGTGTGTGTGTGTGTGTGTGTGTGTGTGTGTGTGTGTGTGTGTGTGTGTGTGTGTGTGTGTGTGTGTGTGTGTGTGTGTGTGGTGTGTGTGTGTGTGTGTGTGTGTGTGTGTGTGTGTGTGTGTGTGTGTGTGTGGACATACTGCTGAAGTATCAGTCCATTTTCTCTATTTTTTTCGAGGATCTGAGCAGATTTTTTCCTGTGTGAAGATGAAAGCCGACAGGAAGAAGAAGTTCAGCGTTTGACCTGTGGGCTCCATGTTGGCAGAACAGGACAAACTGCTGCATAAGAGAAACATGACCTTCTTTACTTCTGCACACAGCATCTATTTTCTTTCAACGATTAAACAAAACTGCTTTCTGGTCAAATCTACACAAACAAACCGCAGGGTCAGGATTTCATAACATATATTTCCAACAGGGTCACATGTCAGCAGATGTTCTTGTCAAACTTAGTATTTAACATGCTTCAAAGGCTGACACTGACTATCCATGATCAAATAAACATTAACTGAATGTGTACACATACAATGGTGCTGCAAGTTACATACTTGGACATAAATATATTACATGTCAGTCTGATGTTTCTACATTTTGATTATAATTGTAGATAATTATTAGAAACACAATGATTGTGATCAGGGTTATTAAATAAAGGGATCAGTCTATGAGTAATGGTGGATTTAAATGTGGAAAGATAAAAATTGTAGTTAAACTTAGGTTATTCTCTGACAAGGGGTAACACGTCGAGGGGTGATCGTGCCCTCTTCATGTTCTACATATTCTGCAAATTAAAATAATTAGTGAGTTATCATGTTTTCACATTAAAATTATCAATTTATGAAGGTCAGAAGCATAGATTGTGTGTGTGTGTGCGTGTGCGTGTGTGTGGTTTAACAGAGTATCTTTTCAACACACACACACCAAAATAATGGCTCAATTGAGAATAGAGGTTTGGTTTACGGACAATGGATGGGTGTGTGTGTGTGCGTGTGTGTGTGTGTGTGTGTGTGTGTGTGTGTGTGTGTGTGTGTGTGTGTGTGTGTGTGTGTGTGTGTGGTGTGTGTGTGTGTGTGTGTGTGTGTGTGTGTGTGTGTGTGTGTGTGTGTGTGTGTGTGTGTGTGTGTGTGTGTGTGTGTGTGTGTGTGTGTGTGTAGCTCTGTTAGGTCAAATCCCTCTACATCTGCTGCTCTGTATGACTTTTACTGCCCAGTTCATCATTTTGCACACTCCTCCTTGTTGGTTAAAGCCCTGTTCGGCAGATGATCAGTATGGGCCGCCCTCACCACCTGAAGCCTGTACTACGAAGCAGGATTTTCGCTTAGCCGGCTAACTTCAGGGAAAACTCAGAGTTTCCGGTCCTAAAACGCTGGTTCTCTTTTTAGCAGGCTAGATCTCCATGGTAACTTATACTGAGCGGCTAATCTGGTCGGGACCAGGTTAGGTTGCAGGCTAAGAGATCAACTCAGTGAAAGCACCGCCTGCTGACCAATCAGAGCTCAGTGTGCGGAGTTTAAAGTATCAAGTCATATTACAGGAGAACGGAAATACAGAAAAGCTGCCGTTGCAGGAAAGACGGCCGGCAAAAATCACCGACTGTGTGAACGTGAACATTAATAGAATATCACCTCCATTTTCAGAGCAATCTGACTATTATAACATTAGTGTTAAGAAAGCTTAATTAAATATCTGCCACAACATAAGTAACCGGATCAGAGTAACATTAAGTACAGTCCGCGGCACTGTGAGTGCAGACGTCAATATGTCCCATTATCATTCATATCACATCATATCACATCATAAATTATGATGTGATATGATGTGATATGAATGATAATGGGACACATTGACGTCTGCACTCACAGTGCCGCGGACTGTACTTAATGTTACTCTGTTACTCAGTGCTGGAATTGGGCCGGTACTCACCGGTACGCAGTACCGGCACTTCTGGTTCTGACCCATGGAGTACCGGCACTTCTTGCTCAGTACCGGCATGCTGGCGGTACTCCGGTACTCATGCACCGTGCCGGTACTCATGCACCGTGCCAGTACTCAACACTCTCCCGCCGTTCTTATTATACATCCATATATATATATATATATATACAGGCGCCCGGTACTCAGTAGATGCGTCATGAGGTGCCGAACGGACATTCTCATCGCTCTAACCGCTGGAGTTTCACAGCGGCTGTCAGCTGTTTACTCCTGTCATTTAAACAGAACGTGCTGGAGAGGGGGCGGGGCTTATCTTCTCCATGTAAATACTGTGGTGGAAACGACTATGTCAAAATTAACCTATTTGACCGTGATTTAATAGTAATACACGTTTCAAAATAATAATAATAATAATAATAATGCCGAAGTAACAACATACTGAAAACTGTTAGTAAAACCATGTTTTAATGCTTTACAATTTACATACCTAGATGCACGTGTGTTGTGTTTATGCAGTGCAACTCCCACCCAGTGGGTGGCTATGTAGAGTGATAGAACAGAGCAGGCACGCCCCCGAGAGAAGGAAAGCAAGTCACGTCACAAATTAGCATTTCTAAAATGTTAGCGTGGATTAATAAAAAAGTGCAAAAAGACAGCGGTTGTCGCTGGAAGAAACTTCAAATACAGAGAATGCTGTGCCTGTGTTGGAAATTGTGTCTGATGGGGAGCTTTCTTTGGTTGATCCTCCTGCTCCAAGTTCTAGTGCATTAGCATTAGCACTAGCTCCGCCGACTCCTCCAGAGCCTCTAACGTTAGCTGCTGCTGGCGCAACTGCCACCACCAACACCGGGCAAAGCGATGCACCTGACTGCTGGACAACGGACCAGGTGCAATATTTTTGCAAGACCAATGCATGGCTCCTTCTTAAAGATAAGAAGCTAGGATGTCGGATATGCAGAGATGTCAAATCTTTGGGAATACACACTGGACAAGGACTGAAACTGACTGTCAACTGAATGGGGTGAGTGTGCAGTGTCTCATTTCGGTGTTGACAAGGGCAAACAACAAGCTAGCCTGAGAAAAAAAATCAAAGAACATAAAGAATCACAAGCCCATGTAAAAGCTGCTGACATCCTTACATCTGCTTCACGTGAAACTATTCAACATCAAGTGCAGTCTATGCATAAATCTGAATTAGACACCACTATCAGAGTTTTTCGAACGGCATATAAAATTGGCAAACATAGCCGGCCATTCACAGACATGCCAATTGATTTGAATGTACAGAAACTGAATGGGCTGAACGTGGGCAGGGTTTTGCACTCCAATAAAACCTGTGGCGAAATCATCGACCACATAGCTCATGAGCTGAAGAAAAAAATGGCAAAAGACATTACAGAAAACCAAAGAAAACTCTGTGTTTTGGTCGATGAATCTACCACTATTAGTGGTAAAACGGTGCTTGTTGTGTGTCTACGCTCAGCATTAGCTGATGCTGAGCCCGAAACGTTTTTTTGGGAGCTGATCGAGTTGGATGGAACAACGGCTGATGACATCACAAAGGCGTTAATGGAGTGTCTTGGAAGAGATTTTAACGAGGACTTTTTAGGTCAGTGTTTCGTTTCTTTTGCATGTGATGGGGCTTCAGTCATGCTAGGGAAGAGAACAGGCGTTGCTACCCAGTTGTGTAGTAAATTCCCAAGCCTGTTTGTGTGGCACCGCTCCAATCATCGTCTAGAGCTGGCAGTTGGGGATGTGGTCAAGGAGGTCTCAGGGCTCAATCATTTCCAGATCTTTTTTGACAAACTCTATTCCTTGTTCCATGCCTCCCCCAAAAATCAGAGGCAGTTAGCGCAGTGTGCGCAAGCAGTCGGACAGCGTCTCCTGGTGATAGGGCGTGTTTTGTCCATCCGCTGGGTGGCTTCAAGTGAAAGGAGCGTCAGAGCAGTCTGGGAAAACTACCGAGTGCTTCATGATCACTTCACAAATGCTGCAAACGACACGAGCAGGGATTCCAGAGACAGAGCAAAGTACAAGGGCCTGGATGATGTGCTCACATCTGCAACGTTTGTCAGCAATCTGGGACTGATGTACGATGCGCTCACAGAGCTCAGCGACCTCTCTCGGCAACTCCAAAAAAGAGAGATGACACTGCCTACAGCAGATAGGCTCTTAACTCGAGAAATACGAGTTTTTGAATCCATGGTCACCATGCCTGGCCCACACATGACTACAGTTCATACAGCTCTAGCTGAGAAGTCCTTCAAGGGTGTTGCCCTGCGTGAGAATGGCAGGCTTGTACAGATTCATGCAGGTCAGTTTTTCCGCAGTATGGTAGAGAATCTGAGACACAGAATGACTTCCACAACCTCCTCTCATGTCAGCACAAGAGAAATCCCATTACATGGCCGGGAGGCCCGGGACAATCAGCTAATCCAGGACATGAAAGTTATCCATCCTGGAAGTTGGCCTGAAGAGGAGTTAGACGTACAGTATGGGGACGTAGAGGTGCTACGTTTGTGCGAAGTGCTGAAAGTGGACAGAAGAGAGACTGTTCAGGGCTTTCGCGAATACAAGGAAACCAGGGCATCCCGTACACCTGCTGCCATGGAGCCTCTACTGAAAGCAGTCCGAACCATCGCTGTCTCCACTAGTGAGTGTGAGCGGGCATTCAGCTGCATGAACGATATCCTTACTGCAAAAAGGAATGCTCTCTCTGTCAGCCGACTGTCCAGCCTGGTTTTCATTAAATGTAATGGACCATCACTAGGACAGTTCAATCCGGAACAGTATGTGAGGTCCTGGCTGGCAAAGGGAAGGAGAAGTGCTGATGAAAGAGCCTGTCCAGCTCCAGCCCCTGATACTGATGTCCCCAAGGCCTTCTGGAGCCTTTTCTAACAATGTGAAGTATATTGCAAAGCAGCTCACCCAGTGAGAAGACTTTTGGCATAATGTGCCGATTTGTACAGATCCTGGAGATAGAAGGACTTCAGACCAACCAGGGAGTTATCTGATCAGCTTGGTGTTCAATGTAACTCTTTACCATGGCTCAGACTTTGTTACTTGCAGTTACAGTTTCTCATTTTAGATTGTGCAAATTTTGCATTTGTTTTGACATGTTCTTTGTTCATGCTCTTTATCATTTTTCTGAGTTGGAAAGTTAGATTGCATCATAGTTTACTTTATACATATTTGTATTCTTCAGTGGTGAAGTATATTGCAAAGCAGCTCAGCCATGTGAGAAGACTTTTGGCACTTTTTCGTTTTCTGAGTTGGAAAGTTAGATTGCATTCAAAATGTACAGAATACTTAATTTTGTTAAAGCTTTTTATAAAAAATGCTTCTGACCAGAGCTTTGTTTCCTTGTCATTAATGTTGAACACCACCAGAGGGGCTCTCACCTGAAAGGTCTCTGCTTCATGTGTCTTCAGCAGAAGATCTAGACTTTGATTGCTATATTTTCAGTTAATATTGACCTTACTGAGCTTTAGCCATATCCGCTGCCTATCATAAAAAATGTTAAGTACAGTGAACCTTTCTAAAATATACAGTAGTAAAGACACAAACCCACCAGCATTATAGTAGCCAAATTCTTGTTTGTGGGCTGTATATATAAAATTGACTTGAAAAAGTTGCTGATTTTAGAGTACTGGCACCTTTTTCATTCCAATTCAAGCACTGATCATAATGTATCATATATTTCCTTATCTGAGTCAGCCGAGCCGTATCTGGCCGTGCAACACTCACAGTGTCACATACTGTATGCAGAAGTATTATTTTAAGCAACACATTAAGTTGACGAAACACTCGAGTCAAATGTAATTAAAGTCAGATCGTGTCTTAGACGGGGCAGTGATATCATAAACCTGTTAATGTACGCATTCAAACACTTTTTCTTTTACCAGCTGTATTCACCTTGCAGGTGCAGCTATGTGGCTTTTATCCTGGATAAAGTGTTTAAGTCATGGATGTTTAAAGTGTAACGTCTTCATATGTCTAATATTACAGTTCACTTTTCATTCAGGAAGTATGACACACTGCGCTGTCAGTACGCTTCTCCATGTTTGTGATTGGTCGAATGCTCCAAATACCACCCCTTTCATGTGAACGCGCACCTAACTAGATAGGACACGGCTGGCTTGAGCGATCCACTTGATAACCCGCGTCGTAGGACCGCTTAGTGAGAGCGCGTATGTTTTGGATTAGGCCAACCGGCTAACTCAAACATATCCAGGTTATGTTGAACCGGCTTCGTAGTACAGGCCTCTGGTGTAGTGCAGAGCAAACATTCTGTTTTATATTGTTTGACAATATATAGGCCTAAGGCCGATGGATATTCTTTGTGTTAAGAGTTATGGCGTAGTCTTGAATAACATTAATTCTTGTTTGAAATAGCTTCCTTACTTAATGAAACACCAACATACATGCATTGATGATGTCAAATTGATATAGCCTTCATATGAATTGTTTTAAAGCTCAAAAATCACCACAGTTAATATTTAACTGAAATGTCTTCCATTTGTCCAAGGCCAACACACATTGACTGGCACCAATGGAAACACTTGCCATTACATCCCATAGAACAGGTAGAATGCAAGCGCCTTCATACACCAGCAATAGGAGAGGAGAACAAACTTTAGAAGAAAAACTACATTTAAAATAGAAAAAAAACTCAAAATCTATTTTCTTGATTATATACAAATGTGAATAATTTGTATTTACCTACAAGAAAAACCTTCAGATCACATTTTCAACACATGCATAAAGATTGTATGTCTCTATGCACTGCTTTAGAATTAGGCTAGCAAAGCTGACTTTCTTATTTTATAGGAGTGCACGTTGTATTTGTGCATTACTGTTTAGTGTTTCTTTCTCTCCACTTGTATTCATATTAACTGCTTTGCCAATAATTAGCTTTTCACTTGACAAATGGACGAGTGTGAGGAGGATGTAAAACCTCTGCTAACAAATGTCTTCTCCAATCCTCAGAAATCATTTTAAGGGCTGGCAGTAAAGTTGTTTGTCGAGTAAAATGATGGACTGAGTAATCTGCAAAACAGAGTGGTAAAATAAATGATAAACGGTTGCTTACACGCAGTTTTGTTTGTATACCAATCTGAGCTTTATTCCACTGCTAAAAGGTAAAAACAATCAAATAAAACCTTAAGTGTGAGCATGTGTAATAAAAGGACAAAATATGTGTTCACAACCTTTCACATATGCAGATCTTCTGTTAATTAATTGGAAAATGTGTTGCAATAGGTCTTATAAACTGCTCATTAATACACACATTGCAGCGGCTTGCAGCAGCATACAGTAGATGTAATGCCTGGATCCTCTGAAGCGCATTACTGCCTCGGCGACAAAAAACGAGCTGCTTAAATTATTTTTACAGCGCCTCCGACTGCTGAAATTAAAGCGGTCAAATGACTTGCACCTCGAGTCTTTCAAGAGACTGCAAAGGACATTAAAATGCAGCAGGAGGAGGAGAAGGAGGCCGTAAAAAGCTGTGTGGTTTTATAGTTTCCCATAAACAGGCCGCGTGATGGGAGGATATGGGAGAGAAAGCAGATCTCTATTGGATGGAGTGATTTCTCTCACCCCTTCATTCTTTTTTAAACATAAAACCCGGACCTGAGTCGCTGCACACAAATCGGGGAGGAAGAGGATTTACAAGGGGAGCCTCAACTCCTGACGGCATCAAGTACATCATCTAAGTCTGCGGGAAGATTGGGAATACCCCCGTTGAACAAAGACACATATTTCAGTTTTAAGTCCCTGCTTAAGAAGTCACCCTTTACGAGTCAAAGTCAGGCTTTTAAAAACAGGCTTCAAGTGAAGACAGGGAGGTCACGTCCTCAGGATTTTACAAGGATTTCTGAGGTTTTAGCAACTTAGTGTTCTTTTAAACCAATTCAAGGCATAATATGGTTCAAATATTTCATAGATTCATCAAATCAGTATTCGCCAGATTAATCAATGATGAAAATGATTGTTAATGCATCAAATGCTGACTTGTAATTCTACTGTTAACACTCGCCTGGTGTTTCCTGAATGTTTTTACTGAGTATATTTAAAGGGGACCTATCATGCAAAATGCACTTTTGTACGTCTTTTATACATGAATATGTGTCCCCGGTGTGTCAGGGAAAGTGTCAGAAAACACAACCCTCTCTCTTTTCCTCCATACCCAAATCTCTAAAAATGGGGCTGCAACGGATCTGATTCAGACTGATACAGATTTGAAATTGTTCTGACGTCAGAAACAAGGAGCTCCGCCTATATGGGCCACTCTCCACCTATCAGGGGAATGAGAGGTTGCCGTGGCATGGTAACAGCATGGTAACAGCATGGTAACAAGGCAAGGCAAGTTTATTTATATAGCACTTTTCTGTACGCGACAATTCAAAGTGCTTTACAAAACAAATTAAAGACTTTTTAGGAATAAATACATTAAAAACACATGGTAACAGCATGGTAACATGACGCTCGTGCCACGCCCCCCTCCTTTGCAGGGGGGCGTGGTCAGCTGCAGCTCATTTGCCACAGAATCAGCCCTTGTGAAGACAGGGCTGGAATACAGCAAATAGAGCGAAATGAGGCATGGCTAAAATGCATGATCTGTTTGGTATTTTGAAAAAAAAACTTCACATACATGTTTTATATAGGTATGGCCCTACAATATATTATTCACATATAGCATGATAGGTCCACTTTAAATTGAATTTCAACACAGTTGTTTTTACTTTTGGCAATGTCATGCTTTATAGCTGCTTGAAGACTCTAACATTGGGATTTAAAATGGTAAAAACTGTATTCTTACAAGTTTGTGATGTTATATTAAATTCCGTAAAGATTTACCAGAAAGAGCTGGTGTCAACTAACAGGAAATTGGGACAAAGCGATTTGGGTAAGAGTTTTGGAAGTTAAGTGTATAAACAGCTTTGGAAATAATTGGAACAGCTACTAGTAGATAGTATGTGAAAACTCCAAAGAAGGAAGAGTACTGGCTATTTGACAAACCAATCTCATCACAATGTCCATTTAGCAGCTTCTCTCGAGCTTTCAATGTTATCACATGATATTTATCAGCAGGCAACGAGTTTCCATTTTCTCTGAGCACTTTGACATCCACTCTGGATTTAAAAAGGAGTTTCAAGATCATTTGAACATCCATCATTGCCTGACAACCAGCTAGACTCCATCTGCTGCTGATGATGAAGATCGTGCAATATCATTGAAAGCTTAGCTCCGGGACAGTTGCTGAATAGAACTCGAGTTGGGAATGTTATCTCAAATGAAATGTAATACATATTAAGCCAGGTTAAAAAACTGGTAATGTTCAAGTGTTGTTTCCACACAAATAATAGGGCCTGTTTTTGTTTAGTGGGTGTGCACGTGTTATTGTGTGCTTGTTATTTTACTGCTGACAAGTAAATCCTGGGCTCAGGCGGAGAAGCCTCTCAGCTCAGAGCGGTGATTCCAAGGCCAATTAGGCAGCCAGTAAAATAAAAGCTTTATTGACAACAGCTCTCCCCGACGGAGCCTCCTGCCGCTCTCCTCTCTCCTCTCTGTGACCTGGACCTCTCACGGATGTATTCCCAGAACTCCACGCTGCAGTCTGGATCTGCAGTTTAACACTCTGAGCGGGTGGGTCACCGCCACGCAGCATCAAATAATTAAAGCGCTGCATCCTCATGGTCTCCCAGGATGCTTTGCTGTTGTTTTATTCATGCCGTGTTTATTTGTATCACCTTTTCCCTTCACTGGAAGACTCCGCAGCTCCATCTTATTCATCAGTTTAACTCAGGCGCTATGTGGACTTCTGTAATTGACTTTCAAAACAGGGGCGATAAATCTCAACCCCCCGCACTAACAATAACACTTTAGAGATTAAAGATATTAGCATGCAGCACAGGGGAAAACAAATTCATATATAACTCAAATGACTTAAACAGGAATTTATAATAATAATAAAGAAATAGCCTGAAAAGCACCAAAAACATTGCATTTCATTTAGTTTTCAAAGAAATGTAAATGCAAACACATATCTGAAATAGATGCATATATGACTGAGCAACAGTGATTTAGTTTTAAAACAACACAAATGATGGAACATGCAAACACATACATTTAAGTTTAGGTGAGTGCAGCAAATTACCACCAGTGTTATCAAAATGTATTTAAATGCAAATTAATTGCATGAAAAAAATGATTATGGTTTGTAAAAAGGCCTTGAGGCTCAAACCAGGGAAGGGTGAGATATTATAGAAGTTACTGAAATATTGAGGAATAGCCAGGGGAGCTAAATACTGTTTTTCTTCTTTTCAGCACAGGAAGCATGGAGCAAGTGGCTATTAACCAGCAACAAATCAAAGCTGGCTGCTGATAGGATGTAACCGGCAGAAATCAAAAGGCCTCCCATCATGTTTATTTTCTAAAGCAGCCTTTCTAAAAAGTGACAACACAAACCCTGTACACAGCGTACAAAACACAGAATTTCCCAATCTTGGAGTCCTAGAATTAATCAAGGAAAAGCTAATTGGCATTCAGCCCTACATTCTACAGCGTGGAGTCATGGTGAGTGAGGCCACAAAAAGCCTTGCACTGCAAAAGACTGCAATGCTGACTTTAAGGGCCCATGTCATGCTTTTCCGATTATTTCCCGTCTGCTTGTGTGTTTTGAAGGTTTTTATGCATGTAAACGGTCTGCAGAGTCAAAAACCCTCAAAGTACACCCTGCAGCGAGTAAAACTCGAACACAGAAAATACCTGTCTATGCTGCCCCAAAACGGCTCGTTGGAGATTTCTCATTTTCCATTGTTTGCTTCCTGGGTTCTGTGACGTGTGAACACCCAAATGGACCAATCCGCGGAGCACCTCACACACCAGGATCCCTTGGCTAACTAACAGGAAGTCCCATTGACTTGCATAGAGCTCCCTGGTTGGTAATAGACGAGTTTGGATCGCGGAGAAATGCTCTCCGCCGACCCATGCTCACAGCGTTATAAACCTTTTTCTTACTCAATATCAAGCCACACTTATTGTTTTTACTTCGGCTGTGAGTGTTTGTGTGTGCTCAGGATGAGTTTTGCTTGTTCTCGCTGTATCGCCGACCTGGAAACCTGTCCGCTCCTCACAGCAGCGGCGAGCAGCAACGAGCCTCGCAACGTTCCGACCAATCAGAGCACACTGGGCTCACAGGGAGGGGGGTGGTAGGAGCTCCAACAAGCCGTTTAGGACAGAGTGAATACCTGGTGAATACACATACTTTGCAGAGATGCTGTATGAGAAACGAATGCGATTTTGGAAAATTGCAGAGTATAAATATATTCTAGTAGACCTCAACAATGGAAATATGATCAATAGAAATGGCCATGACATGGGACGTTTAAAGCAAAAAGCAGGGCGTCAATGTGTGTGTGTGCGTGTGTATTACTGAGTCCAATCAACCTTTTCCTAACAGAATAAGATGATCTCAACCTGTCTCTAATAAAAAAAATCAGGTCGTTTAACCATTTTTGGGAAATCCTTTTCCCGAAATCGGTGTTGTGATCGAACGCCAGCCACTGCACAAGCATCAAGAACATCATGAAGTGGGATCCGTGAAAATCAAAACAGACTAATTTACTTTTTCAGATAGGCGGAGAGAATGAAATCAAAGACAGACAAAGCAGCCAAAGGATGTTCTGCCAATTCACAAGTGCACATTTCCACATGGGTGACACATGTCATCTCCTCAGAGAGAAAACATTGTGAAAAACGTGGACACACACACACACACACACACACACACACACACACACACACACACACACACACACACACACACACACACACACACACACACACACACACACACACACACACACACACACACACACACACACACACACACACACACACACACACACACACACACACACACACACACACACACACACACACACACACACACACACACACACACACACACACACACACACACACACACACACACACACGAAAAGGTCAGTAAATAAGCAGTGCACATACATATCTGGAACAAAGACTCACTGTCACAGTGACATTGCTGTAATCCACCACATGGAAACCGTGAAGACAAAAACAAGTAATGTGGTATCGCATATAAATATGAATGAGGTCAATGAAAGCTCTAAAACTAATTCTCCAGTGACTTAATTAGATATGTCATATTTTCTCATATTCAGCCTTCAAGACTTATTGTCTCAACACAGGGAAAGAAAATATGCCAGTGATTTGAGATAATTCCACTTGTGAGTGTCAGTATATTGAATCAAGTCAGAATAAAGCCTGTGGAAATCCTCTAACATGTTGATTTGTGTGAAATACGGTTAGATTTTTCAATTCCCCAGTCATCCAGAAAACTCCACCCAACTGCGGCTGAATGTGATCCATCTTTGTCTGCCAGTTTTGGTTAGTTATTATTGGTTCACAGTTGGACCAATTTTGCCAGAGAATTAACTCAGCTACGGTAGCAGTCAGACTATATTTGGACCAGTGTTGCATCAAGATGGAAATATTCTGGTGTTATTCATTATGAGTATGGTTACATAGGTTGATTCTAATCCCCAATTATAAACAAATCATTTCCAGATGTAATAAAAATGTGTGCAGATTATTTTCATTTAACTTAAAGTGACACCAGATAGCATTTTAAAAAGCTATATGTTAAAATGTTAAGTCATAAAACCCAAATTGTTAGTTTATCTATGACAGTAATTTATGGGGTCCTGTAAAACCATCTTCCTCTAAGCGTACAATCATTTTTCTCTCATCTTATTTTCCTCTCACTTGGCTCAGCAGTTCTACAATTTGAGACAGGAAATATGTTTTCCATGAATCAATTAGCAGTGTTTCTCTGATGTTAGCAATTAATTTCAATACAAAGAAACTGTCCTGGAGCAAAACTGAGTTGTGGCCACAAATACAGAACAAAATATGACTTCAATAATAGAAGATAGAAAATACCTTTATCATCAAAGTAAATAATGTTTCTTTCAAGTGATCAAGATTTTATTCTTATTTATACATGTAATGATAGTTATTGTTTAAATGACAAGATAAACTTTTGTTCACTTAATTAATATAATTCCTTAACTGAACAGTACAGAAATACATTGAGAACAATTATATAAAATCCTTTCTGTGTGACGGATGTAGGAAAATCCTTTTTTTACCACCCAAAAAGCTATGGTGGGAGACTAAAAACAATAAACTTTCTCATCTTTACAGAGACATGAAGACGTTTGCCCTCCACATGGATGGCTCTCTTCAGAATAACAACACTCATGCCTCAGTGCCTTCTATCTTCACTGTGCAGCAAACACACTCACATCCGCAGAAAAGGCCATTACAGTCTAAACCAGGGCCATTAGAGCCTAAACAAAGAGCTGAGAGTCAAGCTAAAAATAAACCTATGAGGCCTCTTATCCGAGTTAGCTTGTTAGGACGAAGCTGCGATCATCGATCCCCTGAACTCTGCGCATGGCCGCGAACACGGGCTGTGGACACTAACACACCCCTCTGCCAACACACCAATTTCCCAACTGGTCGCAACATAGACACTGCAAGGATGGCAATTACGGCTCCGTGGGTTTTTTCTGCTGTCCCTCCAGACTCTCTCTCCCTCATTATATTTGATCTCCCAGTCATTATCCAGTGCAGCAGTGTTTCATCACCTCCCTGATCACATTGATCCGCTGCCCGGCTCGACACCGACGCGGACAAACTCAAACTGCCTTGTGCTCAATTAAAAACTGTGATTGCTATTGACAACTTCTGTTTGATATGTATCCGTGTGTGGCAGGTGAAAAACGCACAATGGAGCATGCAATCCGAAGGTAATGGTGTGTTGTTGGTCTAGCCTCATCGCCTATGAATCATATTTGCATGTTATCATCTATTCTAAGCTATCAGTTTGGTGGTAGATGTTCCATAACATGTAGCAAGTTAAAAGGAAATGTGATTTCATTGGATCACATTTTTTAATCAGTCTTTTCTACTTTGTTGTGTCAGTTCTTCTTCTCCGTTATGCCACGCTCAACACTTTCTTTGCTGATGATTCATTTGTATGCCTTAGGGTTAAGGTTCATACCTTTATTTTATGGCATATTTCTCCCTTTTCTGGAAGGAAGTATGATTTTCATTGACAGTAGAGTATCGTCGTTTCTAAGGAATGGCAAGTTGAAGCGAGTAAAAGCGGAAAACCTAATAAAGTACTGTTAAATTAAGTAGACTTACTGGTAGAGGGACAACCCACATGGCTCATTACTTCATGCTAGCCCTCCCTTCCAATCTCATTACCTCTGGCTTTGAACATGCCATCGTTGGCCTTTTCACCAGCACATACCGAAGTAAAACTAGAGCATGGACGCGGGAAGGGGGGGTGCTGAGGGGGCTGCAGCACCCCCATCTGTTGGCGGAGAGTTGTAACTGCAACGCCAAAAAGTTCACTAAACAAATCAATACAAAAGTTTTATTTTGAGTTACTATTTTTGAGTTAGTATTTTAGTGAAAGCAGTCTATAAAAAGCTTCCCTATATAAGAGAAAGTGATAATGCGGTGTGCTTCTTCTGTTGCTCTGCTATAGAAAAGAAGCTTGTCAGTGCAGACAAGAACAGGGATGGGAGTTTTGTGAAAGCAGGGTTTAACAACTGGCGAAAGGCAGGGGAAACATTTAGGGAGCATGAGAAGTCCCATCAACACACAGGCCGTCAACAAACTGGCAGCATTAAAACGAACACTGATGAATGCGTTGCTCTCACAAGCTGTTGCTAAAGACTAAATTACTGCATTTAATATTACGTTATTATACAGAGCCGCCCGTCCCTACACGCAGATCACGCAAATTGCGTGGGGCCTCACCTCGCGGATGGGGCCTCATTTTGCAGAGGAAGCCTCATCTGAAGCGCAAACGAGCGCCGCAGTTTCGCCGCTGCGAGGCTCCACTAGAACCCCCCGCCCCCCCGCACCCCGAACTCTGGCTGACTTCCCGCGTCCCTGAACTAGAGGCTAGAGTGAAAGTGTTTGATCTTGTTCTTTTATATTTGTAAGGGTCTTTACTTAGTTAAGACATTTTGTGCAAACATAATTTCATCAAATGGATCTTCTTTGACGGTTAAGACTTCGGCTCATACAACTAACCCTGAACATCCTGCTCTGAATTCAGGTCCCTCAGTTCTTGTCACACACTAAACCTCTTCACAGTGATAACATGGAGGATGTTGTGTTACATTTGTTTTACTTGACCAAGCTCTTCTGATCAAAGCCTTTGGGCAGAACAAACCAGTTATGTCTAGTCTTCTGTTTTACGTCTAATTGCATTGCTCATTTACATGAAAGAGGAACAGAGTGTAGAGAGCCAAAGCTGAAGATAAAAGACACGAGCTGCCTTATCACAGCAGAACAGCGCTCTGCATGCTATTAGCCTGTTAAGGTAATCAGAGCTCATGCTGAACCTAACAGTTCTATATACCTGTAGGTAGATAGTGACGAGAACACCATCAGGGATTCATTAGCCTGCTGTCATAATTAATGTTGCATGGAGCCGGAAAACAGCTCCCCTCAGGGAAGGGTACGGCGTCAGGTTGGCAAATGTAGGAGGGTGTTCACAATCGCACCGAGTCAGATAGGGTTACGCATTGATTAGTGCTATGAGCTTGTTAGAGCTATTAGGTATCACAACTGATTCAATCACTAGAATGCTGGAAAAAAAGAGTGAACTGTTGTGGACGGAAGAAAGGGGTGGGAAGTCAGGGGAGGAAAGAAGAGGAACATTCTTCTTAACTTTAGTTACGTTTTTTTAGAACTCGATTCTGTACTAAATTTAATTTTCCAATTGCAGCTAAAATGACTTTCACTCGGCACACAGCAGTGAGTTCATGTCATGGATTCGGTATAATCACTAGCTAAGTACAATGGTAATGCCGCAAAACCTGACCAACATAATGCCAGTTTGTGGTGTTTTGGCATGGTTTCTACTAAAAATGTCACAAGAACCCACACTTTACTACCAAGTCGTTGCCAAAATTCTGAAATAGGTACGGAACTCGTTCTTCTACGAAACTACAGAACAAGTGCTCAAAATGGCAATATAATGATGGCAGTTTGTGTTTTTTTGGCACGGTTTCTACTATAAATGTCACAAGAACCCATACTTTCCTACAAAGCCGATGCCAAAAATTCACAAAAAGGGCATGGAACTCGTTTTTCTACGATACCGCAGGACCAGGGCTGAAGATGGCAATGACTTATGGTAAATGTACTTCAAATAGCTTGGGCGGAGACAAATCTAGATGATCAAGTTACTGTGTCTATGTTTGATACTA
Source organism: Gymnodraco acuticeps (assembly GCF_902827175.1). NCBI lineage: Eukaryota > Metazoa > Chordata > Actinopteri > Perciformes > Bathydraconidae > Gymnodraco > Gymnodraco acuticeps. The sequence goes on along the minus strand of NW_022991154.1, from coordinate 6,300,984 downwards.
CAAAAATGTGTATGACTTGAACAAAGTTTTCTGGAAATGTGCCATCAAACCAAAACTATAAACTAAAAGAATCAAAAAAATATGTAGAGATCCCCACATGGTGAATAGATATGTTTTTTAATTATTTTATAAGCGTTGGTCAAATTTAAACCAAAAACATGGTCAAATGATATGCATTTATTTTATCTGAATTGACCTGGTTAATCCTGTAACCAGAACCATATTTAAAGAGCGTTGTTGCTGAAGCAGGGCGGTATTACGGAGTATAGAGGCTGTATATATGTTAGCTTCCCTCTGCACAGGCCTCCCTTGTTGCTGCTGCTGCTACACTACTGCTACTCGTGATTTGTGAATATAGGAATGTAGTATGTCAGGCCAACAGTGCGTCAGCCAATCAATTATTCAGGACAAATACAGCCTTGTTTGGTTGCAGGATTCTAGATGGATGGATTGATGGAGGAGAGGAGTAGTGGACGAGGGGCTCAGCTAGCAAAGCGAAGAGAGACATATATAAATTAGATATTTACCCGAGGCCAGAGTGGTATGGATGTTATTTATGGAAGACAGACCAAACCCACTCCCATAAAACAGACGGGCAGCCAGACAATTAAAGAGAGCAGAGAGGCGGCAGAGGAAAGAACATTGCTCCATGTCTGACCTATTTAGCAAACGGAGAGCCAAAAACACAGCAAATCTTAAGTCACTCTGCAGCAGACAGCCAGCGCTAAAGCAGAGCAAACCACTCCAACCCTGTAAAAAAGCTAATCAAAGCCTGCATGGTTCAGAATAGCTTTTAAATTGGGGCTCTGTTTTCTTTTATGCTTTTCACATTTTGAGCTTCTTCATTCCGTCAAAACAGTCCACATATACAGTAAAGAGAGCTACTGGACCACAATGGGTCTCACTACTGAGCCACAAAATGTGTATATGTTTCTGCAGATAGGCAATAGGAAATATATGGTCATTGATCTGAGGCTCCCAGAGTTCATGCAGCAGTTTATGAAGCATAGGTTGGAGGGTGGAGTCTTCTGATCAACACCCACGAGTCTAAGCAAACCTAATGATTGATGTTCCATAATAAACCTGACTTTGGCAGTTGATACGCAGATTATTTCTCGATTCGATTAAACGCTGGTCTAAACAATTGAAGAAAATTGGGAAAAATAACAGTTTCCCACAGTTTGACGTATGATAATGAAAATATTTTGAGAAGTTGGAACCAGGTTGGAATTTGAAGATTTTATGATTATCAACATTTCTACAGCTTATGTTTTCAGCCAATTTTGTAATCTTATAGGAAACAACAGCGAACAGTAATGGGGAATTATTGCCTTAACTAAACATTTCTAATGCAATGTCCTTCAAGATAAAATGAACAAAGTTACTAAAAACATGACAGAAGATGAAACAAATGTGAATAATCCTTTAAGGCCAAACTCAGCCAAAGTGCCAGAGTGAATCCTAACCGGAAATCCTCAGCAAGGACACATTAACACTTGTGGTTTAGTTTGAATCTGGAACCTTAATATTTTGTAATATGAACCCTGTTTCCTGGCAGCAGCTTTTCTTGGAAGACTAACACTCCCATGGCCCTCACACATAGGAGGGGCCCATTGGGCTTTATGCAGGGCTAGTATTTATCTTCACTAGAGCTGGAGGATCAGTTCAGCCGCAATCACAGAGGAGGAAGGGATATCCAAGGCCGATATCTCACAACCTGAACGAAAACCAAAACTTTCTTTTTAAATAGAAACCATACATTTTTTTGCTGATTCAACCCTGGTCGTGCTACCAGAATTGAATGGTACATACTACTTGGCTAGATTTCCCTAACTTTTGCCATGTAATGCATTGTGAACAAATGATAGATCAAGACCACATTCAGAAACTGAATAATTCTAGTACAAACTCTGGCAACTCAAGAACACATAGTGACAAAATCCCGTTTCATTCCAGGTTCTTGAATGCATGAAGTCTTGAAAACATTTGTAACAAGTATGGAGTGTCTTCGATTAGTGAAACATGTGAAAAAAACCTGAAAAAAAAAAATTAACCCCCTTTGGCCTTTTCTGGTCCACCTCTACACACACAACCTTAGTAGAGTAGAGTTTGTAGAGTTTTATAAATGTGGAAAAGTGATCTAGAAGCAGAATGGGTCCCCAAAAAGCTGATTCACAACTGGGGTCAAAGAAACCCATAAGGCCAATCTTTTAAGGCCAACAGTTGAACTGTTTGAACATCTTCTGTTCAAAACTCGGGGTCATGCCACAGCCACATCAAGCTAACAAAGCCGATAAGTTTGAGAGCAACTGAACCAGACAATTGATACCAATACCATACTCTTTCACAAAATACACTAGTACTCCACACATATCAACGTCAAACATCAGACAAAAATGTTTTTGATCCAATAATGTGGATTTCATGAAAAACAGTCCTGTTGAATTCATTCCAACTGATCAGTGTAGGAGAATCCATATAGAGAACCCAAACATCCCCATGATGTGCTCGACTGTGTCCGTGTGGGCAGCACTCACCTGAAGCAGCAGCTGCTCCAGGAGGCTGAGCCCCCATATCGGTGTGTGGCCCCCCGGGGATCGGTGGTACAGGCCTGGGCCAGGATTTGGCTGCAGGAGGGCCAACTCTCAACCCGATGTACTCCACAAAAGTCCCAGGGAAGTCTCCCGTCTCTTTGGTCCTCTCGTTGGTGCCGTGCAGCCAGCCTCTCGGACTCCGCTCGTCCCCATCCTGGTAGTCCAGTCCTGGCACGGCCATCAGTGTTGCCTTTTGGACAGTGAGCAGATCGCCCATCTGGAGGCTGATGTCATCACCGCGCTCCCGCTTGTATTCAAAGAGCACCCGGTACTGGAAACTGTCGGATTCCATGGTTACAGGAGCTCATAGGACTGTTTTAAAACCAAAAATAAAGGTGTTGCCTGAGATTTGCTGAGTTGAAAATGAAATAAATGTCTTGGAAAAATACTAAAAGGAAACTGTTAGTTAAAAAATCCCTGAGGTGAAACTCGATCGCAACCTGTCCAACTTGTAAAGCCGCCTGAGATTTGCTGTTTCGTGCTGACTTGAATGACACAGTGAAAAATGATACAAATCTGATCCCTGAGGTGAAATTTGACACCTTTGCTTAGTCCTACAAAAGCTTGAAGGGAATGTCCAACCTTCTTTATACAAAAATGTAAGTCCTCCAAGTATAGTGAAGCTGAATTGACCAGCTGGCCTTTTGCTTTAAAATGTAGATTTGGTTTAATGTCCATGCAGTTCTTCAAAAATCCGTCGTATAAATCCACCAGTCTGTGGCCTCCAAATGGGCTGACCACTTACCAGCCACCACACCTTGCCTGTGATTTGAAAAGAAAAAGGCAGAGGGGGGCAAGGTGGTCTGGAAACTGGAGGGTGGCACAGTTTTCTAGGACGGGGCAACCTCCAGATGTTCCCCAAAGCTTCTGCAGGTTCTTTCGATTTTAACGAGAAAGTGAACAAAGCCTACTTAGTACTCTGTCAGATCAGACGCCTGCATACTCCTATACACACTCACACACACCTGAGAAAAATCCACTGCAGTGCAGAATTTGGCTTCTAATCCTGAGTGTCCCTATGTGCACTCTGCTGTGTGAAATCCTGCTGCTTCGCCTTTCTTGTCTGCGCAGCCTCCTGGAGCAGACATACGCTCCTGCAAACTTAAAATGAAGTTGTAGAGGTTAACATCACACACGTGTATGCAGATTTAAGGATTACAATGCATTTATATACTGAAATATATCCAACTTGAAATTATTTGTTTAAAAAAGTCAGAGGTTAATTAAGTGCAAAGCATGCTCAAAACTTCAACATAAGTAAGAATATTATAATGAAAATGCATCGAAAACATCCCTCACCACTATGATTAGCAGGCTGACAGAAAGCTATCAGTTACAACAAGCGTGACTCGGCGAATATGAACTTCAGACAGACAGCCTGCCCGACTTAACTCGCCCTGCACCAGTCTGCCCTGCTGTCTGCTGCAAACACACAGCAAACTCACCGCTCAAACTGCACGGAAGAGCCCTGGTCCTCCACCGACGCCTCTGCGCGCGAACTGTCCGCTTCCACACAACCCAAACCCCGCAGTGCGAGCCCAGACATCCGTGAATCCCGTCAGGATAAATGGATGGCGTGGCTGGTCTAGCAGACAGGCAGCCTGCTCGGTGCTGTAGTGACCGGCAGTGCTGATGTCAGTAAACCCCTCCTCCCCCCTCCCCCCTCCCCCTCCTCCTGCCGTCTGCAAATTATGCCAGCAGCCAGCGGCGGAGACGGGACGGGTCGGCATGGCGCAGCTGCAGCAAAACCACCGAATGACCCGGTTATGATGCACTCATAGTTAGTGCCGCATTTGTGATATTTGTGTGTGTGATATTGTGTTAAATACATAGCCACGAGGATGAGTATGGGATGTTCAGGAGCTGCAGAGAGGTCATGAATTATATAGAAGTCTGTGACCTGGAAAATAGTTCCTGCATGTAGCCATATTCATGCACACCAGAGTCGCATTTTAGGGAAAACAAATACATAATTTAAATTCGAAAAATACCTAGAGGATGATAGGATGAGAGCCAGGTAAGAGCTGCATGGTGGGACTTGGTTGTTGGAGTCATGGATGTGTTGTAGTGCGCACATGACGCAGCAGCAGACAGCCAGACTGCTGCGTCATCAGGTGCGCAGGTTTGGAGCTGCAGAGAACATATGGACACATTGTACGGAGCAGGGAGCAGGTCTGCAAGGCTCAACTTTCTACCGTCACTGTAAATCTGATGGAGAAAACCAGAAGAGAACATTATGGATTCGGTCATTATGAAAAAAGCATGTTCTCTTAAGGGTTAGGATAAGTGCAGGTGTGTGTCTTCTTCATGTATTAACATGTTTCCCAAAACTATACATTTAGACTAGTCAAATGTGTTTCTATCATCCCCATTTTGTAATTATTCTGGATGTATTGGCCTTTATCTTATCTTGGTTATGTATGTAAATAAATAACTAGTTTAAACGTGTTTTTAAAATGTTGTTTATATGAACAGTGGAGAAATTAGCATGAATGCATTCCAGGAGGACGCAACCCTGCTTTGATCTGGAGTTGGAAATATGTCAGCGGTACAAAGTAGAAGAGGAAAATTAAAATAGAGGCATTTTTACTAAATGTGATAAGAGTGAGGTGTGGAAACCAAAGCTATCCAAATGAAATACTTTTAGAATATATATATTTTTGAAGGGACAGTTCACCTACCATTATAAACAGGGCTGCACATAACTGGTGCGCAGGTGCGCATGGGCACCTCCGCCAAAAAAAGAGCACCGGGGCCCCGGCTGAAGTCGAATAGTCCATTTAGCTTAGGAACCTTCCTAACGGAGTGAAATGACCGGGAAGTCCCTCAGTGGCAGCCATGATAAGTGCCGTTCGAATTCTCTAGAATGATAGGAAAGGAGGTTTCAAACTTCCTTTATAACCTCCTTTAGCTTAGAAACCACTGGACCTCCCTAACCGAAAGGAGAGGAGAAAATGCTGCCCCACAATGCCTTGCAGCCGCAGCATTTGCCGTCACACAACAGTCAGCCGTTCACGGAAACAAACGATTATGACGGAGAAATTATATCATGAAAGTTATGGTGCTTATTAAGCATTTTAAAACGTATGTGGTAAGTTGCCAAAGTGCTCTGTTTTGAACGTTCATCAGTATTATAATCAAAAAGAGAAATATGAACGTTAGTTTTTACTGAAATGATCAAATAAAGTCAACATTTCACAGTCTTTACTGAGCTGTGTGGGGTTTGTTCAACTTTTAAATGTGGTGGTTGTATTCTCCAGCCACCTCCCTTATGTGTGTTTTCCCTTCCCCTGTCTGTGTGGGCGTGGTGGCTGTCACTCCTGGCTCCCGGCTCAACCTCCACCTGCTGCAATCAGTTGGGCACCCTCCTCTGCTACACACCTGATTTCCATCAGCCATTACTAATGGCATATCAGCGGAGGCTCCACAACCTGTCAGCGCCAGATCGTTGTTAAAACCCCAGTGGTAAAACTCTCAGCCTTCTCAGCCTTCTTAGAATTAGTTAGCTATTTCCGCTACACTTCAATGTTCTTCTTACCTGTTCTTCTTGTGCTCCAGGATTACTCTCCAGTCGGATTACTCTCCACGCTCCTCCACCTCAACAGCCGCTAGCAACCGGAATACTCTCCACGCTCCTTCTCCTCAAAATAAAACCTTTGTAACACTCTGCCGTGTCCTGCGTTTGGGTCCTCTCAGATAACCGTAACATTAAAAGATGTTTGAATGGTGGTGTACACAGTGATAGGTGTTAAGGACTAACGTTTATAATAAATATATTTGTATTGATTTTAAGATATTTTCATAGTTCATACAATCATACGTATTGGGATCATTTATTAATGTGGACCGGAGGGAGAGGGCGACTAGCATAAGTTTCACTTTCATTTTTTATTTCAATTCCAACTTTGGTCATGAAGAATATGTTTCTCTGTTGTCCACGTTCATAAAGCAAAGCAACAGCATCAGAGCACGGTGCAGAGTCTCTAAATGAGTCCGTCGTTCTTATTAAACATCCATGTTGTAGTCCGCTGTATAGAAAACTGTAGTTTCCATAGTTTCCCCACAGCAGCAGACGCACAAAATGACGTCCGCTGGCGCATCATAAACACGTCGGATAGTGAAAGTGCATTCGGATTCTCTAAGTACCGCAGTCTCTTCTCCAAAGTCCTTTTGAATTCTCCTATCCACTATCCCTTAACCCCGTGACATTTCCCTCAGAGGTCAAGGAATAGGAGATAGGGTTAGAACTTAGGAGCTGATTTTTAAACTATCCGACCGCAACCCCCGTCTCAGGTCGGTTAAATGAAATCCTTGCTTCCCTCACTTGCGTCGTTTCCCTGCGTCTAGTCCATCCCACCAGGAAAGCATGGAGGGACGAAAGGAAACCACGAGAAGCAGGGAAATGAGTTTTAAGAGCAATGGGACGTCCTTTCCTCCTGAGCGCCACGTGAAGCGACGTCCGTTTGAGATGACGCCGCACAGCTGTTCGTCTGACAGCAGCTCTGTCCCCGTTGTTTTCACAAACACCCCACACAAACATTTGTATCATCTGTTGTAGACCCCAATAAATAAAATCTAAATAAGAACTAATTCTCAAAAAAGATAAACGCCATTCTTAAAATGTATAAACGAACAATAGTTTGATTAATATTGATTAGAGTGCACAATAGAAATACAATAATTGAGAGAAGAAAAAGAGATATGTTATCTATCAAAACCCAGTTAGATTAACATTCATTGGACTGCACACTTTGTTTGTTTGTTTGGATATGTAGCACATTAACATTTTAATAGCACTTAATGACTGACTGAATGGAAATGACAATAAATGAAAATGTAAAACGAAAAAAGCGATCATGAAAATGTTTCCAATAAATGAATAAAATGATTTTTGACCACTTTGTTGTTCAGATATATCACATATTTGTAACTAAATGATACATGAATTGAAGCAAAACACAGTATAAACTAAAGGTTACTTACGTAACCCCAGTTCTCAGGGTAACATGAAGTGAGATATCTCACTATGGGATGCGCCTCAACGCGTATGCAAACAGAATGCGCCTCAACGCGTATGCAAACAGAAGCATCAATCTCATTATGCCAATCCTGATTGGCTGGTGATCTTGACGTCTACGTCAGGGAATCCACCCACCCTTTAAGTAGCTTGCGCTACGTCGCAGCGTCATTCAAAATAAGCACCTCTTCTCGCTTCACCTTAGCAAGAAGGGCCGTCTGGTGAGACATCTCACTTCATGTTACTCTGAGAACTGGGGTTACGTAAGTAACCTATAGTTCTCATTCACTCCTTTCGATGTCTCACTATGGGATATTGAAACTCCCGTATTGCTAGACATGCTAATCTCGAAAATCACCAAAAACAACCAGAACTTAACAGGTAGAACCAGGGGCGGACTGGGACAGCCCGGGACGTTCAGACGCACCGGCCCACACACCGGGCCGCCGCCCACGCATGCAGGCCACCCTTGTAGCCTACAGATAAATTATACATCTACTATGCTCATATACTGTATACTGTTATGGCTAGATTCCCCAGAATCAAGCCATCACATAAAAGAGAAGGACAACAGGAGTAAGGTGCAAAATGAAATCTTCCTTTATTTAAGGTTTCTTAAAAATGTCTGTGTCATGTGTGAAGTGTGTCAAAGTGGATATGTAGGAGTCAGTAACGTGAATGTACAATTGGGGTTAAGGACAAAGTACAGCAAATGGGTTCTACCTTACATCACCAGCAGGTGTCGCAGCAGCTCACTTGTCTCTGTGACCCTGACAATCACTCCATCAATGTCCAGAGCCATCAGAATCTCCTTCTCTGTGCACATGAGCATGAATGCCTCCATATGCTCTTGGGTCAGGGTGGTCCTCAGTCGATTCTTCACATATTTCAGTGTGGAGAAGGTCCTCTCACAGGCAACTTGACTGAATGACAGTGTTAGGAGGAACTTGTAGCCCAATCCAATGACATGATAGGCATCAGTCAGCAAGTTGTACTGTGACAAGACATGATGCACACAAATAGCACAGTTTTTTGCAGTAGTTGCAACTGTTCTCTAGCTCCAGGTCTTCTTCTCTTCCATCCTCCCCTCCGGTTGTCCTGACATTGTATGCATCCAAATGGGGCATCTTCAGTCTCTCCCAACAGTTGGCTAGGCTTGACAGCTCAGCCTGCAGTGTTCCAGCAGTGGCTCTTTCATCATACTTCTGCAAGCATTCACTCAGCTTTTGCAATGCTTCTGTTGGAAGGCCCATTTCCTTTATTTTAGGGAAATTCCGAGGATCAAGACATGCAAAGTCTGCGCAGAGTGGTCCATTTGCAGCATAGCGACTCTGAATGCTCTCTGTGACTGTGTCCAGAATTACATTGTGGACCTTGATCCTGTAGTCTGCCTCAGCGTCTGACACAGGCTCATCTTCAGCCAACTCACCTGGCATGGCCTTCTTTCTCCTGACGCGTTTCTCTGGGAGCACAGCTTGGACCATAACTTCACAGTCATCCTTCTCCTGCAGCTTGGCATTGGCCCAGTCCACAAATGCATCTGCTGCTCTTTTCACCTCATCAAAACCCCTGACACACTTGTTGAGGCTCTCTTGGGTCCCTATTACTAACCGATGGGCAGTCAGTAAGTCCATGCCGCTGGTTTGGAGATACTTGGAGAGGGGTGACGTGATTTCAAATATTCGGAGAAAGATCTGAGCGGTCAGTATTGTCTCGAACATTAGGAGAGACTCTGTGTACCCCCTGGCTTTTGCTCTGACATGTGGCTTCATGGAGTCTTCTTCTTCAATCCTTGTTAATGTTGACACCAAGTCAATAAACAAGGCACGGTCAGGATTGCCAAAACACCCGAATATCTTGCTCAGAGCCTGATCCTTGGCCCACCACCTTGTCTCCCCGATTGGAGACAGCCGTCTGTGTCGTGTGTCTTCACTCACTTCCTCCCACATGTTCATACGCTTGTATGACTCTCTGATGAACACAACAACATCATTCAGAAGTGAGAAGAGCGATGCACTGGCTATCACAACACCTGTGGTGTCTCCTAGCACAAGGTTCAGGACGTGTGCGTAGCACCAGATGTGCACTTGGTTGGGAGACTCTGCGGAGAGCAAGGTGGAGAACCCCTTGTATTGGCCCTGCATGTTTGCCGCTCCATCGGTTGAGTTTCCCACACAATTCCGAAGATCAATGTCCACCTTTGCCAGAGTTTTCTTCAGTAGCTCTACAAAAATATTGTCCAGTTGATGACTCACAGTCAACCACAGCTATGAGCCTCTCGTGGACCACATCTGTCACATACCTGAGGATAACAGCACACTGGTCTGTAGATGTAACATCCTGTGTGGTGTCGATCTGCACAGAAAACATGCCTGCCTCCCTTACTTCCCTAGATATGGTTTCTTGGATTAAGTGGCTGATGACATTGATCACTTTGTTCACTGTAGTTTTTGAGAGCAGAGTGACAAAGGACCCTCTGCCTTTAGACCCAGTCTCATGCAGCTTCTTGCTTTTTTCAACACATTGGGTGACATGTTCCTGCAGGCAGACATCGTATTTGCTGAGCAGGATGATTAATTCCAAGAAGTTGCGATGGTCAGCAAATTTCTCCCATGTGTATGCTGCTTCAAATTGGTTGCCTCTAAAGCTTAGACCACGCTTTCCAATGACTCTGACTACTTCTATGACACGTTCCATGACTTGCCGTTTCTTTCTGACATGGTCGCTGTGTAGAGACATTTGTTTGCCACTGAGTAGGCTTGCTATGTCTGCTTTACTAGCCTTCATAAAATATGCCTCAGCACTTTCTCTGTGGACTTGGTTTTTCTCGTGCTCTTCTATTCTTTGATGTACATGCTTCCAAGATGTCATTCCTCCTTTAATGAATGAGCTGTCATTTGCAGATGGCTTTGCATACACTAAACATACTGTACAGTAGAGTGAGTTGGATTTCTCACAATATGTAAGCCACTTTCTATTGATTCCATCTTTGTTGTTGTAGATATTTGTAACTGTTTGTTTTGGGGGTTGTTGAGGGTGGTATGCGAAAAATGTATTTATATCTTTAGCCTGAGGCCGGGCAAAGTAATCAAAGCTCACTTCATCAGTCTGCATCTCCCTGTCTTTTGGTTCTCCTGTGCTGGACCCTGCAGCTGTCTCATTTTCCTCAGGGTCAACTGTACTTGACCCTGCAGCTGTCTCACTTTCCTCAGGGTCAACTGTACTTGACCCTGCAGCTGTCTCCCTTTCCTCAGGATGAACTGTACTGGACCCTGCAGCTTTCTCACTTTCCTCAGGGTCAACTGCATAAGAAGAACATCAGCAATCAATTAAATTACCAATATTATATCAATATCATGCACAATAATGTCAATCACTAAAATGAATGCAATAGTGAATTGGCCACACATCTCTGTGTCCTTATTATTGAATATTAATTTATTGAATATTAATATTATTTAATATAATTATTTAAAATTATAATATTATATAATTTAACTTGGAATATCATGAGCATATGACTCTATCCTAATGCATCTAACTTTATGCACAATATAATAGTCTGGCCATAGCCCTGCAGCCCGTTCTAGGTTCTGATTGGCTCTCTAGGTTGGCATACTAGCTTCTGACTGGCTGTCCAGGTTGTCAATCACGGCCGGGGGCATATTATACTAGTCGTAACATTGCTAAACTTTTTTCATGACGGTTTTCTCAGTCAACTAATGCTATTGCTAACAGTAACATAAATTAACACAGCCCTGCACACTGCACCTGCTGTCATATGCCGGATCTGTGGTTCATCATCTTCCTTCTCATTCTCCTCCTTACTGCGACTGGGAACGGGAGCCCTTCTAAAAAGCTCTGTGATTTTCGAAAATGTTCCAGCATCTTCCTGTAGCAATTTTCGCTTTTTTATTCTGGCTTTTTCAGCCCCACCCTTTCTTTTTTTACTGTTCTCCATCTTGTCTTTCTCAATTTCACTAGCTAACTTACTGATCAATCATCAAACTAAGCTAGGGAGCTTCCGGCCCAACCCCTTCAGTTCATCTATTAGTAAGGTGACCAGATTTTCAGGACATTTAGAGTTTTGCGGTCAATATATCATTAACATATCCAATTTTCTTCACTGTTAAAGAAAAAAGGGGGACAATTCTGGTTCAACGTAATTCGAACATTTTAACTGTTGGATACAAACAGAAGGACGATAGCTCATATATGAGACTTCAAAGGTCTTTTATTTTGAAACTGTACACCAGATTGTCCAGATTCTCTCTGAGTGATTAGATTGTGGTGTCCTGCTATCACCCTGAAGTGAAATAAGTATTTGATAATTTGACAGTTTTTTATTTATTCTTGTATAAAAAACAAGATAAAAACAGAAGGACGATAGTGTTACGATTATTGTGTTATGTCACGTTTTCTGTCGTGTTTTGGGTGTTTTGCTATTCTCCCTGTCATGTTTTCCTCTTGTTATATTGTCTGGTCCTTTTCCCTGTGTTTTTCCTCCCGTCGTTAGTTTCCCTGGTGTGTCTAGTGTCTGATTGTTTTCACCTGTGGCCCTTGTGTTTCTCCTCCCCTGCCCGGCTGTGTCTCGTCTTGTGAATACCCCTCCCTGTATTTAGTCTTGTCTCTTCCTGTGTTCAGTGTCGGTTCGTCTTGTGTCATGACTAGTTCGTCGGTGAGTGTTCTGTTTTGTCTTTGTGTATCACCTAGCCTTGAAATAAAGGAATTTTCACTTTGATCTGCATTTGGGTCCTGCCTGCTTCACACACCGTAACATTACGAACCGACCAAGATATGGGCCCAGCAGATCCGTTTGAGCAGGAACTAGTGGATTATACCTTTTCTTTGTCTGACTGCGCTCATCGATGGAGGTTCATGTCAGGGTTCAGCAGCGAGGTGCTGCTCTGGCAGATGCAGTCCACCTTACGCTGAGGAATCAAGATTTGGTTAAATTCTTACCGGCCTGGCTTTTGGATTACCTCACGGTTTGTTTTCCCGATCCTGATAGACCCAGGTCTCCAGATTCCCTTTTTGATACCACACGCATCGGTGTGGTCCATCTGGCGTCAGCCCCTGCTTCTCACCCAGTGTTTGCTACAGTCCAGGAGCTATTCGCTGGTACTCGTCTGGCTTTTGGAGGTCCACGGAGCCTCCAAACGGCGCCTAAGAGGAGTCGCAAGGCCAGGTTAGCAGCACGAGCCCAAAAGGCCATGGTTCCAGAACCAGTTCAGCCCCCAGCAGCCATGGTCCTTGCTCCAGAACCGGTCCCGGCAGCCATGGATTCGGCTCCAGAGCCGGCCCATACAGCCATGTTTCCGGCTCCAGAACCGGACCTTACAGCCATGTTTCCGGCTTCAGAACCGGACCTTACAGCCATGTTTCCGGCTTCAGAACCGGACCTTACAGCCATGATTCTGGCTTCAATTCCGGCTCCAGAGCCGGCCCATTCAGCCATGTTTCCGGCTCCAGAACCGGACCTTACAGCCATGTTTCCGGCTCCAGAACCGGACCTTACAGCCATGATTCTGGCTTCAATTCCGGCCCCCGCAGCCATGGTTCCAGACCCAGCTCTGGCCCCAGCTGCCACAGTCCCATCTCAAGTTTCCTCTCGAGTCCCCTCTCCAGTTTCTTCTCAAGTCCCCTCTCCAGTTTCCTCTCGAGTCCCCTCTCGAGTCACCTCTCGAGTCACCTCTCTAGTCCCTTCTCAAGTCCCTCCTCTAGTCACTTCTCTAGTCCCCTCTCTGGTCCCTTCCCGAGTCCCTCCTCTAGTCCCTTCTCTAGTCCCTACTCAAGTCCCTCCTCTAGTCAATTCCCTAGTCCCTCCTCTAGTCCGCTCTCCAGTCCCCTCTCCAGTCCCCTCTCGAATCCCCTCTCCAGTTCCCTCTCCAGTTCCCTCTCCAGTTCCCTCTCCAGTTCCCTCCTTTAGTCCCTCCTTTAGTCCCTCCTCTAGTCCCTCCTTTAGTCCCTGCTCTAGTCCCTCCTTTAGTCCCTCCTCTAGTCCCCTCTCTAGTCCCTCCTCTAGTTCCCCTCTCTAGTTCCCCTCTCGAGTCCCCTCTCGAGTTCCCTTCTCTAGTTCTCATGAGGGAGTTCTCGGGACCACCACTTGCCACCTCTTCTCCCCCGTTGCTGGCTCCCTCCACGCCCGCTGTAGTACGCCCTGACACAGACGTAGAGTCTCAAACTGAGACCACAGCCCCTTGGTTGCTTTGGAGAGCACTGCCACTTCCTCCCACGGTGGCCTCTGCTGCGACTGAACCCACTGCAGTACAGGCTGTAGAACGGCGTCCCGCTCTTGCTGTTGCTTCCACTCTGTCACATCCACTGTCTGGAGCTCCCGGCAGATAACCTCTTCCACTTGCTGTGCTGCCGCACAGACGATGTCCTCCTCCAGCAGCTCCTTTTCACGAGTCTCTCTCTTCTCGCAGTAGTGGCATCCGCCGGCGGCACACGGGCGGCGGGAGAGAGCGTCTGCATTTGTGTGGCGCACCCCAGCCCGGTGCTCCACCCTTCAGCTGTTTCTGGTTGTGAGGATTTGGCCAGCCTGTGACCGCCTGCACTTTCTCGTGCAGGGTGCCGATGCCCTCCCCCCCCACTTTGTGGCCCAGGAAAGTGACCTCTCTCTGCAGGAAATGACACTTATCTGGATGTAGCTTCAAACCAGCGGCTCTGATCCTCTCCAGCACCACTCTCAGAGATCCCAGGGCCGCCTCAAACGAGCTACCATGCACCAGGATGTCGTCCAGGTAAACCAAACACTGTTGGCGGGGAATCCCAGACAGCACCCTGTCCATCAATCGCACAAAGGTGGCCGGGGCATTACACAGCCCAAAACTGAGGACCTTGAACTGCCATAGTCCCCGGCCGGTGCAGAAAGCCGTTTTTGGTCTGGCCTCTGGGGCAAGAGGGACTTGGTAATACCCGCTGCGGAGGTCCAAGGAAGAGAACCACGACAACCCTACGACCAGGTCCAGGGACTCATCGATGCGGGGAAGGGGGTATGAATCCTTCTTGGTGACCCCGTTCACCGGTCTGTAGTCTGAGCACAGCCGCCAGCCACCTGTCTTCTTCGGGACTATGACTACAGGGCTGTCGGAGGGCTCGATAATGTCTGCCTGCAGCATGATCTGCACTGCCTCGTCGCAAGCCTGCTGACAAGCCAGGGGAAGTCGGCGCGGGCGACACCTGATGGGACGCGAGTCCCCCGTATCAATCTCGTGTTCCACCAGATGCGTTCGGCCCACCTCCTCCTCCTTCATGGCAAAACTGCCCTGAACTCTAGCAGAAGCTGCCCCAATTGCTCTTGCTGCTCGGGATTTAGGCCGCCACAGTTCTTCCTCCACACCTCCAATACTGCAGACTGAGCCTCTTCTACCTCCGTCTGGGGTAACTGGGGGGGGCTGTGCTCGGGTGGCGCAGTCCGGGGGTGACAGGTGGGGAATTGTCCTGAGTGGGCGTCACCGGGGATACCGGAACGGAGGGAGGGTTTTCCTCGGTTTCTAGGGTACTCACGGTGGGTGTAGGGGGTCTCCCCGCAGGCTCAGCAGGGTTGTGTATACGGGTCATAGTAATCACAGCCCCCCCCCCCGGAAACTCACTGTGCCTGCTTGAAGATCCAGGAGGCAGCCCGTCGCCTTCAAAAAGTCCAAACCCAGAATACACGGGTCCTGTACATCCGCTATCCACACGGGGTGCCGCACTTCAACTCCCCCCACCGACACAGACAGCACGCCTCTTCCTTTCATAGCCGCCAACTCTCCTGTGACTGTGCGTAGACGCACCGATGTCGGCTCGAACATAGTCCCACTGGGCAACACATCTGCTCTCACCAGGGTTACTGTAGAGCCTGTGTCCACCAGTGCAGCGCAGGGCACCCCTTCCACATCGACAGGGACATAGCAGGAGTCCCCACCAGCACGGCCCACCGCGATGACAGGCTCCACGCCTGTGCTGTCATCTACTTCAGGAGAGCGTAGAGTCTGGCTCCCCCGGCTGTGCTGTCGGGCTCCTTCCTCGGATGTCTGAGTCGGTGGCAATAGAGCTGTGGTTTGGTTGGGGAGTCTTTGGGCTTGGTTCCACATATTCTCCTTTATGCGGGCCCCCCGTCGTTTCCCTGGGCCCGGGGTGCCTTGGGGCAGTCTCTGGCCAAATGTCCTGGCTGACCACACCCCCAGCAGACCCTGGTACTTGGTCTGTGTGTTGGCTGCAGAGAAACAGCCCTTATCATTTCCGTCATCTCGGTAACCCATGCAGGCTTCTCCTCCTCCCTGCAGCTCCTCACAGCCGGTGCTGCCGGCACTCCGCTGCTCTGAGCAGCTCCACACGTTCTCTCTCTCCACAGCCATCTCCAAGGCCGCCTGCAAGGACTGTGGATGCTGCAGCTGTACCTCGACCCTCAATGAACCCTGATGAATTGATCACGTGCCAGCTCACTCTGCACTCCGGGTGGCATGTGTGCATACGCCCGCCGCGTCAGGCTCTCCACGCTGTTAGCCAACGCACGCAGCGTCTCTCCAAACTCCCTACAGCGGTTACTCAACTCGTTCCGGAGCAGCTCTGGCAGGAAACACTGTCCAAACCACCTCTTCAAAGCCCCCGCTAACGCTTCATAGCTGAGTCGGTCCACAGGGCTAAGCAGTAGCAGACATGAAAGAGCCTCGTCTGTGAAGCACAAAGCTAACTGTAGTGCTTTAGTCTCTATTGACCACCCCCCGGCATGTGCAAGTATTTCAAATTGGGCATGGAAAGCCTCCCAGTCTGCCTTACCCGAGTATTTGGGTGTTTTCACGGACCCGGCGGCGGCTGCTGCTGGTTGATGGGCGCCGCCATTGTTGTTTACATCCAGCTTGGAAATGGCGCGAAATGGCGCTGAAGACGGCGACATTCCCGCGTCTCTAGCCATCTTCACCGCCGACTCTCTCAGGCGCTCTCTCGCCTCCCGTGCACTCATGAACTCTCTACTCATGTCCTTCGACCACCTACATGCTCCATCTTCCTCTTCATCACTACTTTCCTGCTTCACTCCCATCTTGCTGAACTTTTCCATCTCCGCTAGCTTCCCGGCTAGCTCCGTGACGCAGTTACGGACTCCCGTCAGGATAGACGTCCTCCGTTCGAAAAGTCACTTCTGACACCAATGTAACGTTCACAAGGTGAGTCGGAAACAGGCTTCTCGTTATTAGGCTTTAATAACTCTTGTTCTTTACAGATGATCACCGGTACATGTACACTTTGTGGGTTCTACCTCACACTAACCTAACTCCTACCCCTACACATATATATATAGCAGTGTCTACGTCACAACTCCCCGCCCTCCCCCGTCCGCTCCCCCAACCACAGGCCCGCACCTCAACCAGTATCACTGTGCAGCTCTATGATTGGCAGAGAGACGGGGGATGCCTGAGTGACACCCTGGACATCCTATGCAGGGTCGCTACACTATACTGGGATGTGGAAATACGCGTCTTTCAGGTCGACTGATGTGAACCAATCGTTTTGGCGCACGAGACGCAACAGAGATGTGTGAGTGAGCATTCTGAATTTGTATCTTTTGAGATATTTGTTCAGAGCCCTCAAATCTAGTATAGGCTGAATCCCGTTCCCTCCCCGTTTGGGAACGAGGAAATACTTGGAATAAAAGCCGCTCTGACTCTGTTCGGAGGGTATTATAGATATAGCCTTCTTGTCTAGTAGCGAGAGGATCTCTTGCTCTAGAATATGGGCCGACTCTCCCCGGGCTTGCAAATGCAGAATGCCCGAAAAGTGAGGGGGGGTGACAGCGAATTGGAGTCTGTAACCCCGTGTTATTGTCTTGAAAACCCAAGCAGAATCTGTGAGCATCCTATACTTTTCGCTTCTCAAAGCGAGTGAAGATGTCACATCTCTGTTATCTGCCCTCTGTGTCTTTATTTGTTGTGTTATGGGGCCCATTAGTGTCTGAACACGATGGTACCCCAGGTTGACAACCCCGGTCGACACTGCGCATGCGCGTGGCGGTGATGCCTTCACAGCCCCGTCCATCGTCCGCCTTCTGAGAGAGGTAACAGCCACTCTTAGAAGGGGGGTAGACGTCAGACTGTTTATTGTTTTTATTGTCTTTCTTTTCATTTTTATTGACTGCGCCCTTGGCTTTAAGCCTGGAAACGACAGTGGAAAATGATTTATTGAAAGACAATATTGATGACATGTGTTTGTGTGACTCAAACAGCAGCTTACTGTCGTTGATGTTAAGTCCATTTCCCTCATGGCGCGAACTTGAGGATGACGTTCTGACATCACTCGAGGCGGCGGGAAGATGGGGGCATGGTTGCACCCCGGAAACACATGAGCATCTAACACTGGAACGTGTTATGGAGCTGGAGAACAGGGAACTTCCAGCTCTTTTATCGAGGAGAGGAGAGGAGGCTGTCAGGCCACCCTCTTCTTCTTCTTCGTCTGATGGCTGAAAGTCTGGGCCGGCTGTGCCTGAGCGGCTGCTGCCGGAACCGGAGACTTTCTTGGCCAGCTCGTCCTCGCCTCGTGTCTGGGCTGGAGACCCGGGGCGGGCTGTGGCCTCTGCTGTTTCGGGATCTTGAAACAGGCAGGACGTGAGGCAGCCTGAGCGAAGGACTGCCGCGGGGCCGTTGAAGGCGGCGGCTGGACCCTTCGGGGAAGACAAAGTTGGAGAGCCTCATCCTCCTTCTTTTTGGACTCACACCGCTGCTGCATCGAAGCTACAGCGGAGCCAAATATGCCCTCGGGAACAATAGGCATGTCCAAGACGTCCTCTTTTTCCCGGTCTGGAAGGCTCGTCAGGGTAAGCCACCTGGCTCTCTCCTGTACCACCATTATCCCCAGTGCTTTGCCCGTGGCTTGGACTGCACAGCGCTGCACACGGAGACAAATGTCCGTGATCGCTGCGATTTCGTCCCACATGGCAGGCTCAGGTTTGACCGTCATGTCCTCGCAGAGCTCCGCCTGGTAGGCGGTCAGCAGTGAGGAGACGTTAAGTGCCCTGGCGGAAAAAGCTGCGGCTTTATAGGCTCGTTCGGTCATTGCTGACTGGAAGCGGTCTGCCGTTGCCGGTAGCGTGGGGTTCCTGCTTGGTGCCGAAGCCAGCCGCGATTGGAGGTGGGCTGCCACCAGCGGCTCCATGGGCGGCATGCGGAGCAGGCCGAGCTTCTCCATGCCATCACAGTCCAAAGAGGAGGCACCCTGGATTGGGGCCTTCTTGCTGAAAGGGCGGTCTCTCCACGAGACCGACACCTCGTCCAGCATCTCTGGAAAGACTGGGGGAAGCTGCTTCCTCATCCTCGCTGCTTGGGGCAAGTTATTCCCCTCATAGCGAGATCTGGAGGTCTCCTTGGCCACTTCAGGCCAGGGGATGTCCAGCCTGGACGCAGTGCGTTGGCACACGGCCTGCAAGTCCATACTGAGGTAGGGCGAAGCTGGTGTGCTTTCGCCCGGGGGAGCGGACATCGCCTCCGGCTTGGCAGCCTGGGCAGATGAAACGAAGATGTCATCTTCGTGCTCATCCGAGTCGGATAAGAGGAACTCAGAGACATCCTCTTCATCCTCCTCCATATAATCCAGCTGTAGGACATCCTCCGCGGGTGGAACCATGGTGAGGTCCAGCTGGGAGCCCTAGCTTGACACAGCGCGGGGCTCCGCTCTCGCGGCTCTTGCCGCCGCCGGGCCCCAGCCTGACACGGCGCGGGGCTCCGATTCTGCGGCTACCGCCGTTGTTGAGCCCCAGCCTGACACAGCGCGGGGCTCAATCTCCGCGGCGGTCGCCACCATGTCCCGATTGCCGGCCGGCGAATCAACGGACATGAAGGGGTCCTGTCCCGACAGGCTAGCTTGGCGCGCTAGCCGTCGGCGGAGGCTCTTGATGGTGAAGCGGGCACAATGCCTGCACGAACCGGGGGTATCGATAGCTTCCTGGGCGTGTTCCAGCCCAAGGCAGGACGAGCAGACCTGGTGTGAGTCCGTGCTCGAGATCTTAAACCCGCAGCCGCAGAGCCGAGCCTCCGACTCCTCTGGTGTGAGGGAGAGAAGGGTCCATCCTCGTTTGCCGGGGTGTCGGCGCGGAGGGACAAGCTAGTAACAGGTATGTTACCGAGAAAATAAATCCAACCTTATCGTTATTCCGAAAGGAAAAACGAGGGGGTAGATTTTTTTTCCCAAAAAATATTAACTGGTGTGTTAATATCTTTCTTATCTCCGTCTCCTCTGGTGTGAGGGAGAGAAGAGTCCGTCCTCGCTCGCCGTGGTGTCGGCGCGGAGGGATAAACTAGCAACAGGTATGTTACTGTTTGAAGAAAAAATCAAACCTTACCATTATTCCGAAAGAAAAAACGGCGGGGCAGATTACAATATTAACTGGTGTGTTAATATTTGTTCAATTCTTCTGCAAAGCAAAAAAGCAACCGGCAAGCGCCCGTCGACCGAATGTTAGCTTGGGTTCAGTCTGTGGACCGTTAAGCTAGCCCGGTTACTGATATTCGAGATGTGCTCTGAAGCAAGAAGAGGTGTTTGAATGACGCTGCGACGTAGCACAAGCTACTTAAAGGGTGGGTGGATTCCCTGACGTAGACGTCAAGATCACCAGCCAATCAGGATTGGCGTAATGAGATTGATGCTTCTGTTTGCATACGCGTTGAGGCGCATTCTGTTTGCATACGCGTTGAGGCGCATCCCATAGTGAGACATCGAACGGAGTGTTATGAATGAGAACTGAGGAGTGACTCGTGAGTTTCATTTATTTTCTTCACTCTGCTGGGAAACGGCTCTCATGTCAAGAAGCATCAGATCAGTGCATGCGCTGCATCGTCCAATCAGTGAGCGATACACAGTAAGGGGGCGGGGCGAGTATCTGAGGATTTCATCGGAGGATGGTCTGGTGGTTCCTCGGTTATCGCTCCTCCATTATCGCACCTCGCTCCTCCGGCAGAAATAAGAGCCATGGGACGGTACTCAAGATGGCGCAGACAAATCAACTTCCGGTGAGACAGAGGACCGAGGAGCGAGGAAATGAAAATAGTCGACCTGAGACGGGGCCCGGGTCATTTGAAAAAAGGCGCATTTGCGTACTAGCATTGAGAGAGGGAGAAGGGAACACAGAGGAGAGAGAGAGAGAGAAAGATATTTGCGAGTTGCGCCCGTAGCACTGGTGTTATAGATGTTCGCCTATAGGGCGCCAGATCTGGGGAGGAGCTGCGCTGGCAGTTCTGGGAGGGAAAAAAACATTTTTGACCGTTGGCGCTCATCCTAATTTTCGGCCTTGATGTAACAATTAAATTAAATTCAAAACCTTTATTTATCCAGGTAAAATCCCATTGAGATCAATGATCTCTTTTTCAAGGGAGACTTGCAGCAGTAGATTCCACAAGAAGACATAAAAACATAAACAACAGAACAACAAAAGGACATCATACAGCAACATGTACAGGGATTACAATTTACATATTTAACCACATGTACAGGTACCAACAGCATCTGATTTTGTAGCATCCAACTGAGCTTTGAAAACATGTAGTGGTACTAGCTTGGTAATTTTCCATTCTTTTTGCAGACTGTTCCATGTTAGTGGAGCTGCACATCTAAAAGCTTTCTTCCCTAAGACAGTCCTAGCACTTGGCACATTTAATAAAACCACAGCATGCGATCTCAGGCAATAAGTACTTTCAATTCGCAGAGAGATCAGGGAGCAGATATAAGATGGTAGTTTTTCAACATGGCTTTGTAAATGAAAAAGTACCAGTGACTGAGCCTCCGTACAGTAAGTGATGGCATAACCGCCTTGGTATACAGGGTACAGTGATGCATAAGTGCTTTACAATTTGTCAAAAATCTCAGTGCACTGTGATACGCAGCATCTAACTTGCTCAGGTAATTGGCAGGTGCATTCATATATAACAAATCACCATAGTCCAGCACAGGTAAAAAGGTCACAGAGGCTAGCCTTTTCCTGGCCTCAAGCGAGAAACAGGACTTATTTCTGTAAAATAAACCTAGTCTAACCCTCAGCTTTTTAAGCAGGTTATTTACATGAAATTTAAAAGTGAGACAATCATCAAGCCAGATACCCAGGTATTTGTAACAGGTAACCACTTCAAGTTGTATTCCTTGCGTAGTTACAATATCCAAAGCAGTCTCCGGTGAATTTTTACACATCTCTGCGCCCCACACTTTGAGAAACGCTGCACTAGGCAGTGCACACAAGGTACACACAGAATGCCATAATGACTTTGTATTATTAGTGTAGGACACTTATGTATGTACAACATCTGAAGATGTGTAGTTTTATTCATGTTTTCACATAATTTTACAGGATATTGCTATATTATTTCACATTTGTATTCTACACATTAATATCTGATTTGTAAAACATCACAGACATAAAAGTATATCCGTCATTTAATGGTAAGCTATTGCAATTTTGATTCCATAGATGTGTCTCCCATCACCCAAAACCCCTGACTATTCTTTCAATCAGTATTTACATTCTTATATTCAAAGAAAATCAGTTATATCTTTAAAAACTACAAGACCTTTTATATCAGCTGTGCACCGTTATGGTGTAAATATAACCTATCTACCAATTGGATCAAATAAATTCAGCCGAATTAGTGTTGATACTGCAAGGAGACGTATTGTGTGAAGAGAAATTGAAGATGTTGTTTAATTGCTGATATATTTATGATCCACGTCACATATTCAGTTTCGGCGGCAGTTCTTCCAGTTTGCCCAAAGGTCTTCTAATCAGGGCTCTATAAATAAATAACTACGGCAGATGTGTAATATGTAATGCAGCCGAACCGTGTATTACAATGCCGTTATGTGATGACTTGCAAAGAGAAAAAGCAAGCACACTCGGATTAAAGTATTTTCTTTTTTTTTTAAATGTTTTTTGGATTTCATATCGCATTAACACCATATCCCAACGTGCATTGCGGCTAAACAATCCAATCACCGAGCTTAAACCATAGCTGAGGATCTTGGGTAATCAGTTCAGTGGGTGTGTATCTGTTTCCGGTTATTTTATTTTGAAATTCAGTTCCTGACAAAAAAGCCAGAGATTATAGAATTAAACAAATAAATAAAAACAAGGATAATTGTGTGTTATTGTTGAGTAAATAACAGTGTGTTATTTAGAAAAGAATAACAAATTACAAGGAAAAAAAGATTTTAAAAAATAAAGATTTCAGTGTTCTGAGGCTCTGAGCCCCATTTATTTTCCTCACAGACGGCAAAAAAAGTCAGACATTATACGATTTAAAATAAAAACAATAATCGTTGCTTAATATTGAGTAAGAACATGTTTTTATGAACCACACAGCCTCCGGTCTTCCAAGACCCGACCGGACAAAAAGACGTGTTGCAGGCACGAAACATACTACCAATAGAAATACATTGCTTTTAAAATCATGCATTTAGTCATGCTTGTATCTCGGTGTCAGACAGGGATGATTGTCTTCTTTTAGGCTCTCAAGCTCACGTCTTCCTCTTTGTCTTATCTCTAACAGCTACCAGCCAATCAGACGGAAGACAATCTTTATGAGAACAAAGTGTCGCTTCCCAGAGGAGATGAAGGCTAGTTGTCCCAGATTAAATGTGTGAGGTTATACAGGCTTGGCTTCATCTGCCTCTATCGCATTGGGAGTGTGCAATTACTCAAACATCCAACTATTGTGTGCTTGTATGTGTAGACACAGCAGTGTTCCCATGGAAGCATGAGTGAATGTTTGCTGTAAGTTGTCAGGACAGAGTACACATCATGGCAGGCTGATCAGTGTTTGTCCCCCACTCATGCTGCGCTGGTGAATTTACATTACATGCCTTTGGAACATTGGCTTTGTTACCTAAGGATTTGGGGGGTAGTGGGGAATATTGAAAAATTGATATACCTCTCCATTTCCAGGGAAAAACATAATTTTGTGTAACAAAATCTATTTTTCTAACAATATCCTATCCAATTTAAAAGTTTCCACTGCCCCTTTGATCCATAATCAATGATATGCCATGTGGGAGTCTAATAGAAAGATAGATAGATAGATAGATAGATGTTTTCCACCATTTTCCTATTTACTGTTTGGGCAACTTACAGTAACGCAAAACTAGTCCCTGTACATTTACAGTGCACTGTACCAGATTACTGCAGCAACTTTCTCACATGCTGTTGAACGTTTGTCATCATTCTAATTAATATTAACTTATAACTTAGAAACTAGGAAAGTAACACTATGCAGAAATCATACCCACATCAGCATTCACTGTTTGGTGCCATTAGGGTAAGGCAAGGCAAGTTTATTTATATAGCACCTTTCAACACAAGGCAATTCAAAGTGCTGACAGATGAATGAATGACATTAAGAAAATGGCATTTAAAAACAGTCATTAAAAAGCAAAGATAATAAAAGAAACATTAAAAGAAAAAAATACATGGATAAAAGTTACAGTGCAGTTTAAGATATGAATAGTTCAATTAAAATCAGCGACAAAAAGAAAAGTCTTCAGCCTGGATTTAAAAGTAGTCAGAGTTGCAGCGGACCTGCAGGTTTCTGGCAGTTTGTTCCAGATATTTGGAGCATAATAACTAAACGCTGCTTCTCCATGTTTAGTTCTGACTCTGGGGACAGAAAGCTGACCAGTCCCTGAAGACCTGAGAGATCTGGATGGTTCATAATTTAGCAGGAGGTCAGAAATGTATTTTGGGCCTAAAGCATTCAGTGCTTTATAAACCAGCAGCAGTATTTTTGAAATCTATGATTTGACACACAGGAAGCCAGTGTAAAGACTTCAGAACAGGAGTGATGTGATCCACTTTCTTAGTGTTAGTGAGGACTCGAGCAGCGGCGTTCTGAATCAGCTGCAGCTTTCTAATAGATTTTTTAGTGAGACCTGTGAAGACACCATTACAGTAGTCGAGTCTACTGAAGATAAAAGCATGGACAAGTTTTTCCAAATCCTGCTGTGACATTAGTCTTTTAATCCTCGAAATATTCTTAAGGTGATAGTAGGCTGATTTAGTAATTGTTTTAATGTGACTGTTGAATATGGAGCTAATTTCCTGCCATAACTCCACAAACAAACTAAACAGGTTTTACAAATGCCTCACTAACAAACACAATGTGGTTTGCAAATACAAAACACCATCTACAAACTAATGCATTTAGTTTTGCAAAGAAAAAACATATCTATCAAACAAACACATAACATTTTTCTGATAAATCATGTTTCAGAGACAAATTCAGCATAGGTTTGACAAGTACACAACTTTTTTTACAAGTACAACACTTTTTTTTACAAGTACAAAACTTTTTCTTCTCACGGCGGAATATTACTGCCAAAAGTCACGTGACTCACTCACGTGACTTTTGGCAGTAATATTCCGCTGTGGCTGGCACATACATACATAGAGATATATATATATATATGGGCACATGCTCCACGGCAGCAGGGGGCGCTACTGAGTCCATTGGGAAGGCGGGAGGTTGAGCAGAGCATTGAACAGCCCTTGCCAGCCTGATGACAGTGGTGTTTCTAGCGATCCAGGTCAGTGTTATAGTGATAATATCATAACCAATTGCCCCTTGCGGGATTAATAAAGTTGTTGATTGATTGATTGATTATAAACAAGGTGAATTTAGAGATCACAACGAAAACAGCCAAGACCCATATTGAGCCCAGAAAATTAATGTTATTAGGGCTCAAAATATAATAAGCCTTTGTCTAAAATGGACAACATTGTAACTAAGGAGATTTAAACTATAGGCTAGCGATTCTGCATTCGGTCAATCAGCTGCTCTTCATTTTCTTTCCTGCTATATTCAATGAGTGATACAAATATTTGTTACCATAAGTTCTGAATAAAACTGATACTGTTGGACTCGGTACTAGTTGACTGCTACCAGAAATAAAAGGAAGTACTTTACTGTGTACTTTGTGAGTAATCCTCTGTCAGAGTCCCCTCCGTATAATGCATGTTTTCTGCTATCTTTGATGAGTGATAAAAACACAATTTTACCACAAGTTCTTAATGATATTGAGACTGCTGGACTCAGTATTCACACCTACTATCACAATACATTGAAGTACTTCTAGTGTGTGTTTTTTTTTTTTAATCCTCTGTCAAAGTCCCCTTCTGAGAACAAAATCAAGCCACTTCTGTTAAGTTTGATGAGGGAAAAAAAAATGTTTTGCCATTAGTTCTTCGTGAGCGTTACGTCCCAACTAGGGGAAGAGGAATGCAACACACACCAGTATGTAATTGGTAATAATTATAAATAGTTTTATTACAGAACAGGGTGTAACAAAATGGAAGGCGTGCAGCCTGAACAAACAAAAGGGCCAAAAGGGCACAGGTTGATAACCAACCTAACAAAAGGAGGACTCTTAGAAAAGGTACTTAAATACAAATAAATATAGCTACGTAATAACCAAAATAACCCTCACCGTCAAAGTGGTACAGTCTAAAGAAAGGAAGCTGTAAGAAAACACAGCTGAAGGAGGGAAACTAAGCACCCTACACTAAACACATATATCCACACTCAACACTAAGCACATCTCTCGACACTCGTCACTAAGCACATATGTTGACACTCGTCACTAAACACATACTGTATGTATGGGCATAGATATGTCTCATAATTATTTGTGTGAACATAAAAATAATTTGTGTGTAAATATGTGATTTGTAAATGTAAAACAACTTCCACAAATGCATTTAAAAGATTTGTAAACTCACAAATACATTTGCAAGTGTAAAACGGATCTGCAAATACGCTAAATATGTTCACAAATAAAAAAAAGATCTGTGAATATCTCTTTAACATTTACACCTTTCGATCAGGCATTTGTAAATCCATTTTGTATTTGTGGACCAAAAATGCGCTTGCGGATCTCAAATCTCTGTTCACGGATCTCAAATCTCTGTTCACGGATCTCAAATCTCTGTTCGCGGATCGTCTTTTTACACACACGGAATTTTGAGACATATTTTCCGCCGGTCTCGGCTAAAATCTACTCGTGTCACTCGGTTATTTTTCGGAAACCACGTGATGGCCTGCTGATGGCGACATTTCCGCATGATTTCAAAGTAAGCATGATGGTTTGTTTAATGCTCTGTTTTTGTATTATAATGAACAGTGGAACGTTAGATGCATTATTCATCACCATCATCATCATGTTATAGTCAGTGCTGGAATTGGGCCGGTACTCACCTGTACGCAGTACCGGCACTTCTGGTTCTGACTCATGGAGTACCGGCACTTCTTGCTCAGTACCGGCATGCTGGCGGTACTCCGGTACTCATGCACCGTGCCAGTACTCAACACTCTCCCGCCGTTCTTATTATACATCCATATATATATATATATACAGCCGCCCGGTACTCAGTAGATGCGTCATGAGGTGCCGAACGGACATTCTCATCACTCTAACCGCTGGAGTTTCACAGCGGCTGTCAGCTGTTTACTCCTGTCATTCAAACAGAACGTGCTGGAGAGGGGGCGGGGCTTATCTTCTCCATGTAAATACTGTGGTGGAAACGACTATGTCAAAATTAACCTATTTGACCGTGATTTAATAGTAATACACGTTTCAAAATAATAATAATAATAGTAATAATAATAATGCCGAAGTAACAACATACTGAAAACTGTTAGTAAAACCATGTTTTAATGCTTTACAATTTACATACCTAGATGCACGTGTGTTGTGTTTATGCAGTGCAACTCCCACCCAGTGGGTGGCTATGTAGAGTGATAGAACAGAGCAGGCACGCCCCCGTAAGAAGGAAAGCAAGTAACGTCACAAATTAGCATTTCTAAAATGTTAGAGTGGATTAATAAAAGTGCAAAAAGACAGCGGTTGTCGCCGGAAGAAACTTCAAATACAGAGAATACTGTGCCTGTGTTGGAAATTGTGTCTGATGGGGAGCTTTCTTTGGTTGACCCTCCTGCTCCAAGTTCTAGTGCATTAGCATTAGCACTAGCTCCGCCGCCTCCTCCAGAGCCTCTAACGTTAGCTGCTGCTGGCGCAACTGCCACCACCAACACCGGGCAAAGCGATGCACCTGACTGCTGGACAACGGACCAGGTGCAATATTTTTGCAAGACCAATGCATGGCTCCTTCTTAAAGATAAGAAGCTAGGATGTCGGATATGCAGAGATGTCAAATCTTTGGGAATACACACTGGACAAGGACTGAAACTGTCAACTGAATGGGGTGAGTGTGCAGTGTCTCATTTCGGTGTTGACAAGGGCAAACAACAAGCTAGCCTGAGAAAAAAAATCAAAGAACATAAAGAATCACAAGCCCATGTAAAAGCTGCTGACATCCTTACATCTGCTTCACGTGAAACTATTCAACATCAAGTGCAGTCTATGCATAAATCTGAATTAGACACCACTATCAGAGTTTTTCGAACGGCATATAAAATTGGCAAACATAGCCGGCCATTCACAGACATGCCAATTGATTTGAATGTACAGAAACTGAATGGGCTGAACGTGGGCAGGGTTTTGCACTCCAATAAAACCTGTGGCGAAATCATCGACCACATAGCTCATGAGCTGAAGAAAAAAATGGCAAAAGACATTACAGAAAACCAAAGAAAACTCTGTGTTTTGGTCGATGAATCTACCACTATTAGTGGTAAAACGGTGCTTGTTGTGTGTCTACGCTCAGCATTAGCTGATAGTGAGCCCGAAACGTTTTTTTGGGAGCTGATCGAGTTGGATGGAACAACGGCTGATGACATCACAAAGGCGTTAATGGAGTGTTTTGGAAGAGATTTTAACGAGGACTTTTTAGGTCAGTGTTTCGTTTATTTTGCATGTGATGGGGCTTCAGTCATGCTAGGGAAGAGAACAGGCGTTGCTACCCAGTTGTGTAGTAAATTCCCAAGCCTGTTTGTGTGGCACTGCTCCAATCATCATCTAGAGCTGGCAGTTGGGGATGTGGTCAAGGAGGTCTCAGGGCTCAATCATTTCCAGATCTTTTTTGACAAACTCTATTCCTTGTTCCATGCCTCCCCCAAAAATCAGAGGCAGTTAGCGCAGTGTGCGCAAGCAGTCGGACAGCGTCTCCTGGTGATAGGGCGTGTTTTGTCCATCCGCTGGGTGGCTTCAAGTGAAAGGAGCGTCAGAGCAGTCTGGGAAAACTACCGAGTGCTTCATGATCACTTCACAAATGCTGCAAACGACACGAGCATGGATTCCAGAGACAGAGCAAAGTACAAGGGCCTGGATGATGTGCTCACATCTGCAACGTTTGTCAGCAATCTGGGACTGATGTACGATGCGCTCACAGAGCTCAGCGACCTCTCTCGGCAACTCCAAAAAAGAGAGATGACACTGCCTACAGCAGATAGGCTCTTAACTCGAGAAATACGAGTTTTTGAATCCATGGTCACCATGCCTGGCCCACACATGACTACAGTTCATACAGCTCTAGCTGAGAAGTCCTTCAAGGGTGTTGCCCTGCGTGAGAATGGCAGGCTTGTACAGATTCATGCAGGTCAGTTTTTCCGCAGTATGGTAGAGAATCTGAGACACAGAATGACTTCCACAACCTCCTCTCATGTCAGCACAAGAGAAATCCCATTACATGGCCGGGAGGCCCGGGACAATCAGCTAATCCAGGACATGAAAGTTATCCATCCTGGAAGTTGGCCTGAAGAGGAGTTAGACGTACAGTATGGGGACGTAGAGGTGCTACGTTTGTGCGAAGTGCTGAAAGTGGACAGAAGAGAGACTGTTCAGGGCTTTCGCGAATACAAGGAAACCAGGGCATCCCGTACACCTGCTGCCATGGAGCCTCTACTGAAAGCAGTCCGAACCATCGCTGTCTCCACTAGTGAGTGTGAGCGGGCATTCAGCTGCATGAACGATATCCTTACTGCAAAAAGGAATGCTCTCTCTGTCAGCCGACTGTCCAGCCTGGTTTTCATTAAATGTAATGGACCATCACTAGGACAGTTCAATCCGGAACAGTATGTGAGGTCCTGGCTGGCAAAGGGAAGGAGAAGTGCTGATGAAAGAGCCTGTCCAGCTCCAGCCCCTGATACTGATGTCCCCAAGGCCTTCTGGAGCCTTTTCTAACAATGTGAAGTATATTGCAAAGCAGCTCACCCAGTGAGAAGACTTTTGGCATAATGTGCCGATTTGTACAGATCCTGGAGATAGAAGGACTTCAGACCAACCAGGGAGTTATCTGATCAGCTTGGTGTTCAATGTAACTCTTTACCATGGCTCAGACTTTGTTACTTGCAGTTACAGTTTCTCATTTTAGATTGTGCAAATTTTGCATTTGTTTTTTTACATGTTCTTTGTTCATGCTCTTTATCATTTTTCTGAGTTGGAAAGTTAGATTGCATCATAGTTTACTTTATACATATTTGTATTCTTCAGTGGTGAAGTATATTGCAAAGCAGCTCAGCCATGTGAGAAGACTTTTGGCACTTTTTCGTTTTTCGTTTTCTGAGTTGGAAAGTTAGATTGCATTCAAAATGTACAGAAATACTTAATTTTGTTAAAGCTTTTTATAAAAAATGCTTCTGACCAGAGCTTTGTTTCCTTGTCATTAATGTTGAACACCACCAGAGGGGCTCTCGCCTGAAAGGTCTCTGCTTCATGTGTCTTCAGCAGAAGATCTAGACTTTGATTGCTATATTTTCAGTTAATATTGACCTTACTGAGCTTTAGCCATATCCGCTGCCTATCATAACAAATGTTAAGTACAGTGAACCTTTCTAAAATATACAGTAGTAAAGAGACAAACCCACCAGCATTATAGTAGCCAAATTCTTGTTTGTGGGCTGTATATATAAAATTGACTTGAAAAAGTTGCTGATTTTAGAGTACTGGCACCTTTTTCATTCCAATTCAAGCACTGGTTATAGTGATACAGTTAGTTTGTGTTATTGGTTCAATATAGCATATATCGAGCACTTTCGTTGATGTTGAAGTGCAGGCTATAGCCTACGCCACTTTCGGGTCCCGGGGGGAGCAGCTGGCAGCGAAACAGCCCAGATAAAACTCTTTCTTCATTGTTTGTTGTGTATTCAGTCAAGCGGGTCGAAGTTACAAAGCACTTCACATTTTATTAATCGGCCTAATTTTACCTTACCAGTGCAGTAATAAAGTAATCTGTAGAAAAGCACTGTATTTAGGTCAGGGTTATGGTGATGAAGAATACATCCAACGTTCCGCTGTTCATTATAATACAAAAACAGAGCATTAAACAAACCATCATGCTCTTACTTTGAAATCATGCGTAAATGTCGCCATCGGCAGGCCATCACGTGGTTTCCGAAAATAACCGAGTGACACGAGTAGATTTTAGCCGAGACCGGCGGAAAATATGTCTCAAAATTCCGTGTGTGTAAAAAGACGATCCGCGAACAGAGATTTGAGATCCGTGAACAGAGATTTGAGATCCGCAAGCGCATTTTTGGTCCACAAATACAAAATGGATTCACAAATGCCTGATCGAAAGGTGTAAATGTTAAAGAGATAATCACAGATCTTTTTTTTATTTGTGAACATATTTACTGTATTTGCAGATCCGTTTTACACTTGCAAATGTATTTGTGAGTTTGCAAATCTTTTAAATGCATTGGTGGATGTTGTTTTAAATTTACAAATCACATTTACACACGAATTATTTTTATGTTCACACAAATAATTATGAGACATATCTATGCCCATATGTATGTAACACCAAACACAGTAGGCTTGTTTGAGACGCGTTGCGGCTCGCCTCGAAAGTAGACGAGAAAAGCCGATCGCAGCCGGGGGAGGTCTCAAAAAGCTCGCCTGAAGTCGGACAGCTCGGAGTCCATGGTCGGAGTCGGCTTCGTCTTCTTCTCTCGGTCTTTTGGCGGATTGCAAACAACTTTAAGGTGCATACCGCCACCTCCGGAGTCGGCTTGACTCGGTTTGCATTTATAAAGAATGCACACATGTGTTTAATCGTTAATGTCAGATATGTACTAAGTAAATACATTTGTTCCTGCTCCAGATTAGATTCAACTGTATTGTTATTGCACATATTACAGGTACTGAGACAACGAAATGCAGTTTAGCTTCTAACCAGGTGCAACAAGCAGTAAAGTGAAAAGTAATGTACACAATCTACAGAATAAAATATAGAATGAATTGAATGATGAATAAACAGTGAGGGGTATGAATACACTATATATACACAGCAGCCTGAGAGCAGTGTGTATGAATATGCTAAGATATATAAAGTATGAAAACGGTAAGCAGTATAGTATAAAATATATAGATATTAATTTCATGATGATAAACATTGTGGAACAATGATGAAAAATGGGAATGGATGTGGCGACGTAAAACTGACACAAAACAACAACAAACTTTTGCCAGCCAATTGGAGAGTTTCATCAGCAGCACGTGGTAAAAACCACCAATGAGCGCTCAGCTCGAGATACCAGCGAGCCGTTTCCCATCAAGCATTTCGCTTCCGCAGCCCGTGGAGAGCAACTGCGCCAACTCGCCTCGCCTCGCTCTTCTTCTTCTTCTTCTTCTTCTCTTTAATGGTGAATCGCTTCCACTTGGAGCATATATCGCCACCTACTGTTGAGTTATTAAATGTTCATATTAAATCCTTGTCCTCAAACCAGTGCTTTTGAGGAATTTGAAGATCAGCTTGTTTGCTTCATTTCTTGATTTACTTTCATATATTGATTTGAAATCCATGTCCTTGATGTTGAGTTGTTCCAGTGCAGTTTTCAGAATGAGTCTTTGCCTTGTATATTCCGGGCAGCTAAAAAATACATGCTGTATTGTCTCTGGTTGTTGGCAACCATCACAATTGCCATTTGGATGCTTCCCAATCAGATGCAGTGATGAGTTTAATCCAGAGTGTCCCAATTTTATCCTGCTGTTAATGCTCTGTTCTCTTCTACTACTCCCCCAAGTGCTTCCTGTTCCTACTTCCCTTTGTATCTGGTATAAATGTCTTCCTTTGATGTTACTGTCCCATAGTTTTTGCCATTGTTGCTTGATAACCACTTTTGTAACAGATTTGACTTCTGATCGACTGATGGGTACAATTATATCAATCTGGTTTGCTTTCAAACCACATTTTGCCAGTTGATCCACTACTTCATTCCCTCTAATACCCACATGCGCTGGAACCCACACAAATTGAACAACAATTCCCAGATGAACTAACCTAAACATGATGTGTAAAATGTCATGTAAAATATCCTGACGACATTCTGAAGAGAAGTTGTTTATGCTCTCCAGAGCTGCACTGGAGTCAGAGCAAATGACCACTCGCATTGGCTGTATTTCCTCTACCCACTGAAGTGCTAGTGAGATAGCCATCATCTCTACTGTATATACTGCAATGTGATCACTCGTACGCTTTCCCACTTTTACTTTTAATTCAGGAACATAAAATGCACAACTAGTTAGACCATTTTCTGGATCTTTGGATCCATCAGTAAATATTTGTATAAACTGCCCATATTGTTCATGTAGAACAGTGTTCACATAAGCCTGTACATTGATTTTGTTTTTCATTGAATGTAACCGTTTCAATAGTGATAAATCTACTATAGGTTGAGGTAGCAACCATGGTGGAACAGCTGATAACACCACCGTCGGACTAATACTCCATTCTTTAACTTTGAATTCCTTACATATTTCCGAAACACAAACACAAAAACTTTCTTTTTTTATTTTGTTACTTTCCCAACTTGTTTGTACAGTTTGTTTGGTAGGGTGAGTATCTTTATGGCCCTGAAGATTTGCCCAGTAATGAACAATTAACTGTTTTCTCCTCAAAGAAATTGGTATTTCTCCGACCTCTACCTGAAGTGCAGACACTGGTGTAGATTTGACTGCCCCACAGCATATCCTTAGTGCTTGTGCCTGGACTCTATCTAATTTTTGAAGAGAAGAATATGCAGCTGAACCATACACTATTAGTCCGTATTCTATGGCTGATCTTATTAAGGCTGTGTATACGTTCCTCAAAGCAGCTTTATCAGCCCCCCACTTAGTGCCTGCCAAGCACCTCATAACATTTAAAACCCTTTTACATTTATCCACTACTTTATCAATGTGCGTACTCCATGTGACTCTCTCGTCCAACCATATTCCCAGAAATTTAAATGTCTTCACTTTCTTTAGATCTTGTCCATATCGCCTCGCTCTCAAGGCTGCGGGCGTCTTTGTCCCGCGAAATTTCAAAGTCTCATGTGGGCGGGCCTCCAGAGCAAGTCGGACAAAATGACTAACCATCATGCAACGCACTAGCAAGACGTTGATCGCAACTGCGCAGGTCTGCGCAGGTCTTGCTTGTCTCAAACAAGCCTAGTCTGTAGTGTCCATGACACAAGAGCAAAAGGTATGAGGCGTCTGATCGCAGCAGAGCCTCCTGAGTGATAATTGTTCCCAGGCTTTGTAGTCCTCTCCAGCAGGTGTGCGCTGGGCTTGCACAGGGATTGGAGAACGTCGGGCCCGGCGTGCTCCAATCAGTGTCCTCGGAAGTGGACCAGGAGATGGCAGCCAATGACGTTGGGGCAACCACACAGCTCATTTACATAATCACACACACAGCTGCAGACAATCCCAGACAGGTTACCGAGCAGGCAGAAACAGCAGCCGTAACAGTGAGATTGACACTGTTGGACTCAGTACTAGTCCCACAAGTACTACACTGAACAAAAATATAAACGCAACACTTTTGTTTTTGCTCAAAGATCAAAAACATTTTCTATATACACAAAATAACCATTTATCTCAAATATTGTTCACAAATCTGAAAAAATCTGTGATAGTGAGCACTTCTCCTTTGCCGAGATAATCCATCCCACCTCACAGGTGTGGCATATCAAGATGCTGATTAGACAGCATGATTATTGCACAGGTGTGCCTTAGAATGGCCACAATAAAAGGCCACTCTGAAACGTGCATTTTTGCTTTATTGGGGGGGTCCGAAAACCAGGCAGTATCTGGTGTGAGGGGTAGGGGTAGGGTTAGGGTTAGGGTAATGTTGTGAATCGAGTGGCCCATGGTGGTGGTGGTGGGGTTATGGTATGGGCAGGCGTATGTAATGGACGACGAACACAGGCCACTCGATTCACAACAACACCCTAACCCTAACCCTAACCCTACCCCTACCCCTCACACCAGATACTGACTGGTTTTCGGACCCCCCCAATAAAGCAAAACTGCACGTTTCAGAGTGGCCTTTTATTGTGGCCAGCCTAAGGCACACCTGTGCAATAATCATGCTGTCTAATCAGCATCTTGATATGCCACACCTGTGAGGTGGGATGGATTATCTCGGCAAAGGACAAGTGCTCACTATCAAAGATTTTTTCAGATTTGTGAACAATATTTGAGATAAATGGTTATTTTGTGTATATAGAAAAATGTTTTAGATCTTTGAGTTCATCTCGTAAAAAATGGGAGCAAAAACAAAAGTGTTGCGTTTATATTTTTGTTCAGTGTAGTTAGCCTACTACTGACAATATATTGAAGTACTTTTACGGTGTATTGTTTGAGGAATACTCTGTCAAAGTCCCCTGCTGAGAACAAAATCAAGCCACTTCTGCTAAGTTTGATGAGAGAATTCTTTTTAATTGCCATTAGTTCTTCGTGAGATTGATCCTGTTGGACTCAGTACTACTGAAACTACCCTCACAAGTACTATGAAGTACTTACTGTGTACTTTTCCAGTAGGCTACTCCTCTGTCAATGTCCCCTCCTGAGAACAAGCATGCATGTTTCTCTGCTATTTTTAATAAGCGTTAAAAAAAACCTTTCTTCATGAGACTGATATTGTTGGACAGAGCATTTTAAGAGGATGGTAAACATGATATCAGCAATACTTCCAGTCAGTACCGGCAGCAGCATTTTACCCCTTGGAAAGCCTGGATAGCTGGTCTATCCTTCAGCACACTGACACACTCTGGGTACTTCTCACTTCGGTTAAATGGATTCCTTGCGTCCCTCACTTGCGTCGTTTCCCTGCGACTAGTCCCTCCCACCAGGGAAGCATGGAGAGACGCAAGGAAACCACGAGAAGCAGGGAAATGAGTTTTAAGAGCAATGGGACGTCCTTTCCTCCGGAGCGTCACGTGAAGCGACGTCCGTTTGTGATGACGCTGCACAGCTGATCGTCTGACAGCAGCTCTGTCCCCGTTATTTCCACACACACCCCCGCCTCTGTTAGCACCTATGGTTAGCACACATTTACTGACACTAACATTTGTATCATCTGTTGTAGACCCAAATACATGAAATCAAATAAGAACTCACTCTCAAAAAAGATAAATCAAAATAGTTTGATTAATATTGATTAGAGTGCACAATAGAAATAAAATAATTGAGAGAAGAAAAAGAGATATGTTATCTATCAAAACCCATAGATTAACATTAATTGGATTGCACACTTTGTGTGTTTGTGTGGATATGTAGCAAATTAACATTTTAATAGCACTTAATGACTGACTGAATGGAAATGACAATAAATGAAAATGTAAAACGAAAAAAGTCATCATGAAAATGTTTCCAAAAAATGAATAAAATGATTTTTGACCACTTTGTTGTTCAGATATATCACATATGTGTAACTAAATGAAACATGAATTGAAACAAAACACGGTATAAACTGAGGAGTGACTCCCGTGAGGTTCATGTATTTTCTTCACTCCGCTGGGAAACTGCTCTCACGTCAAGAAGCATCAGATCAGTGCATGCGCTGCATCGTCCAATCAGTGAGCGATACACAGTAAGGGGGCGGGGCGAGTGTCTGAGGATTTAATCGAAGGATGGTCTGGTGGTTCCTCGCTTATAGCTCCTCCATTATCGCTCCTCGCTCCTCGATCCTCTGGCAGAAATAAGGCCATTGGGACGGTACTCAAGATGGCGCAGACAAATCAACTTCCGGTGAGACCGAGACCGAGGAGCGAGGAAATGAAAAATAAGAGAAGTGAGAAGGGGCCTCTGTCACTCTTGTTGGCCTCTTATGAAGCTGCTGTCTTTTAAAATATGATTATTTCTCTGCTCCTAGTTCATTCCTCGCAGATTCTTCCATCAGTCCCAGTCATTGCATGTCAGTCAATAGAGCTTTGAAAAATGTGTCCAATTCAACAAAATGTTTTTTTGTGAGTGAAGGCCAGAGCTAAATTATAGATTGTTTGATTGTGTAATTACAAGGTGAGAGAAAATAAATCCACATCCTCCTATGAAACGTATTTTATTTCCTTTTCCATGTTATACTTATACTTACTTGCATTAGAACATTTGCATGTTGAACTACATGCTGGATATCTTCCCCAGCCTCAAGGAAATACAATAAAATAAATGGATTCATAATTTTTTTAAATTGATACAAATGTATAAATTAATAATGTTGTGTGCAAACATTTCAAATTGAAATATAAAATGAAAAATAAGTTTACTTTTGAAATGATTTCTCACAAAAACCTTTCTAAATTATAGTAAATTATTAAAAAAGGTTTCGTCAATATACGTTTTTCTGCCTAAAATACTTTAAATTGAACGTAAACTATATCAAACACTACAGCATGGCAATTAACCCACTTTTGCCCGCTATTTAAATTGACTTTGGTTGAAGTTAATAACAATATTGATATTAGATAGATATATAGCATATCATTGATGCAGTCTTTCTGAACACTTTTAAAATACTGCAAATGAAGAATATTTGTAATGTTCTGCACAGATAGTGCCTTAATTTGAATTTGAAAACATGTGGCAACTTTATTAATACAGCAGTTGAAAAGATTTGTGGAAAGAAACATTTCTTCATGGGCTTCAATGGCTCTCTAGATCAGTGGTTCTCAAAGTGGGGGGCGCGCCACCCTTGGGGGGCACAGAGGCATGCCAGGGGGGGGGCGCGAGAGACCAGGAGGAAAAATTGTTATAATAAAAAAAAAAAAAAGGATAAAAAAATCATAATTTGAAAAAAATATGATGCAGTACAGTACTATTACGTCTGGGTCTCTGTGTTTCATTAAAGCTCGGCTCTGTGTGTGTGGAACGAGCCATTTTGTGTGAGAGAGAGCGAGAGAGAGTGCACCGGTACCGGAGATCGTTGTTGTTAGCTTCTGGTGCTAGCGAGCTACGCTAACGGATATAAGGAGTTTTTTCAACAACAAAGTGGAGGAGAGTCCTCTCCTGTCAGACTGAGAGACTCAATGAACTACAGTAAAGGACTCTCTCAGTGGGTCTCAAACGTTTTGGTCACCATTAAAGTAAACAACTATTTCCGAGGCACACATTTATATGATCATTATAGTTATAAAAAAATAAGAGAATAAATGAAAAACAGGTATGAAATACTATATGACAGTAAAACAAGAATAAAGTTTAAAAGGGTGATTTGTAAAATATCCATAAAGAAAAAGTTTCATATGGGTGAGATGTATCCATAGATCTCTTCATTTTGCTCTCAAAGTGCACCAGATTGATGCATTTAACTTCAATATTTAAAAATAAATCTTCCCGGGGGAGCATGCCCCCGGACCCCCCCAATGTGAGGTCCAAACACTACCTATAAAAATAGCACTTTACCCCTGCTTACACCTATATGCCGTGAGCTGATTATCGAGCCTTCATTGTAACAGTTGCGGGAACACTGTGTATGCGTGTGGGGAATGTTGCAGTAGAAAATTCCACTGTAGCGCCCGGTACATTAATGGGAAACCCTAAATGTTTGAGCACCCTCTATGAAACGTCAAGCTACCCCACAGCCGCCACTGAGCCTGACTTGTGTTGGGGGGGCCCGACTTTTTTTTTTCTCCAAAGGGGGGGCCTGACAGAAAAAGTTTGAGAACCACTGCTCTAGATAAAAGGTGTTTTATGGTTGCTTGTTATCCTCAGATAGTTGTTTGTTTAAATAAATAGTGACATTTTAATAAATATTGCAAAAAAGGGCTCCAAAAAAGGCATATATATATCTATATAACCTGGCCGGCTTAACCCCTCTGTATTTCTTCAAGCACCACAAGGTTCATAGTTTATAAAGTACAATTCTGGGCCATTGATTGTGTTATTTCTCCAAACACATGTAAAAATGCCTGTTATGAAGCCTTAAAATGGTGCAGGATTTTACATTGTATTATACTTAAAGACAGGACTATTCAGTTAAGAGAAGAGCAAAAAGGAAAGAAAACTGTTATAATGGGTGATGTAACATTAATGACAGACATAATATGAGGTCCTTGGCGCTCAGACTTTAGAGGGGTCATTTTGTGATCATGGGGCATCACCCTTACAGTATCAGGACAATATCATATGGAGTCAGACACTGTAAGTGTGCTAGAGGCGTTGACTGGGACTGATGGAAGGATGAGGCTGATGAGACTGAAGAATCTGCGAGGTACGAACTAGCGGCAGAGGAATAATTATATATTAAAAGACAGCAGCATCATAAGAGGGCAACCATGTGACAGAGTGTGTTACTTTGCTGAAGGATATTTGTGGCCAGACTCTAAAGACTTTCCAAGGGGTAAAAATGCTGCTGCCGGAGTACTGACTGAAGTATTGCTGATATCTACCATCCTCTTAAAATACTCCGTCCAACAATATCAGTCTCAGGAAGAAATGTTTTTTAACGTTTATTAAAAGAAAA
Organism: Gymnodraco acuticeps; assembly: GCF_902827175.1. Taxonomy (NCBI): domain Eukaryota; kingdom Metazoa; phylum Chordata; class Actinopteri; order Perciformes; family Bathydraconidae; genus Gymnodraco; species Gymnodraco acuticeps. Next base: position 6,261,746 of record NW_022991154.1, on the reverse strand, counting down.
ACATGCATTCTTGTAGTCGGGAGGGGACATTGATAGAGGATTACTGGAAAAGTACACAATATGCACTTCATTCATAGTACTTGTGTGTACTTGGTAGTTTCAGTAGTACTGAGTCCAACAGGATCAATCTCACGATGAACTAATGGAAACAAAAAATAATTCCCTCATCAAATTTAGCAGAAGTGGCTAGATTTTGTTCTCAGCAGGGGACTTTGACAGAGTATTTCTCAAAAAATACACAGTAAAAGTACTTCAATGCATTGTAAGTAGTAGGCTAACTAATACAAAGTCAAACAGTATCAATTTCATTAAGAACTAATGGTAATATTTCATTTGTATCATTCATCAAAGATAGCAGAAAACGCATTACTATGGAGGGGACTCTGACAGAGGATTACTTACAAAGTACACAGTAAAGTATTTCATTTTATTTCTGGTAGCAGTCAACTATTACCAACTCCAACAGTGTCAGTTTTATTAAGAACTTGTGGTAAAAAATATTTGTATCACTCATTGAATATAGCAGGAAAGAAAATGAAGAGTGCAGAATCGCTGTATGGTTTAAATCTCCTTAGTTACAATGTTGTCCATTTTAGACAAAGGCTTATTATATTTACAGCCCTAATAACATTAATTTTATGGGCTCAATATGTGTCTTGGCTATTTTCGTTGTGATCGCTAAATTCACCTTGTTCAAACACTGACCCAGATCGCTGGATCGCTAGAAACACCGCTGTCATCAGGCTGGCAAGGGCTGTTCCATGCTCTGCTCAACCTCCCGCCTTCCCAATGGACTCAGTAGCGCCCCCTACTGCCATGGAGCATGTGCCCATAGATATATATATATATATATATATATATATATCTATGTATGTATGTGCCAGCCATGGCGGAATATTACTGCCAAAAGTCACGTGAGTGAGTCACGTGACTTTTGGCAGTAAAGTGTTGTAGTTGTAAAAAAAATGTGTGTACTTTAAAACCTATGCTGAATTTGTATCTGAAACATGATTTATTAGAAAAATGTTATGTGTTTGTTTGATAGATACGTTTTTTCCTTGCAAAACTAAATGCATTAGTTTGTAGATGGTGTTTTGTATTCACAAACCACATTGTGTTTGTTTGTGAATCATGAGGCATTTGTAATACCTTTTTATTTTGTTTGTGGAGTTATGGCAGGAAATTAGCTCCATAGTTGAAACTCAGGTCAGAGTCCATGACTACACCTAGATTACTAGCTTTATCTGTTGTTTTGAACATTGCAGACTGAAGCTCAGCGCAACTTTTATACGTTCTGCCTTGGCTCCAAAAACCATTACCTCAGTTTTATCTTTGTTTAATTGGAGAAAGTTCTGACACATCCAGTCTTACTTACTCAGTGTTTTAATTGGAACATAGTCTCCTGCTGAAATGGTTATGTAAATGAATGTCATCCACATAGCTATGGTAATTTATTTGGTTGTTTTTCATTATCTGAGCCAGTGGTAGCATGTAGATGTTAAAGAGAACAGGCCCCAAGATGGAGCCTTGAGGTACCCCACATGTCATAGTTGTCATCTCAGATGTGTATTTACCTATAGAAACAACGTTTTTTCTGTCCTTTAAGTAGGATTCAAACCAATTTAGAACTGCTGCTGAGGGTACAGCAGAAAAAAACATAATGCAAGTTTTAATTGAAAGATAACAACAGTTAACAACAGAAAATACATGGTCACAAGGCTTTAAAACTAAATAACATCTCGCATGCTATTAAATAGGGAATTCCAAAGTACATAGAAATAAAACGCGAGCCTCAGGAGTGTTTCAGGTCTACCTTGACTATATTTAAACATTCAAAAAGCATCTGAACACTTATCAACTTGGTGACCGGCATGGCAGTTTGATTCCCTCGAACGTGCATGAGTTAGCATGTTGGATGGGTTTTCATTCCATTCTTCATGCTTTGGTGTTTCATTTGGGCTTGCAACATTGTAACTGACGGGAACGCCAATCTGTTTGCTATGCTAACCAGAGTACATGTTGTGGAACTAGTCCCTGTGAACTATTTGTCCACGTTACATGCATCAATCTACCGGTGAGGGTTTGGTAGGTGAACACTAAGCATAAAGCCCCTGCTTGGAAAACTAACTCTGACTTTACCTCAACCTTTTTCCTTCCCTACTTCGCTCAGCCTCCATCAAGGATATAATGAAGAACACATCTGTTTTGTTTGCCTCTCAGCGTAATTACCTTGCTCTAAACTAAAGCACATCTGCTGTGCAATCAAACCATCACTGCCATGGAAACTTAAATACTGTCAGAGTTTGCCCACACAACCTCACCTCTCTGAGTGTCCATTGCATCCTAGCCGTGACCCTTGGTTTGATCTCGTCTGCATGTGGACGCGTGTTCTCATGTGAGTGCACACAGCGACCTCATCACAGCACGCGATAACGAGATGCCTTCAATGCCCCTCGGGTACACACACACACACACACACATACACTCACCTCATTTATACAACCTTTCTCCGTGCTGTGAGTTAGGATGTGCTCCAGTGAGCAACAGGGGTCAAGAGCTCATTGGTGGCCCAGGAGCGTTTCCTGCATCATGAGCTCGCACGGCACGTCGCTCCTCTGCCATGCCCGGAGAAACCTGCCAGATAAGGCCTCGTTATGTTGTCAATTCAATTCTCACTCCCTGCGCTACTACGGGGAACATTTGTTTTCCTTATCACAGTCAAACATGTATTTTGAATTTGCATAGAGTTGGAGGAAGTACGTAGCAGAGGATGTAAAAATACAGAAAAACACCTGGTTTAGTGACAAACCCCAGGCCAAATTTGGTCACAATTTGAAGCAAGCGGCAGGAGGATTACAGAGTTTAAACCGTGGGATTGTGTGCACATTTAGCTCAAGGCCATGACTGTCCACCTATAGCAGGTTTACTTCCAGATCCAGGGAGACATGTTTTTTACACTTTGCACACATCATTGAAGGATTATCCTGTTTTTTTGGAAATGTCTTATTTGTGGAATTTTCTGAAGTCAAATGCTGTTTTTCACTTTGTTCGTTTTGAATACATTTGTATATACCATACCGTTACAAAACATTCTCACTAGAGCACCAAATGTTGATTAATCCACCCCTAAAATGTTTTCATTTAAAACCATAAAAAAATGTAATTGTATTTTTGCAGGAAGTGCTCAATCATTGTTTTTAGCTATACAGTACCTTTGAAAAATAGTTCACTGTATAAAGAGCCTCAAAGTGTATGAAGGGGGAATTTTGTTGGATTATTGACCTTTAAAACACTGGACCTTCATAGGAAAGACCACTGTTGGTGTCCCGTGTGATTCCATGTTTTTTTTTTGTTTTTTTTTTCTATGTTTAGGTAACTCCCATACTTAAGAAATGCCAGTTCCAATATTTAAAACCAAACTACAATATTTTCCTAAATCAAGCTGTTTCGTTTAGGGATGGACATGTATCTGTATACGTCTCAGTGCAGGTGGAATTGACCACCTGATGTTGGAAATGTGTAGAAGAAAGCACGAAATATAAGGAGTAATGTTTTGTAAGCTATACGGATTATGGATGCACATTTCCGAACTGTTTAAAGAAAATGTAAGTCTTCAGTATGAACCAATGGATTTGTGAGCCACAGACAGGGAGAATATTTCCCATGGAATTGTTTGTGGTTAAAAAAAAAACATAGAAAAACAGTCCTTTAATAACCAGACATTGATCTTATCATTTACTTTCTGAAATAAAGAAAAAAAACATAGTCCCGAAAATGTGGTCTTTTTCGTCTTTGAGTGGCACTTGGTTTACTACATATAATGGAGCTAGGAACTAATATTATTCAATCAATGTCAAATCATGCCTCAGGTGACAGACAGGCCACGAGTTATTCCGGGTGTATTACATGGAATAACTCTGGGATATTTTTATATAAAACCAGTGCAACAAAAACAGATATCTGCTCAAAGCTGGACTCCTGAGAGCAGTGATGTAGGCGCTCCTCATGCAAACCCTTCTCTCCGTGTGATTTATGTCAATGACATTAGACTGGCAGGCAAATGTCTCTTCACATCATCGCTGCTTAGGTGATCCACTTTCACATGATTGAACGATGTGAGAGCACAGGATGTATAGCTTCAGTGTGGCGCAGAAACTACACAGATCTTCAACTGGAGGGAAAATGATTTCCCCCACGTATGGATATACATATTTGATATTTGATTTAAATATGCAGCAGTTTGGCTTCGTTCCCACAGGCGCAAAGTGTTCTCTACACCTGGTGGACCACACTAGATCTCAATTTTGATGGGAAAGCAGCCGCCTCTGAGAACATCAACCAAGTGAGGAGCGTTCAAGTGGAAAAACGAGTGGTTGGAATTGGCACAGGTTCCCAACAGTGTCACAATTTCCCTCCCGCCTTAAATCCAACATCCACCTCCCAGCTCATCAAATCCCACCAGCGGCGTGAAGGACACACGCAGAGTGTGATCTTCTTCTAAGGGAGGAAAAGTGGAGGGCAGAAGGTGGACAAGAGGAGAGAAGAAGAGATAGAAGGAGGGGTGGAAGAAGGTGGGGAGAGGTTGGGCAGGATGAGAAGAGGGAGGGAAAAGACAGGGTGGGATTTAAAAAAAAAAATGTATGGGATATATATATATATATATAAATGGAATGAGCAATGTGTGTCAAGGTAAACAATAGACAATGGAAACTGAAAAACATAAAAATAAGTAAATACATGGCTACAAAAAACCTACTGGATCAGCACTGGACTGGCAATTCAATGCCAATGGAGGCGTTTCAGGCAGTGGGGGGGGGGGGGGGGAGAGAAACTCCCTGTGGATGGAACCTTTGGATTGTAGCCCTTGCTGACCGTCTGTCGGTAAAAATGTGCTTCAACAACTCTCTGTAGATCCTTAAGTTAAATGCGTGAACCATTTTACTGTAGCAGCATTGCTATAAGCACTGATCTTTGAGAAATAAGTAGTATTCTGCATGTTTGCAATGAGGTTTATTTTATTTATTTGTTCAAATAATGTTCCTATAAGGTTTAAGGTTAACTAAGACATAACGTTTTAACTGCAACATTCAGAGGATGTTTTGAGGATGTTATTAAGGCCTGAGATGACAGAAAGTGTTTTTATAAAACGTTCCTTTAATGCAGTGGTTCTCAAAGTGGGGGGCGTGCCAGGGTGGGCGCGAGAGACCAGGAGGAAAAATGGTTATAAAAAATAAAAAAAAGATTAAAAAAAAATAAAAAAATCATAATTTGAAAAATATATTCGAAAATAATATGATGCAGTACAGTACTATTACGTCTGTGTTTCATTAAAGCTCGGCTCTGTGTGTGTGTGGAACGAGCCATTTTGTGTGCGCGAGCGAGAGAGAGAGCGCACCGGTACCGGAGATCGTTGTTGTTAGCTTCTGGTGCTAGCGAGCTATGCTAACGGATATAAGGAGTTTTTTCAACAACAAAGTGGAGGAGAGTCCTCTCCTGTCAGACTGAGAGACTCACGGAGCGTCCACACAGCAGCGTGCGTTGATGCTTGGAGGTGGGCGTATCTGAAGCTTGGGGATTTTTTGCGAGCAACGCGACCAACAACCAATCACATGAATCTCCTGCCCCCGACATAAAAAGCAATAGCAATGTTAAAACGAAGTAAACTGGATATAAAATCCCCAAACAGGCGAAAACCTACCAGTTTCACCCACTGTCTCTGCCACCTCCCTCCATGCCTCGCTCCTCCGGTTTGTATCCCGGTAGATTAACAGAGACTGATCATACAGCACCGGGTGATTCACTACCGCTATAATGAATTTTCCCTCAATTTTTTTGAATATGAGGAAATGACCTGCGTAGTTTCTCCCAGCATACACGCGGTTTGAGTGCTTGTACTGGCAGATTTGCATAAACGGGATTTCATTGGCTGACGCCTCCGTCGAGGCGTCAAAAGTTGAACATTGCTCAACTTTTGATGCCAGCAACGCTCCACGTCGCTTCCCAAAATGCAGTTCGGCTAAAAGTGACGTCACCCCATTCAAAGTGAATGGGCAGAAGCGTTGGAAGCTTCAACGCACGCCGCTGTGTGGACGGGCCGTCAGTGAACTAAAGGACTCTCTGAGTGTTATCTCAGTGGGTCTCAAACGTTTTGGTCACCATTAATGTAAACAACATTTCCGAGGCACACATTTATATGATCATTATAGTTTAAAAAAAATAAGAGAATAAATGAAAAACAGCTATGAAATACTATATGACAGTAAAACAAGAATAAAGTTTAAAAGGGGAGTGATTTGTAAAATATCTATAAAGAAATAGAAAATGTGTTTCCAGTTCTGTTTCATATGGGTGTTGAGAGAGGTATCTAGATCTCTTAATTTTGCTCTCAAAGTGCACCAGATTAATGCATTTAACTTCAAGATTGAAAAAAATATCTTTCCGGGGAGCATGCCCCCGGACCCCCCTATGTTAGGTCCACACACCACCTATAAAAATAGCACTTGACCCCTGCTTACACCTATATGCCGTGAGCTGATTATCGAGCCTTCATTGTAACAGTTGCGGGTACGTTGTGTATGTGCGTGGGGAGTGTTGCAGTAGAAAATTAAACTGTAGCGACCGGTACATTAATGGGAAACCCTAAATGTGTGAGCACCCTCTATGAAACGTCAAGCTACCCCACAGCACCCCCAAAATAAATCTCTGGCGCCGCCACTGAGCCTGACTATTTGTGTTGGGGGGGCCCGACCTTTTTTTTTCTCCAAAGGGGGGGCCTGCCAGAAAAAGTTTGAGAACCACTGCTTTAATGTGATATGTTAACAAAGGTGGAATGTTTTGCCTCCAACATTCTAAGGATGTGTTTTGGACGTTGTTGGGGTAACACATTAAATATGTTCTTTATTAAACGTTCCCTCAATGTTACATGATAACAAATGAAGAACATTTTCAAAGCAACATTCTGAAAATGTTTTCAGGATGTCATTGAGGCCTGAGATGACAGAAAGTGTTTTATGCTTTTTCAGGATGTTATTCTTTTTTTATAAAACGTTTTATTTCTAGAGCGCTTTAAAAAACAAACTTTTTGCATCTGTTTGAAAAGGATGTTTTAAAAAAAATCTGATGTCACAATATTTTCCTTTTGAAAAAAACAAACAAGCACATAATTAATGATAAGCTCTAAGCAGATATTGCATGTTTGCAGTGGCATGTGTGAGTTCCCAGCTAGTAATGTTTGTTACCATTCGTTGTTCTAGGAATGTTTTCAGCGGGACGTTTTATTTTGGTTCCCAGAATGTTCTTCTGAAAGGTAGGATCCATCCATCCATCTTCTCCCGCTTATCCGTGGTCGGGTCGCGGGGGTAGCAGTTCCAGCAGAGAGCCCCAAACGTTCCTTTCCCTGGCCACATCAACCAGCTCTGACTGGGGGATCCCAAGGCGCTCCCAGGCCAGCGAAGAGATATAATCCCTCCACCTGGTCCTAGGTCTACCCCTTGGTCTCTTCCCAGCTGGACGTGCCTGGAACACCTCCCTAGGGAGGCGCCCAGGTGGCATCCTGACTATCAATCAATCAATCAATCAATGTTGTGACTAGGTGCCCGAACCACCTCAACAACCTTCTGGCTCAGCTCCCTTTTCGTCACAACGGTGCGGTAAAGTGACTGCTCCGATTCTCCGGCCCATCTCACGCTCCATTGTTCCCTCACTCGAGAACAAGACCCCGAGATACTTGAACTCCTTCACTTGGGGTAAGGACTCATTCCCTACTTGGAGTGGACAGTCCATCGGTTTCCTGCTGAGAACCATGGCCTCAGATTTGGAGGTGCTGATCCTCATCCCAGCCGCTTCACACTCGGTTGCGAACCAATTCAGTGAGTGCTGAAGGTCGCAGACCGATGAAGCCATTATAACCACATCATCTGCAAAAAGCAGTGGTGCAATCCTTAGTCCACCGAACTGCAGACCCCCTCCCCCACGACTACGCCTCGAAATCCGATCCATGTATATTACAAACAGGATTGGTGACAAAGCGCAGCCCTGGCGGAGGCCAACCCTAACCGGAAATGGGTCCGACTTACTGCAGAGGACCCGGACACAGCTCTCGCTTTGGGAGTACAGAGATTGGATGGCCCTGAGTAGAGACCCACACCCGCCCGGCGCCTCACACCTTGAGCAACTCCGGAGAAGAGTGCTCAAGGTGCAAGGTAGGATAACGTTCTTTAAAAACATTCTTGAAATGTTTGGTGATAACCTTCTTAAGATGTTTTTGATAACCTTCTTGGGATGTTTTTGATAACATTGTTAGAACATTATACCCTACTGTTCTTAAAATGTTTTCAGCAGGACGTTTTAGTTTGGTTCCCAGAATGTTCTTCTGAAAGGTAGGATAACGTTCTCAAAAAACATTCTTAACATTTTTGGTGATAACTTTCTTAAGATGTATGAGCGCATTGAGACAATGAATAGGACATATAAAAACGAATGTATGCATGCCAATATTCACTCACATGCACTTATAATCACACTAAGGTATGTAGGCCCACAGTATTCATAATATCATGTGTAAAATATCAGAAAATAATCACACTTTTTTCTGACTATAAAGGTTGTGTCTCGTATGTAGGCTCTAACTGTTAGATAAGCTATCTGGCTGTGTGTGATTTGTAAGGGCTGCGTATAAACAGTGTCCGCTGTTTATGCATATTGGATACAAATCGTTATTGCACCCTTTAGATTTGAGACCGACAGACATATTGAGGAACGGACCGACTGTCACTGCCCGTCCCTGAAACTCCTGTTAGTGTTTGTATGTGTTTGTTTCTACTGTGTGTCTCTCTCTCTGCCTGCTGGTCTGCTCTACACGGCTGGGAGCAATCTCCAATCAACCACGCCTGCAACCTGCTCATCAGCCACACTATGAAAGCCTGCAGCCGATCATTCCCTGCCGGATTGTTGCCGTGAACGGTTTGTTGCATGCCGCTCTAGCTTTTTACCAGCATATTTTTTTACAACTTTGCCTGCTTTTGCCTCACACTCATTTGTATGTCTCTCCCAGGAGGAATCCAAGGCCTTCCACGCTCCCAAGACCAGCCAGGCCTCTCCACCCTGGAACAACTGTTTCCCACTGCTGCCATAACCAACCTCCACTCACAGCTCCCCTTTTCTAATAAACAAATGTTACTTTCACCAGCTGATTCCGATTAATCCTTTTACATGTGTTAATAGTCACAATCATCCTAACCTCTCTGAAGAACCAGCACCTTACCATGGTAGAGAGGTTTGTGTGCCCTGATGAACCTGGGGGCTGTGTTGTCTGGAACCTTGTGTTCCTGGTAGGGTCTCCCATGGCAAATTGGTCTCAGGCAAGGGGCCAGACTAAGATTGGTTCAAAAGACCTCATGAAAGAACAACAAAGAAGTGAGGATACCCGGCCCGGAGGAAGCCCGGGGTCCCCTTCTGGAGTCAGGCCCAGAAGGAGGACTCGTCAGCGAGCGTCTGGTGGCCGGGCTTGCCACGGAGCCCGGCCGGGCACAGCCCAAAAAGGCAACGTGGGCAACACCTCCGCTTCTCCGTCCCGCGGGCCCACCACCTACGGGAAACAGCGATGGGGTCGGGTGCGCTGCCAGAAGGGTGGCAGTGAAAGCAGAGGGTCTCAACGGACCAGACCCGGGCGACAGAAGCTGGCTTTGGGGACGTGGAACGTCACCTCTCTGGGGGGGAAGGAGCCGGAGCTTGTGCGGGAGGTGGAGCGTTACCAGCTGGATCTGGTTGGGCTCACCTCTACGCACAGCGTCGGCTCTGGAACCTTACTTCTGGATAGGGGTTGGACTCTATTCTTCTCCGGAGTTGCTCAAGGTGTGAGGCGCCGGGCGGGTGTGGGGATACTCACAAATCCCCGGTTGGGTGCTTCGTTGTTGGAGTTTACCCCAGTGGACGAGAGGGTTGCCTCCCTACGCCTGCGGGTTATGGGGGGGAAAACTCTGACTGTTGTATGTGCTTATGCACCAAACAGCAGTTCAGAGTATACGGCCTTCTTGGAGACCCTGGAAAGAGTCCTGTATGGGGCTCCTGAAGGGGACTCTTTAATCTTGCTGGGAGACTTCAACGCACATGTGGACAATGATGGAGACACTTGGAGGGGCGTGATCGGGAGGAACGGCCCCCCTGATCTGAACCGGAGTGGTGGTTTGTTACTGGACTTCTGTGCTAGTCATGGATTGGCCATAACAAACACCATGTTCGAACATAAGGATGCTCATAAGTGTACGTGGTACCAGAGCACCCTAGGCAGAAGGTCCATGATCGATTTCATTATCGTATCATCGGACCTGAGGCCATATGTTTTGGACACTCGGGTAAAGAGAGGGGCAGAGTTGTCAACTGATCACCATCTGGTGGTGAGTTGGGTCGAGTGGCGGGGGAAGCCTCTGGATAGACCTGGTAAGCCCAAACGTGTAGTTCGGGTGAACTGGGAACGTCTGGAGGAGGCCCAAGTTCAGGAGGCCTTCAACTCACACCTCCGGCGGAGCTTTTCGGGCATTCCTGTGGAGGTTGGGGACATTGAACCAGAGTGGTCGGTGTTCAAAGCCTCTATTGCCGAAGCCGCGTGTTATGACCGGCTCGTTGGCCACAACAGAAAAACCAGGAGAGACGCTCAAAGTTTCCAACAATCTCCGCACTTTATTCGGAAACACCAAAAAACAGCAGAGTGTGGACGAGGGGAAAGGATCACAGTCAGTTCCTCCGCAGCAGGCTTGGAGAGAGTCAAGACGGCCCTGTGACTCCGGGCAGCTGGGCTTAAGTAGCACCTCCGGCCAGGTGTCCCCGATCACGCTGATTGGCCTCTTCAGCTCCACCCCATCACAGGACCTGCAACATTCACACACACTCACAGGCCCCAGGCTCTGGGGCCGTCACACGCGGCGGGGAGCTGTGGTCTCAAGGTCTTAGGTGCCTCAAGGGGCGGTAACCCTCGAACCTCCTGGTGGACACCGGTGGTCAGGGAAGCCGTCCGACTGAAGAAGGAGGCCTTCAGGGATTTGTTATCTCGGGGGACTCCCGAGGCAGTTGCAAGGTACCGACAGGCCCGAGGGGCAGTAGCCTCAGCCGTAGCCGAGGCAAAGCAGAGGGTGTGGGAGAAGTTCGGAGAAGACATGGAAAAGGACTTTCGGGCGGCACCAAAGTTGTTCTAGAAAACTGTCCGACACCTAAGGAGGGGGAAGAGAACAGAGAGCTCACAGAGAACATAATGTCTTCATGTTTCCTGTTTCAATTTATTGGATATTAACCCATTTTAGGAATCATATAAGAAGGGACAATGCACATGAATAATTAACCTGTTAAGCCCGAGAGATCCCGGTAACGGGGCCCTCCAGCAACATCTTGCAGGAAACAGTGTCTGAGGGCATGCTCATTTAATAAACTATGAATGTTTTATATCCATGTAACGGAAAGAAACTCATCTAACTGATCATTTAAAAAAAAATGTTTTTGAAAAACCCCACAATGCTAACGCTGAGCCTCTGAATTAGCAACGAGCGAAAAATGCTAACAGATTACTGCACCGAAATTCACTCACAAAACCTTACTATTTATCTTTGCTGCACATCCAACACATCGTTTCACATCGTGAGATGACACAGAAACGATGGGTGCAGACATTATCACTCAATGATACAAACTCGCGGAGATAGTAACAAGAACAGACATCAAAACATGTGGCGCTAGGTAGCTAAAAACGCTAACATGGCTCACCTGTGTCGTAATCTGGTCAAAAGTGGTCTTCAATGGCATTAAAACCATAAAAACGCTGCTGAAGTTAATCCATAGGTTAATCCAATGTGTCTGTGTCCCTTTGAAATGATTTCTGATAATCCATAAGCAATAAACCTGCGTTTCCGTTTCTAGATGCCAGAGCTAGAGACAGCTTCACTCTGGTGCAAAACTGAATTTGCGAAGCCCCCACCTTTTTGTTTTTGTCAGCCCTGTACTTTCAGCCTTTTCTCATTTCCCTTTTTTTAAAGATAGATTTGAAAGGTTGAGATAAAATGGATGACTCGTGTACAGCGACCAGGTTTCAAGCCTGCGTCCGACACAGCTTTCCCCCCGTTCTCATTCGCAAACTGTAACATATGGTAGCTTATGTTACAGTTTGTGTCTCTTTTTTACCAATGTGTAGCCAGATGCGTTTTAGTTTTTTTTTTGTTGTTTTTTTTGTTTTGTTTTTTCATTCGTATAAGATGCTAATGGCCATGAAAGTGAAAGTGTATTTGAAGTCTAGGATTTTTAACACTTGTGCACAAAGCAAGATTTGGCCAGTAAAGGGAAGTCTTAAGGCGTTTTTTGGACAAAGAGCTGTTGTCTTAATACACTTGCAAACCATTGACTTCAACTTTTTTCCATTGACGCGCTTTGTACCATGGCAATCTACGGAGACCTGGAGGGTTCATAGAGAGAAAATAAATAAAACGAGGCCACGTTTTATTCATTTGTGCACATTATATACTTTCTCGTTCGCACAAGATACTTTCTTGTGCGCACGAGATACTTCTTTGTGCGCACGAGAAAGTTACCGGTGCGCCAAGTAGGAAGTGGAGCGCACAGGAGACAACCGTTTCATTGCAGACCGTTATGTTTATGTGGGGAAATTACAGTTTATACATTATTTGAGATATATTTCAAACTCGGACTTCATTTTAGGGACATTTCGGCCAGAGGTGTAGAGCTATTTGTTTAAGCACCGGATTCACAAAACAGGAGAGTCTGTGAACCAGTCTGCCTTGATCTATGAATTAATGTCCATGATTCTCACAGTATCTGCTATCTGCGCGCAGAGAGCTGTGTCTTTACACCAGCCTGTTCTCCTACAAACAACGACCATATAGGCCAATTGTTCATGCCCTTATTACGACCCAGAGACACGTTTTAAAGTGTGTGTTGTTTCTTGCACGACCACTAGAGGTGCTCTTGTGGTCGTGTAAGAAACAACATGCTCCCGGCCCATTCATTGCAAACGCTCCGGAGGGACGTTTATTCACAAATAACCCTCTCTGGAAAATCCTAAATTGTGGAATAGTTTGGCCATTAAAATGCTTTTTGATTCGGTTTCTGGCGAGAAGTGTATATTGTACTCTTAGAATCCACGTCCAGTCAATGTGTAGGATCTATAGTTTGATAGATATTACGAAGATGATTTGAGGTCTCGCCAGGAGAACGTGTATGCAGCTTCCATGTAAAGTTAGCGTGGGTGAAAACAGTTTTTCCGGTCTCGAAGTTTTCATAATAAAACCGGATATATTCCCCTCACTGTCAAATGATTACACAGTGATATCTGCATTACTCATCCACTAAAAAACATCAGTTTATCCTTGTTAATTACACAATATTGATTGGTTTAAATTGTGTACAATGCTTTTGTGTTTTTAACCTTCGATTCAGAGAAACAAATTGTTTTTTCTGAGTTTAAACACTACAGTCTCCGAAGACACTACACTACCCAGAATCCCCAGCTATCGTTTGGGAATACAACATCCGCCTTGCGTTACAAACCCCGTGATTAGTCATCAAGCCCTGTGATTGGATGTTGGAGTGGCAGTGCGACAAGGTTACGCTGAGCGTCAAACAGCTCTATGGAATGGAACCACGGCAGACTTTCCAAAAATGGAATTGGATGGGTCCAGCCCCCAGAACTACACATGCTGGCTATTGTGTGTTTCGCAAAACATGTTCTATGGCACGTCTCTTTATAAGACGTTTTCGTATTTCCCACAATTAGAAGTTGCCAGTATTAAACTGTGTACACCCTGGAGGTTTAGGGGATACGAAACACAGTGGTGTTATCAAATGTAAAACATATAATTAATAAATGGGTGAATTAATATACCCACATGACACCTAAGGTCAGAAGAGCTTTATTTAACAGCTGGTCTTATTTCTGTGACCCCTCTTGTTGTTCATTGATAAGCCTGAACCATGCACTTGTCAAGGTTCAGAGGCAAATTTTGAAAATATGGCAGTAGCCATCGATCCTCTTAAGATTATATAATATAAGATATACTTTATTGATCCCAAGTTGGGAAATGTTTTTGTCACATTAGCATACTACTTAGTTCTACTCCACTACAATTCAGAGGTGAACCTGGTATTTTTACTCCACTACATTTATTTTAGTTACTTTGCAGATTCTGATTAATGATGTTAAATATAAACAATCCTTAAATCAGACTTTAGTTACACCTGAGTCAAATTCAGGGAAGGTGATTGTCAAGTGCCAAAATAAACTATGCAATATATTGGACGTTAAGTACTTTGTCAGACTTCATATTTATCTGTGGATAACCCCAACGTTTTTTACTTATTCAAAAGAAGACCTTAACTTAAAGTGTTCTTTAATGTTTAAATAAAGCCTTATTAGTTTTTTGTTTTGCACATCCTCCTGTTAATATCTTTGGACATCCTGCACTAAACTGTTTTATTATAGAGATCACTACAGTATCTTCTATTCTATATTTCTATCATGCCTTCTACTTTCCCCCAATTTTGTATAGGCTACTCTTAATATTGAAATGTTTTCATCAAATAAAACATATTCAACAACAAAATGCAATAACGTGCTTTAACCACTAGGTGGTGCGGGTTAAAAAACCAGTGGTGTAGTTAAAACATAATAATATCAAACCTAATATGACTATTAACTTTATTGTGAAATTAAAACAGAACGGTAAAGTAAAATACAGTTTCAGTCTCGATTTGAAGCTTATGCATTGTACCATGAACCTGTAACAGTCAACTGCATGAGGAGTTGGAAAGGTAGTAAATAATATCTTTACAAACTACAAAAAAATCCCTTTCTATCAGCTGTGCACCGTTATTGTCAAGGAGAGACTCTGAGGCATGAACTCAATTGCACGACACAGATAGTGTTCTCAAAAAATAAAGACTTTACTGGAATTTAGCACAGTAATCAAAACAAGGAAAACAAATATACTCTTTCGAGGAAAACTAGCAAGTGATCAATGAGGTAGATCCGTGGGAAGTCCGTGAGGTCATCAGGAACGTGGGTCATAGTAAGACAACGAACTGACAATGAACAGGAGGAAGCTACCACAATATATACACAGGTAAAGGGGACACAGGTGGAAACAATCAGGGCGGGGAAAACAATCAAGGACGCAGGAGACAGAAGGGGGCGGGGAGCTTGGAGGCCTGAAATGAGAGGGATGATTAATTAAGGGAATAAACATAAAGCACAGGGCAAAGGGACATGACAAAACTAACATAAAGAATACACTTTCACTATTAGTTTCCTAGACATGACAGTACCCCCCCCTTCTAGGGACGGCTCCTGACGGCCCAGGCTCCTCTGAGTTGAGGCGGTCAAAATCCTCAATGAGGCTTTTATCTATGACGAAGCGGGAAGGAATCCATATCCGCTCCTCAGGACCATAACCCTTCCAGTCAACCAGTAGCTGTCGCCCTCTACCCCTTTTCCGACTAGCCAATATCTTCTTGACGGTGTAAACCGGACCTCCATCAATCATCCGGGGGGGCGGGGGGGGTTTGGCGGTGGGAACCATAGCGCTCTCCTTCAAAGGTTTTAGTTTCCCTACATGGAAGGTGGGATGTACCTTCATGGACCTGGGAAGCCGTAGTCTCACTGAAACCGGGTTGATGACCTTGGTGACGGGAAAAGGACCCACAAACCGGGGAGCCAATTTACGGGAGAGTACGTGGAGGGGAAGATCTCGTGTAGAAAGCCAGACTTTTTGGCCTGGCTGGTATACAGGAGCTGGTCGGCGTTTTCGGTCTGCTGCTCTTTTCACCAGTTGTGAATTCCTGCAGAGGATCTTCCTAGCCGCAGCCCACACGCGCCGACAACGCCTGACCAGCGCGTGGGCAGACGGGACCGTGACCTCCCTCTCTGTGGCTGGGAACAGTGGCGGCTGGTAGCCATAAACACAGTGAAATGGGGACAGGCCTGTGGCAGAAGTAGGGAGGATGCTGTGCGCATACTCAACCCAGGTGAGGTGCTCGCTCCAGGAGGATGGATTCTGGGACACCAAGCAGCGCAAACAGGTATCCAGTCGGTCGGAGACAATATCCTTTGGGAAACCATGAAGCCGAAACACATTATGCATCATGACCTCAGCCGTTTCCTTCGCTGAGGGCATCTTGGGCAAAGCAATGAAATGTGTCATTTTAGAAAAACGGTCCACTACCGTAAGAACTGTGGTTTTACCTCTAGAGAGGGGCAGGCCAGTGACGAAGTCCATGGAGATCTCTGACCAGGGTCTGTTGGGAATAGGGAGTGGTTGTAATAGTCCTATTCGCGCCCTGGAAGAGGTCTTGTTTCGAGCGCAGACAGGGCACGCCTCCACATACTCCTTCACCTCCTTCTCCATGGATGTCCACCAGAAACGTTGTTTTATGATGAACATAGTTCTCTTGACTCCAGGGTGACAGGTGAGCAGCGAAGTGTGAGCCCAGTGGATCACCTGTGGTCGCTCGGCCTCCTGAACGAAAAGCCGGTTAGGCGGGCAACCCCTTGGTGCAGGAGCTCCAGCATTGGCTCGTATTACCTCCTTCTCTACTGACCAAGTCAGCGCTCCTACCACCCGGTTTAATGGGATGATGGGTTCCGGCTCCTTGACTGCAGGCACAGGGTCAAACAGACGGGACAGAGCGTCAGGCTTGACATTCTGAGACCCCGGCCTGAAGGAAAGAACAAAGTCAAAACGGTTGAAAAACAAGGTCCACCTAGCCTGGCGGGAGTTCAGTCTTTTGGCCCTTCTTATATATATATATATATATATATATATATATATATATTCCAAGTTTTTGTGATCGGTCCAAACCACGAAAGGATGCTCGGCTCCCTCCAACCAATGCCTCCACTCTTCCAGTGCCAGCTTCACGTCGTAATTTCTCTCTGCTGGGGAGAGCTTCCTGGACAGGAAAGCGCAGGGGTGAAGTTTGTTGTCCTTCTGTAGTCGCTGGGAGAGGACCGCTCCCACCCCTTCGTTGGAGGCATCCACTTCTACCACAAACTGACGAGTGGTGTCCGGCAAGGTGAGTATAGGAGCAGAGGTGTACATTCCTTTAAGCCGAGAAAAAGCCTCCTCAGCCTGAGGAGACCACAAAAAAGGCACTTGAGGGGACGTGAGGACATGAAGAGGGGCTGCAATAGCACTGAACCTCCGCACAAAACGTCTGTAAAAATGTGCAAAGCCTAAAAACTGCTGCACTTTCTTACGAGAGTCAGGGGTAGGCCAACAAGCTACTGCGCTAACCTTCTCTGGGTCCATCCTAACCTGGCGAAATGATGAAGCCCAAGAAAGTGACTGTCTCTACATGGAATTCCCATTTTTCTGCTTTGACAAACAACCTATTCTTGAGCAGCTCTTGTAGAACCTGGCGGACATGTTGTTTATGGGTGTCAAGGTCAGGGGAGTAGATCAGAATGTCGTCCAGATATACAAAAACGAAACGGTTCAGAAACTCCCTCAACACGTCTTTGATCATAGCCTGGAACACCGCAGGAGCGTTTGATAATCCAAATGGCATTACACGGTATTCATAGTGGCCTGAAGGGGTGTTGAAACCCGTCTTCCATTCATCACCCTCCCTGATCCTGACTAAATGATAAGCATTACGCAGGTCTAACTTGGTGAAAACCTTGGCTCCCTGAAGCTGCTCGAAGGCTGACGAGATGAGAGGAAGGGGGTACCGGTTTTTAACCGTAATGTCATTGAGATGCGAGTAGTCAATACAGGGCCTAAGAGACCCATCCTTTTTCCCAACAAAAAAAAAACCCCACTCCTGCTGGTGATGAGGAAGGGCGAATAAGGCCTGTTTTGAGGGAGGCATCAATATAGTCCTTCATGGCCTCTTTCTCAGGTCCTGAAATAGCGTATAGTCAACCCTTAGGAATTGTAGACCCAGCAATCAGGTCGATAGCACAGTCATAGGGGCGGTGAGGCGGAAGAGTCAGAGCCTTGGATTTACTGAATACTTCACTTAAATCGTGGTAGCAGGAAGGGACTGAAAGAGCATCAGGAAAAGATATTTCAGGGATAGTTCCCTGCCTAACCCTCCCAGTGTTACCTCTTCTGTCAATCTCCGCTACCTGCTTAACACAGTGATCTCTGCAATTCTTTCCCCACCCCTCCACCCTCCCAGATTGCCAATCAATGTGAGGGTTATGAAGTTTCAACCAGGGAAACCCCAAAATGAGTGGATGTTGGGCTGAATTAAACAAGTGAAATGACATTGTCTCGTGATGGTTATCATCACATCTTATTTCTAAAGGCTCTGTTTGGTGAGTCACTTTAAACAACAGCCGCCCATCGAGAGCACTCGCTTCAAGAGGCTGGGGTAGAGGTTTAGTTTTTATGTCCCATTTTTTAACTAAACCCCAATCCATCAGACTTTCGTCTGCTCCTGAGTCAATGAGTGCACCATGAGTAACCACATTGTCTCTGATGTTTACCTGGATGCGGGTCAGGGTGCGAGGAGGAAAGTCAGAGGAAGAGATCCGGCTCACCAACGTACTCCTCTTTATTGGTGAGCCTCCTCTTTTACCGGACAAGCCGCTTGTGGATGTCCGCGCTGCCCGCAGTAGAAGCACAGACCCTCCTTTAATCGACGCTGACGTTCTGCCATCGAAAGCTTGGCGCGGCCCAACTGCATTGGCTCCTCCCCGGAGCCAGGGGGCGCTGTTGTCCGGAACGCCGGTGAGGGGTGACGGGGCCTCCAAGAAGAAGTAGTATCCAGCGGCGAGCGTCTCCTCTGGGGAGGCGGATCAACCGCATCCTTGGATTTATTCCTTCTCCTCTCCGTCAAACAATTGTCTATCCGTATTGCCATGGATATGACAGAGTCCAAGTGAGCGGGCAGATCGAGAGGCGCCAGCTGGTCTTGTAGGGAATCCGAGAGACCGCTGACGAAAGCGTCAAACAATGCAGCGGAGTTCCAGCCGCTATCGGCTGCCATAGTCCGGAACTCGATGGCGTAGTCAGCCACACTCCGCTGATGTTGTTTCAGCTTAATCAGAGCCCGAGCTGCTTCCCTGCCCGGCGTGGTTTGATTGAAGATCTTTCTCATAGTGTCTATGAAGTTTTCCAGAGACCCGCAGATGGGGGAGCCTCGGGACCACTCTGCCGTAGCCCACGCTGCTGCTCGGCCGGAGAGATGGGAGATCATGAAAGCAACTTTGGAATTGTCCGTGGGAAAAGCAGCCGGTTGGTGGTGATAGTGTAACTCACACTGCACAATGAACGTCCGGCAGCCCTCCGAGTCTCCGGAGTATTTTTCGGGTGGAGCCAGACGCATGGAAGTACTGTGTGGCTCAGTAGACCGGTTGGGATCAGAACCGGTCGCCGCCGGAACCGGGGGAGTCGTGGGAGGAGAAGCAGCCTTCAGGTGAGTGAGCACACGCTGGACCTCAGCTGCCAGCAGATTCACCTGGGTTGTCACCGATGATTGTAGTTCCCCGTGGCTGTTGGATAGGTGCTGCACTCCGTGCTGTATGGCGGCCATCTGCTCTTCTTGTTGCCCAAGACGTTGGCCCTGAGAGCGGATGGCGTTCTTTAGCTGGTCTGAGTCGGCTGAGTTCATTTTAATGATCAGTTCGTACTGTCAAGGAGAGACTCTGAGGCATGAACTCAATTGCACGACACAGATAGTGTTCTCAAAAAATAAAGGCTTTACTGGAATTTAGCACAGTAATCAAAACAAGGAAAACAAATATACTCTTTCGAGGAAAACTAGCAAGTGATCAATGAGGTAGATCCGTGGGAAGTCCGTGAGGTCATCAGGAGCGTGGGTCATAGTAAGACAACGAACTGACAATGAACAGGAGGAAGCTACCACAATATATACACAGGTAAAGGGGACACAGGTGGAAACAATCAGGGCGGTGAAAACAATCAAGGATGCAGGAGACAGAAGGGGGCGGGGAGCTTGGAGGCCTGAAATGAGAGGGATGATTAATTAAGGGAATAAACATAAAGCACAGGGCAAAGGGACATAACAAAACTAACATAAAGAATACACTTTCACTATTAGTTTCCTAGACATGACAGTTATGTTGTAAATACAGCCTATCTACCAATTGGATCAAATATAAAGGTCAGCCGAATTAGTGTTGATACTGCAAGGAGACGTATTGTGTGAAAATAAATGGAAGATGTTGTTTTTTATTTGTTTTATCAATATGTTTATTGATTTTTAGCTTACAAAAAATCACATACATAGGACGAAGACATAGAGCCAAAACCAATACATATATACACAGGACAACTACTTTACTTTAAAGAAAAATAACAACACTAAATGAAATTGGTACACTGTAAAATATTACCATGATTTCACAATATTTAGCTGTAATAGTTTACAATACATTACTGTTTTACCACTTTACAGTCTTTACCTGTAATGTTCACAATATAATACTGTAATTTTGAATGTCACAGTGAAATCAATGCAGGCACAGTTAATTACTGTGAATGTACAGGATAAATGATTACCAGGAATTCACGTTATGTTTCACGTCATGTTACTGTATTATTTCACAGTAACATACTGTATTCAGACCATCCTCTGTGATAACACAACAAATTAAGTGATTTTCTTGCTTTTATCGCTCTTGCTTGGCTTTAAATACAAATGTATTTCTTTGGTGCAGGTTTTACTTAAATTGAAAGGGGCACCGCTGCATGCCTTAAAATAAACTATGCAACATATAAATCTATGTGAAATTGTTGTCTTGGCTTAGTGTTTTCAGGTGCTTCCTGGGCATTAACCCAGGGCTCGATAGCCAAAAAGAGGACAGCACATTCTTCAGATTTTTTTTTACTTTGAGTGTAGACATGTGTTAAGTGCTCCCCTCCTTGTTTTCTTTTCTGTCTCCCTGGCTCCGCCTCTGCCCAGGTGTTCCAAATTCCACTCAGCCGTGTATATATAAAGAGAAGCTGGAGGAGAAGGATGTCTCGCCTATCCTAACGCCGGGAGACACTGTCCTCAGAATACCTCTTTGCCATTTTGAGCTGTAGGCCATATTTTTGCAGATGTGTTTATGTTTAGCCTGGAGGACCTGGTAGTCCAGTTTTTGCGGCTTTATTTTGTTTCCCATTGGGTTTATAATTGATTTCTGGTTGGGATGGGGGAGCTCTGGGTCCTACGGTCCGTGGTGTGGCTGGCTCGGGTTCCCTCCTTCTGTTTGTTCCTTTTGACCAGTCCTCCAGACCTATTTTTGTTTCCCACTTCACTTGTGTGAGCAAACGGCTGATTATCAATAAATGCTCGTTACCAAGTATCGGTTATTGCGTGTAATCTTTCATGTTGCGGGTCTCAGCACGAGCCACTACCGCGGAGTAGAGGTTGGTGCCGTAACAACATTTCCAAGACACTGTGAAATGTACTTTGCACTTCTATGGAGTAATAAAAAGTTAAAATGGGCAATTTCTTTGTTTTTCTTTGTTGATTGTTGAGCTGATTGAATTGTGTAGTTATTACAATCCCAGTCAAATTTACAATATATTATCGTATTATTTAGATTTTTATATTTACAGTAAATTACTGGCTACTGTGTTGCATTACTTCTACAGTAATAGTGTGAAAATACAGGTAATTACTGTAATTTATGTACAGCAAGGTACCATAATACCACAGCTCTGTACTGCTTTATCACAGTACTTCCATGGGCAACTGTAAAGTCACAGTATTTAGTTTTACTTTTGTTCTAATTTACTGTAAAATATATACAGTAAATTACTGTGAAATATTTACAGTCAATTACTGTGAAATATTTACAGTAAATGACTGTGAAATCCATGCAACTAGTAACCAGTAATTTACTGTAATTTTACAGCCAAACATTTTACAGTGTAACCTCTTCCCAGAATTCCTTTATTCTTGGACATAACCATAGACAATGGAACAGTGTGCCTTTTCCTTCCCCACATCTGGTGCACGTGTCTGGGATATTAGCGTTACATTTATTCAGTTTTTCTGGTGTAATATACACTCTCATTAGCCACTTGTATTGCAGAAGCTTTAGATGCGTATTACCCGTCTGTGTTTGGGCCGCCTTACAAGCTGTGCTCCACTGTTCCAATGTTAGATTTTCCTGTAAGTCATTTTTCCAGGCATTGAGTCTAGAGTTCGAGGATTCTGAGGAGAACGCCAGCAGGAGATCATAGAATTCAGATATGATGCCCTTCCCAAAGGGGTTTTTAATTAAAACGTTCTCCAATATGGACAGAGGAGGGGCCAGCATGAGTCGATCCTGGTTCGCTCCTACAAAGCTCCTGAGTTGCAAATATTTAAAAAAATGTTTACGAGGGATATCGTATTTACTGACAAGTTCCTCAAATGATAAAAACTTCCCATTATTACTTCCAAACATGTCTTTTAACTGTCCCACCCCCCTTTCAGCACATTGTCTAAAACCTCCATCGGCATTCCCTGGCGCAACATTTTTCCCAGATCGGGCTGAACCAGGAGAGAGAAGAAGGTTCGTTCATATATTTTTTAACCTCCTGCCAAACACCAATCATATTTTTAACTATAGGGTTAGTTGTAGTTTTTTTAAAGGTTTTTAGGGTTGTCAGAATATAGATAAGTGGGAAGTGGGAGCTTTAAGGAGCAAGACTCAACATCCCTCCACACCGGAGGCCTCTCCTCTGTGTAGTAAAACATCAATGTTCTCAGCTGAGCTGCCCAGTACTACCACAACATGTTAGGGAACTGTAATCCTCCTCTATCATAAGGCAAGTACAAGAGAGATAAACGGAGCCTGGGGCGTCTGTTATTCCATATAAAATTACTAAACATTTTCTTCATTCTAGGAAAAAAATCTGGTGGGGGTGGCAGGGGGAAGTTTTGAAATAAATATAACAGCTTGGGGAGAACATTCATCTTGAGTATATTAATTCTACCCATTAGAGAGATCGGAAGGTTTGACCATCTATCAACTGATTTGGAAATAGACGCTATAGTCGGATTATAGTTAGAGTTCACAATATCTTCCAATTTGGGAACAATCTGAATACCCAAGTAAGTGAAAGTATTTACTGTTCTGAAATGGCCAGCATGTTTGGGTGGGTTAGACCTTTCCTCCGAGTTAAGGAGCATGATGGAGGATTTTGAATTATTTACTTTGTAACCCGATATATGGTTGAACCCTTTAATCAGATCCATAAGAGCCGGTATAGAATTCTCCAGATTTCTAAGGAAGAGAATCACGTCATCAGCGTAAAGAGCTATTCGATGGTCAAACCCTCTCACATGTAAGCCTGAAATCATTGTGTGCTCTCTCACAGCAATAGCAAATGGTTCAATTGCGATTAAGAAAAGAAGGTGGGATAGAGGACAACCTTGTCTACAGCCCCTACCGATCCTTATCGGCTTTGATATGATATTATTGGTAATTATTTCTGCATACGGGTCGTTGTATAAAAGTTTGACCAAATTACAAAAATTCTCCCCAAAGCCAAAGCGGACAAGAAGTTCAAACAAATAGGACCATTCCACCCTGTCAAAAGCTTTTTCAGCATCTAATGCCAAGAGAGCTGTATCCGGCGCCCCCCTTTGGTCATGTAGAATGTTCAAAACCCGTCTCACATTGTGAAATCCCTGACAGCCAATCATGAACCCATTTTGATCCTCTTTTATAATTGGAAGATGTTGTTTAATTGCTAATATATTTATGATCCACGTCACGTATTCAGTTTTGGCGGCATTTCTTACAGTTTGTCAAAAGGTCTTCTGATCAGGGCTCTATAAATAAATATCTACGGCAGACATGTCATATTTAATGCAGCCGAACCGTGTATTACAATGCCGTTATGTGATGACTTCCAAAGAGAAAAGCAAGAACACTCGGAATAAAGTATTATTCTATTTTTATTTATTTTTTTCCCGATTTCATATCATATAAACACCATATCCCGACATGCATTGCGGCGATGATTTAGCCTATCAAAACCTCTGAAAAAAGAAAGGTGTCTCTCAGAATCGAAAGAGAAAAACTTATGGGAAAAACACAAAAGCATTGTACACAATTTAAACCAATACATGTCGTATAATTAACAAGGATAAACTGATGTTTTTTAGTTGATGAGTACTGCAGATATCACTGTTAAATCATTTGATCATTGGTTTTATTATGAAAACGTTGAGACCGGAAATACTGTTTCAATTCAAAACCTTTATTTATCCAGGTAAAATCCCATTGAGATCAATGATCTCTTTTTCAAGGGAGACCTGCAGCAGTAGGTTCCACAAGAAGACATAAAAACATAAACAACAGAACAACAAAAGGACATCATACAGCAACATGTACAGGGATTACAATTTACATATTTAACCACATGTACAGGTACCAACAGCATCTGATTTTGTAGCATCCAACCGAGCTTTAAAAACATGTAGTGGTACTAGCTTGGTAATTTTCCATTCTTTTTGCAGACTGTTCCATGTTAGTGGAGCTGCACATCTAAAAGCTTTCTTCCCTAAGACAGTCCTAGCACTTGGCACATTTAATAAAACCACAGCATGCGATCTCAGGCAATAAATACTTTCAATTCGCCGAGAGATCAGGGAGCAGATATAAGGTGGTAGTTTATCCAACATGGCTTTGTAAATGAAAAAGTACCAGTGACCGAGCCTCCGTACAGTAAGTGATGGCATAACCGCCTTGGTATACAGGGTACAGTGATGCGTAAGTGCTTTACAATTTGTCAAAAATCTCAGAGCACTGTGATACGCAGCATCTAACTTGCTCAGGTAATTGGCAGGTGCATTCATATACGTATAACAAATCACCATAGTCCAGCACAGATAAAAAGGTCACAGTGACTAGCCTTTTCCTGGCCTCAAGCGAGAAACAGGACTTATTTCTGTAAAAGAAACCTAGCCTAACCCTCAGCTTTTTAAGCAGGTTATTTACATGACATTTAAAAGTGAGACAATCATCAAGCCAGATACCCAGGTATTTGTAACAGGTAACCACTTCAAGTTGTATTCCTCGCGTAGTTACAATATCCAAAGCAGTCTCCGGTGTATTTTTAGCTTTAGCTTTAGAAAAGAGCATTACCTTGGTTTTATCCACATTTAAAAGAAGCTTAAGCTCAGAGAGCTGAGCCTGAATAATGTTAAAAACCGCCTGTAATTTAACAACAGCCTCGTTAATCGAGGGACCTGCACAGTACATCAGGGTATCGTCCGCATAAAAATGTAAGGTTGCTCCTTCGACATTTTCACCTAAACTATTAATATAGATAGAGAATAATAGCGGACCTAAAACTGAACCTTGTGGTACACCATTAGTGATGTTTAACCACTCAGAAGACAGCCCATCAAACTGAACACATTGGGACCTTTCAGAGAGGTAGTTCACAAACCACCCCACTGCATGGCTGGACATGCCAATACTGACCAGCCTCTGCTTCAAAATGCGATGATCGACGGTATCAAAAGCTTTGGATAGGTCAACAAATAGAGCTGCACAACTCTGATTATTATCTAAAATACTCGCCACATCATTCACCACTTTCATTGTGGCAGTGATGGTGCTGTGTTGCTTTCTGAAGCCTGACTGATGTTTAGACAGGATGTCATGTGTACATAAAAACTCCTTTACCTGTTCACTCACTAGGCGTTCAAGAACCTTATCCAGAACTGACAATTTAGAGATGGGTCTATAATTGTTTAATAAGGTGGCCTCCCCTCCTTTTAGTTGTGGCAGGACATACGCTGACTTCCACAATTTTGGGATTTTGTTCGTGCTGAGAGAGAGGTTAAAAAGAGTAGTAAGAGGTGAAGCAATAAAATCTGCAGCTATCTTTAAAAAGAAAGGTTCTACGTTGTCCGGACCAGCCGGCTTTTTAGGATCTAGCTTGGTTAAGACTTCACGAACAACATCAACAGTAAAAGGAGTAAAACTGAAAGGGTTTTCCAGACCACATTGTTCTGAGTCACCGACTGTGGTGTTCACAGAAGCAGAATTAGAAACAGAATGAAACAGAGAGCCACAGGACACAAAATGCTCATTAAAACAATTTAACATGGTAGCCATATCCGATATAGTACCAGATGCTGTGGTAAGGCACGGAGGTTGCTCATTACGGATATCACCGGTGGATATCGATTTGATGGCTTTCCAGAATTTTCTAGGGTTGTTCAGGTTCTTTGAGGTTACTGACAGATAGTACTTAGATTTAGCACTTTTTACATGTGAAGTGAAGCTATTTCTTAGCTGCTTAAAACGCAGCCATTCTACCTCTGAGCCTGAATTCCTAGCCTTTGCCCAGGCCTTGTTTCTCTCATGAAGGAGACTAGACAGTTCAGCAGAAAACCAAGGATTGTCTCGTCCCTTCACTCTAAATGTACGCAGGGGTGCATGTCTATCTATAATTTCCATAAAACCAAGATAAAAATAAGACCATGCAGTCTCAACATCAGCACAGAAATCAATTTGTCCCCAATCAAACCCAAACAGATCATGCACAAAACCCTGCTCCACAAAATGTGTTATGTCTCTCTTGATGATAATACGAGGTTTAACCTTTTGGACCTTAGTGTCCCTAATTGTGGCTACAACACAGTGGTCACTCAGATCATTCGCAAATACTCCCACAGCTGAGTATTTATAGGGAACATTAGTTAAAATGAGATCAATTAGGGAGGATTTATTTGGGGACTTAATATTAGGGCGAGTAGGACTGTCAACAATCTGAGTAACATTTAAAGAAATACAAAGGTTTTTAAAATCCTCTGACACTGTAGTTAACCAGTCCCAGTTAAAATCTCCAAGTAGCACTATTTCCTTGTAGTCTAGTTTCGATAAAAGATTTGCTAGCGAAGACAAGGAGTCTTTGACAGCTGAGGGGGGTCTGTAACAACTCACTACCATGACCTGTTGACACTTTGCCACTTCTATATTTAAGGCTAAAAATTCAAATTGCTTACTGATAGATTTGGAAACTAATATAGTTACACTGAACTTATTCTTAACATAAATGGCAACGCCACCACCTTTATTAGGCCGGTCGGTACGATACACATTATAACCATTTAAGGCAATGTCAGAGGCCAAAATAGATTTATTTAGCCATGTTTCTGATAAAACAATGACGTCAGCGTCAGTCGAGCTCGCCCAGATACGGACAAAATCTAGTTTACCTAACAGACTGCGCACATTCAATTGGATGAAACCCAACCCTGATCTAGCTTTAAAATCAGCAGGAGTAGCGATCTGATTACTACTACTGGGCGGACCAGGGTTAGGTTGTACATTTCCTGACAGTAATAACAACACAAAAACAGGCATCTTTTCCTCTTAAGCGACACACATACATTGTCATCTACTTTAGAATCACCGGAAAAGTCTGCGAGAGTGTGATTAGAGCTTAAGAAGCAGTCCTGAAGAACCATCATCGCAGGAAAACAAAAAAGACAAACATATTTTGTCGAGCAGATTGACTGTGACAAGGCAACCGGTAATTGTTTGTGTAACACATCTGAACCTTTGCAGGGGATGCCCACTGCGGGTGGCAGAACAGACCTGAATCCAGTCGACTCCTCAGAATGATTAGAGATCTTCTCATAGTCGAAAATAGTTAACAGGCACAGCAGAATCCCGATATGGGCCATTTTCCCAGACCAGCACACAGAATCTGCGATGTTCCTGGAGCAAAATCAGCATAGCAGCAAAGGACAGACGAAAGCAGCAGCGTGGTATCCCCGGGGTGAAAGCAGGCCTCTGCAACAGCAGAGCCAGGACAGGTGGAAAGCAGGCCCCAGCCGTGGTAAAATCCTCCTCTGCACAGTCAGAAGCACACGCCCGGTGGAAGCAGGCCAAGCCCGAAGCGTGGATCCACTCCGTCTCTCCGCGACGACTCCGGGATAAAAACCTCTCCAGTGCAGCCGTACTCTACAGGTGGGAGCACCTGTAACTTTACATGGAGGCAAACTATAGATCCTACATATCAACTGGACTTGGATTCTAAAAGTACAATATACACTTCTCGCTAGATATCTAATCAAAAAGCGTTTTAATGGCCAAACTATCCTAAAATTTAGGATTTTACAGAGAGGGTTATTTGTGAATAAACGACCATCTGTAACGTTTGCATTCAACGGGAGCACTAGAGGGCGAACACTTTAAAACGTAATTATAGGACGTATTAAGCGCTTGAAAAAACGACATATTTGGTCGTAATAAGGGCCTGAACAATCGGTATGAGTTGGAGGACTTGTTGCTTTACACACATCTGGCTAACTCCATATGTGTATTCCCAAGTGAAAGAAGTTCGTTTAATCTTAATCTCGATGTAGGCTAGTGCTAAATGCTGTCGGAGTGCACCGGAACGAACGCCACTATCATAATATCTTCTGAAAACAAATGCCCACACATACACACACACACACACACACACACACACACACACACACACACACACACACACACACACACACACACACACATACACACACACACACACGCCTGGGAGACCGGAAATATTCTTCATAAAACCAATAATATGGCGTAATAATCGGGCAGTTCGATGTGTCTAACAATCTCGTGCGAACGAGAAAGTATATCATGTGCACAAATTAATAAAGCGTGGCGTCGTTTTATTTAAATTAAGGCCACAAATTAGATCTCGTACGCACAAATTAATAAACCGTGGCCTCGTTTTATTTAAATTGAGGCCATGAATTACATCTCGTGCGCAAGAATTAATAAAACGTGGCCTCGTTTTAGTTATTTTTCTCTCTATGAACCCTCCAGGGCTCCGTAGCAACCACAGAAACTACAGTGAGAGTAATGATACAATTCATTCAGCGCTTCTGTCGACTGCGACTTACAATAAGTTAATTCAAACCATTTAGGGAGAACTTTACAATATATCATTCCAAATCTGGAGTAAGAAAAGCATATTTAGTTCTCCTACGGACATATTGTAATGTGTGGCACTGTAAGGTGTTCTGATACAGAAAACAATGAACTCATACTTTTCTCAAACTTTTCACACTTATTAATTGGTGGTTTCTTGTTTGTAGTTAAAGTAGGACACAATGAGGGTTTTTTGCATGAGCTCTGAGATAAAAGCTGTAAATTGAGTGGCAGGAGGTTAATTTCCATCTACTGACTTGTGAGTTGCCTCAATTAGCGATGACATCATCACTGTGAACCAATTTAACACGGAGAAGACTCCAAAATAAACCTGCATGATATTTTTCACGTTGTTGTCATTTATTATCTTTCCTTCTGTTTATTTATTTCAATTGTCCCTAGCTTTCCTTCTTTACTCCCTTTTCTCCTTCAGTGTCCATGTCACATGATTGTCAACTTTCCCAGCGTGAAAAAAAACCATGGCGGACATACGTTTTCCTAGTGAGACATCAAATAATTTTCGTAATATCTTTTAAACTATAGATCTTATACATCCACTGGACGTATATTTGGATGGTAGGATATACACTTCTCGCTAAAAATGTAATCAAAAAGTATTTTAATGGCGAAACTATCCTACAATTAAGGATTTTCCACAAACATGTCCGCCATGTTTTTTTTTCACGCTGGGAAAGTTGACGATCACGTGACATGGACACTGGTCATTAGAAATCAATAGGAACACATATTGTAGCCATGTCACGTCTTGAGAGGGTTATTAGTGAACATAGTACGTCTTGCCCTGTTTTTTTGTGAGACTTGGTTGATATTTCCTACTTCACTTTCACCTGTTTTCTTTCTTTCCTGTCCTTTGTCTTCCCTTTTTTTCTCCTCCTATCCCTCTTTACCTATTTGCTTTGCTTCTTCCCAAGTTGTTATTTATTTCTTCCTTGAAGGTTTGGGAAAAGATGATCTTTCCCGATTCTTAATAAATACATATTATGTCCTTTCAAATTGTTGACATGCTTCCTCTGTCTCTTACACCAAGATTCAAGGAAAGCACACACACACACACAATCTCTTTTTCTCAGTGCTTCTCTCCTGTGCAGACCTGCCAGAGTGCTCGACCTTAATTTCAGTTTTCTTAGTGAAGGGGAATGCATTAATGCCTGGAATATTTTACAGTAATGGCAGGGAATATTTCGCATTAATGCTACACATGTGGCAGTGTAAACACTGTACATATGGAACGGAAAGATAACAGGGATGCACTTAGAGAAAAAAAGCCGAGCTGACGCTGTTATCTCTGTACAAAGTGACGGGAAAAGGCTCGGGGCAACTTGAAAAATGTTTGGGGGCTCAGAGCAGAGAGGTGTGTATACCATGTAATTAGTGTTAGGAAAATACATTTGGTATGTACACACTATCCATATTTCACAGTAGTCTCTCTGTCTGATAGCAGCATTTTTTTCACTTGAAATAACAGTGAATTATCTTTGATACTGTACATTCTCATCTCACTCTCTATATGAGTCGTCGTCCCCCCACCCCCTACGGTTGTAATCTGAGAAGTGAAACCACACAAGGTTCATTAAAACGTTATGGGCGATGGAGCTGTTTACGGCATCCTCCTTCTATAGGTTCACATTCCATTTGGCAGTGTACACACAGTCTGTGTTGTTGTAAAGGTTATCCGAGCACAGGGGAAATGATCAAGAGTGTTATTTTCCCAACAAATCCTTTTTTTGTCAAAACTCCATGCAGTGCTGGAAATGAATGAAGGTACAAGGTATTGAACTTAAATTCAGATGCTTTATTACAATTATACTGCCTTACAGTTCAGAGATAATACTTTTTATTCCAATACTCCGCTTCCATTCAGTGGATTGTTTCTTATAAAGCTAGCTCCTCGTGTCCTTTCCTCTCAAAAGGACCATAAAGACATGTCAAAAGATTACAAAGAGTGAAAAAAAGGAGTGCGAAGGCAGCAAAATAACCACAAATAGATGCAAACAGCTGCAAAAAGACCAACATTATTTCAAAGTGATACAAAACAACTACAAAGAGACACAAAAAGCCAACAAAGAGATCAACAGGACTACAAAAAGATGCAAAAACTATTGACTACATAGAAACATAATATTAAAGGATACAGCAAACGTACTTATAACGGCCCATTTCAGACATACATATGTTATTTTAGGAGCTTAGTGTTCTTTTATATATATATTTCTATATAGGGATGGTAATGTCGTGCACATATTTCAAAGAGCATTGTGACATTTTTTATGTTTCCACACATGCACTTGGACTTTATTTCTTTATCCCTGTTGCTTCAATTAGGTCTGTGAGCTACTTTACCTTTATGTGAGTGTATAAAATAAAAATATGTTGCGCATTCTCACATAAAAATCATCAATCATATCGTTTTATCGGCTCTATGCCCATACACTTTAGTTTAAAAGACACTTTTTGGGTTGTTTTACTAATGGCGATAAGTCCCTATAGCAAATACACATCTTCCCTTACTGTTGATGCAGTGCACAACGGTTCTTTATCTTCAGAAGCAAAACATTTGTAATTTGAGGGTATAAACTGTCAGGAGTCGTCCCTGCTGACACCTGCAGGGCTCCGTCGTCTCACTGGGGGAGGAACAAAGTCTGACATCTTTCCGAGCAACATCAGCGCAGTTTGCTTTTATGTGCTCATGCCTCATGCTATTAAAACATTATAACTGTATTTAAATTATACTGCATGTCGCGGAGTGGAAGGGGTAAATCTGGAAATGTCATACATAGGGGAAGAGATGAAGAGAGGTTACTCAGCTTGGCCTCCCTCATAATTTGCTTTCAGCTCATTTTAGTGATGCTCCACTGGTTGTGTATTAAAATACAATTAAATATGAATCAAATAGGGTTCAGTTTGACTAATAAAGTAGCACTTGCTGCATCTCTATTTCACCGTTTCCTACTGTACCCCCTCCTTTACTTTCCTGTCCTCTGACAAGGAAGAATATTTCATACCTGACATCTGCTATATATGTCAAGTATGATATATTCTCTCGTCATATTTTTTCCTCCCAGCTTCTTTCAAGTTTATTAAAGAAGGTGGTGTGCATACACCCAGCAGCTCCTCTGGGTCCGTATATACTATATGGTAATGTGTGTCATAGTGTCGGTTCCAAGTGTCTAAGTTATGCACAAAAGATTCCTGCTGTATGTTATATGGATATGGTTGGAATGACAGATAAAGCTTGAACTTGACACTTCAAATTTACTTCAACTGCTTTTTTGCGTAAATGGGTAAAATCTGTTGTTGAAAGATCATTTATATAGTGGAATATAGTCATTTTCAAAGACGGCTAATATTACCCTGGGACCTGTAATATTTTGTCATAATTGCAGATCTTGTCTGTGATCTTGATCCTGCTCAAATTGGATATGTCCGTAATTTGTCCAAAAATAAAATCCACTTGAAATGACATATTTAGCCAAATACAGAGGTTATGTGTTGAAGTTAGCCCTATGCATATCCATATCTTTGTGATACACACACAGCATGGACAGCCATTTAAATGTGAATTGGAGCAAGAGGTCATTCCGAATATGAAACATGATTGAGCTTATATTATATGAAAACATTTAACATAAATATAATTTAGGATACTATTTTTAATGAAATTCCACACATAGCCGTGACATACCCTTAGGACAATGTCAGTCATTCTTAGTAAAATACAGACTTCACTTATCCCTTATTATACATGTTGAGTGCAAAATGGCCTTATAACAATAATATAATGTAATATAATATAATGTAATACTTTAATGTAATGTTACTACGATGACAATATAAAGCAAATTATTCAACAGAAATTAATCAAATAAAAAACATCATGCATAAATGCATGTATGCATATATAGGAATTTACATACAAACTATACGCATACCTGAATACAGCCTCACACACGATACTATGCTATATAGCCAAAAGTGTATGGACATACTGTAGGCCTCCTGGTTCCCATGAAAGGAAATCAAGCTGCACATTTTTTTTTGTGTTAGATTGTTTTGCCTGTTTTGGGTGAAATAAGTTTGTTGGCCCTGAGGTCTGACTTCTACCCCAATCCAACAACTGAACTGGAACACTGCCTTGGAGAACGATCTATCACCCAACAACAGTTTTGGACCAATATCGGAACCCATCGGCCATTGGTCTAACAAGGTCCAACATTTCAGGGGTTTCTGATCATGAATCCTTTATGGGGTGTTCATTTGTTTCCAGTTCCATATTGGAGTAAAAACAAGGCAAGGCAATTTTATCTATATAGCACCTTTCAACACAAGGCAAATCAAAGTGCTTTACAAAAATGAAAGACATTAAGAGCATTAGGAAATGGCAACACATTATAAAATGGTATTTATAAATGGAATAAATTAAAACATAAATTAAACATAAAACAAGCTAATAAAGACACTACATTAATGACTTGTTTCACTAGTGGCCAATTTGCAAGCTACTGAAAGCTAATAAACAACTAAATATTCATCAGACAATAGCCAAATGGTTCAGAGATTGGATTTCGCCAATGCGCTTCGCCTGTCTGACCACAAACAGACTGTTTACCTGTCCTAAACTAAAGCCAGCTCAAAAATGATTGGTCAGTTCCACTTGGGCTTCCAACAGAAATCAAACGCTTCTGATGCCAAAATCCTGTCCCGCTACATATAGAGATTAGTGTTGGACCTCATGTGTGAGCTTTGTGTCTGAATGGGAGCAAATCCCTGCTGCCAATTCTTCACACATCTGTGGAATGACAAAATTACGCAACATACTGGTGCCAATGGTTTTGTTAAAAAATGTTTAACCATTATATACGTTTATACTTTTGTCCATGAATTTGTTCTTAGAAGATGGCAGCTGAAGACATTATATAGAGTATTTATGCTGTTTGACAAATGCGCTTTTGTAATTTGTTCAGCCATATTTGGGAAATCTTTTTATCGGCAGAGTAAAAAAATGAGCCAGACGTCGAAACTGCCTCCCACACGCTCAAAGCCTTTTAATCTGGGAGAACGCTTGCATCAAATAGAAATGTTTCTGACTCAGTGTCAGGATCAAAGAGCCGTGGTTGGTGTGAATTCTCCCACATTACGTCCTGTGAATTACCCTCTTTGTCACTTTCTCTTTCCCCTCGGCACTTGATGACTTTCCTCCCATCCTCTCCCCTCCTCCCTCGGGTTTCTCCCTCTGCTGTCTCTCTCTTCTACTTTCTCGCTAACAAGGACACAGACTTGTTCTGCATGTAGATCATTTAACAATGTGTGCTGACATGAAGCCATGCATATAGCAGTATAAGTACTATATGGAGCCTGGAAGATGTACAGTCCCTGCTTACAGATAAGCAGCGCAGGAGGCTGTGTTCTGCAGAGAATCCGACTGGACAGATTGGAATCAGGCAGCAGCTGAATGATGTTCTCCAAATGCATTTGATTGGTGCATTTGTCACCAGAAATTACTGTTGTTTTGGTCCATAACACACGGAATGAATGCATTCTGAGGAGGTTGAAAGATGCTGCATGTCAGGATGTTAGATCGTTTTCCTAAATATCCTGCCTTTCATGTGATTTAGTTTATTCATGAGCTGCTGAGGCCCCAATTATACCAAGAGGTTTTTTCTAGAAACATTTTAGATGGACTAATAACACATCATCATTTTTTTGACAGGCATAAACGGTAAATTATTCGTATTCTCTTATTCTTTTAGCAAGGCCATAAGTCGCACCGCTCGCCATCAACACTTGGCCCTGACAGCCAATCAAATGAAGCTACAGGCGGGCTCTACTACTTTACCGCCTATTTTCTGTCTAGATGCTGGTAGATGTGTAAGAAAGAGCGGGACAATGGCAACTGCAGACGAAAGATTGATATTAGCATTTTTTTATTACGAGGATCTATATAATTCTAGGTCGTCCCCATATTTAAATGAGCAAAAGTGTGCATGGAGTTGCCTGAGCAGCCATATGTTATTAAGACGGCTTTGCGTGTTAGTGGCCTATTACATTTTTTTAAATTATCCAAACTGAGGACATTCCCAGAGCCTTCATATTCAAACTATTTGTTGGTGACTTTTAAAAATAACGCATTGTTAAGGGTTAGGGTTGGCGACTAAAACTAAATGACAGACTAGGATGGTATTTGGTTAAAAGAAACACAATTTGATTATTAAAATGGGACAAGAAATATTCTATGTTGTCAGGTCAGTCGTGTGGATACAACCATTCACGCCGACCTCCTCCGTAAGAAGTGTGTGAACGTCGTTATGGAGAAAGGACATTGATTAAGCACAAAAGCTTTTTAACTTTTAAAAGAAAAGTGTGGCTGTCAGGACTTTCAATAACAAAATAATGACAAAATATTGCAAATGTTTCAATCTGGTGTCCTAAAAGCGACTATCCCATACTGCATTTCCAATTACGTTTCAAGATAAATGTATATATATATTTTTTCATTTTACAAATACGTCATCGTTAATCAAAGTCAGAGAAAGTGTATAGGAAAGAGGTCGAGGAGGATGAGTGTGTTTAACAAACATAGGACTTCTACGAAGGTGATGTAATTTGTAATAATACTAAGCCAAACCATCATTTCCTTAAATTAAGTTGGAAAGTTTGTTTTTCAATTTACAACTTTAAACATATCGTCAAAAATGCTACCATCAATCCGTTAGAATATACGCTCACACTGCAATTTAATTAAGAATGCTCTTAAGATGTATGATACCTTTATTAAGTGTATTTCATCAATATGCATGTAGCACAGAGGAATGCAGAACATGCAAGGTTACCATGAACATAATGCAAAGTGGAAATGTAGAAAGTAAAAGAGACAAAAGGGGGTTAGTCCCAAAAATCCGGCCTTAACAACATTGTAAAACCCACTTGGTCATTTTCTTTTTACTATTGTCCAACACTGGGTTCAGTGAATCTGGATCCAATCTTTACTGCTAAAGATATTCTTCATACCAGAGTAAAATACTAGAGGACACCAGCAGGCGTACTTTTTATGTGTTCCATTTCTGTGGGGTCTCCAGCAGCAGAGAGTGTGTAGATAAGTAGGAAGTCCTTTGGGAGAGCCATAGCAGATTTATCACAGGTAACCCAGGGGAGTTGAAGCAGACTAATATAGCAGCAGGTGTAGTTTTGCTGCTGTGCACAGGCTGTCCTCATCTCTCTCTGACTGTTGTTCTGCCTCTCTTTGTCCTCCACTCTGCTGCATTACTGCATCTTTATCTCTGCCTCATTTCTCATTGCACCACTCTCACATTCAGTCTTTTCAAACCCTCGCTGCTGCACACATCCTGAACAAAGGGAGCATCCATTCACAGTGTAACATATCTGAAAAGATCATTATATCAAGCCATCTCCAGGTTGGATTTTCTGTATTTTACTGCACATTAGGGCCGCCACACAAAAGGCCCGATAACATCCACAGTGTGTACATACATATGGTGATTGTGATGGCACATTAAACAACAGTCCCGGTTGAATAAGATCATAACGACAAGCCACTCGACAACAAACACAAACATCATGCAGATTGACAGTGTGTGTCCAACATCTTAGCACTGCAACAATAATAAAACAGCAATGAAATCTGCAGACAAACAGGGCAAAAGATGAGCATGAAGAGAGACACCAGGATAAAATAATGATTGATTGAAGAAATGTTTCCCTTTAAACTGTAGGTTTTTCTCCGGAAGTTTTTCCTTGTACGATGTGAGGGTCTAAGGACAGAGGGTGTCGTTTTCTCATACTGATATTCTGCACAAACTGTGCTGTTGTATTTGCTGTAAAGTGTCTCTACTGTAGGGTATTTTTTATTATATGTACAGCACTTTGGCTCGACCAAAAATCGTTTAAAAATGTGCTATATAAATAAAACTTGATTTGATTTGATTTGAAAGCTAGAAACACAAATTCTCCTCATGAAGACGTCGCTGTTAACTCAATACCGACCACCCGGTGCATTTCTGACATTATGGGAAGGAAATACTTCTCTTCAATCTCTGCATGCTGCCTTTTTTATTGTTCCATTTGCATTAGGTATGGCACCTCGGGAAGCACTCAAATCACATTAGAGAGTACGGAAATGAAATCAGAGGCCACATATTGATGTTTCCCCCCGAAGCAATTAATTCAGATTTATGGCGTTATTGGGTGAGAAAGCTGAGCGACAAACTCAGCACACACAGTCATAAATAATACTCATCGAAAAGGAATGGCCTCCAGAATGACTCAATTAAGTTTTGTGCCAAATTGAGATGATTTGAAAAATGTAAATGATACCAACACTGTTATCTGGTTTACAAATGACATAGTAAAGTTAAAATAAATTAGAGTAATTTGTTTTAGGGCAATGCTAATAACTTTCATCTTTAACTGTCGGAAAGTGAATTAATTTGTATTTTACTAAATATATTTGAATGATCAGAAGTTAAGATGTTCGTCATGCCTAGGGGTGGATAATGTTCCAGCAGCACATGAAAAAGAAATACAGTAAGAAATATGTTCACTTTAAAATGAATTATGAAAATATAAATATATATATAGAAAATAATAATAGAAATTGAAGAAAAAATTACAATACCTTGACTGTATGCACAAATAACTTTATATTTATAAGTTGTACTAAATAACTGGTCTTAAAGATACAATGTGTGAATAATACAACAATACATATAACAAAGATAATAGAATATTGTGATACAGCATTATTATAATTCTTTATGGCAACTGTCACAGCTTACAGTGTGCCTGTACTAAATGCAAATAAGTAGTTTGACAGGGAAAGTTTCATGATGCAAAGCTTTGAATAATTAAAGCTGATTTTCTCACTCTCCAGCTGAGATCTCAGAGCGTAATATCTCATTCTCCTTCTTCTACCCACCAGATAGATAAACTGGGTTATAAGAAGGAGAGAGGTGTTGTTATTTTACTTTCTTGTAAGAAAGCATTTGAGAGAGGACGGAAGCGAACACATTCTCCTGTGAGACTTTCCCTTTTCCCTTTTCCCTGCACATCTCCACTGATCTCTGACTCTGGCCAGTAAAAATGCATCACATGTGTTCAGCTGCAGCGAGCTTACACTTCAGAGAGCCACAGTACAGACAAGACTGGAAGAAGAAATACAAGGTACCTTCAAAATGTTTTGCCTTTTTGAAGTTTAAAAAACAACAGGGGACTATTTCTAAAGGAGGGGTAAACACTGAACAATCTACTACATGTTGCCATGTCTTTTGTCCATCCCTTGTAAATGTAGCAGACTTTTGAGCCATTATTTTTTACTATAAAAAATCAGAATAGGGCTGTAATGTAACTTTTTTCTGTGACCAGCAAAAATAACCAAATACCAATCCATCCATGTGATACCAAGTCTGAATGTTATCAGCCTATTTAATAGGCATTATCAGAGGTTATCTCAACTATCCCAATGCGTTTGATATGCCAAACTGCGCCTACTATGTTAAGTGAAAGTGAAACAGGTGTTGGTTTTCAAACCGGAGACAAACTGATATCATTCGAACTGAGTGTGTAAACACATGGGTAAACACAGATTTTACCTTAGAAAAATAGCAGGCTTTATGTTAAAAATGATTGTTTGTTAACAATGTGTGGAATTGAAGGTAACAATGGAAAATACTTCAACAATTCACACATTCAAATGGCGTCAAAAGACAGTTTTGTGATTGCATATTTGATTGTATAAAAGTCAAAAATACATAAAGCTTCAGGTATTATTTGGAGGTCCAAAATCTGAAATTCAGAGCATGCCTAAGATTGCCGGATTGGCCCAACATGGCTCTACAAAGAGTCGGCGGCTAACAGCTAATATGCTAACAATACAAACAGCGGCAAAAGTGCTGACAGAACTTAAATTGTTAATCTAAAGGAAAGACAACTACGATACAATACAGCTTGGGGTCGAGGCAGCCCGTAACCACTGAGTGCAGAGTAGGGTAGCCACTGCGACACTCAATTTGCATACTTATATATTGAAATGTGCAATTTGTTGTGTTTTATTTTCTTCTTCTTTTAGTAAACAGCACTATGCTAATGTTGAAAAAATTCATTGTTATTATGTTATTTCTGCAGTCTGTAATACATGTTTTACCGCAAATAATGGAAACGTTACAAGCTAACAGTGGAGCTATATCACCAAAACAAAGCACAGAAAAGCTGGAGTACAAACAGAGGGAGTGTGACATTATTCTCTGCTCAGGTAGCATTTATTCACTGTATCGTAACATAGAACATACAGGTTTGCTACATAATGCTACAAATGCACCTTTAGCAACATTAGGCATTTTTGAGTCGGAAAAAACTCGGATTTCCTAGATGTTAATGTTCACTGTATGTTTGTAAATGCAAACTCACTAGTAGAATTTATTGCCACAAACTTGTCATAGATTGATGTCACAGAAATGTTTTTCACAACACAAGATTTCTTTGTTGCCATTTGGCTTTTGTTAGCTCCCACACATCCCTAATTCCGCAGAACGCTGCTGTTAATTTAGCATCAGATGCCGGTGGAACAAACATGTGGAGCCCTGCACCACCTGAAGCTGCAGTGACCCCCCCACAGCAGGCCGAAACACTGATTCAGCAGTGTCTCCAATCCCAAATCACCTCAGGGAAACAGCGAGAGATCCCACTGCAATAACAGCACATCGGGCGCCTCAGAGGAGAGCAATCAATTAACAGCAAGCCACCTGTGCCTCCTAATGCATCTCTCCTTCTTTCTCTCATACTCTACAACCTCTCCCTGCTGTTCTCGTCATCCCTCATGTCTTCATGTTTTTGTTTTTTTAGGAGAGTAGAGGACTTCAAAGGCCAGTTGTCACTACAGCAGCCGTCTCTCTGTTCAGGCATAAATAACCCATCAGCAGTGTGAAGCCAACGGAGTCCCGTCTGAATACTGTAAGCTGCTCCGACACTTTCATTAAATATTCAGTTATATAGGCAACTGCTGGAGCACTACGATTGTGTGTGTTTGTGCGTGGTTGGTGAAAAGAGGAAAAAATGAATGATGTGTGTTTGTGTGTGTGTGTCTGTGTTGGACTGTGGGAGTGTGATACAATGACATGAAGACATATGGGGGTTGAGGAGATACAAAAGCTTTGAAACATCCAACAACAGACAGGAAATTAGAAAAATCTGAGTGTGTGTGTGTTTGTGTGCAAGTAAGAGTGGTGTGTTTTGTAGTAAACTCTAAAAGTCTGTACATGTATGTTTTAATAGCAGTGCTCCCAAGAGTCCTCCATCAATTTAGTATTGTACTTTAAATGTAAAAGTCTACAATCACAGTAGCCGCCTGTGAGGCTGGACTTTGAGCTAAATGCATACATTCTCTAAATGTATGGCGAAACTCTGGTCATTGAGGTGGAGAGGTTTGCAGATTTGTTAATGTCTGCGAGAAAAAGGTTCAATGTAAGTAAATGTCAGTACGACTGTATGTGGTTTTAAAATATAAATATCATGAAAAGATGGCTTCAATAGTCATACAATTCATTTTGTGTTGAAGGAAGTGATATATTTCTAACTGGATACTGCTATAATGTGTTATTTAAATAATAATAAGTGTGAAAATGTACTCTTTACTTATATATGTCAACTCTCTCCATATGGCACCAGAGAAAAGTTCCCTGTGATTATGCCAAAAACTCCTACTATTTTAACACTTTTCAAAGCATCGGGTCTGGAACAGAAGGTGGTTTGTGGGAGAAAAATATATGGTCAGATTGCTCTGGAGAAAAAAAAGGCATCAGAAGCTTAGGGATATTTTATGATGCCATATCTTTTCCGAAATTCCCAGCAATGAACTGTGGGTTCGATTAAATATAAGAGGCCCAAATGCAGCAGAAAGATATAAGAGACTGGGGAAGTTATTGGGTTCAGTCCAGAGAGCAACAAGTCAGAATTCAGCTGATCACAGACCAACATGCAATGAAGCAACCCTGGTGCATCCCTCTGTCACACGCATAGACAAGCATACAGTATATCTTCACAGAGCAACAGTTTGTGCCTTTCATGGGCAAAATGGGTATTTCCTATTCACAAAGCAAAGAGAGTAGGCAATGATACTTTAGAAGAAGAAGATCTTGTATCTCAATGGGACATTCCTGGATAAATAAAGGATAAAAAAAAAAAAAATAGGATCAATTTGACATCAGTTATTAAAGGGGTCATTTTATGCTCATTTTCAGGTGCATATTTGTATTAAGTGCCTCTGTGACATGTTTAAATGCTTAAATCTTGAAAAAGGTCATCATTTTTGCTCATACTGCCTGTGCTGCAGCACCTCTTTTCAACAGCTCTGTTGTGATAGGTCAACCACTTAGAGATGTTCTGCCCATTAGCCATTAGGCGACGGGAATACGGGGCCAGTGTGTTGGAGCGCTAACCAATATAAGCGTGAGTGTTAGCTACATAGTGATGTCACTTACGGAAGTAAACAAAAGGTCCCATCTAGGCGTTTCAGGCGTGTGTGGGAGAGAAACTCCCTCTGGAGGGACTTCGGCATTTCAGCCACTGCAGACCATTCACAAAAAAACGTTATATCCAACTACAGGAAAGGGGAAAACCCACAAAAAGCATAATAGGGCCCCTCTTTTATTCAACAACATAACCTTGCTCAACATTATGCCATGCAACAGTGGTTTTTGACCTTTTGAACCAACACGTTCTCACTCCCAACCCGTCACATGTTGACGGTCGGTCAGGGCCCCTCCCCGTCACTCTATTACAGACAAACAGGGTCGGCGTCATGGGGGGTCATTCGCGGGCCATACCCCCCCAAAAGAGTCACTGTGCCCCCCCCCAACGCAGGGTGGGCAAGCCTTGCCACTTTGCCGTTTTTTTTTTTTTTAAATCATATAAGTGAAAACGTTTCCACTAAAGTTTTTTTGTGTGAAATATGTCAGAAATAAAGAATACAAATATAAAACACAGCCTGAGCTGTGCTCACTGCTGCTCTCTGATTGGTGTGTTGCTTGACCAATGACCCCCGACCTTTGTTTTGTTATCATTACATGGCTGTGTGTTTAGATGAAAGTGTCAAGGAGAGACTCTGAGGCATGAACTCAATTGCACGACTCAGATAGTGTTCTCAAAAAATAAAGACTTTACT
This sequence comes from Gymnodraco acuticeps, assembly GCF_902827175.1. Classification (NCBI taxonomy): domain Eukaryota; kingdom Metazoa; phylum Chordata; class Actinopteri; order Perciformes; family Bathydraconidae; genus Gymnodraco; species Gymnodraco acuticeps. Next base: position 6,219,660 of record NW_022991154.1, on the reverse strand, counting down.
GGAATTTAGCACAGTAATCAAAACAAGGAAAACAAATATACTCTTTCGAGGAAAACTAGCAAGTGATCAATGAGGTAGATCCGTGGGAAGTCGGGGAGGTAATCAGGAACGTGGGTCATAGTAAGACAACGAACTGACAATGAACAGGAGGAAGCTACCACAATATACCACCCAGCCATATCAATACTCATATTGCCCGAGGCACGGGCCGAGGAGGTGGAGTTTGCAGCCATCTTTGACTCAAGTTTACTTATCAATACTAAACCAAAATTAAATTATACCTCCTTTGAAAGTCTTGTTTTTAGTCTTACGCATCCGACCTGGAAAACTTTGCAGCCAATCTTATTTGTTACAGTGTACCGTGCACCAGGTCCTTATTCAGAATTCTTATCTGAATTCTCTGAGTTTTTATCAACTTTGGTTCTTAAAACAGATAAAGTAATTATCGTAGGTGACTTAATATTCATGTTGACGATGATAAAAATAGCCTTACTGTTGCATTTAACTCTATATTAGATTCTGTTGGTTTTTGTCAGAGTGTAAATAAACCAACCCACTGCTATAATCACACTCTCGACCTTGTTCTGACTTATGGTATTGAAATTGAGCAACTATTAGTCGAACCGCATAATCCTGCTTTATCCGACCATTTCTTAGTAACTTTTGAAGTACTGTTACGAGACTACAAAGCATTAGTCAAAAGCTCCTGCATGCAGAAACCTATCTGTTAGTGCTATAGCCAAATTTAAGGAAGAGATTCCACCAATACTTAACTCGATAGCATGTCTGCATGTAAGGGAGGAAACTTATACAAAATGTACACCACCCCAAATTGATCATGTTGTTGATAGTGCTACAGATGCGCTGCGAATAAAATTAGACTCTGTTGCTCCTTTGAAAAAAGAAGAAAATAAAACAACATAGACTAGCTCCATGGCATAATGCCGAAACCCGCAAAATAAAGCAAAACTCGAGACAACTTGAAAGGATATGGCGTTCTACTAAACTTGAAGAATCTCGTTTAATTTGGCATATTACTCTCAATGAATATAAGAAAGCATTGCGTAAAGCGAGAGCAGCTTACTACTCTTCATTAATAGATGAGAATAAGAATAATGCAAGATTTCTTTTCAGCACTGTAGCCAGGCTGACAGAAAGCCACAGCTCGATTGAGCCTTCTATTCCCATAGCACTCAGTAGTAATGATTTTATGTGCTTTTTTAACGATAAAATTGTTACTCTTAGAAACAAAATTAATGACCTCTTGCCTTTGACCAGTATAGTGTTATCAACAGCTCCCGGAAACGTAAGTTCTAATATTACACTAGATAGTAAACTAGAATGCTTTTCAGCCATAAACCTTGAACAATTAAATTCAATGATTCTCTCTTCTAAACCATCAACGTGCATGTTAGACCCAATTCCAACTAAGCTGTTGAAGGAAGTTTTTCCATTAATTAGCACTTATTTATTAAATATTATGAATATGTCTTTATTATCAGGCTATGTTCCACAATCATTCAAAGTAGCAGTGATAAAAACCGCTTCTTAAAAAGCACAACCTCGATCCAGAGGTTTTAGCCAACTATAGACCTATTTCTAATCTTCCGTTCCTCTCAAAGATTCTTGAGAAGCGGTCGCAAAACAGTTGTGTGATTACTTAAAAAACAATGATTTATTTGAAGCTTTTCAGTCTGGCTTTAGAACACATCATAGCACAGAGACAGCTCTGGTTAAAGTCACAAATGACATTCTAATAGCCTCTGACAAGGGACGTGTCTCTATTCTTGTTTTGCTCGATCTCAGTGCTGCATTTGATACTATCGACCATGATATCTTATTGCAAAGACTAGAGCACTTAGTTGGCATACAGGGAACTGCTTTAGACTGGTTTAGGTCCTATCTATCTGAACGCTCTCAGTTTGTACGTGTCAATGATGAATCTTCCACGCAAACCAAAGTTAGGCCATGGAGTGCCACAGGGCTCAGTGCTCGGACCTATTTTGTTCACATTATATATGCTTCCGTTAGGCAATATTATAAGGAATCATTCTGTAAACTTTCATTGTTATGCGGATGATACTCAACTATATTTATCAATCAAGCCTGATGAAATTAATCATCTAAATAAAAATTCAAGACTGCCTTAAGGACTTAAAAACGTGGATGACCTTAAACTTTTTGATGTTAAAAACACGACCAAAACTGAAGTTATTGTACTTGGCCCGAAGAATCTACGAAACAAATTATCTAAGGATATACTAACTATGGATGGCATTAATTTGGCCTCCAGTGAGACTGTAAGGAATCTTGGTGTTATATTTGATCAGGATTTATCCTTTAACACCCACATAAAATCAATTTCAAGGACCGCCTACTTCCATCTACGTAACATTGCAAAAATCAGGCATATCTTGCCTCAAAACGATGCAGAGAAACTAGTCCATGCATTTGTTACTTCAAGGCTGGATTATTGTAACTCTTATTATCAGGGTGTACCAAGAAGTCAGTCAAGTCGCTTCAGCTGATTCAAAATGCTGCGGCGCGTGTACTAACCAGAGTTAGGAAAAGGGCCCACATTACTCCTGTTCTGGCTGCCTTACACTGGCTCCCTATAGAACACAGGATAGAATTTAAAATTCTTCTTCTCGCCTACAAAGCCCTTAATGGGCAGGCGCCATCTTACCTTAAAGAACTCATTATACCCTACTGTCCTACTAGGGCATTGCGTTCCAAGAATGCAGGGTTGTTGGTTGTTCCTAGAGTCTCTAAAAGTACAATGGGAGCCAGAGCCTTTTCTTATCAAGCTCCACATTTGTGGAATCAGCTTCCAGTTTGTGTTCGGGCGGCAGACACCCTATCCGTTTTTAAGAGTGCGCTTAAGACCTTCCTTTTTGATAAAGCTTATAGTTAGGGCTGATTAGATCCAGCCCCTAGTTTTGCTGATATAGGCTTAGTTTGTCGGGGGACATCTTACTTCTTCCTTCTCTCTGTCTATACCTGTGTACTCTCATGTTCCGATTAACCCAGCTTCCCCAAATGTCTTTCTTTTTGGTGTCTATATACGCCGGGATCCGGAGTCATGGATGATCCTGCGCTCCTCTGTCCTGGATCGCGAGCCCTGGATCTTGAGTCGTGGCTGTGGTCCTGGATCATAGGTCCTGGATGGATATCCTCGTGGATTCATCTTCCTATTATACACACATGCATTTCCAAACATTTGGACTACCTATGTTGCAAATGTATTATCTTTTCAATTACACACGGCATCTATTGCACGTCTGTCCGTCCTGGGAGAGGGATCCCTCCTCTGTTGCTCTCCCTGAGGTTTCTCCCATTTTTCCCTTAAACTGTGGGTTTTCTCCGGAAGTTTTTCCTTGTACGATGTGAGGGTCTAAGGACAGAGGGTGTCGTATTGTCATACTGATATTTCTGTACAAACTGTAGAAGTCCACTGAGACAAATGTAACATTTGTGATATTGGGCTATATAAATAAACATTGATTGATTGATTGATATATACACAGGTAAAGGGGACACAGGTGGAAACAATCAGGGCGGGGAAAACAATCAAGGACGCAGGAGACAGAAGGAGGCGGGGAGCGTGGAGGCCTGAAATGAGAGGGATGATAATTAAGGGAATAAACATAAACAGGGCAAAGGGACATGACAAAACTAACATAAAGAATACACTTTCACTATTAGTTTCCTAGACATGACAGTACCCCCCCCTCTTCTAGGGACGGCTCCTGACGGCCCAGGCTCCTCTGAGTTGAGGCGGTCAAAATCCTCAATGAGGCTTTTATCTATGACGAAGCGGGAAGGAATCCATATCCGCTCCTCAGGACCATAACCCTTCCAGTCAACCAGTAGCTGTCGCCCTCTACCCCTTTTCCGACTAGCCAATATCTTCTTGACGGTGTAAACCGGACCTCCATCAATCATCCGGGGGGCGGAGGGGGTTTGGCGGTGGGAACCATAGCGCTCTCCTTCAAGGGTTTTAGTTTCCCTACATGGAAGGTGGGATGTACCTTCATGGACCTGGGAAGCCGTAGTCTCACTGAAACCGGGTTGATGACCTTGGTGACGGGAAAAGGACCCACAAACCGGGGAGCCAATTTACGGGAGAGTACGTGGAGGGGAAGGTCTCGTGTAGAAAGCCAGACTTTTGGCCTGGCTGGTATCAGGAGCTGGTCGGCGTTTTCGGGCTGCTGCTCTTTCACCAGTTGTGAATTCCTGCAGAGGATCTTCCTAGCCGCAGCCCACACGCGCCGACAACGCCTGACCAGCGCGTGGGCAGACGGGACCGTGACCTCCCTCTCCGTGGCTGGGAACAGTGGCGGCTGGTAGCCATAAACACAGTGAAATGGGGACAGGCCCATGGCAGAAGTAGGGAGGATGTTGTGCGCATACTCAACCCAGGTGAGGTGCTCGCTCCAGGAGGATGGATTCTGGGACACCAAGCAGCGCAAACAGGTCTCCAGTTCTTGATTTAGGCGCTCTGTCTGGCCGTTAGACTCCGGATGGTATCCTGACGAGAGACTGACCGTGGCACCGATGAGGCGGCAGAACTCCTTCCAGAAGCGTGACACAAACTGGGGGCCCCGGTCGGAGACAATATCCTTTGGGAAACCATGAAGCCGAACACATTATGCATCATGACCTCAGCCGTTTCCTTCGCTGAGGGCATCTTGGGCAAAGCAATGAAATGTGTCATTTTAGAAAAACGGTCCACTACCGTAAGAACTGTGGTTTACCTCTAGAGAGGGGCAGGCCAGTGACGAAGTCCATGGAGATCTCTGACCAGGGTCTGTTGGGAATAGGGAGTGGTTGTAATAGTCCTATTCGCGCCCTGGAAGAGGTCTTGTTTCGAGCGCAGACAGGGCACGCCTCCACATACTCCTTCACCTCCTTCTCCATGGATGTCCACCAGAAACGTTGTTTTATGATGAACATAGTTCTCTTGACTCCAGGGTGACAGGTGAGCAGCGAAGTGTGAGCCCAGTGGATCACCTGTGGTCGCTCGGCCTCCTGAACGAAAAGCCGGTTAGGCGGGCAACCCCTTGGTGCAGGAGCTCCAGCATTGGCTCGTATTACCTCCTTCTCTACTGACCAAGTCAGCGCTCCTACCACCCGGTTTAATGGGATGATGGGTTCCGGCTCCTTGACTGCAGGCACAGGGTCAAACAGACGGGACAGAGCGTCAGGCTTGACATTCTGAGACCCCGGCCTGAAGGAAAGAACAAAGTCAAAACGGTTGAAAAACAAGGTCCACCTAGCCTGGCGGGAGTTCAGTCTTTTGGCCTTTCTTATATATTCCAAGTTTTTGTGATCGGTCCAAACCACGAAAGGATGCTCGGCTCCCTCCAACCAATGCCTCCACTCTTCCAGTGCCAGCTTCACGGCCAGCAACTCACGGTTTCCCACGTCGTAATTTCTCTCTGCTGGGGAGAGCTTCCTGGACAGGAAAGCGCAGGGGTGAAGTTTGTTGTCCTTCTGTAGTCGCTGGGAGAGGACCGCTCCCACCCCTTCGTTGGAGGCATCCACTTCTACCACAAACTGACGAGTGGTGTCCGGCAAGGTGAGTATGGGAGCAGAGGTGAACATTCCTTTAAGCCGAGAAAAGCCTCCTCAGCCTGAGGAGACCACAAAAAAGGCACTTGAGGGGACGTGAGGGCATGAAGAGGGGCTGCAATAGCACTGAACCTCCGCACAAAACGTCTGTAAAAATTTGCAAAGCCTAAAAATTGCTGCACTTTCTTACGAGAGTCAGGGGTAGGCCAACAAGCTACTGCGCTAACCTTCTCTGGGTCCATCCTAACCTGACCTGGCGAAATGATGAAGCCCAAGAAAGTGACTGTCTCTGCATGGAATTCGCATTTTTCTGCTTTGACAAACAACCTATTCTTGAGCAGCTCTTGTAGAACCTGGCGGACATGTTGTTTATGGGTGTCAAGGTCAGGGGAGTAGATCAGAATGTCGTCCAGATATACAAAAACGAAACGGTTCAGAAACTCCCTCAACACGTCGTTGATCATAGCCTGGAACACAGCAGGAGCGTTTGATAATCCAAATGGCATTACACGGTATTCATAGTGGCCTGAAGGGGTGTTGAAACCCGTCTTCCATTCATCACCCTCCCTGATCCTGACTAAATGATAAGCATTACGCAGGTCTAACTTGGTGAAAACCTTGGCTCCCTGAAGCTGCTCGAAGGCTGACGAGATGAGAGGAAGGGGGTACCGGTTTTTAACCGTAATGTCATTGAGATGCGAGTAGTCAATACAGGGCCTAAGAGACCCATCCTTTTTCCCAACAAAAAAACCCCCGCTCCTGCTGGTGATGAGGAAGGGCGAATAAGGCCTGTTTTGAGGGAGGCATCAATATAGTCCTTCATGGCCTCTTTCTCAGGTCCTGAAATAGCATATAGTCGACCCTTAGGAATTGTAGACCCAGCAATCAGGTCGATAGCACAGTCATAGGGGCGGTGAGGCGGAAGAGTCAGAGCCTTGGATTTACTGAATACTTCACTTAAATCGTGGTAGCAGGAAGGGACTGAAAGAACATCAGGAAATATATTTCTGGGATAGTTCCCTGCCTAACCCTCCCAGTGTTACCTCTTCTGTCAATCTCCGCTACCTGCTTAACACAGTGATCTCTGCAATTCTTTCCCCACCCCTCCACCCTCCCAGATTGCCAATCAATGTGAGGGTTATGAAGTTTCAACCAGGGAAACCCCAAAATGAGTGGATGTTGGGCTGAATTAAACAAGTGAAATGACATTGTCTCGTGATGGTTATCATCACATCTTATTTCTAAAGGCTCTGTTTGGTGAGTCACTTTAAACAACAGCCGCCCATCGAGAGCACTCGCTTCAAGAGGCTGGGGTAGAGGTTTAGTTTTTATGTCCAATTTTTTAACTAAACCCCAATCCATCAGACTTTCGTCTGCCCCTGAGTCAATGAGTGCACCATGAGTAACCACATTGTCTCTGATTTTTACTTGGATGCGGGTCAGGGTGCGAGGAGGAAAGTCAGAAGAAGAGATCCGGCTCACCAACGTACTCCTCTTTATTGGTGAGCCTCCTCTTTTACCGGACAAGCCGCTTGTGGATGTCCGCGCTGCCCGCAGTAAAAGCACAGACCCTCCTTTAATCGACGCTGACGTTCTGCCATCGAAAACTTGGCGCGGCCCAACTGCATTGGCTCCTCCACGGAGCCAGGGGGCGCTGTTGTCCGGAACGCCGGTGAGGGGTGACGGGGCCTCCAAGAAGAAGTAGTATCCAGCGGCGAGCGTTTCCTCTGGGGAGGCGGATCAACCGCATCCTTGGATTTATTCCTTCTCCTCTCCGTCAAACGATTGTCTATCCGTATTGCCATGTGTAAGAGAATATTTTAATCTGATCTGTTTATAGAATCTCTTATTATTCCTTAGAGTCTGTGATACTGCAAACATCTGCTTGTAGTCACTCAAAGACTCCTCTGTAGGTTGAGGTCACAGGTCAAACGCTTCTCCTATATCCATGGGGGGTTTGAGACCTGGCAGGATCTCTTTGAGACAAGCAGACCATTGTCTCGCATCGGCTATTGATTATACGCGGGCTTTCTGGAAGCCCGCCTCTCCTCGTGTTGGTTAGATGTTTTGTGTCTTTTGGTTCAGAGATCGCTGGTGGAGCACTGGACATGTGTGAAACTAAGATGATCTCCCGGCCGTTATTGTCTGTACTTTCTCCAATAAAACTCTTCAGTGCTTTTGGCTAACAACGGTTCCAGACTCCTTCATTCTACCTCAACATTGCAACAACAGAAGTTTACCTTCACACCATGGATATGACAGAGTCCAAGTCAGCGGGCAGATCGAGAGGCGCCAGCTGGTCTTGTAGGGAATCCGAGAGACCGCTGACGAAAGCGTCAAACAATGCAGCGGAGTTCCAGCCGCTATCGGCTGCCATAGTCCGGAACTCGATGGCGTAGTCAGCCACACTCCGCTGATGTTGTTTCAGCTTAATCAGAGCCCGAGCTGCTTCCCTGCCCGGCGTGGTTTGATTGAAGATCTTTCTCATAGTGTCTATGAAGTTTTCCAGAGACCCGCAGGGGGGAGCCTCGGGACCACTCTGCCGTAGCCCACGCTGCTGCTCGGCCGGAGAGATGGGAGATCATGAAAGCCACTTTGGAATTGTCCGTGGGAAAAGCAGCCGGTTGGTGGTGATAGTGTAACTCACACTGCACAATGAACGTCCGGCAGCCCTCCGAGTCTCCGGAGTATTTTTCGGGTGGAGCCAGACGCATGGAAGTACTGTGCGGCTCAGTAGGCCGGTTGGGATCGGAACCGGTCGCCACCGGAACCGGGGGAGTCGTGGGAGGAGAAGCAGCCTGCAGGTGAGTGAGCACACGCTGGACCTCAGCTGCCAGCAGATTCACCTGGGTTGTCACCGATGATTGTAGTTCCCCGTGGCTGTTGGATAGGTGCTGCACTCCGTGCTGTATGGCGACCATCTGCTCTTCTTGTTGCCCAAGACGTTGGCCCTGAAAGCGGATGGCGTTCTTTAGCTGGTCTGAGTCGGCTGAGTTCATTTTAATGGTCAGTTCGTACTGTCAAGGAGAGACTCTGAGGCATGAACTCAATTGCACGACTCAGATAGTGTTCTCAAAAAATAAAGACTTTACTGGAATTTAGCACAGTAATCAAAACAAGGAAAACAAATATACTCTTTCGAGGAAAACTAGCAAGTGATCAATGAGGTAGATCCGTGGGAAGTCCGTGAGGTAATCAGGAACGTGGGTCATAGTAAGACAACGAACTGACAATGAACAGGAGGAAGCTACCACAATATATACACAGGTAAAGGGGACACAGGTGGAAACAATCAGGGCGGGGAAAACAATCAAGGACGCAGGAGACAGAAGGGGGCGGGGAACGTGGAGGCCTGAAATGAGAGGGATGATTAATTAAGGGAATAAACATAAAGCACAGGGCAAAGGGACATGACAAAACTAACATAAAGAATACACTTTCACTATTAGTTTCCTAGACATGACAGAAAGCCCAGTGGCGATCTGTTCATCTGTTACATTGATTATACAGTAAAGCCATCGAAAATAATATGATATGTACAGTACAAGTAGCCTATACTTCTGGGTCTCTGTGTTTCATTCAAGCTCGGCTCTGTGTGTGTGGCACGAGCGCATTTTGTGAGTGCGCGAGCGGTAACATGGAATGTTGTTGTTAGCATCTGGTTAGCTACTATGCTAACGGATATAAAGAGCTGTTTCTACACCAAGGTGGAGGAGAGTCCTCTCCTGTCAGACTGAGAGGCTCTTATAACGTCAGCTCAGTGAGGTAAGGACTCTCTCAGTGTTTAGATAGTTTACTTTAGTGTAGGTTAACTTATCTCAGTGGCTCTCAAACGGTTTGGTCACCATTTATGTAAACTATTTGTGAGGAATACCTTTACATACATGCCAACCTTTCCAAATCCAAAAGAGGTAGGTTTGCGCGCTGCAAATGTGCACGCCCAAATGAGGTAATCAGAAGAAATGGAACCCCAGTAATTACATGTATAAACCATGTATTTAACATATAATAATTT